>NC_089001.1:5000-645327 GCF_963932015.1 Anas acuta | reverse complement strand
TTTTTAGCAACACATAAAAACTGCATTAAAAGGCCTCTTCATAATCACACAATAACACTTTTTATAGGTCTGCCCTCCCCCATATCTTTTATCTGGTTACAAAGTTCCCTAGCCCCCCAGAAACGCTAAATAACTCTGCTTTGATTCGAAAAACTCTGTTAATGCAGCTTCGTGTTCGTCTGGAGTTAAATATAATTAGCTTTGCATTTCAACAAAAGAAATGAGCTCAAATTAAGATGTGATTTCAGTAAGAGGCAGGGAGGACATCCTCCCGCTGGGCTAAGACTAAGGCTCGCACAGCAGGCTGTACCTGTGAAGCAAATAACGTGCCACGTGGAGCAGAGGTGAGCCTGCTAATTGCTGGGTCGTGGTTCTGCATGGCTCAACCCACAAGGACTCAGAGCAGCAGAGTAGAGGAGTGCAGAGATCTGTGGTCCCAGCCCCAGGCCAGAAGCACACCTTAACACATACCTTAATGTACACGCTGCCCTCAGAGACCCCATGAGTGTTCCAGGACCCTGAGTAACTCCTGGGATGGATGCAAGGCCCTCTGCTTCCAGAGGCAGGAGGCACCAGTGCTAACCTGGGACCTGGCTAAGCCAGCATGAGCAGACCTTTTCTCCCTTCTCTGCCCATTTGTTTGCGTGTCCTCTAGGCAAGGCTCCGGGTTGAAGACCAAAGAAGATGCTGCCACGCTGCTTTACCCACCTGTTGCCTTTGCTACACAAGAATTTGTCAATCCGTTTGGGAAGAACCAACTGGATGTTCATTCTTCTGCGGGTACTGTAGACAACTAATCTTTGGAACAAATGCTGGCAGATTCTCCATGGATTTTCTGCCTTTCCTCTAATTACCCTACATCAACAGCTGACACATAAATCAACCTTCAGGGTGGTGGAAAAAATGAGGGAAGGAATCAGCTTCCTTCTCTGTATGAACTCTTAACATTCTCTCAGTACAATAATATTACAAACTGAAACTTTTACTGTTTGTGTTTACCCACGCTTCTTTTTAACCTCATCTGAAACGTCTCTTATTAACGCTCCAAGTCTCAGTGATGGTGCAGAGACACACTCCCAGTCATCCAAAAGCTCACCCTAAATAAGGTCGGATTTTCAGTCTCTTGACCACTGAGAAAAATACTGTGCAAGCTGAAAAATAAATAAATACATAAATAAAAATAAATCTTGAACAATAAAACTCTACTTGTGCCTACAGCCAGCTCAGCTCACATTTTCTAGCTCCCGCCAACAGATTTATGACCTATGCATGTGTGTCACTTCCTCAAGCTCTTCTGTGCTGTTCCTGTCACTGAGTATTACTGAAGCGACCCTCTGCAAGTCCAGGCTCTCTACAGACAGCAGTTAGCATACTATGAATTCACAGTATGAACAAGCTTCGACTAATACCAAAATGGCAAACATATCAGTGAAGAAAAAACTAAGTAGCCTTCAGAGAATCCTTGTGAGATTGGCACCTCACTACCCTGTCTGTGACAGCCTACAGTCTTAAAAAGAAAAAGAGGAAAACAAGGCAGAGTTGTTCCCCTAAGCATACAGGTAATATACTCAGGAACAAATTCAGATTATTCCAACTCCCGGGCTACCACACTCCAGGTCCTCTTCTGTTCAGCATGTTTACAGGAGCCCTGGTACACCAGCAGCTCCTCATCTACATCCTGCTTTTATTCTGCCAGATGAAGAGTTGTTGGGATCAACTGGATCTAAGCAACTTTCAGCACCTTCCAGTTTGATGGAACCATTTGCAAAAAGCTCGGGATGCTCGTCTGCCTTGCTGCAGTGGTTCTAATAATAGCCCAGTAAGCGAACTGACTGAGCACTTTGTGTTCAGAAGAAAAGAGCTGCTGTGGCCTCAGCAAGCACAATGCCCCAAGCAGGTAGAGAAAAGGAGATAAAGAAAGCTGCACCCATCTGTTTATACCAACAGAGCAGGCAGGACTGCAAAGAACAAGCCTGGGACTGTGCAGCCGTGACACAAACAGCAGTGCTGTTTGCAGGAACCCACCAGTGGTGCTCTCTCACAGGAGGTCAGACGTTTCTTCAGGTCCTCCAGTCCATAGCGGGATTCGCTAAGCAGGTGAGTTGACTGCTCTCACTGCTTGGAAGAAAATAAATTCATGTAGAAAAAATACCAAAATATTTCCCACAACACTGTCCTTACTGTCTCTTAGGTTTTCCAAACACAGTCCTAAAAAAAAACGAATTATTCTTTTGAGAAGGAACTATGGGCAAAGAAAATGAAGTGCAGAGCAATAAGTAACAGCCAGCCCAAGACTATTCCCAGCTTTCTGATTTCACTGAGCCAGCTCCGCATCCACCCTGTAACAGAAGTGCTCACAAAAGCCTGACTGGAACAGCACCTGCAGGGAGCCTTGGTTTATGGCCTCAGCACAGAAGAACAAAGCGAATTTAGGGGCCTGGGGCCAGACTGCACTACCTTCTGTCAGCAGGCTTGTGGAGTCTGAATTATGCACCTCGCTTCTGTTGATCTAAGGCAGCTCTAAATATGGGCAGCCAGAACCAGCTGGGGAGGGACTCGGCATCCATGTGTAGGCTCTGGCTTTTCAAAGAGCTCACCCTGCCTGCTGACACCATCTTTGACACCTGGTAACAAATGGGTTTTATGGAAATTGCTGGAAAGAAATGCAGGGAAAGTTGAAGTCTGGAAGCCAACCAGCTCACAGCACCAACTTCCAGTTTTGTGTCCCTGTTGCTTTTCCTTTGCATTACGTTTCTCTGCAACACGCAAGTGAAACTAAGAGAAAATGTGTTAGTGTTTGCCAAATGAGAAGCGGGAAGGTTTGAGTGAGTTTTAATGGCAGAACCCTAGGTTCACTTAAAGCCTGTACCTTTAATTTGGCTCATTTCTAGCTACATTTCCTCCATTAAACTGTGAAGTGCATCCAGAATTCTAGAAATAAACAAAATTGACTAGAAAATAAAGTAGTATGTACCCAGCCTAATGTATACAGCTCTGTGAGTAAGGGCAGAATTTGTAAAGCTTGCAAATTTGGCAAATGATGGTGAAAGCATTCAAGATTTAAGATACAACAAAGGCTTCGCAAGACAAAGCCGTGCCTCCTGTACAGTGCCGTGTTATTAAAAATGCACTGGCTGCTCAGGAATAGGAGGCGGGCAGCCGGGATTGATCTCAGCTGGTCTGCTGATCCAATTCCTTCTTCCCCAGTCACCATGGTAACTGCTCAGTAATTCTGACACGAATCGGAGGAGGGGACTGTCGATACCTTTGGGGAATAGCAAAACAAAGATTCACAGGGGAAGCAAACAGCAGCTTACCACTGCGCCGTGACAAAATGCAAAGAGAAGGACGTGGCCACAGCAACACCCAGAAATGGAAGAAAACAAAGCCACCAGGA
The DNA here is from genome assembly GCF_963932015.1 of Anas acuta. Lineage (NCBI taxonomy): Eukaryota > Metazoa > Chordata > Aves > Anseriformes > Anatidae > Anas > Anas acuta. Next base: position 641,930 of record NC_089001.1, on the reverse strand, counting down.
TCTTCTCTTGACTTTCCTCCAGCCTCCGCAGGATAATACAGCACCTGAAGTAGGTCCGTGGTGATTTGATAGGAGCAAAATCCCCCTTCCAAAATGCCTTTTGGCTGCTGGCAGTGGGAGAAAACTCACTCACTTGTTGCTTTAGGAAACCCGTCTGCTTTCCCAAGGCAAAAACGTCTTAATTTGCCTCCTCACACAGTGTAACCCATCCGAGCAAAAACCTAGCTGCCTGTGGGGCTGGGCACAGGCCCACGATGCACCCCAGGAGGGACAAAGCCCGAGCTGAAAGCCTCACGCAGCAGCCCAGCCCATCTGCCACCCTGCAAGCAGCCCCATTAGTTCAACTGCACCCTGCCAAAGGACGATGTGCTGCCGAAGCAGCTGCTACCAGCGAGCCAGGCAGCCTGTGTAGCCATGAAAACACTGCCAGGGAATTCAGGAAGACTGCTTCAAAGCTTAATTTAGGTCAAAATTGTTTTGATTCTGGACAAAATGATATACTTAAGATGATACAGGCAACGTGGGGCAGAGAAAAGGAACAATGCAGATTCTGCCCATCCCTTGTCCAGGCTGGGACCTGATCCTTCATAAGTAAAGGGATGTTTTCAAATATTGCCCAGGAGTGCTTTTAATTTCTGATACAAGATACACAAAAACTGGTACCGTTAATACCTTCTCCTGCAAAAGCAAAATAAAGCTTCTCAAATATATCAATACCTTTATGAGGGATGGTTTTATGCCTCTTCTGTTGACATTCCTGATAAAAACGTTTTATTGCTAAATAGCCCTATTTGCCACAGTAAATATTTTCATTTACCAAAGTAAGCCAAGATGTTTTATGGATCCATTAAATCATTGAATGGACAAAAGTAATTGTAAAGTAAGGAAGTTACAATCTTCTGCTGAACGGAAGCAGGATGGATGAGTGCCATTGCGTTATGGGTATGTTAAGGAAGAAAATGAAAACAGGATTCTCATAAAAAAAAAAAAAAAAAGCTCAGGATTCTCATTTTCCTGCAGCTAGTTTGTCTTAGCAGTTCTGCTGAGCACCACGTACACATTCATTACTCATAAGGAAGCTGCAGTCCTCTCCGGAGCAGAATTACTGCTTCGCTTCCAATGCAGGAGCTAACAACCCTGGAAGAACCCCCTGGGCTGGCAGTGTCATTCTGAAAAAGAAACAGTCCCCGTGATGTGCATCCACTTCCACTACAGCATACTCCAAGTTCACCTTCCTCCAACTGTAGTAGCATTAGAGCATGAGATACGATTTTCAAGTCTTAAAAAAATCTCTTTTACAACCTTTTTTAAATGGCAATCTAGTTTTGGAGCACATTTTTAGCAACGATTAACACTGGACTAGCTGAGCTGGGAAGTTTGGAATTAAGTCTTGTCTTAATTGCACAGAAATGATTAATTTCACCATGACCTTCCTGTCACTGCAGTCATCCAATTCACTTGAGGAAGCTGCATTCTAGGTCTGGCTCATTCTTTCTGTGGACAGGAAGCAGCTCCCACTCTGTGTAGCAATTCCTCCGTTTGCCTGACCTATCACAGGTTGGTGCTGGAATTCCTCGAGAGGAAAACAAACATCTCTTTTTGGTCCCTTTGGTTAAAAGGAAGAGCAAAGAAAACATGCAACGTGTTTTCCTGCTTGCTCCCAAGTTTCTCACCTTCTGCCTAGCACTATACTTTTCCTAAAGCGCTTATACCTAGGCAACAGGAATCAGTCCTCATCGATACACCTGCCACGGTGGGCATCCTTTCTGCCACAGACAGTATCTGTTTTTCATCCGGCTCCCTGTTTCCGTTCAAAATTAATGAGAACAGTGGCTGTAACGGTACGCAAAAGATCACGTCAAAAATCAATCCTGTCACTTGGGCAGCATTGCTACCTGGCCATAAATCCAGCGAGGCCGTAATGCAGCAGCGCCGATTTGCTGACAGCAGCATCGAAGACCAGCTGCACGCGCAGCCACTCCTAACCCACAGGTCACGAATTTATTATCTATGAACCTGTCCTTTGGCAGCTCAGGGGAAGACAAAGAAAATCTGATCATTAAAGGGAAAAGACAAAGAAGGACTATTTTTCAGAAGCAGACCACTCAGCCGTTCCTCTGACATCTTCCCCTCCAGACCCTTCACCATCCTTGCAGCCCCCCTTTGGGTGCCAACTACTATTTTACGTCCTTCTTATACCACAGAGCCCCAGCCTGCACCCAGAGCTCGAGGTGAGGCTGCAGCAGTGGGGGGCAGCGTGGGACAATCCCTTCCTTCAACCGACTGAGCGTGGACATGGCTGGCCCAGAGACTCAGGCTCAACAACCTTCTGGACAAGCCTTCAGTGATGATGAGCAAAGCCAGCCCAGTCACCTACAGCCCGGAGACAAAGCACTGCCATGGGGTCAAAAGTCGATGTTGCTGGAAATCTGACGGCTTGCTAAACACACCACTGTCTCTTGAAATACCACTGTAATTTGTGGGTATGCTGCAGTAACATTTAAAGCAGCGTGTGTTAACTGGGAGACCTTTTGCGACTACCACATTTATATAATCTCCAGGATTTTAGCAAACCATTAGGGCTATTAGCATTATCAAGGCATCTTTGCGTTGAATAAAACCTAAAGCATTAATATAATGAAAACACAAGTCAGAAGATTAGACAATAATATGCTAATACACTGGCCTATTTGCTTAACAAGCACAGGAACTTAAAATGCCTTTAGGCAAGAGTGAAACGAGCTTGTTTACTGCCTCTTCTCTCTGCTGCTGTGCTGCTTGTTCAACTATGCTGTTATCAGAACCATCTTGCTCAAGTTACAGGCAAAAAATGAGTGGTTGTCCTCATTCAAGCACTACAACATTCAGAAGAGGAATAGTCTACACGAACTCAAAATTAGAAGTTGTTTACAGCTATGAAGCTCAAAAAGGAGCAGTCCCAGGAAACTGCCAAAAAGACCAGAACTGCCAAAAAGAACCAGAACTCGTCTCCTTCCCCCGGGTCTACCCAAACTCTCTACAGCATCAGCTGCAGCTGAGGGGATCCAAGTAACCAGTACGTTGGTCTCTGCGTGGACTTAGAGCAACATAAGTCAGTGCAGTGGCCTCAGGCATCGAGCATTCGGCGTGTGTAATTTATTCTGCGCACAAAATGGCCCATAAAGATGATCACTCTGCTACAGCAGTTTTGATGGAATGGAAAATAACAGGTGAAGGTTGTAAATTACGAGAACTCAGCCTAAGCCATAGCTAATCACCAAGATTACAGAGAGGCAGCCTTGTATTAAAGCCGTAAAGGCAGAACAAAACCAGGACATATCTAATCTGTCCTAAAACCACTGCAACTGTACTGAAACTACTGATCAAAATTGAAGCACAAATCTTTAATCCTAGAGAAGCAAAATCAGCGCAGCCAGGCCACACGCACCAACCTCTTATTTCTTCTAGCTTAGCACTTGGCTACGCTTGCATTTTTTGTTCCAGCTCACCCTGAACCCCCTAGAACCTCTCTCCACAGGAGGGTAACATCCCATCGCCTCGGCCTGTGCAGCTCACTGCCTGCCAGAAGCAGCCACGTCTTCTGCATTCTGCAAAACCTCACAGCACGCCAGCAGACTTCCCTGCCTGTTCTCTCTGAAGCAGGCTGTTGGTATTCCCTGCACCGCTCCAAGTCTGTTCTAGGATGCAGCATTTGTTTCCATAGCAATGTCACTTGCTTACCCTCCTTCATTGATTTTGACCAAGGAACGGCTCTGTCTTGGCTGAACTTCATCTCCTCAGTATAATAAAATCAGCACGAGAAGCGAGGCTGCAAGTGTCTTGATTACTGCAATAATGCGAGGGGCCTGCAGCGTTCTTAATGAAACTGGCTCGTAGATTTATTTAGTGGCTAGACTAAATTACTGCATCTGAATAAAGGCAGCAAGAATCCAGCTTCAAGCTTTTATAAAACACAGCATTTGCTTTTTCAAAGCGGTTTCTTACATGCAGGAAAGGCAAGAATGCTCATCAAATACCCTCTGAGAACTGGTGAACATCCAGTTGGCTCTCGGTAACAGCTGCTCATCAGCCTGATGGCAAAAGCTTAAATTAGAGGTAATATAATAAAATGCAAACAACTGACATACTGGAGTGGTAACCAAGGTCTTCAGAACAGCATGTCTTAACTTCAGGGTCACAGAAGTTGGTCCTGAGTTAAAGAAGCTTTTCTCCTGCAGGTTCCATGAACCATCTCAGACCCGGAACCGTTTTAGGTTCACCAAGCAGCCCAATGTTCTGCACAGAACTCCTGATGCCAACAGGTGTTTGGTGCCTGCTCTGCACTTTCAGAAAAACCTCATCTTTTTAGGGAGATGTGTTCCTTAAATGGGAAATAGGGACTGGCACAAGGGATTATACAGACCAGAACTGCAGCTAAGCTCTTTAGGGCAGGGTCTGTTGTTTTGCTCCTGATTTAAAGAGCACTTAGCAGAAGAGCACCCTTAGCAGAAGAGTATCACTGGTGAACACAGATGTATCTCGTTCAAAACAACAACCACGCAGCAGGGTTTGGACTTGGAAAAACAATGCATGACAACTTCAGGCAACTGGACATTTCCAATCATTTGTGAACAATAGGGTCTAAGGAATCCTCAAATCCAGCAGAGCAAATTAAAATGCTTCTCTAATGTAACAGCTCCATAATTCAGCTGTCCTTCCTGCCACCCTCTGTCATAATTAGGCTTTTCATCATCAAAAACATGAAGGAATACTAGCACAACCAGTCCTGGAGTACAGAGCACAACAAACACATTGTTAGACTGTAAATCTCAATGCTGACATTAATAAAATACTGTTTATGGCTAATACATTAAAACAGTGCTTTATAGGGAGTTTTGTGGGGGGCAGGCAGAAACAACTCTTTGGACCCGCTAACATTTGCCTAGAAGAATTTTTAAGAGAACAGATTTCCTGTCTGCCTAGCCAGCTCAGGAAAGAAAATGTCAAATAAATGAATCCCAAGTGAAGAATTAATTTCAATCTGTACGATATAAACTATTACTTTGCTACCAAGGTTAACGCTTGCATTAGTCTTAATAGAGCAAAGTGTCCCAGCTTTCTCTTTTCCTTTAAAACCCGGCACAACCAGCAACCACACCGACGAGCTGCTCACTGATCCTTTCTGTCCCGGCAGGCGACTGGCCAGATACCATCGGAGGCAGAGCTAACACTTCTGGAGGGAACGGCATCAATTCAGTGTTCACCTTGTGTTTCATAACCAGAAATGTAAGAGAGGAAGGAAATCTCTTTCTGACTAGTACAGAGCAGAGATGTGTGCCCTCGGTGCATGGACAGTACCCGACTACTCATCGTGCTGCCCTAGGATGTGCTCCTACCTGGCACACTGACCCCATCCCCATCTCTCCTCTAACGCCTTCCACATGTGCATCTCTGAGCTACTCACTCACCCCCAAATTAACTCTTCATCACACTTCACTGAAGTCAGACACCGGTGCTGTACAGACTCAGCTCACTTCCGAACTGTTTCAATTCTCTGACTGTACAATGGGGACTGTGCTGTCTTCTTATCTTGTCTCACCCATCTAGAATGTAAACTGGAGCCGGTCTGCCCATATACAAAAAAGCACTTTGCACACAGGACCTACTGCAGTTAGATTTCAGTTTACCATGTTTTGCTACTATTTACGATGTTTGTATTGCAGCTGTAGTGTCGGAACTCCAGTGAAGGCAAGCAGGGGAGGGAGGGCTCAAGTGCTCTGTCCAAGCTTATGCAATGATCTGTGAGGGCAAAGACCTCTGGGGCCACTTGAGGGTTGCCCCCTGAAGAGCTCCCCCCCCACACTGCTTTCCAGGGCATGAAATAAAAGCCCAAGAAAAACACCAATGTTACATGATATCTAACAGCAGAACAGAAAGCTCTGAAGAAATAAGACAAATGTCCTCTGGGAGTACAAGAAGAATGCAGCTGCCTTCAAACAGAGGAAAATCATGCACGCTGAAAAGAAAGAGTAATCAACATAGAGTCTTGCTGAAGGAATAAACCTAAGCACATTGCACTTCCGTGATTCAAGTAGCAGAAGATAATGTACCACTAAAAAAAGCTTTTATAATAATTGTTACCATTATTAATTGCTCTTTACTATAAAAGTCCCCAGGGACTAGTGAGATGCGCAAGGGTCTGACTCTCCCAGATCCAATATCCTGCCTTTTATCTCCATCATCAAAAGCCAATGTTTGTTTTCATAGACAGAGTTTCAGTATTTCATTTCCTAAACTTACCCAGAACCAGAGCTATGCAAATAATCACCAGCAACGTGAGTCACAGATGAACACAGGTCAGTCTCTACCGATCTGCCTTGTGCGTTCACTTCAGACTGAGAAACAGCAGAGCTGTAACGTGCAGAAAGCCAGGCACTACAGGGATGAAGGCTATCAGCCAGCTCTCAGAAAGCACTGAGGATGATGCATTACATAAAAACTAAATGGATACAATAAAGTTGTCAAGGGTGATCAATAATTTCCATTACCAATCTACTTTGAAAGCCCCAGCAGCAGCAGTTAACAGCTCCGGGCAGCAAACTGAGCCCTCCTGCAACGAAGCCAGGTCTTTGGGTCCAGGCAGCTTCCGCTTCCCACACAGAAACTATTTCATCCAACCCACACTCCTCCACAGACACCTCCACTGATCCGGAGAGAAAAGGGACCTAGTTTATGGAGGGAGCTGTGAGGACAGAGTAATCGCTTCCATGTTTGTATCTATCACCGAAATGCTGGGAGCTCCGAAGGAGATGTTGGTGCAAGGGCTGATATTCTGCCACGTACCTGTGCTCTGCGGCAACATCCTGAGCAAGCCACGAGAGGGAGTGTATAACCCACGGCACAGGACAGCTGCTGCGTGCGCTGCTCTGACAGCCATGGGCAGCCTCGTACAGCTCAAGGCTGGGGAAACTTGGGGTAAGGCAAGAAAGGAGTTAGAGAGGAGAAAAGGGGGCAGGAGAATCCCAGGTTGTGATGCGATGAGCTATGCCCCAGCAGTTTTTTAGCAGCAGCAAATGGGCAGAAACAACGTTCAGCACAGCAAGTCCCCATTCATCCTGCTGCTCGGGCAGTACCCCAAAATCAATTGCAATCCACCCCTGTGCAGGCGGCCTGTTCCTTGAACAGAGGGCTTCAGCCACAGTGAACGTCTCTCAGCCCTGACAGCCACGGTCCCGTCTGCATGATGCATCCCCTCCAGCTCTCAGGTAACTCCAATGCCTCGTGCCTGGACTTCTGGTTCACAGCGAGGCACTAGCACCGCGACGCATGGCCTGTCACAGCGGAGGTGGAGCAAGCTCCACAGACCATACTGAAAAAAAAGTCCTTGTTACATTTGGATCAAGAGCATGAAACGTGCGCCGATCCCAGTCTAGGACTGGGATTCAACTCATTCAGCATGGCAACGCGCTTCTGTATTTCATGCTTCCCATGAAATATTTGTAATTAACGTCAGTCATAAAGAATAGCTTTTCAGGGACTTGGCAAAAAAAAAAAAAAAACAACAAAAAAACAAACAAAAAAAAACACAACCAAAAACATCAGTGCCAGTAACTGTTAACAAGAAAAGAAATCCTGCAAAGGATCTTCCAGGAAAGGAAAAAGTATATTTATGCCTCCTCCCCTCATCCCTTGCCAACCAAGCACACAAAATAATCCTTTGTCACTGCCCATAAAAACGTCCCAGATGGCACCAAGACAAATTGTAAATACACATTTTTTTTTCCTCTCAAGCCCATAGATTTTAAGGCCAGAAAGAATCACTGAGCTTATCTCCTGCTTTGAAGGATCTGAGGAGGAAAGGTGAAATCTGTCAGCAGTGGTTTAGCTGAGTCGAAACATCATTAATTGTGGTTAGTTTGGGTCCTACCGTATACAGGTAAAGCAGTTTGGGTCCTACTAGTCCAAGTACTTGGTACTTCTAAGCCAAACAGGGGAAATGAACAAATCAATAAATCAGCACATCCCCTTGGTTATTAGAAGGCACAAACACTTCACTGGAGAGGAGCACACTGACTGCCAGTTCCCCAAATGGCTGCTTCTGCTTTCCAGCAGGGAGAGAGCGAGCACGAGCGGTGCCTCCGCCAGCTGCTTCTCCAGCACGTCCCTGATTTCTTCAGACACAGACACCTGGGGAACATCCCATAAATCGTGCAAACAATAGCAGCCTTCCCTCCATTTCAATTTTGCACAGAAGCCACCTGCTCACAGATCGGGCCATTCAGATATTGCCTGACAGATTAAGAAAGTGCCCTAATTTCAATGAATTCTAACCTAATTTTCTTGTGCCTCCAGTGAGCTCTGCTGTTCTGCCAGCCAGCCATTTGTGACACGCAGCCACTGCAGATGGACCAGCTTGTTGTCCACATTACAAAGGGATCTCATTCACAATTCTACCATTGCATTTCCATGTCCTCGGAGCTAGGATCAGAGCTGACACAGCACAGACCGTAAAAGCAAAGACAATAATGCATTTCCTTAAATATCTGCATGGTGGGAAGCTGCACGGTGCTCACAGCACATCGTGAGCACCAGGGCAGTCTCCTGGGTCCCGTTCCTCACCGTCAGCGCCACACAACCAGCAGCAGCAGCAGCTTTCAGCTCTGTCCCTCAGGGCTTCATCCAGCCACAACGGTAACCTCCACCGAGAGCAAAGCCTGCACGGCTCCTTCTGCTGAAAGGACTTGTGAGCACTTTTGGTACTTGCTGCTCCTGAGGTGACCTGCTGCAGTAGCTAAGGTAGGTTCTGCCTGGTACACTTCATTTCTGTAATGAAACCTCGCATCACAAGTTCATGTGTGATGAGTACGAGCCTGCTGTAGTGTTCCCCAACAGCAATATTGGCACCAACTTGTCATTTGGACTACCTGCCCTTTCAGGAAGGGCACGTGGCTGGATTGCCTTTCTGCACGCTCCTCCAGAATAAGGAAACTCAAAGTATGCACCTTCCAGGCTTTTTCCACACCACTCCATTCCTCATTCTCTTTTCACTTCTCAGTCCATTCCACCCCTGCCAATTTATCCTTCAAGATGGATTAAGTTATCCAAAAGTATCACCTGTTATTCCTATCATATTCACACAACACTTAGTAAATTCAGACCCTAAACCTTGCACGACATCTTAAAGCAGAATCAAAGCTCGGGATGAAAACAGACTTGAAAGTATCCATCTCCTGGGAGCCCAAGCACAATGCATACCATCCATTACCAGGACATCAAGGCATTATCACCGCGGTCAAGGACAAGCGTACATTCCACTGTAATTCAGACAGCGGTTTGGCTCAGGGAGACAACAGGAGATCAACAGCCACGAAAGGCAAACACTGACCTTATGTTCCCATTTTCCACTGTCTCAAGATGCTGTCATGTGGAAGGAAGAACTGACATCAAAGCTAACTCAGTATAATGGAGAAGTAATATCAAGCTACTCCCAGCAGAAGCAGCAGGTTTGAGATGCCTGGTTCCATCAGAATGCCTTACCAATTCAGACCGCAGGATATTTGCATCCCCAAACTTGCTCGCTCAGCTGCCTCTGCCAAACCTCAAATATAGTGCGAAGTGCCAAAAGTTATTTTTCAATCTTTGCTGCGAATCTGAGTGTTTATTATTATTCCAACAAGAAGATGGCAGATCATTCTTGGACTTCAGTTTGAAAACTGTTCTTCTATGAGATCCATTAATACCCCTCCTCCCTCTACTCCTCAGAGTAAGCGTTGAACCTGCGAGTCCTGGATGGCTGCACTTACCTCTGGAATACAGTGATGAAGTTAAAAACAAACAAACAAGAACAAAAACCCCACAGAAAACAAACAAACAAATAAACAAAGCCACCCCTGCTCCCCTACACAAATTTTTGTCCTTCGTTATTTGGAATAAACTTAACAACATGAACTGATTTTATTCTACAACAATCATGGAAGAATAAAGAGAACGCAGGAAACGCAGGATTAATGTTAATATTGAATCTGTTGCAAACTAATTGGCTTGGGACATTTGGGATCCAGCTAATGAATTTTGGAGCTCACGGGGCTATCAAGATGCATGTTTTACAAAACCTTGTCCTTTGTGTCATCAGCTCTCATTTAGAAAGTAAGTTATATTTAGGAATCCTCTAACCTTTCTAATGATGAACCAAGCATGGGCTTCCTAGCTACCCATCCCTTTTCATCCTTTCTGTGACTTGTTTGCCTACAATTCGTCACAGTTTTATTATAGATTGCTACCAATCTGGAAGAATTAACAGATAATAATAATTTATAGCTAGTATACCACTGCCTCCAGTCTGTGACTTTCACATGAAAGCGAGGCAAACGAGTTCTCAACACCTCCTTACTAAATTAATCTCGTTGTCCTTAAATTATACTGCTTTATTTTTAACTGCTGCAGAGGTGAAAAGAGTTCCATTAGAATTCCCACCTGATCTGCTTGTCTCTAATAACAACAATCACCAGGCATTGCAAAAAATTCAGCAGCAGAGACCTGACCCGTACTGTTTATCTGCAGAAACAGGATCCAGCGTGTGCTGGGGGTTCCTGTGCTCAGTGCTGCGTGGGCTTCGAGAGATCCCTTGCCGCTTGGTTTCTCCGGACTGCAGCCGTGCACCGTACAGCCTACAGCTCCTCTGCCAGCAGCACTCAGGGCATAAATAACAATGAGCGTTCTTAGTAGAAATAAGAAAAGGAGAGGGAAAACTGCTGCATCTCTCATCCCTCCTCAATGCTCCCCTCTCGTGATGAGAAGGCAGAAAGCGAGGGAGGGGAAGCTGGCGGCAGACAACTGCTGGGACTCGCCTCCCAGCGCGCACGATACAACTGCTCCTGCCTGCCACTTCGGCATTTTTTTCCTGCATGTTTTATTAGGAACAGATGGGGCTCCTGGCTATTATATTATCAAGTCTCCCTACACAGCTGCGCAACTCCGAAATTGCAGGAATAGCAATCTCCTGAATACATCTCTCCTGCTCCTAACAACTGCTTCTTTGCTGCGATGCCGACCATAGCGGGTCTGGAAAGCGTTCTTCCAGTGTCAGGAGCCACGGATGGGTTTATTTTGAGCCACAATGCATTTCTGTATTCCACAACTGAATTCTAAGAACATATGCCAAAAATCCTCCTCCTCCCACCCCTCCCAGCCCTCAAAAGCAGCTAATACGGTCTGGAAGAAGTATGAAGCCCATGGGCCCACAACAGACCATAGAAGTCAAATAATAAGCATTTCTTACCCACTGTCACTTGACAGAAGAGAAAGACACGTCCATTAATCCTAAATTGCTTCTGCTCTGCTTGGATCAATCCTGAAAGGAGCCTACATCCAAACCAGAAGTTTCCAGAGCAGGAATGAAGCTGCAGTGAAACCACAGCAGTGGGCATTTAAAGCTAAGCAGCAAGCACAGAGGCTGAACCTTGGGCTCAGCAATCCCCATAAAGCCAGAGCAGATCTTTGCCAAAGCCTAGAAACAAAGATCTGCATTTGCAACACAAGAACCAAACCAAACTGAAGCTGACACTGAAATTTGGCGCAGGAATGTGAAAATATAGGACAAAACAAGCAGTTTTGTGAGGAGCAAAACAAAAAAGCCCGGTTGTCAGCAGATCAAACAATTTCAATCCTACATGGATTCTCTGATGCCTGAAACAAGCAGTGAGCTGCAGGCTTTCTCTCAATGGGAAATGAAAGCTTTTCCCTTCCCAAAGCTTAAGATATTTACGCCTTTACCAGAACTGGTTAAAATAGTTTAGCGTGTTAAAAAGTGCTAGAAGGAGAGAGGTCTATGCATCAAAGTGCATTGCTTCTGTAGGAAACAAGGCTAGAAAGACCAAAGGAGTGAAAAAGAATTACACATAAATGGTAAATTATATACAAATTTTACATGGGTGACTCTGACCCAGAACAATGTTGAGTTTTCCTGACTAACCGGGAGGTGAACAGCAATGGCAGCAACAATCTTGACTGCTGCTGGTGAAATTGTCAAGAAACGCAGTTCTACTCACTCCCCAGTCAGTCCTAAGCTGATCTAGGAAATTAGCATTTCCCTTTGGCACAGGTGAGTCCTTTATTTTTAAATGAACATCTCACTGAAAGAATTAAAGCCAATTCTCTTTTGTCCTGCATAAACCACATGCTGCATGTGTTGCATTAAGGCTTAGCCAAATAACTGGGATGTTCCCAACTGAGCTCTCTCAGACTGATGTTCAAGATTTTAATCATCGCCTTTCCCTCTTCAAATTAATTTCCACGATGCCATTTGCAGCTGAAATGCTGCCTTCTCAGAGAACATACAAAGAGCCATGGCACAGGAATTAGCATAGAGAGCAATCAAGAACAGAGGTCAAACTGAGCTGCTGATAATCCAGCACATCATTGCTCCATTTCCTCTGACACTTCAAGGAGCAAAAGAAAAACAATTCCTTGTGTTACAATGGAGAAATACTTGGATTTTATCCATGCCAGTAAGGTTCCTTAAAAGATTTTCCTTAATCACAGTGATTCAGATCTTAACTCTCTTCGATTGTTGCTTCTGTTTGGCTACCGTGCCACAAGGGGCATTACAGCCAGGTTCTGTGGGTACCACGTTCCCACGCATTCAACTCATGTGGCTCTGCTCTTAATCAGGCTGATCTCTCCAATCTTTTAGTTTTTATTTTTAATGACACAGACGCCTCGGTGCGTCTCCTAGTGGCACGTCCCACGTCCCAGCACACTTCACTGTAGCTTCTGTCCTGTGATATAGGAAGAAAAAAAAATCACAAGGAAGCAAAATGTCTTCCCCTCTGCCCCTGGTTCACCTCCAGCACACGGATGGGACTCACCCACAGCAGCAGGCTCTGCGGGCAGCTCCCCCAGCTGGTGCTGAGCGCAGCCAGGGGCCCAGCGGGTCTCCACCAGCAGGGTGTCCGGTGCCCGCAGGGCCCCTGCTTCCCTGGCAGGAGAGCACATTTTGATCTCCAGGACTAACCGTGCTCGCCTATGTTGGTGTGCATCATGTTTCCATACACATAAATTATTAACCTAAGGCCCTGGAGCTTGCTCACGCTGTCTCCCTCCTCGCCCCAATAGGAACTGAGATACGAAACAATGCTTTGCCAGAGCCCCTGGCAATTACCTGGCATCCTGCAGGACTCCGACATGCAGCTGACAACGCAATTATGCTCCGAACGCTACAGACAGTGTAAATTATCCATGTGCTGTGAAAGCTGGGCTGTCTCATACTCACTGCAGCTCTCCCCTAGGATCCAGAAATGCTGCGAGACACCAGATTCAACCTCACTGCACTCCAGCAGATTTCGGAAATACCAACAGAATTTTCTTTTTTTTTTTTTTGCCCTCCTTTTCTGTTCTTGCCTATATTCCTATGGTCTTCAATCTCTAATGAGAAGGGGTAGTGCAAAGCGAGCTGTTAATCAGCCAGTGCTCACAAGACGACTAGATCACCTTGAAATAACAAACCAGCCTGCCAACAAGTGAAGGGAGAAGAGGAAATCTGCAAAGAGCCACCAATTAGGAGCTTGGGGAAACATGTCTGAGGAGAACAAAACCGAACCGTTACAGCATCATCTTAAGGACAGCCCTAACTCGCGTTCTCATTGATATTGTAGCATCCAGTTATTTCGTGACCTGAGTGTGCGTTGAGTGTTAATGCGAAATGCACCCACAGAAAGGACAAACTGGTGTGGTTTTGGGGCCCTTCCCTTCCGAGCGCACAACAAAGGCAGTAAAATAATCTGTGCTCCACACGGGCGTGTATTAAGGCAGAGAGCAGGTAACTGAATGAGCTGCCCTATGAAGAAAAGCATGAAAAAGCAAGGTCTCATTGGGATGTTAATGAATGCAGCATCATTAACACCAAATGACTGGCTGCAAAGTTAAGCACCGAATGTAAGCAGACTTTGAACCAAGCCAAGCAAGCTAATGCTTGCATCAAACAAGGTCAATCATTCCACTGCCCCAATTATTAAAGGGGGAATTCTTGTTGTTACAGGATGACACGAATAGGAATTTACTGTCGCTTTTATGTTTTACATTCGCTCTGGGTGCTACAGTTATTCAAAGTATTTGGCATACCGCGTTTACAACACAAAGGGATGTTTTGTTTCTGGTAAAACCGAAGGACAGGACAGACTGACAAGGACAGAGGAAAATAAGAGGGGAAAAAAAGATGACAAAGCAACACGCCTGCAACGTTGCACTGAAGGGAGCATCACGCTGAAGGTTGGAGTGGAAACACTTAAAACAACGGAGCACCACACAAAAGGATTACATTGCCAAGGGCAATTCCACTACTTCTCAGTGCAGTCAAGTTTTACTATATGCCAAGCATAATAAATAAGAGCAGGCAAGCCAGAAAAAGACATTTTCAGTCAGACCTTCCCTGCTGTCTGTGCTGCACGAGCACACCACTTACAACAATACGCCAAAAAAAAAGTATCCTGTTTTTTCACGGTTTATTTTGAAATTAATCTAGCTGAAGGTTGGGTAAAATTTCAGAAAAATAATGTAACGGCCAAGGTTTGGAGCTAGACTGAATATAAACTTGATCATGGGTAAAGGAGAGAAAAAAAATGAATCAATTGCTTCCTCTCCCTCTCGGCTTTGGGCTTTTTCTTCCAGGCAGAATTCTTTTTGTTGTGCAAGGTCCTTTAATTTATTAATTTACGGATTTGTAAACGAGAGCATGCAGGTCACTGCAGTAAATCACAGCCCTTAATTTCATGTGAAAGAAGGGAGCGTTACACTAACACGGGGCCCTCAAAGAGCCCTTTGTTAGGGTGGAGGCTTGCACATAAATAGGTTTCAGAAGCCTGGAGAAAGGAGGTTTAGAAAAGAAAATGCCTCTAGATTTTTTTACACTTTATTTTATCACCTTTCAGAGAGTAAAGCAGCTGAAAATAATCAAGCAGAGATAAACCCGACAATTGACCTTCACCTAGCACACATGTGTAACCACTTGCCCTGTTTCAGCAGCAAAGAGCTCCTCCAAACAGCCCTACTGCATCTTTAATGTCCCCAGAGCACAGAAGCAGCAGAATAAAAGCAGAAAACCGATGGCACTGCCTTCATTACCACAGCTGATTATACCATCACCAGTGATATGGTGGGTACAGCTACAAATCCCTGCCATGCTGTTCCACCAGCCGAATTCATAATCGGGGACAACTGTTGTATCCCACACCTCTGTGTTAGTTTAGGTTGTGAACTCATGCCCTCGTCCTGCTCCCCTCCCTCTCTTCTGCTGTCTTATGGTGGTTTTTTAGCAGTACAGACCTTGTATTGCCCAGGAAATACTCCCTCTTAGTAAGACCGGGTCTGAAATTTCCATGTCTGTGGCAAATTGGGGAATGCTACCAGGGATGTTCAGCCAGCACTGTGCGTGGAAAGGGACGTCTCTCTTGACACTTGATCATGGGCTTCCATCACTTAACTGAGAAGGTCCCAAAGGTCATGCTTGGCCAAAGGGTAACCCAACCACTGCAGCTGGATTTCCACCAAGACTAGCCCTGTGTTCTCCACGGGCACTGAAATAAGCTAGAAGAAAGCTTTCAGATAAAAACAGCCAAAAAGCCAAGGGCATCAGAATGGAGCTGAAAGACATGATTTAAAACCCCGCAGCAAAATGCCACATCAGCAATTAGTGGATGGACCATTAAAGGGCGCAATGTATTTTTACAGCTGATTAACGTACGCAGTTGAGAGAGGAAAGCAATTCCCTGCGCAGTGACCATGCACACGCACAACCGGCACGTGCCCCACTTGCACTAACAACTGACAGAGCAACGCGCGCCATCTCCACCACGCTCCTCCAAAGCGGATTTCACATCTGACAATTTTTTTTTTCTTTCTTTTTCCCTAAAAATGAGGATTTGTGTGGGAATGGGAACATTTGTAACACGCAATGAATTAGCCTATTCTCTGACACAACATGCTGGTGTCTATAATTAAAGATCTTCAAAATGGATGCAGCCATTTTCTAAAGCCGAATCCCACATTAATTATACCCTCCCTAGATGATCTGGCATTGTTAGGCGTTATAAATGGAACAGTTACCAGCACATGATGTGACTGGTCATTAAATTGTGCAGGAATAAAGTAGCTGAACTTGGTTTGCATAGGCACGTCCTCTCTGCTTCTTCTCAAAGGAATACAGAGCGCTCAGCTGGTAGCCAGCAGTCCAACATCACCTCATTGCAGGCTTAGCTTGCTTGCCAGCAGATGCACCGGAGCACAAGTCAGGCACTGAGGACATGCTCAGCCACCCTTCAGCAGACCCATTGCCCAACGCTACTGGTAGCAGTCTGATAGAGCAGCCCCTTTCCAACTGTGACCTGGTTGCCCCTCGGAAGCCTTCAGCCCTTAAGCCAGCGTAACCGCCTGCAGCTTCAGGAATCAGTTACACTGTCAGGCCTTCAGACTTGTACCGTAAAATTCAACAAACGTTTGCTCCATTAAAAGGGCAGCCTCACGAATTTCCACCATTTCTCTATTTGCTTAAAGACCAGAAACAAAAGCATTGAGTAAAACAGCACCTAAGGTTTTTATGTCTGTTTGTTTTAATAACCTCAGATGTACACGGGCCCTTTTCTTGTACCTCCCCTTAACAAAAACACCACTACTAAGTTTTCATATAGGAAATACTACAGCACAGTAGTTATCTCCAAGGAATCAAGGAGCACCTTCTGCCTCAGTCCTATGAAGACTGCAGTCCTTCGAAGCCACCTCCAATCCAGGGCGAACTCCTCACAGCAGACAGATGCCAGTAAGGGTCCCAAGTCCGAGTTTCTTGACATTGTGGGGTTGGTATCAACCAATCCGAAATCAACTCCAGAAGCCTAACTTACATTGCTACACCTGGCCAGCAAGCTAAGAAAAAAACTGTCTGGTCAGAACCTTTCCAGGCCTGCCAAGTCTCTTGCAGAGAACCTAATTTTCCACAAACGACATTAAAATCTACATGAATTTTCTAAAGAATAACGCTTTCACTTCTTTTGCAGTTTAGTTTCTGAAAAGAGAAGCCCAAGATTCCTGAACTTGCAGACTTCACTCACAGCTGCGAGTCAGCTGTTCGCATCTCCTGCCCAAGGCCGCTCCATGCCTTACCAGCCCCTTCTACAACACCAAACCAGAAAAACCATAACCACAGGAAAATGAGGTCCCAATGAATGTAAACTCAGCTAATCCTTATAAAAACTTTTTGCCTGGAGAAATCAGTCCTTCTTTATAGGGCTACTCTAAGTGAATGCTTTCTTTATCTGATCAAAAGAAACGCTTACACGCAGCACACAGAACAACATATCGATATTGCACTCACTGGCTTTAAAGTAAGCATTTCATCAGTTGCCCATTAAAGTTCAGACAATTTCTGTTTACTTACCAATGTTTTATCAGACAGCGTGTGTAAATCAGTATGGTAATTGTATGCTAAGTCCACCAGTGTATGGCTGATATTAAAAAAAGAGCATCAATCAAATCAATTGGTGGTAGTCCTTCCTTCAACTGCCTTACATTTCTTTTTCCTTCTGCCAGTTACGTTACCCTAATGGGACAGACTTCAGACCAAGAGCAAGTCATTGCCCGAGTGCCTCGACTGCATACAGCTATCCGAACACTTACAGAGCGGTGCCCTTGGTGTGGAAGAGGATGTAAGACCTCCTGCTGTCACAATGAGCTTCATTCATCCATTTAGCCAATAAAGCAGGACGGGGCAGTGGCCTCCTATCTGCAAGTGTGGAGCACAGAGTTGTGTACACTTCCCCAGCCTGAGTCAAAACCACTCTGCCGTGTCCCTTCCAGCCCCAAGGAGAGGCTGTTCCATACCCATCGTTCTTACCCCATTCGTGATCAGCTCTGTCAAAGTTAATCAAAGCTAGAGCATAAGACATAATAAAGAGTGAATCGTGACATTAGTGCTGAATTATCAACAACTGCATTTCGTAATAGCCTAATAACTTGATTTTCATGCTCAAATTAGCCTTTGAAGATGTTAACTCAGAATCAAGCATAATGAAAAGCTTAATTCTGATGTCTCAACAATGCACATTAAATGTATGTATTATAAACAGCTCGCAGTTTATGGGATATGACACAACTGACTACAGTCCCTATTTGAGGCTGCAAAGAATGTTAATGGTTTTTAGTACAGACAGATGAAGACTGCTGTATTACAAAACAGTTCAGTGGATCCAGAATCATTTTTAGCTGTCACACGAAGCAACAGTTGGCTGTCCTCTTAATAAGGCCTCGCAAACTTGCGGAACCCATAAATGGTCAAAATCTCTCTAAAAGCAAATTCGGTGACGTGAAGTCTTGGCCTATGAACCATCGTTTAGTAAGCACTATAAACCCTTAGGAAGAGCTAGAACTAAAACCCAGACATTACCTGAATGTGAACACAGCAATGTGGCAGAAATAGGAGAGAATGGGAAACGAAAGCCTGGACTACATGAACAATAAACACTGAACAAACAGCATTATCAACGAGAAGTCAGAAACCAATCTGCACAACACAGATACTGCTGTACAGACCTGTTCCTGGCTGTCACGCAGTGGGCAAACCATTAAATGCATCTCAAAACTAAAGACGTAACCTCAGTCACATAAAAGCAGTGAAAAAGAAATGTGTGTGTTAATTGCAACCAACCCTTGGAAGCAAGAGAGCTAGAACAGTCATACTTCCATTTATAAAACCGTGCTTTCAGTAAGGAGCAAAACTGGAACTCAGCTATCGACTATGCTGGAGAGAGATCTGGAACAAGCTGGTTATCAGGGAACAGCTCATTTGCTTTACAGAAAATGCAAAGATCCTCTTCCTGCTAACCCAGAGGAGCAATGAACGGATAGCGGGACAGACAGTCTGAAAAAAATACATAAGACTAGACATACTGCAGGGAACAGTCTTTCTGAAGTCCACAGGGAATGGATTATACATGGCTTAAACAGTCTAATCCACTTTATTTCAGCAGGTCCCATATAAACAAGGCTAGAATGCATGTTAAATAAAAGCCCCATGAAATTTTAATGAAAAGCAATATGCACTTACATAAACTAATCTTCTAAATGGAATCACTTCAGAAGTGGCAAATTTCACAAAGCCAGAAAGGGTGTTTGAAATACAAGTCATGAAATAAGCTTAGCTAATGAACGTGAGCAGAGATGGCAATTTCCATACAAACAGCCATTCACACAGAGACTTCGGCAGTGATTTTGCACTGAATTTGTAGTACTCACATTACTAGTTGCCTGCCAAGAGAAAAAGACAAGTAAGGGAGACCTGCACTTCCCACTGCAAGAGGAAATAATGTTAGCTACACAGTTCCAAGGGAAACAAAAGATGACTGACAGATCCAACACGCCATCACGGATTTCAAGGCAAGTCAGAGTTCCACTACACCTCCTCCGAGCCCTGACATAGTTTCCCAAATTCTCTCGTATGACACAAACCAGTGTTGAACTAGTTCAGCTAACTGGTAAGAAATGACTTAAGGACACAAATCCAAAAGTAAGAATAGCAAACGTCATGATTCCACCGCTTACTGTCTCAGACTCCAGTGATCCCTTTGCTCGTCCTGCATACCCAGAGAAGTACCAGGAGTCTGCCGAAGTCTGTCACTCAAGTAACTGTTGTATGATGGATAGCCTCTAATTTTGTGACAGGTTCAATAATGCTCCAGTCTGGCCGGGATATTGACGATCACTACGATACAACTAATTGTAGTGATTCCAGAAACAGGAGAGATCCCCCAGGGCCATGAAGAATCCTACATCGTCCTGCTTACAGATGCATCTCTGTACATTGCCGTGATCATGGAAATGGAACCACAAGAACTAAACCACCTTTATGCATTTCTGACAGGTCATCAATGAAAGAGAGGGAAAAACGTGGTGATAAATTCCATTAGTCTTTCGTTCACTGTCTCATCAGATGCTCTTGAAAAAAAAATTAAAAGATGACTGTATCTAGAAATTGGTACTGTTTATCAATTCAGCAACAAACACCACAGAAACTAGACAAATAGTATTTTTTTCCTCTAATGGGTAAAATAATTGCAGTAAATCATATGCTTCATTCTTTATTTGTTTTGAATAGGAAGCAATAACAAAGAATGAAATACTAAGGAAAAAATGGGCTGTAATAAAATGAAAAGCAGAAATAACCACGCTCTACATAGGCAATGATATCACATGGGCTTCCGCTTTCAGTTGCTGATAAAATCTGATTCTTTCAGATCCTACAAGTGTGTTCCCAATTCAGAACTTGTAACTAACATCTGCATCTTGCTATGTCTTCCAAAACAAACAAACAAAAAAGAAAAACACCAAAACAAATAAAATAAACCACCCCCCACACACAGCAAAAAAGCAAAAGGAAAAAAAAGGAAAACAAACATAGGAAGACAGAGACTAACTACATTAAATTGCTTTCAAGTTCCAAGGGAAAAGACGATCTACAGTGCTTACTTCTTGGTAGGACACACTCGGTGTATTCACCCAACAGCCAACTATGGCAGAGATCTTCACCGGCATCTATCCCAACCAGGCAGCTACACAGTGTGGCAAAGCACATCTCGTGGCTACTTTGTAGGAAAAAATAAGTAAAAATCAACGCATATTCCACAAGCTCATGCTTGCTCCTAACAAAATGATGTTTTCTATCTGAATTTGGGGCTGTTAATACCTAAAACCATCAGTCTTGAACAGTGGGTGAGAATCTTAAGACATTTCCTATTTTTTTTTTTTCAGGAAAAGCTCTGTTATTTGCTTTGAATTGCTTTTAGTTTTGCTTATTTACATTTTAGAGTAAATAATAGCATGCAGTTGTTTGTTTTCTAATGAGTCCCATTAAAAACTCATTCCAGAAAGCAGCTTTTTCAGGGAAGCAGTAATATTACAGTTCAGCTGGTTATACCTTTAGGCAACTAACCGGCAGGACTGTCTCAGTAATCAAATCAGGACCTAAAATTACTTTTCTTTTTTAATATCTCGATAGAAACACGGCTAGCAAAAGGCAACGAATTTGGAAAAGCCATGCATATGTTGCAAAACTTTCGGCTTCCTTCCTTGTATGGCTCGAAGACTGGCCAAGTGCATCTTCCCCAGCTGTGTTTGTGAATCTCTGCATAACTTCCATCCCTCCCCAGGCAGCAGACAAGGTGCCTCTGAGTGCCACAGGAGTGCCACCTGCCTTACCCACTCCATGCAAAACACACGCAGCTGAACGATGACAACAGCGGAAAACAAAGCCTTGTTTGGCCAACAGCATGCGTCTCCCACTCATCACCGAAGGAGCTCCCAGGCAGAACTGCTCCTGATGGCTGCAAGCACAGCTCTGCACGAGCTCCCGCGAACATATGCTTCCCAGGCTGCTTTCCACGCAGGAAAGCCAGCCCAACACCCAGCTGCCTCCATGCACACAGAGAACGCCACAAGGTACCACGCACAGCATTGCTAGGGCACGGCCCTTTTATTGATCAGTCCTGAGAGCTATACTCCTTCCAAAAAACAGAGACTGGTTCCTGAGAGTCACAGCAAGAGAACCTGTGACACGTCCCAGAAACAACCAAACCCTACCAGCTCCAGCTCCTCACCCCTCCGCTTCCTTAGAGAGCTGGGTCAGTGCAGGCTGACTGCACTAGCACCGTTCTGAGCTTTTTGCAACCCCAAAGTCTTCAAAACACAAACATCACATTCTTTAAATTAATGTTATGCATATCTCAGGAGTGACCAGCAAAGAGTCCTTCCCTCCTTCCTGGATTATCAATTAAGAAAAAGTCAAGCTCATCAAATACATTTTCAAACAAGAAGTGATACTGTAACCTTCCATATTTGTTTCTGCAAAGAAGTTCTCATGATGAATAGCTCTCTTGTTTGCCCTGTGTCACCATGAAGCGCAAGTGTCTAGCCAAATCCTTCACCGAGCTATGTTAGCTTCAATTGAGGATGAACAACACAGAAACGGGGTTTTTCTCTGCATCACACTGCCCCCTTCATTAGAGTCACAGCCACAATACTGCCACTAATTGCAAGTCTATTAACTCCTCAGTGAAAAAAAGAAGAAACCCAAAGGAGTTTCCTTCAGAGCAGATGTGCAAAGAGTTCACAAGAACATTCTGTACAGCAACAATTATTAAAAAGAAATCACATCCAGATTAGTTTGAATGCCTTGCAAATTATATTTCATACATAAATAAAACAGTCTGTGCTTCCTAAAGTATGAGACAGAGATAACGAGAGATCTCAGTGACACTTCTGTCAATGACAAGAACTCCCTTCAGTACCCATCCCTCTGAAATGCTGCACTAACGGTACTATATTCCTTATAAAAGAAAGGAAATTTTCTGTTTCATGACACTAATTTAAATAAGAGCAAAGAAATCAACTGGACACGAACAAACGTGGTAAGCATACTTGAAATACAATAAAATCCCTAAGGTTCTTTGTACAGGTATACAGGGCACCAGCTAGAGCAGGCAGAAATCAAACAGACCTCCCAACACACCCATTATCCCGCTCAGAAGAGGCTTGTGATGTTCCTTAAGCAGAATCCTTCCTTCTTGCAGAGGTCAATCGTTCTCCTGTTCCTGTGCCTATCCTTTTGCACACCCGTTACACACGTGCCCATGGCAGGCAGCTGGGAGGCCGTGCGCTGCCCCTCACTGCCGGGAGGCTGCGTCCAGCACCCTGCCGCACAGCACAGAAGATGCTGCGTCCAGTAACGCTACTTTGCATGGCTGCAATCACTCAGGAACGTGCCTTTCGGCAAAACAACCTGCATAAAATCAGCTGCTCCTCCAATTGTCAATCCAAGTCTCCGCATGGCCACAACAGAGGCCTCCGCAAGCTCCTTGGGAGCAAGTTATGAACCCACTCTGCTGCCGTGGTCCTTTCCAGCACCCCAGGGCAGCTGGGAGGGCTATCCCCACCCCAGCACTTGCCTCCCCTTTGTATTCATCACAGCGAAACCATCAGCATTTGCCAGTTATTTTGACAGTGCCGTATTTTCCCGGTCCCTTCACTCCATAAGGAGACACGAGGACCGGCTTCCCCACTCGTGGCGAAACCCAGCATCATCACCCTGCTGGGTAAATTACAGCACTGACAAAATCCTATCTGCAATTGAGACTTGGTAGGGTTTTACGCTGTTCCTATCGAATGGAATACAGCTTACGTGCACAATTTTGACAGGCCTTAAAACATAAATTTAGTCGAGTGTTTTCTAGGGGAGGGTGATCATTTAAATGAATTAAAAATCAAGCAACTGCTGCCAAGTTAAGTCTTGGCTCTAACTTTTTCTCTGGAAGTGCTTTGTGGGTAGACAGCTGAATGGATCGCTATACAACTTGTGCTGCTGGCATCTAATTATTTCCGTTTTTCTGTTCTTTGGCTGCGTATGATAGTTTTGCTTGTACAAGAAGTGTCAGCTCTGTAAAAGGGCATCTGTATTAAGCAGTGTTTTAATGTTCATTTTATATGGAGAGAAATGCTCGAGCTCAAAGATACGCAATCAATTGTCTGAATGCCAGTTATCCAGAGCTTTCTGCTAAATTATGAACAGCCAATACAAAACAATGCGAAATTAAGACTTTTCAGTAGAAAGTTTTAAAAAATTGCAAAAACTCCATGGCATAGAGGAGACTGATAAGAATCAAACACAGTACTCCTCTTACAAGCATATCGCTGGTTAGAAGGCTGCTGTTAAAATCCTGCCAATATTTTATCTCCTTTATCCGGACTGGGAGTTGCTTGTTTCTACTATTCCTGCACCAAATTTTGCATCATCTGATACAGCTTTTATTTTGTTTCTGTGAGTAGTTGAGCTTTTCCCCTAGCTCCTTTCTCTAGTGAAATGAGTATGCAATAAAACCCATGATAGTTCCTGCTATAGCTTTCTGAAGCAATAGCAAAACTTCTGGTTTTAGACATTTAGGTATAGAACAGATTAAATAAATCTTCTTCTGTCAAATAAACAGATAAGAAATAACAGGGTTTAGAAATAAAAATGGCTAGAGGCTGACAAAAATGTTGTCTGACAAGACTACAATTATTTGTTTTATGGTGAAGATAAGCAGAACAATACTGAATAACATACAGTATAAGGAAAATGTTATAAAAGCAGGTTTAAAGCTGTGTCTAATGATCAATAAAAATTTCAAAGGACAGAGAAAGACATCTCATAAGCACTGTTAGCGTTTCAGTATCAGCCTTTGCAGAAAACCTAATGGTGGCCCAGAATGCTTAGTAGCTGTGGGACAGAATTCTGCCTTCACCGTGATACTAAAGACATCCTCCGTGAGATTCTTCCAGATGTCATATGTTATTTTCTGGAGGAGAAAATTTATCAAGAAAAAGAACAGGTGGAAACTGCCCCTCCTGGGCAATCATGTTTTTAGCATCCAGGGCAAGACACCTGCAATCAGCTGCTGCCAGAGGCAGGAAGGTGGGCTAGGTGGTCAACAGATCTAGTTAGGCACAGTGATTCGTAGGTGCCAAAAAAGCTACTACTACCTACTGCATAAATCAGCAAAGGCAGAGGCAACGGGGTATTTTCACACCTTTAAAAAGGGTTACCTTGAAGAACTTCTCTTTCATGTACAGCCACTGAGACACGCTTAGACCACTAATGCACCAGGAGGCCAGCAGGAGCCCAGGAAGCCGCACGCCTTCCAGGATCAGATCCTCACTACGCTGCCACTGCAGGCACCCAGGAAAGCTAACAGAGAATCAAGTATTTCACAGCTGTTTGATGAAGAATTTTTCTTACGAGCGTATCAGCAAAGTACACAAAGGCATCTCCTACAGAAACCGCAAGG
Organism: Anas acuta; assembly: GCF_963932015.1. Classification (NCBI taxonomy): domain Eukaryota; kingdom Metazoa; phylum Chordata; class Aves; order Anseriformes; family Anatidae; genus Anas; species Anas acuta. Next base: position 617,097 of record NC_089001.1, on the reverse strand, counting down.
GAACGATCCAACTCAACAGCTTTTATTTGTCTTTCCACTGTCAGCAGATAATAAAATTCCACATTATAATAATTCAGTACTGAGATCACCCAGTGACAAACTCTAATTAAAAAACACAACACACAAAGTTCATTACTTTCTTTTGACCAATGCCTTACACATCATCTCCTGCTCTTTAATAATGCTCAGTTACTTAGCCTTGAACATATTGCTACCAGCCAGGGCTATTTTCACCAGACTGCAGTAGAAACTTTCTAAGTTTTCCAGAACTTACAAACGCAAGTCCTAAGAAGATACCTCAGGAGATTCTGAGCCAACTTTCTGACCTCCACATTCGCCAGCAGCCATAACCACTCACACAGGGCTAATTTGTAGCTATGTGTTTTGCACTGTGCTAAAGAGAGTAAACAGTAGCTGTAAAAATAGCAAAAACAAGAACTAAAGTAGATAAAAGGCACTATCTCAGGAGCAGGAAAATTCAGGACTGGAAATGTTCTGTGCTCTGTGTTCAGCTGGGTGTGTACGAAAGCTTTTTCAGTCTTCAGTTCATGTGCTGCATACAATAGTGCAGTACTAGTGGGGACCAGGACTTCACCTCTAAGGACAACAGGCACTTAAGTCCTGACAGAAACCTAAACAGCGGGTCTGGGACACAACTACCTGGTATTGCAAGGTGCATGTCAGCGCTGCTCACACCCCCAGCTCAACAGCCATGGGTGTGAGGGCACAAAGCAAAACTGCACCTCAGCCACGGACGTTTGTAGATCACTCGGTGGGCTAGGACTAAGCGCCAACCTCTTGCCGAGATGTCCACGTTTCTGTCTCTCTTCGCACAGAGCAGCAATTTGTCAGCAGAAGCGATGGTCATCACACTGAGACAAGCATCAAGCTGTCGCAGTACGATGAGGGAAGCGAAGTTCTGCCTTGCTTTCCACATTACCTCTACTCGGGGCGTAGCTGTCACTTCCTGCAGTAAAGCCAGCTGGCCTCCTAACTGTTCAGCTTCCACCCACACTTTCTGCTGGCTGCTGCTGATACACCACTCCTGAGTGCCGCTGGAACCTCCTGAAGACTTGCAGTGGGCTGGCACCGCACACGCATCGGTTCCAGCACGTGACAAGAGGGAGGTTAAGTCCAACGGCAGACTGCGGCCCATCTGTGCCACTCCTCGTCACAAAATACCTCCCACGCACCAGCACCATGACAAACAACCCAACTCATTAAGAATATCAAAGACACTGAAGGAATACAACTAACGCACATAAAACGTACATAAATCCTTCGTTAGCATTACAAACCTGGAAGCAGTTAAAGCACGGCTGCAAGGGGAACACACACACCACACAAGACTCCTTGGCCTCTCCCCTCCCCTTTTTATACCCAAGCAGGACAAAAAGAAAATAAAATAATTGGGTTTTGCTTTACCATGCCATTGTTTTATCCAACGGTATGTGAGAAACACACATGGGAAGCTGAGGCTGATCAACCCACACAAGCAGCGTTATTCAGCTCAGCTCCATCTACTGCTTACCACCTGCACCCTGCTCCATCTGGAGCCATCCAAGAACGGGGACAAATGCCAATACAGACAGAAACACGAACCTGTACCATGGAAGCACAAATAAATCTACTTAACACAACCTTAACTTCTAGGGATGAGTTCTCTGTTTAATGCAGAAGTGCTTAAGTTGCCAAAAAGGGTTACAAACAATTCACAGGCTATGTCAGTAGCATCAGAGAACCTCCTGTAACATCTGCTGAAGACAAACATCACAAGACATCATAACAGGAAAAAAAAAAAAAAATATATATATATATATATATATATGTAAATAAAGGAAGCTCTCTAATTGGGGAAAAAAATACTGGCATTCTCAACTCCTGTAATTCAGGCTTCCATTATAATGGAAGACAAAACTGGCTCTTCAGATGTCGAACCTTAGGCGCAATTCTCAGCTGACAGCACCATGCTTGACACAGCGACACGGAAACTCCTACGTCACCCCTCACTCACGGTACCTTCCAGGTCTGTTTCTCCTCAGAAGACTCCTTATGCCAGTGAAGGCAAGGCACAGGTGAGGGCAAGCAGGCCAGCAGCTCTGTCCTCCATGTGAAGCCCTGCCTCCAAAACCCCTTGGTGAGACACCAGGCAACATCAAAGCACTGACATCTGTACGAACAGGGCACTCATCTCCTGACCGCATTCCTTCAGTAAACAGACCTCCTTTTTCAAGGGATTGCATACTTTCATTGAAATCAACGCCAGAAATTGTTTCTCTGTGATTACAGAAAACGTAAGAACTATAGATAGTTGCAAGAGAAACTGGACATACAATAAATGTTGAGTTTTCAACACTTCTGCCTGCAATCATGCACTGTAACACACAATGCAGCTGCACAGCTATAAATATCCGTGGTAACCAACGATAATTTCAACTCTGTGGCAGTATCTATGTACTTATATCTATATCAAACATTCCTAAAATCACTACAGACTCGTAGATGACAGGGTTCTTTGGGTTTTGTTGAGAAGCATTTCTTCTCTTGATGGTAAAACACTAAGCCTCGTTGACTCTTGCGCTGATTCCATTTCCTCAAACGACTGTTTCAAAGAGTATCTGTAGCAAACAGTAAACTGGAACCTTTACACCACCAACACACAAATAATTAAAATGTGTACTTCAGTCTCCCTTTTGCAGCTACTGCTGCAAGGAAAGCCAACAAGCAAATGACAACTACCATAGCAAGCAAAAACCACCATCCAGCCAGAGAGCTCCAAACCAGGCCAAACCATGACTTGTTTGTAGAGTCTCATCCTGGTGGGGTGCTCATTAAATGCTGCACTCAGGGGGATGCTTTCGGAATTGGAACAAACAGGCAAGGTGATTTTGTTATCAGCCATTTCCTCCTGGGACAGTCTTTACTTTGTCAGAGATAATGAGCTGCAGTTAAAACAATAAACACTTTTAAAGAAAAAACAGTTACTAGTTAATTACAGGGCATGCACAGTAAGTGATCTGCAGTTTGACAGATTATTTATTTATTTATTTTAAAGGAAAATTCTTCTGTGGAAGGCTAACGATCAGATGAAAAACCCAACACAGATACTTTTCCTACCATTACACTAACAGTGCAATGCATAGCATGCTTTGCCATCACTGAAACCCCACCAGAGTTTTACTCTTAATGACCTTCTCTATTTCCCCTATTCTTCCTAAAATTGCTGCAAACTGGTAACAAACAAAATCTCAAAGTTTGGTAACAGATGGTATGAGAATGTGGTATCTGATATATGAATAAAGCATGAATTTAGTCAGTTCTGTCATTTTGTTAAACAAAAACAACAAAAAAACCTGTGAGAACATGACTCAATTGTGGTTCTGAAACAAAAATTATTGCAATTGAAAAATAACAATGTGACTACATTACTAAGCTTCCCTGAAACCTGATAAAAAGTCAGAATCAACTGCCCAATCCCATACAGAAATCTGAGTATAAATCCAAGTATGTTCTGTGGGTTATAAAGTAACAGCATTTCTGATCCCTAGGTAAGAAGATAACCACAGGGTGATCACTACGTGTGAAGCTCCTCCTTGCTTGTTTTACATTCCATGTTCACACCCATTTTTATTTAATTCTTTACGGGATTCAGGCAGTCTTTGGCTGACTGCAGTACCTGAACACCACCCCCACAATCGCTTCCCTGTACACCGGTACACAATACAGAAGCAATCCCCACCTAGTATCTATGCGTTCCACTATGTTTTTTAAATATAGGTTTAATCTTCGCAAACATTTACAGGATGCTGCTTCAAGCCACCGTTTCTTAAGTTGAGAGCTGCTGTTACACCACAACAGGCTGCGTAGCTGAACACCCCAACATGATACCTCCTCTTTTAGGCTCTGGAGCTGCTGAGTCCAGCTTGAAACAACATCTGACACAACTTTTGGAGACGTTAAGATGAGTAAGGAGACCACTTAGTTAGAGAAGGAAGTCTTATTTTATTGCTGTTTTACACCAGCTCTAAATCTTGACCCAAGCCATTCTTGTGACGGTACTTCTCTCATCAACCCCTTCCAGTCTGAGAGCCCGATCACTTGAACAGATTGGAACGAATTCCCCAGCTATCTCACATGGCCTGTCCACTTCACCAAACGCCACAGGAAAGCGTGTTCATAAGCTCTGAAATTCCAAACAGAAACAGTGAGATTTTGGCAATGCACAAGCAAGGTCACTTCAATCACAACTTTTTTTTCTTGAAGCTTCTCTCTCAGCTCTCCCCAGCTGTACTAGAAATATTTCCCCTTTAAAGTGCAATTCCCTCTGAATTAACTTGGATTTCTTCCCCTTCAAGAAGGACATTTTTTCTCTTCTCATCTTAGCATGAAAAGCCTGCTGCTTGTAAAATGCAACTCAACCAAAATTCTGACATAGTACTGGAGTTAAAATTTCTAAGCAATTTACAGCCAAAGACTTGTATCAAGTGTTCTCCCTGGCATCTTACTCAGCATTATGAACTCAACACTGAACAAAGAAAAGAGCAACGAAAAGCAGTTCGAAGTTGGAGAGACAGGTGGATCGCTGCTCCAAGACATCAAAGCACATGATGCAGCTGCTCATAATGGGCAAGCACTCAAGGGAACACAAGAGCTTGTGCATGAATTTGATTAGTTGGAAATGACATCATGATTTATAACACAATTTTCCAATGCTAAAGCAGTAATCTATAATGAATTAGACAAGGCTCATATGGGACCTGCTTAGCTTTAAACCAGAAATAACTGCATTATAATTTTCTCCTCTCTTATTTATTCTAAGTTAAAGGGGAAAAGAATAACCTCGTGACAGAAAATGGAAAAAGCAAGTCAAAGCGTCAGAGGTTACAATTAATCATTTCATCAAATTATGAAAATACACTGTAAACAAGAACGACAGAGTACAAGTGGCTGATACCCAAGTCTTCCATTAAAATGAAAATTCACTGGAGATGCGTGAAGACACGACTTCCCTGCTTCAATTTATTATTGATGTTCATGCTATATTTTTGTTTGTGTTAGAAGGAAAAAAATCCAAAACCAACAATCAAACTAAATTATTAACTTGAGTCACCTGCACAGCTGTGAATCTCAGTCTCCAAGTCAAACACATCTGTAATGCACATCAACGTGTCCAGGTATTATGGGATTCTCGACACTATCTCCTCCAAACCCAGCTGATTTGGTGAGCAGTTATTTCCTCCCTCTGTGTGTTCTGAGGGCCTGCTCTGCTAAGCTGCACAGCTAAGACTACAGTCACAGCACCTCCAACCACGTAGCAAGACTCCTCAGACTCCCAGAAGGTGGAGCAGGGCAGATGTGCTCAAAGATACCACTCCGGTTAAGCATCCATCTGATTCCACACCTCCCATGGTCTTCTTATTTTATTCATGCATTTGCCATCTATTTAACATGTTCCTGTTGGATCGTTTGGGGACTTTTTAAACATGCTATCCATCTCACCAGCAAGACTCACCTTCACGCCACAGAAGCTTGCTTCCTGTAACAAGGACGGACTCAACTCTTCTGTTTTTCTAAGCATGCAAAAGGGTTCAAGGGGGCGGGGGGAGGACATGTGCAAAGCCTGCTTCCAAAATTCTTTCCCTTGCAAATTTATAAGCATAGTGTTTTCCATCTGTTTTCAAAGAATGTCAGATAATAAATTACCATTCCACCTTCTGTTCTGGAAAGCAGACCTTGTACTCGGCCCCCACCATGTCTCCACCCACCTCAGCCAGCAGTCCTGACCGATTATCCCAGCAGAACACACCAAACAAGCTGAGAAACGCTCCAATAAATTTCCTCTTTTTAAGTTAATTTCCAATGAGATTTGTGGTTGTCTGAAGAACAGCAGGCATCCGATCCCCTCAGCCTCACGCAAGAGGCTACTCCCAAATGCTTGACGCCGCATTGACGTGATAAAGTCACTACCAACACATTCATTCCTGTCTTGAACAGTAATATCCCAAATGCAAACTGGTAAACAGCATGCTGCAAGCTAGAAGAAAAAAAGGTAAAAACAGAGAAAATGGCAGCAGAAAAAGCCATTGGGAAATAATGATTATAACCTAGAAGGGTAATCCATTTTCACCAACTCCATAAAACCTTTGTTTGGTAGCATATGCCTGAATGAGGTTCAAATAACAAACATTTTACCAGCTCACACATTTTATATAATGTCTGAAAACTCCATATACACTGTGAGATTTTTATAGTGTTTACCTGCAAGCATTTCTAATTAATAGGAAAATCTTTGCAGCACTATTACAAAACTACACTAAGATTAAAAAAAACTGAATCACCTGGCATGAAATTCAAAAGCCATGAATAATATTACCAAGTGCCTCCTCACAAAGGGTTACATTCTGAAGGGACATACATTTACGTACAAAATAATAGCATCATGATGGAAAAAAATAAAAAAAAAAAACAACTGTCATTTTGACTGGAAGGAGTCTGTGCAGATCGCAGTGTGCTGTGCCTGGTGAAGGATAACTATAATTACATATTAGAAGCCAGACTAACAAATGAATCTACAGCTCCAGAGGGTGGGGAACCACACAACTAAAAGCGACAAAGAATGTCAACACATAAATCAAACTGTTTCATGGTACTTGCAACAGAAATGCCAGGAGGCAGATTGCCAACTGAACTAAAATGTATTTTAACTCCCTCATGCGCATCACCGTGGTGTGTCTGATGAAGCCATTATCAGCATAAACACCTCGATAGAGATTTTCAAGGATTACAGCCTTGTCATTTGGGTTTCTAGCTGCCCTTGCCCTGTTTCATGAATAACTTCAAGCAAGGAGCTGGCTGGCACAGGTTAGATTTGAAATCCTGAAAACTGGTGTCAGATGTTGGTTGTGCAAATGGCTTTGCACAACTCCAAGAAGTGAAACCAAGGCACAGCTGAAGAATCAGAGGCATTTAGGCCTAAGTTGTTCAACGTTTCCAATACCAATAAATGGACGGGGATTTGCTGTCACATTTATACTTCTCTGAGTCTCCATGTTCTTCTGAAAGACTTCATGCTTTCAAATACAGGCTGGACAAAAGACAGGCATTTTCAACAGCAAAAAGAGAAGTGTTTTCTGTGAAAGAGGCACTTAGTTGCAAAAACTGCTTGCCAGGAAGGTAAAGGGAATACCTAGTATTTATTTAGCATGGGAAGGAGATTGGAGATGGAACTATACATACTCTGCAAACACAAGGACAAGAGCTCTTCAGCTCAGATAAAAATCATACGAGAAGCTCATTTCTCTTGTGTAGCAGCAGATTAAAATGCCCACCAGTTCTGGATTCTAAACCAACAGAGGCAAAACTACAACCCTGCCTATAGCTCCTCCTCAGCTTCACTGAAAACTAGATTAAATGAAGAAAATAAGTCACTGTTTGGTAGAACAAAGCCTTATTCAACATTTATTCTCAACTAGCATCCTAAAAATCTCCCCTACTGGCTTGAAACCAAGGCCCATATGAGGGTCATGTATTTACAATGCCATTAGAGGCACTATTTGGTAGGACTGACATTGCAGGAGAAAGATGAGAGAGAAATGAAGTTCCTGCATGTCCTCCTCCTGCCCCAGCTCTACTGAGCACACTTGCTGCTTTTCCACGTGCCACAAACGTCCTTCTCAGCACCACATTGTCATGGGTGGCACGGGACCACTGCAGTCTGGCTTCTCCAAGCAGGCTGCCGCCTTTGCACAGCGCCTGAAGAGCTGGCTCTGCATGAGGCAGGAGCTCTGCCGAGCACCCTCTTTGTATGAAGTGCACAGAAATAGCTGTCGTGGCCCTTTCTACCCCTGGTGTCAGAATAAAATATGCTCATGTCGTACCCAATGACCTTCAACAGGATCACATTTAAATCATTCTGACACTAACCAAAAGATAGAGAACTTGGATGATGATAACCCAGTGGAATACTCGTGCCTTTTGCTCGTCAGATCGAGCTTCTGAATAGTGACTTGTTTTGAGACAGCCATGGAAAATTTATCTGCCCATCAAATGCTTTTGATATGCTGAAAGGCAAGATGTCAAACCACATGCAGCCAAACACGTTATCCATCTATTCAGGAGGAAAGATCCATCTACCTGGGTTCTTGCCATCACTGTTAGAGCCACCCCCTTCTCTCTCACCTGAACGTTGATGATGCATATTCAGTTCCACTGTGAAATCCCATCCCTCCCTCTTTTTCTGAGAAACATTTTTCCAAACACTCACACAATACCAGATTATACTGAACTTCCTTTGGACACTGCTCTCTTCAGGTAGTCAAGTATATTTCAAAGATATTTTGTGAACAATCTGCAGTGCAACTTCACGTTGCACCTTGGGGAGGATGGGTTATTTTACCTCAGAGAAATGACCCTATCATGCCAGAAAACATCTGCAAACTGTACCCACAAAAATCATCAACAATTAGAGATGCACAATTCACAGGGTCTTGAAGGATACATTAGTTGTATAGACAAGGTGAACAGATAACTGTTCATTATCATCAATGTTTTATTTGTACAGTGCTATTCCCGAATCAAAAACCTCCCCCCATAATTCACAGAGCATTTCCTTTTTTTCTGGAGAAAGCAACTTGATAAACAGAACAATAAATTAGTGCCACCTAGTGGAGTTCAGAATGTTAACCTGGACCAGCTTTCAAATCCTACCTGTCTTTTACTGCGTCTGTAATTTATGACCTCTATAAATACCACAGTAAAATAAAAGCAGAAATAACAACAGGTCTTCCCTGCAGCACACACAGCTAACCAAATGTACCAGTGTAACATGCATTTAAGTCTTCCACAACTTCCAGGAATCTGCAGAAACAGCAGTTGAACCCTGACACGTGCCCTTACTTGATCAGCATCTCATCTTTCCAGCTACTGAACATGCAGCCAAAAGTTCTGCAATCTGAATATGGGCCAAAAGGAAAATCAACAGAAAAGTTCAGCAGAATGGAAAAATAAATTGAAACAAAATAAAAAATCAATGTATAACTGCTTCCAGAAGCTTTGAAAATACAACGCATGGGGAGGTTTAACACAGTGATATCATTGCACCCTATTAAAAATTGACCATTCCTGTGTGATTGTGTAGTTCCCAGTTTTCATCCCTCTGCAAGGGCACCAAAATCATTTTTCTGACACAGTTAAGTAAGAACATGGAATTTCCACCGACTACCATTAACCCACCAGCCACTGAGTGATTTCAAGCAACATTTATGTGAGATTCCCTACCAGTAGGCTGAGAACAATAAGCCTCACTGCAACACACATCTTGGTTAACACTTATGTGCAGAACTGGTTTGAAACGTGTGTAAAAGATACCAATACCCCACATTCACAAAGCATACAGAATGCAAGGTGATCATCCTTACCCAGTGATCTTCACACAGGACATGAAAGAAATACAAGGCAGAATAAAATCCAAAAGTACTCCAGGCACTTCGTCTCACTTTCTCTTAACAACTGCCTCTTAGAGAACAAATACCTCTCAGCACACTGTGTAATTCCTACAGCTAGCTGCACAAAAACACCCTGTAGCACAGAAATGCCATGACTCAAATGAGGAAAAATTAAGAGGGATACCGTAATGTATTCTTCCCATGTCTAACCTGATAATATAAAGCAGCAGCGTAATCCAAGTTACCCCCATTTCACAGCACCTGCTTCCAATTCCCATAATTGTAAACAAGAGAGAAGTGTGGAATTAAGTGTGCTCACCAGAGCATCCTGGAAGACAACGTGCGCAGATCTCACGTGTAAAAACAGAAGGCAATTTCAAGGGCATTTGTCCAGCACCCAAAGATGAATGTGTTTTTCTGTCTCATACCCAACCAACAGAACGCAGTCCAAACAAAACGGGAACACGTACCTCAATCTCAATCTGAAGATTGCCCTGTGTGGTAACGCATTGCCTGGCTTTTTGAGAAGCACTAAATATGATTATTTCACTTTCCATTGATACAACATCATCACACTTTATGTGATTATAAGCAGAAGTACATGTCTAACCATAATGCAGTGCTAATATGCCATCCTTTAAAAAGTAGGAGCTAATTAGTTGGCACTAAAAGTCATAAGTAAGGTTAAAAAATGAAAAATACAAAAATTACTAATTTCCTTGAGAAGAACCCATGCAAGCAGCCAGCCATTCCTTCTTGTTGGTGTAAGCTATGTATTCTTTTCTCACGCATCCACATTTCACTCATTTTGCAGAGGTACAGAAGGCTACAAACTGCACAGCAGGTACTTCAAAACAGCAAGCAGAATTACACATGGAATGCTAAGATTACAGTCTAGATGCTGAAAGCTAGAAAATACGCAAGAGTTGCAGAAAGAGGTTAATGTTTGTTACCGTTTCCACATAATTAGGGAGTGAATTGTACTTCCCATACGTAACAATTATTACATTTTCTTTTGGATACTGTTGTATAGGCTTGCATTTGAACCAAGTATCCGTTCATGTCACAATTCTTCCCAATATTCAGATGTTCTAATAAAACTACTGACTCTGAAAGAGCTTGCATTTACGTCATCACTTAGCTCAAATGGGGAAATCTTGGTAAGTTTATATCAAATATGTAAATGCAAATACTTTAAAATGCTTCTGGATCTGACACACTGTCAGGCAGAGATATTTTTAGTTCTAATCCATTTAAAGTGCTAAATTCCACAGGAATAAGCAGCATTGCTTTCACTCACCACTTCAGCTGAATTCACTGCAGTCTTTGAGGAGGAAGAGATAAGATAAAACCATCCACCTGATGGGAAAATATCTTACTTTTTTCTTTTTTTTTTTTAAATAATGTTTGCAGGTACTTCTGTATGTCCCAATAAACAATAAACCAACTGCACTCATACACAAGGCATTACAAAAACACATGAACTATGCCGGGTCTTAACACGCAAAATAATTTAGTGTGGAATTTGCTACTTGTATCTCAAGTCTTCTTTGCATGTACTGATTGAGCTTCATGAGAAGCACTACCACAAATACACAAAACCTCAGGAGTAAGGTCCTGGTTCTTCTCTAAACCTGATGCTGTGACTGTAGCTACAAAGACACAAGACAGAATCTTAAGTTCACGGATAACAACAACCAAAACAGAGAATAAAGGTGTATTTTTTAAAAAAGTTAACCAAACCAAAACACTTCAGTATGCTGCAAATTGTCTTCTGGCAGAGAGACCAAATGAAAGAATATGGGATGTGACAGGTGTTAGTTCGGTTAATGACTTACTTGATGATGTTCAGATTTGTGAAGAGGAAGATTATCATTCCTACAGAACAGAACGTGTGAAATACCACAAAATGTTGGCAGCCTAAGTATTTTCATTACTTACACTGCTACCATCTAGTATTTCTGAGTAGGAAAAGATCATTATATAAATCAATGCCCTATACTTCTTCCTGAGAATCCACAGCAAATCATTATTGCACACAGCAGGCCCAGTGAATTGTAGTGTGCGCAGTTAAGGCGCGTTTGGTGTGGAAAAAATGCTTCTTCATTAGGCTATTTTTACCTCCCTTTCCATTGAAGAAAAATCTCTGTTTTTTCAGCAGGTGTAGAAAAGATCACCTCAACCCACTGCAGCTCACAGGAATGTCCACGTAGGGGAAATGCAGTCCTTGGCCAGCCGGCAGGTTTACATGCCCTTACTAGTGTTGTAACTTCTGCTTAGCCCTGAAGTAGTTGGGCCGTTGGACTCGGTGATCTTTGTAGGACCCTTCCAACTGAACTGGTTTATTCTATTTTCAATGATTAGACAAAGTGACTTTTATTCTATTAAACAGGAACATGCCACTATATATCCTTACTGTGCAATTCATGGTAATCTGAAGCAAAGAATGGCAGCCTTTTCCTAGCTATAAATACAAGCAAACAGAGCAGTTTGTAGCATTCTTTGCAGTACTTTTTCCATAAAGCACAAACTACTCTAAATTTGCTTGTAGTAATTAAGTATTTTATTAAATACTCATTTTGGAGGAAAAAGAGAAAAATGATAGAGCTAACCAGCAAAAGGGAATCTGCAAAAAGCAATGGCAAAGCATGGGAGTGAATCCATATTAAATTAAATCTCTACTCCATATGCCAAACCTCTTCTTAGAGGTCAATGAGTTTTCTTAAGCACAACTCAGCTTACAGACCAAGGCTGAAAAATCCTGCTAGTGACAACAGGAAGAGAAACTGAACAGGATTCATATCTCTCCGTAAAATTCAGTAACGTTATAGATTTTCCCCTTACAATGACTTCCTTAGTATCCACTCGATCTCGCGAACTAAGTGTCTGTAAGAAATACACATACACATTTGTAACAGTATTCCATGATGACTGTTTTCCTCTAACAAACACCAAACCGCCAGGGAGTACATAATAGATGCTGAACACCTTCAAGTCACATCCCACAGATCACAAACAGATTAAACTCCAAAAGGATTTGGGGAATTGTGCAGTAATTCTTTATGTCTGTTCACAATCCCTAAAAGCATGTTATACTTCTAAGAGATTATCTTTTGAAAACACCACAATTGAAATATGTTTACAGTAGTCTGTTCTTTTGAATTTTGCAGGCTTATAATAATTTAATAAGTTACTTGGACAAGCAGCTGTTGATTATATTTTCTAAAATGGTATACACAAGTGTCTGATGACTGTTTCTCCCAGTATTAACATATTCAAAAACAGAAAATCAAGTTCTTGAAAAATCATAATTAGCCAATACTGTCAGCATGCATTTTGCATTCTAGATCATGAACTGCACAAAATGAATGTTTTAAGCACATTGATAAGTGCTATTTCAACACCCAGCAACAGAGAAAGATTTTAAATGGATTATTTAACAAGCTTTCAAAGTACACAGAGGTTGACTGTATAAATGCGTTGTTTTATCATAACAATGCCACACCTTGCACAACCATCCAGTAACTCTAAATTCATTCTAATTAAAAGATATCACAGATGAAAGTAGCATTAAGGTTAGTTGTATATATTATTTGCTGCTACACTTAACCCGCGAACGCTGCAAGTGCTAAGTGCTGTATCTAAAGAAAATAAATGAACAAAGCAATGGAAAGCTATCACCTGGGGTTTTTTGTTTTTCTTCTAACTATAGCTGAGGTAACGGCAACACAATACAAGCAAAACTTTTGATTACATACGTCACAAAAATCTTTCCATCTCTATCTTGGAATCTCTGTGCTTGTGCATGCACACCATAAATCTGTCCTTCTCACTAAAATACAAAAGCTGTGAAAGCAAATCAGAGAAGTGTTCTTCCTGTCTTCTTGCTGTAATAGCATTAGCAAACTGACGCTTAAATCCTCATGGTCACAAAAACAATTAAGAAGCAAAACAACAACAAAAAACAACCATCTGTTCAGCTAAAAAGATCATTTTGTATTACAGAAGGCAGCAAAACCACCCAAAACTCCATTCTTGCAATTAATTTCTGGAAAGATTTTTACAGATAAAGCAACTTGACCCCAGCCAGAATACCAACACGAGATTTCTCTCCTGTCTTTACTTCAGAGGAGAACTGTTTCTAAACCTCCCCTGGTTTACACTGCTTCATTCAGCACCTTGTCAGTGCCATTAAAAGAAAACTACCTGGTATTTTTCCAGCTAAACAAAATTAATTTCAGTGTAAGAAAATATGCCCAAGTAGTTCATAATTCAAGGATAAGCAAAAGAAAGGAGACACCAAAGATTTCAGCAACAGTAGAGCTCAATATTATTGATTAAACACAAGCACATGATAACATCTTTGGATCTGGAAAGTAGAGCAATTATATTAGTTAGCCCAGCTACAATTTGTCCCTTCAACAGATGTCTGTATTTCCTCATTGCCATCAGCATAAACATCAGCAACACAGGAATTGATTTCAATTCACCTGTACTTCAAAAGCAGAGGCTGTTGATGATACTCCTCATAACCACCACAATCACAGACTCAATTGGCACACCAATGTTCTTACTCATTGTGCAGCAGCTCCTTTCAAAATCGAGTTCCCACTGCAGTGGAAAAGATGTGTATTTATGTACACCACGTTTTATCTGTACATCTTCCCATTTAGGATACCAAGCGAAACAGTCTGAGGACTATCACTCAGAGAAACATCTCCAGCATGTCTCTTCAGACACACAGTTTCATTTGTAGGTAGTCTGTGGAGCCAGAAGTTGGACTCGATCTTTGTGGGTCCCTACCAATTCCAGATGTTCTCTGATTCTACAATTCTACCATCCCCAAGTTCAAGTTTCAAAATCTCAAACTAAAAATGGTGCATGTGTGTGCTTTTGTTTTGGCTTGCTCTTACTGTTTTGGTTTGTTTTTTGAGACTGTCAGACCTATCTTCCCTGCTTAAATGAGGACATCTAACACAAAAGAAAAGCTCACCTTCCCTAAATTTGCAGCCAGAAGACAAAAAGTGCAAAGCGAACAAGACTCATTAATGTGTCACCCCACTTTCCTCCACAGTAACAGCTGCGGTAGTGTAAAACCACATTACCAACCGAGTAGACAAGCCCTAAGAAATCTTGTTACGCCAAAACATGCAACCTGAAGATGACCCCCGTCCTCACATCTCCCACTTATTTTCCAAAGGTCTCAGAGGCCTGGTGTTTAGGTCACTGTATTCATAAAAGGAAGGCACTAAATGTTTTACTAGTATTTTAATTTAAATCCTAATGGTCTGAAAATGCAAGGAGTACTTACAGATTTAAAGGAGAGGATCTTGCATCCTGTAGATTACATCATACGACGATGAGTCACTCCCCTCTTAACCCTACCCCCAGCGCTCAGCCTCCTTACAAGCCAGGACTGCTCCACATGAAACGCGATGACCAAATGGGACTGTTCTTCCACAAAACACTGCACTAATTCTCCTGCATTCAGTCTTTCCACTTGAATGGAATAAAAACCCTTTTCAGAACAACAATTCCAGTTCCCCCCCCTCCCTTTTTTTTTTCTCAGGCACACTATGGGACTCCTCAGTGCATGCACAATGCAAATAAGGCAAACTTCCTTTGAAAGAGTGATTAATATGCAAAGACAGCCTGCTTTTTAGTGGGATGTGAAGAACCACCAACAAGCATTTCCAAATTCCGAGGTTTCTTCAATTATTTCCTCTGTTTATTTTAAACATCAGATTATGCAATAATACCACACATTAAGACCAATTTGCCAATATTATGTAAACAATACCAAACTGACTGCTCATCTTTTGTATCATATTTAAATGCAGCCTTGGATATACTAGCTAGGGAGGCATCAAAAAAAGTAGGATTTAAATTTGACTGCATCCTATGTCTCAGTCTTCTTGTTAAAAAGATCTCATTTATAAATCCAGTGTAAATAATTGCACCTTTTTTTTGTAAAGAAATGTGCACGTATTTGTTAAAATAAAGCAAGAAAAATTTACAAAACTAATTTCTGTCCCAATATATTACAATTCCAGTAACTTTTCAAAACATTTTTTCCAGGAGCCATCTGAAAAGCCCATTCAGAGTTGAAGACACCAATTTTCGATTTCCATTGGTTAAAATTTTCATCACAATTTTTCATCACTTAGCAGCAGCTCAACTACATCACCTCTGCACAACTCAGCCTGGAATCTCCTACAGCAAGAACCCTGCACCTCAAGTGCCAATACAGCATACAAAATCAGGTCAAAAGGCAGTCTAAACACATTAAGTACCCCATTTCTTATTCTTGCCCTTCACTTCACACACTTCCCAATCATTTTGCCCAGCTTTAAACACTCCCTTCCCCCTCTTTGGAAAGGCATTTCAAGTTAGTGAGCGTTGTAAACTATTATTAAAGTAACCAATAATTAACGTTCCTGTTTACCTTAAAGATTTCAACGTTGATAGGTATCAGTAATACGAACAACAAAAAATCAAAGTAGATTAAATCTTTCAACAAGTACCTCCTGCATCCCTTTTACAGCAGTACCTGCATGAAAACCACAGAGCCGCTGGGCTGGGGGGGCTCTGGGCCAAGGCCCGAGCAGGCAGAGGCAGCCAGAGCCCCAGCAGGTTGCCCAGGACTGGGTGCAGCTGGGTGCTGGTGCTATGACAGAGGCTCCCCAACCTCTCTGGGCAGCCTGTCCCAGGGTGCAGACACCATGCTGGGTCCCGTTGGGTTTCTTGTGGGGATGCAGGATGTCATGTCGGAACAATCTCTGCTCCATGATTCCTGTCCTGCCGCTGGGCATCACTGAGAAAAGCCTGCCTTCCTTCTTCCCTCCCTCCCATCAGGTATTTACACTCATTCAGATCCACAGATTCTTCTCCTAGCCTTCTCAGCCTCTCCTTGCACAGAAAACGTTCCAGTCCCCTCACTGGACTCTCCCCAGGAAGCCCGTATCTGTTTGCTGCTGGGGAGCCCAAACTGGGCACAGCACTCCAAATGTGTCCTCACCAGTGCTAGGCTCTATAGGCAGATTTTAAGGAATCACCAGACCTTCAGACTTTTAAAAGCAATTAAAATTGAATACTGAGAACTCTCTCTCTTCATTGACAACGATCCATTTGTTCTAAAGGTCTCAAGAGTAGACTGTAAAGAGAACAAAATAATTTAGATTCAAGAAATTATGAGACTGATGACTCTGGAACACTTAAGACACTGAAGAGTTTCCTTATGCGTGTTCTGTCCTAGCAAACAATAAGATGAGAAGGTGATGGATATTTAACTCAGGATTACAGGACTATCAGGAGGTAATCAGGACTACATTCACTCATTGCAAGTAACTCTCTCCCAAGGCTTTACTACTTCTGCATTTTGAAACCTCACATGGCACTTTGCCCATTGCCCTCTCAAAATATTCCCCAGAGCCCTGGTTCCCAGAGCAGGGAGCAGACGATACAGCTTCTGAAACATCTATTCCTTGGTCTACGAAACAAATCTCAAATATGTTCTGTTCAGAATTCAAGTGCCTTTTCCAATTTTTCCCTCGCATCCTTCTACCACGTTTGTACTAAATCAAGCAACTCCCAGTTTTCACAACACATCCCGCGGATCTCTACAGCTGTCTTGCCATAAGACATGGGATGGAAATAACTGGAGGATCAACCACAACACGTATCACGTTACTGTCTCTAGACTAAACTTAATTTTCTTGCATCAGATTTACCGGCACAGGACTCCATCCGGGCTGTTACGAATTGCTGGCGGAAATAGCCGTAGGGTCAGCTTCTGTCATCCCCTGGTTTTGGGTCCCTCGGGGGCCTGCCTTCAGGCCAAATGAGGGCACATTTGCTACAGATTTCTGGGGGCAGATGTATCCCCTACAGACCGTCAGTACCTCAGGAATCTGGACAGGGAAGAAACACAGAACCTGTCCTGCAGAAAAGCTGAACTATCACGGACTTATGTGGAACATTGGAACATTTCTCTCTCCCATTTCTAAATCCGAGGTCTAATTTGGAATATCCTGTAGGAAGTCGAGGCACATTCATCTTCAGGAGCAAACACCTTGTTTCTTCGAATGTAGCAGGACCGCCTTCCTTCTGATGCAAGTCACAGTTGACTTACAAATCTCAATGGCAAGCTTCCTAAGTATCCATACCAACTATTCACTTTTTCAGCGTGATGGCTTAAGAATTTGGGCAACTCATCCAGCTCAGAAGTACAGTACTATGTGAATATTCCTCACGGTTCCTTCCTTGGTGTAGCTACTGAGGCATGGTTTCATGACACCCCTCTTCTTGTTGGAGAAGGATGGCTGCCTAGGAAGCTGAATGACATGTTACTGCAAAGATGATCATTCCAATGCCTGCTGTGTGTTCATTTCATTTGCTCCTATCTCAGGGTCTACAACAACTATGTATTTTCAAACCCCATAACATAAGTCATTCTTGAAAGCAACCTACAGACGTTCCACTCTATCTGCTTCCAAAAAGTGCTCCTACAACCTAGAATTTGACTCACTCCGCTTTCCAAAACAGTCTGGCAGAGCTCAGCATTTCCTCAAAACACGTGTTGGCGGTCACCAGCTACAAGAATGAAGCTCAGAATCTCCCGACACCGCCATGCAGAGGAAGGAGCTCCATCACTGCATCCAAAGCCACTTTCATCCCCAGATTTGCCTCCACACTGCAAATAAAAACATCCCTACCATGCAGAAAGTGAACTATCTGTGGACCAAACTTGGCAAATTACAACTCTGCTATTCTAAATCAATTTGCACGTGCTTAATTGGGCAAAACCTTCCATTAAGAGCTATTCCAAAAAAAAAATAAGCTTTTCCATCAGCAGCTGCCTAAAGATCTGAAGTTACCAGGACTAAGGCCACCAGATTTCTCTGTCCAAACCATAGTTTCTCAGAAGAATCTTTCATATGGATAAATCATGTGATAAAACAAAAGCAATCTCAGATGAGAAGGCCAAAACCAAACCTGTCGGCTAGTTTGGGTCATTTTCAAACACATCATCATCTCCCCTGTGCACCCCAACACGTTTTGACACATGCTTTTCTTTCATCTCTCCTTGGAAGGTCCCGAAGCCACAGGTGTGACTCACTGTGGATAGCAATTACCTGCTGTCTCATCTTTCTCTTAGACAGATACAATGAAAACCATCAGATTTGAACCGTAAGTGAAAAAAAAGTATTCTAACCTGTAGCTTTCTATCTGTTCCACTTCCTTTTGGGGCCTGTACTGTACACTTAACCCCACAAAGCACATCTCATTCCAGCACTTAGCAGGAGCTCAGACACACGAGGCCAGGGTATTGGGAAGACCCCAACAGCCCCGTGTGGCTGGGGAGCTTCAAAAGAACACGCTCCGAATGAGCAGCTGCACTGGGAAGCTGCATTTCAACCCCATGAACTGAAAGGGCATAATGGCACTGCCCCAGCCCACCTCATTTACATCCCTTTGCATGAGCCAGGGCTTTAAACTTCGGTGATGTGTTTTCCTAAACAAAAGAAGCCAGAGCCAGCATAGGTCTGACCTTCAAATTTGCTTCTGTGATTTTCATGTCTAACAAAAGTCTGTCCAGCGGCTCTTTTTTCCCCCTTGAGAACTGGAGAACACGGATGAAAACCAACACACCCAGCCCCATGGAAACATGTGCAGGACAGCGCTCAGAACAGTGGAGGTGCCTGGGAGCTGTGGACACACCCGCAGCCAGGTGCCTCCCCGACCTCCTCCCCGTTACAGAACGCCAGTGCAGAAAGACAGAAGACGCAGTTTTGTCCCAGCTGTTTTCAAGCTTTCATATTTACAATTGAGTTCTGCTACTTAATCCATCCCACTTTTCAGATCTTTGTGAAGATATAAAATGAGGAAAACAAAGACACCATTTTTCACTTCACCTCAAAAATGCTGTAATGGACCTGACGGCTCCCTGGGTAAAAGCTGTGGTACACGCTTCCAAAGGACACAGCTTCTCCCCAGCATGGTTGAGTTGTAACATCCACCTCACAATCCGCGAGTTGTGAGTACAACAGAATTGTGATTGACAGATCAAATTCATTCGGAAGTGCATTGCCCTGTAAATCCAGTACTTCAAAAGCTACACACGAACGCACAAAGAAAAAAACCAACACCAAAATCACGCATTCTCTACAGAAATGATCTCAGCAGATGTGCGAAATAACGAGCAAAATGCAGCACAGCCTTTTAAACGAGAAAATAAAATGTACTTTTGTCTCTTGCTAATGCTTTCCTCTGTTCCTTGCAGACTGATGGCAACAGATGCACTGCTCCTGCCTCCTGCCCCCATCGATTGGTTCTGCTCTGCTGTCAGCCAGCCAAGGCAAACCCATGGCTACCAAAAAAACAACCCCCAAAAAGTCTAAAACATACTACCACAACCACCACCAAAAACATTAAAAACAAACAGCCAGGCCACTCTGTCCCAACAAGAAACCCATCACTTCTCCCCAGTGCAAGCAGGTCTATCCGTAAAACGTTTCTGGAGATGAGCCGAGAAAAGGGAAGGCACTTTCAGTCTGGAGAGCAGCCACAATCTTTTAACGCTTAAAAACAGGGTATTCATTCAACTACTGTTATATTAAATGTCCTTTAAAAAAAAAAAAAAAAAAGAAGAAGAAGAAAAAACAACACTCACATCAGAACTTCTCAATTTCATATGCCAAGAGGATGGAGTTTATGTCGAACACTGTATTATTTAAGAAAGCATAGTTCTCAGGATGTAAATGAAAGGAGATGAGCCATCTGCTGTATCTATAAATCCAGTTCTAAGTTACAGGAGAATGCACTTTTCATTTAACAGTAAATTAAATCATCGCTGTCCCAGCCAGAAGAATACGTACAAAATACAGAATTATTCTAAAAGATGTAAATGTTTGCTTTTGTTCTCAATCTGTCACATAACCACTTCTCAGACAATGCTCTGATAAGGTATTCTTCACTAAAATGTCTCTCTCTTGCCCCCTCCTACATATTAGCTGCTGCAAAACCGTGGTGAGGGTTTCTTTATTAGCATCATCACAGCTGCGCCCCTCCCCTTTGCTGCCTTCAACATCCCAGCTGCCAAAGCCCAAAGCGACAGCCCCGCACTGCCCTCCACCCCAGAACGTGGTCAAGCCAGCAGAAAGGAAGGAGGTGCAAGCTTTAGGAGACCAAAGCATCCTTTAACATGGAGAACATAACTGATATGCTGCTTTTACCATAAGCAGTGCTACTGCTTTGTTCTGGCTTTTTAATATTTTATTTGGGTTTTGTATTCTCCATTTTGTGCTGCTTTAACAGTCCTGCTCCAGTTGTGCAGCTCTGCAGGCACTCTGCATTCATAATTACTATTATTGCATGGGCATGTATTTGAGCAGGGCACTAGATGATCTAGAGATCGTTTTTCTTTGCCTACTCCCATCTATTTTCCCTGAAAACCTACTTCATTCTCTCCTCCCACAGCTGAGAAAGCCTGTGTGAATGTGTCAGAGAGGTGGCAGCTAAGGAATCACAGACAGCAGTCTGGCATCTCGGAAGGGTCGAGATGAAGAATGTATGCAGAGATGGTGATCGGAGGGCGTGGCCGAGCCAGATGCAGAGCTAGCTGGAGCCGTGCTGGAAACGGGAAGACAATCCCCCTTGTTTGGTGATACATGCTCCCTAATCAGCAGTCATCCTGATTTTTAAAACTATAATAAAGTATGTAATAGTGCTTATGTCACGGGAGAGCCGTGTATCATTAAGATTGGGCGTTGCGCTGATGTTAAACAGGTGGGTTAACTTGGCAGCAGGCTCAGGCACACTGGTAGCAATGGTCCGGCACGAAGGGAGTTGGAATTGAGCCACAAGATAGCGATGGTCGGTACGTACGATGGTTCTTGGCCAGCTACAGCACCGGCAATTGCTTGAGGAGATCAGGAGCCACCCGCACACGGATGAGGCAGCGAGGAGTCACTGAAGTGATGGGTGAAAAGGAGCCGGGATGTGCAAGAGCAGCGATAGGCACGAGCTGGGAGCAGGGGCACGGCGCTGGGGGCAGGAGGCACCCGAGCGAGCAGCGAGCAGCTGGGGAGCGCTGCACTGAGCACTGGCAATGCCGGGGCAACAGCTCCAAGAGGTGACAAGCTGGGAAGGGGCTGGAAGAACCACAGGCGACGGCAGTTCTGGGGGCTTCGACCGCTGATGCTTGGAAAGAGGCATCGAGGGGCTGGGGGGGCACACGGTGGGTGCAGGACGGGGGGCGGCAGCACGGGTGGGAACACAGAGCCTGGATTTTGGGGTGCACAGCCTGGGTCTGGGGAGGGCACAGAGCCTGGATTTGGGGGCACACAGCCCCGATTTGGGGGCACAGAGGCTGGATTTGGGGCAGGTGCAGCCCCCCCGGAGCGAGGGGCGGGGGCTGGGGGGGGGTTCGTGCACGGCGCCGCTCCCTCCGCGGCCGCTGCGCGCTCCCCTCGCCCCCATCCCTCTCCCCCCCGCCCTATTTTTTTTTTTTAAATTATTAATTCCTCGCAGCTGCTCGTTAATTGCAGCCGCATCCCTTCTCCCTTCTGCAAGAGGGTGGGGGGGGGACCCGGCGGCGCTGCACCCCCCGGCCCCTCACCCCTCCCTCATTGTCTGAGCCCCCCCCTCCCCACAAAGCCCCCACCTCAGGGGCACCGGGAGCCCCTCACGGGCTGCCTCAGCACCAGCACCGGCACCGCACGACCAGCAGCAGCAGCAGCAGCTCCATCACCACACGGCCACGACCACCGCCCGGCCGCCCCATTGTTCGCCCCGCCGTACCTGCGGCTCTGAGGAGAAACAAGGTCCAGGGCAGCGCGGTGGCTGGCAGCATCGCAGCCGGCTGAGGGACGGCGGCCGTTGCACCTTTTCCTGCAAGTCGGGAGAAACGCGGCTCGCCTCTGCGCTCTCCCCCCGGGTTTTTAGCGCGGCTTTTATTTTATTTTTTCCTCCTTTCCGCCCTCCCTTCTCAATTCGCGTCTTCCCCCGGCCGCTCCTCAACGGGCTCCGCTCCGCGCCTCGTCCCCACACCGCCTTCTGCCGGCTGCGCCTCGGCCGCCTCCCGGCGCCGCCGCCGTGACTGACAGGCGGCCGCAGCACCGCCGCCCGGATCCCTCCGCCTCCCGGCCCCGCGCGGCGGGTGGCACCGCGCCGCCGTGTCCTTCCGCGCGCGCCCGCCTCAAAGAGTGCGCCGCGGGGGGACCGGTGGGCGCTGCCGGCCGCCTGCAAAACCCGGCGCGGAGCGAGGAGCCCGGAGCTGGAGCGGCGGGCCCCGGGCTGAGCACAGCCCCCCCGTGAAGGGGGCTGCGGTGGTAACGCGCAGAATAAATGGGGAGGCTTAATGGGGTGTAATTTCTGTCCTAAAATTAAGTTTGAAGCGCCCTGAATGGGCAGTTCTGAGTACAGAAGGACTCCTACCGGCACAGGCTTTGACAGAAAAGTGACAGCCATAAACCGTGCAGGCCGAAGACACCCCACATAAAGACAATATCCTCTAAGTACGGTCATACATCATCAGTATTTCAACGCTGTTTTAATACCGTC
This sequence comes from Anas acuta, assembly GCF_963932015.1. NCBI lineage: Eukaryota > Metazoa > Chordata > Aves > Anseriformes > Anatidae > Anas > Anas acuta. Next base: position 594,091 of record NC_089001.1, on the reverse strand, counting down.
AATCCATTCCAGCACATCCCTACCCCAGGCCTGAAGGATCACTCCAGGCCAGAGCCTGCTCGCTGGGTTTAACTCTTTTCTGCTCGACAGATCCCTTCCCCCTACCCCTTTTATAAAAATGCTTCCCTAGAAGAAACAACAAAATTACTTATTGCGATCTGATTGAAAACATGCCTGCTCTGCTGCCTCAGCCCGCCTAGCCCACGGCCTCATATTGCAATGATTATCTGCAGAGCAACCTTGCTGCGCCATGCCACGTGCGGTGCCTCGCCACCCCCTGCTCCTCCAAACCCCTCAGCCCCCCGCACCCCACAGTCCTGGGCTCAACGTCCCCCCTCATAACATGAGGTCACTCATTTGGATGGGTCCCAGCGGCCATCGAACATTTTTCAGGTCATATATGTTGGTAACAGAGAGCCAACATCCCAGCATCTGGGTTGAAAAACCCTCCAAAGAAACAGTGCCTTCGATCTTAAGTAAGCCGATGTTGGTACCTACAAGGTACTTCTCTCATATTGAAGAGCATACAGAGCATACATCAATTCTTACACACCTGTAGCGGATTAAATGAACTGGTGGCTGTAGAGCAGAGAGGCAGGATCTCTGCCATCCGTCACGCCAAAACATCTTGCAAGACTCCCACCTTGTTTCTCCAGCCTTTCAACTGCTGGTTGACAAATGTGGGAAAACATAGTGGCAAACCATCTGCTGCTCCCTCAACTCTGCCATCAACTCTTGTGATGAGCTTGTCCTGTAGAAGTCCCTCCAGAAGGCAACAAAACGTGGTTTCGTGAGATGTGGTGGTCTGTGGACACCAGCTGGATTCCTGGCACTGGGGGATGTCTGCCTCTGCCCTGAGCAGTTCGGTAAACTCCTCGCCATTCAGCAGCACGAGAGCCCAATCATTTCCTAAAGAGAAGAGACAGAGCTGTCGTACTTTTATTAGCACTGTCAGAACCAGTTTGCAGAGTTAGTTCTAGTTCCCAGAGGCCTTGCACAAGTGTCTGTTTATTTCCGTTCACTACAAAGAGCATCTATGTAGGTAGCAACCTCATAAAAATTACATTTATAGCATTCATAAGAGATCTTGGGAGTGCACAGGTCATTATATATTGAATGATGAGGCTATAATGCTACTTTGGAAGCTGCAACTGTTCATGTCAATCTTTTCCATGAAATTTGAGTCATCTCCACAAAAGTCAGAGTATACCTGCAAAAAAGTATTACTTGCATGTGTTGAAGTATCATCTTGTAGAGAATGTTAAATCAGTTTAAAGGAGCCTATGGGCCATGCCCATGCATTTTTTTTCCTTAATCTGTAAAATAAAAGGGTCAAATGACACAGTCAAGGTTCGATTTTTGATTTCTTTGGGTTCTGGGCATAAACAAAAGTGAATGGAAAATTTGGATTGAGTTCTCTCCCTGAGTTAAAACCAGCAGCAATTGTGTTTGTTGAACTACTGCTACCTCTGTTCTGCAAGTGGGAGAAGAAGTGAAGCGGAGTTGTAGCTATGCAGGCATTTCACAGTGTCATGAGACTGCAAAAGGACTCAAAAGCCAGCGTTCCCCTTTTCTTGACGTGACTGCTCACTGGTTGCCGTTTGAGGCAGGGTTGTTACAGGATGCACTGGAAATTCTCTCTGCCATCAAAGCATTGTGTGGGGTGAAGAGAGGACTTCATCTGTCAAGCTGAAAAAATAACAGAAGAGACAGTAATACTTCATAGTCGGTCTTTGTGAAGGAAAGTGTACCATCTAAAATCACTGCTGAGGTCAAATCCCGAGATTCAGACCTGATGCAATAGGACAGTAATGAGCAGTGCTCTACGGGCAGGTGGGTATGTTGCTGATCCTTTTCATCAACCCGTCCCTTATGCTAGCATCATTAAGCAGAGGTAATCTACAAAAAAAACTACTTGCGTTTTTCTGTGTGAACTGTTAGACCCAGGTATATACACCACAAAAAAAGACTTATTACTTATTTGTATGCACACCAAGGAGACACGTTGTAATAGTCTCTCTGGTCAAAGCAGGTCAATTCTCGTCTGTGCAGATACTTATTGTGACACACAACACTGTGCAGAACACACCTCAGATCAATGCTCCTCTTCACAGATAAACAAAGCAAGCAGAGATCATCCCTTCAAATACCCTTCTGTTTGTAACTGATATATATTTTTTTAAGAAAGTTTTAATAAAGGGAAAAAACCAGCATCTTCCCTTCCTCCTGCAAGCAATATGACATACAAACCTAACTGTTAAGGCTCTTCTGGTGATGTCATTAACCACAAGAATGAAGGTGAAGTCATCAGAACTGGGAGAGAAAGTTACGATCAGAAATTCCGAATCTTTGCATTAAAAACCTGTGTCTTATCTACATACCTGGCACAAACTCTGACATTGATCTCAACATTTGTCCTGCTCTGGGATTTTGCTTGCCACAGCTGTATGAGCAGGTAATAGTTCCATGCACAGAACGAAGACATATGTGCATGCCTGCTGTTAACCTACTCGTGAAAATATCATGGGAAAGAAACCTCATGAAAATAACCTGTCAGTCTGACTCACAATGGAAATGTCATTGTGAAACTAACAGCATTCTTAGAAAATATCTGGTAGTTATCTGCCACATTTCTTATTTCCAAAACTTTCACTCTTGGAGTTAAAATTTGAAATGTAATGTGCACAATTCTGTGCAGAAAACTATTACGCTTATAGCACGCAGTACATTTCTCATTTTATTATTCCTAATTTGTTTTAATCTGTACAGTCACTCAGATGTTTCAGTTCAGAAAAGAGAAAGACTCCCAGCTGATCAGAATCACAGAAGATAACGGGGCTGTGAAGAGTGCATCAGGATGAGCTGCCTGTTTTTTCACACTCCTCCCATGCCTTCACTAGAATCTGTTTTAATTGGAGCATTGCAATTAACAGGGCATCACCCAGTGCTTCGAAATGATAGCGGTATAACCAGCACCAATACCTACCTGTTTTAGAAGAACAGCTGTCCTAGTTCTGCTGTTATTTATACTAACTTTAATTAGAAGACTCACCATCATCATATTATATGGAGCAATACATGTGTAAAACCAGTACATGCAAAATTAGAACAGAAGAGACTAAAGCATTAGGGTGTCCCTAGCTAAACATTTGGTAGCAAGTAAGAAATGGTTATCTTAATTGGAAAAATGCATCCCTCAACCTGCTTTTATTTAAAAAGTATAAATACATCTGACAGGAATTTTCAAGGACATATGAAAGTTATGAGAAACCACATTCTAGCAACACGGAGCTCCATTTCACATTTAGACCCAGAATAAACAGATTTTTTTCATACAAGTGGATCTGAAACATATAAATGACTGGTGGGCTCTACTTAACAACTTAATGACAGTACTCCCGCCCCCGTATGGTAATAATTTAAAAAAAAAGGTTTTGCAAGAGGCAGCATAAAGGGCCCTTTACGACCCTTCACCCTTCTCCTCCCCTGCTGCTGTGGTTCCTGCTCCTCTTGGAAGAGGGCAGAGATGCTGAGTGTGCTGACACTCAGGGACATACAATCCTAGGGTACCCAACCCATGTTCTGATTCATGTTACTTCCAGAATCCTCAGCAGAGGTAGGACGAGAACCCAGCAGTCCAAATTCCCATTCATCAACCCTCGATTCCTTGATTGCTACCTCCCAGCAGTGCCTGAGGAGTTCCAAAATCTTTCGAGACAGAGATTTCATGTCTCCAAGGCATTCTGTGGTCGATAAGCCATGGAGGAGGGATAGGCAGCTAATGGTGGCTTGCCCGTCAGAGCTTGTTCTCCTCTACCAATCTACTTAAAGCCATCAGCTTTCACTCAAAGAAAAAAACATCACACAAAACAAACACCACCAAAAAACACCATTGCTCTTATCCACAGTCCCAGTGTGAAGGAAATCCAATCATTTGCTCAAGAGCTTTTTCGTTTGCTTTTTCTAACACTAACAATGGTAGCTTGGCCCTTGTTATAACCAGTCCCTTGCCACACAAGGGAAATTCAAGAGATTTTTCTCTTCTGTAGTTACATGAAACAAGGTCGAATTTTATGCAGCTATGTAGCAAATAGCTGTTTGTTTTTTTTTTCCACCTATTGTTATGCAAATAGTAATACAAAAAAGTTTATCACTATAATTATCAAAAGACTTTTCTAAATCCCCCTAAAACTAAATTGCTCAGAGAGGGCTCCAGGTGACCTTATGGCTAAGGAAATTAATTTATTCGTTCTTAGGCAATGTTGCTGGTATATCACAGGCAGTTTTTATTTTTCCTTCATGTGCCTTCAGATCCTTCTGTTGGGATATTACTGGATGGTCATGTGTTGCTTGGACATAAGGCTCCGACTTTTATGAGAACAAATAATTTTGTGCGGTGACAGAAGGCAAAGAAATTACACTTGGACTTACTGTTAAAATGAGGATTGGTGACTGGGTTGTTCTGTGAGTAAATAAAACCCTTAAAGAAAGCATTGGAATTTATGATGGTCTGAACAATCACAGGTCATGAGGTCCACCAATTACGTTCTCTCCCTAATTGATGCTATGTCCAAGAAAAAAGAGTTGCTTGTCTTCCCCATACTGCACTGAAAAATGCAAGTCTTTCCACTTCTGCAGAATAAGTTGTGCAAGGAGATGTAGTAGGAAAGAAAATTATGCAATGGTCGGTAGGGGATGCAAGTCATAAATAAAATACAAACATTAACCTTTGTGAGATGGAGAAAGCAAAAGAACAGAAAAGGAATTTCAAAATGTGATTCTGTAACGAAAAAGCTAAAGAAGCAGTACCAGCCCTGCAAACAGTTTTCATACTGCTGCATAACTGGCACACGGTGCATACTTAAACCTTTTGGAGAACACCCACCTGCACTGTAGCCTGTTAAGACTGACAATTATTGGGGATTTTTGCACTTTGAAAATTGAGTGCTAAGCTGTTTTGTTCTCATAATCCCCCTGTCCTGCACGAAAGGAGGTCTTCTGCTTCCTATGGGGAGTCTTCACTGTTCCTGCAAGTTTCTCTTACTTACACCCTGCTCTTAAACAGTATTCAGGAGGCTTTGTCCTTTGATTCAGATACAAGCAACGTGACAACGTACAAGTTGCATCAGCAGCTAAAGAACTGTGCCCACCTCTCAATCAGTTCGTGCAGCCCTGTGCTCGAAGCTTTCCTCTACCTGCAAGGCAAGGGAACAGGGTTGTGCTGACAGCATCAAAACACACGGGTAGGCAGTTACTCAAACAGAAAAAGGAAGAATTCCATTTAGAAATCGGCCCAGAGCACAGCTTAAGGCAACATGCAGCCATGCAACATCTTCCCCCTGTCTTTCAGGGTTATGTCTTCTGTTTCCTCAACATCTTCAGTTACAGCTAGGTTTAAGGCACAGAAGAATAGCATTGGTAATAGAATCTCAGTCTCTGATGCTGTATTATCGCAGCCTTACATTGCCCTAAAAATATTGTAGGGAGGTTAAAAATGACAATAGCGATGTTTCTATTTTTGCATAATGGTCTTAAGATGGTGCTGAAATGCAGTGAGAAAGAAAACATCCTGAGAAACCCTTGCTGGCAAGGCAGGATCATTGTTCTTGAACTGAATTTATCCTCCTCGTCAGTAATAAAGACAGGATCAAGACATCCTGGATTCACATCTGACTGTTTTCGATAGGCACATTTAGGTAATTGCCCATGCAGAATGACGAAGTCCAACAATGAAACCCTTCAGTACCCCATTAGTATTGCAGTCCTTGCTATAATCAGCCTGGTGGGATGTGCAGGGGCCAAAACCACTTAGAGAATCACCAGTGATGCCACTGCAGCTGTTGCATATTCAACCCAGATTATGACTTCCAAAGGTTGGTCTGATGAATCTTCACTTGCTTTTCAAAGCCAGTTTTTATCACCGCTCTTCTTGTAATGTAAATCTTGGATCCAAGTTAACATAATATTAAATAATCACCTAGTTGGAAGGATGTCGACAGGCACTTCATTCCTTTGGAGGGCATTGTCTGTTTTATGAAGCATTTCACATTAATAGCTGCTGCAGCTGATATCTCTATACCTCGAAGTGAAAGGGCTTAGGCTAGCATAAATGCTAATCAAGGCCCCAAAATAGGATTAGAGCCGTGTCTTGGATGTGCGGTGCTAGTTCTTTTCGCAGAAGGAAGTTTCATCCCTAATGAGGTGGTTGTTAGGTAACACATAAATGGCTCTGTGCCGATAGTAGTAACATGAGTAATAGCAGATGATGGAGGATGATGCATTTCTTCTGCAGATGTCTACCATCTGCACAGCGGCGCTGGCTCTTCTTGGAGAAGGGCCGTGCTTATTATCAGAGGGGAAAGAAAGGAATACTGCCTAGCAGTCAGAATCCTCTCTGATGACTTGGAGATCCTAGTCAGGTGGGATAAATGGAGAAAGAGCCTGCATTTAGCAGAGTTATGCTAGCCTCTGCAGGGGTGGCTTCTTTTTCCCCTATATAAACGGATTTCTAAATAGAAAAGCATAAGACAATTGGATACAAGCTAGAGGTTATAAGATGCATGCAAGCCATCTCAGCATATTACATGACCTGAGAGAGACCTGGTACCTCTCTAGTCATGTGTTGCCCTCAAAAATCCTGACAAATATCCGAGAGCTTCTATTTAGAGCTTTGGACGTGTCCTCACCAACTTCATTAAAAAATAAAAAGCCAAACAGAAAAGGTTACTTCCTTGCAACTGGGATGATTTACCTTCTTGATAACTTAGAGAAAGCAAGTGGCACAATCCAGAGTGCCAAAGCTTTGCATGTGCTTAAAGACAAAAAGAACATGTTTCTACCCAGAATGGAAATTGATTTTGCATATAAGATTTTTTAGCAGTCAGTTTGTCCCTTGGGGATAAGATATTTTGTTAATTCTCACGAAGAGGATAAACATCCCCTAACACCTAAATGCAAGTCACTTTGTGGGGATGTCACTGCACTCCATTAGCAGTATTGGCCAAACAGTGTGATTCAGCATCTTCCTTTCTATTACTACGTATTTCTGTCTATTCTTACTCTTGCTGAGGATTACCAATATAAAATTTGTGTTTTCTAAAGTTGCTGTTTTAGTGAAGCACTCAGGAGAACCAAACTGAGTGCTTGATAAAAGCACAGTGAAAGGCAGCCCCTGCTCAGGGCAGCATCCTGCCTAAACAGGTGAGGCAAAGACAGGCAACTTGGCCGAACACATTCAGAAATCAGCTTTAGTGATGTGCCTTGTGCTTCCACCTAGGAGATCCGTGGCCAATAGGAAATGAAAACCGATCTCCTGGGCCTCAGTTGAAACCATTAACCAAAAGGCCAGCCTTGCATTTAATTCCATCCTCCTGCTTTCAGGAACAACAAAAGATGACTTCCCCTCCCCCTTGCCCACTCCGCAGAAAGCCCTGTTGCCATAATGTTGGTAATTAAGAGGCTGACAGCAGTACAACTGGGGGCTCGTGCAGCTTAGCCTTCTCCTGCGGGCACGTGGCATCGCTGACCTCCTGCTACCCACCGCACGGCTTTGCGCTGTGAGCTCATCCTGCAACTTCAGCAGCAGGGCTTGGTTTACAACAAAATCCCTGTCCTCTGGTCTAGATCGAGGAGCTGCTTTGTTCTCAAGTGCTTATTGGATCACCACTTGAAGATTCGCTACTTGTTTTCAGCATCCTTGAAAGACCCAGAATCGAGCTGATTTCTCTGACAGCATCTGCAGGGCAGTTTTCCACCCTGCTTTATTTTCTCATGCACCAATTCAAAAGTTCGGCTTTAATTGGCACAACAATTAGAACAGATCTGTGAAACTCCATATGAGAAAGCGGGTCCCAAATGTGTTATTTACCTGTGAAAATCACTTCTTGAGACGAAAGCAGCACAGAACATTCACATCATTTTGGTGGTCCCAGATCAAACCATATTTAAAGGCTATTACATGTCATACTTCTTGCAACAGTTAAATCTAATCCAGGATTTGTTCTTTCAAGTATATATAATATTACGAAGCCTTCAGATGTGTAGTATCTTGCCCTCTTTAGACATTTTTAACCTTGATTTCTTATCCTCCAAGTTCTGCAGTAAAAAGGATGTGACTCCTTTTCTATTCAAAGACAAGATACCTTGTGAAGATGTTTTCTGAATGGAAATCATTGCCACACTACAGACACCCTCCCTTTCTGTTTCCATTTTTTAACCTAAAACAGCCCCTTGGGCATCCTAACCTCCATTGGCACAAGCACTCCATCAGAGGAAATGACTCATAATTTCTCCAGCAATCAATATCTACAATGCATTTCTTTCATGGTATTACTAAGAGTCAGATATGTCCATATAATCAGGCCATTAAATATAGCCATTTGTAATGAGCTTAAGTTTGTTGTCAGCATTTACCTTATAGATGCTAAAATGGTTATGAAAGTTGTCATGAAAGGAAATTACAGGGCTAATTTTGTAAGCTTCTGTCTCTGACCAGGCATGGTTTCTGAAATAATCCTACTCCAAAACTGTCTTCCAGCTCTGATGACAGCCGAAGGACTGTCTGCTTGAGGTCTGGTTGGTATTTCCTTAGTGGGATAATACTTCAATGTACGTGTGCATGCTGAAAGTGTTAAGAAAGCAGCCACTTGTTAAAAAGTAACAGCAAAGGGCCACATTCACACAACCACAATTCCAGCTAAGCCAGCATTCTCTGGGGCACTTACCACTTGACATAGGTCCTCTGAGTTGCTCTTTAAGTGTAACTGGGGACCTATGTAAAATAAAAGCCATTGGTAAATTTTACCAGATTTTCAAAATGTTGCAGTTGCACCCATGGTTACAGTACATACAGGATGTTGCGGGAATAATAGGTTCACAGAATCTTTCCAAAGTCGCTCATCCCAACTCCCCTTGCAGACTTCATGGCCGTGATTCACTAATGGCTGAGCGATAGCCTCATTAAAGGGATGGACAAGGTAAATGCCAGGTATTCACAACCCTACTCCCAGGGTCATATCTGTGTGCCGTTTTGGTCTACAAAAAATCCCAGCAGTGTTAGTGACATGGTGACTTCACGCTCATTCTTTCCTGCTTCTGTGTCACTCTATTTCTGCTGTTATCAGTGTCTTTCAGATAGAAACATAAAGGTTCCCAAACCTCTTCCTCATGCTCCTGTGCATTGCCTCAGGAATTAAAGGAGAGCTTTGCCTTGTTTTTCTGGACAGAGCAGGAGCTGACCCTTCCCCATTGCTAAGCAACACACCCAGCCTGGTCTAAGCGCCAGCTCCTATTTTTTGCTGCAAAGGAAAGGTCAGAGTATTCAGAGGGAGCAGAATTGTTTCTAATTGTTCATTTATAGCACCTTTAACACGACTTATAGAACATGCTTATTCCTTGGGAATATGTTGCACATTTAACCTGTAATTCATGTCTTCCACTCTGGAACTCACGGTAACATATACTAAGTTATTTGCATCACTATCACAGCCTCAAGATAGAAATCCAGAGAAAGGCACAGAGGTTCAAAAATATCTTTGAAGTTAGAAAGGGATTACTGCTGCCTCTCACCCCTCGTAGCATACATTAGACTCTTTGTTTGGTGTCAGCAGCTTGCCAGGCTGTCCAAGCTGACAAGCCTTTTTCATCGGGAGGACTTCAACCCATCCAGGCTCTTGCCTGTTTTACCTGCCATACAAATCCTCCTGCAATGCGTTGTGCTCTGTTCTGCAGCACAGCCGCCTTTCTCAGCACAGCTTCAGCAGCGTGCTGTGGCTCAACTGTCAAATCTGCCTGAGCCTTGTGTTTGTGCTTGTCTGGCTGGCTTGAAGGGAATGCTGCTGACTCCTACCCTGTCTGTCTGCTTGTCCGTCACCGTAGCCCCTCTTCCCACCAGCACACCTTATTTAGGGAATATACATGAGGATGATTGAGTCACAGCAAGCAAGGAATAGTCTGCCTGTGGTTGTTTTGTTAAGAAATAGCTTATCAACAGAGATCAAGGAGTGTTACATTTGCACCTTTGCTGTAGACAGCAGCCCTGAGTACTCCAGAAACAAGGTGGCTTTTAAAGCCTCCCTGACTCACCAAAAAACTTCTTCCTGCTGCAGCACAGCCAAATGCTCAGAGCAAGCCCTTCCCTGAGGGCGGCAGGAAAACACTTGCAGAGGTGCTCTGAGGAACAGGGGACAACAGAGTTTTGTGACAGCCATAAGCTTACTACCAATAAATTTGAAGAGTAGCAGCCCAGAATTTGACATTGCCTCATTCACTGTGCTCTGATCCCAACTCAAGGTGTTGGGTAGAAACTCAAGAGCCTGGTGGTCCTCTAAAACTCTCCACAGCACAAGGCTCACCTCAGGTTCTTGCTCACTCCCCGTAATCAGCATTGCTCATAAACTACCTTTACAGATACTCCTCCACTGCTACTCTTCATATCTCACCCCAGATGAGCATCAAAGCACAGGCTAAAACAGTTGCACTGCTTTGCGTAAGTTCTTCATATAGACAGCTACTGCCAGGCAGCATAAAGAAAAGAGCAGGAGTGAAAGCTGAGGTTTAAATAGGGGAAGAGACATCCTCAACGGAGCACGCTAAGGGTGAGATTAATTTCATCTGGGTTAATCCCGTCCTACAGCAGGTTCCAACAATAGATCACAGACACCTGGCAGAGGAGCTGAGGGGAAGCAGCGCAGGTGTGGATATCTGCACTGTAGAGCTTTAAATTTGGGATCCCTCCAGTGTGAGTTTTTGGGTGTGGCTTGGCTTCACTATGTAGGTAATCTAGAAATTGTTATTTTAGAAAATGGGCCATGACTGTATTCTGGTAAAGTATCCAGAGAATTCTCATCAGTAGAAATATATTTTCAGCTTCCTTATGCAATTAATTTCTGTTCTTTATCAAGACAAATGGTATTTAGAGAAGGTGAATACTATCATTCATGGTCTGTAGCCTGGATTCAGCTCATCAAAGTTTATGTAATTAACTGAGGCAGTAAAGTTTGGCTCTTATCTCTGCCTCTCTGAATGGAGGGAGAGAGGTACTTCAAATGAGAACTTATGCCTACTAAAATCAGAATTTTTCCAAAGAAATTATATTTTTGTAGTAAATTATTGCTTTTTCCCAAAGTACATTTTATTATGTAATAAAAAAAACATTTAAAACTTTGAAAACCCACACAAAATAGAAAATCTAGTTTCATCACAGATCCATTTTCTACCCACTGCCCCAGTTCATGATTTAACAGCACAGACAATGTTGCAAAATAATAAGTCTCGGTATAAGAGTCAAAGAACATTGTGTGGTCTTATGGCTAGCGTAACAATACAATCTTCTAAATTGTGTTCTCCATATAAATCACGGAGCAAATTGAACAAATAACAGAAAAATACAATAGCAGAGGATTCTGTTTCTCATTTCAGTAGTCTGGTTCCAGTTCACAGTTCTCCAGTCTGAAAACAAGGCTGATGCCACACTTGCAGCCTAGCACATAGATCCCCTGCACGTGGTCAAATTCTTGCTGTTTGTGTGCTTCTGATCCTGGTGGGATTTTATTTACAGATGACTTTATGTGCTATAGTGCTCATCACAAACGGCATTAACTTCAAAAACTAAACTCATAAAATGAAATTAAAGTTGATCATGCAGAAGTTCTTAGCCTGTGTTTTCAACAAATCTGTTGAGGATGAACAGCACAAGATAAGCAGACTTTTCCTTCAAGATAAGCTTTACTTTCTTGCCATGTGAGATTCTCTTGTAGCCAGTGAGATGAACGTTTATTAAAATTTCAATAAATAGTAATTCATGGAAGATAAGAGTTTTCTACCTCCGAGCTAGCATGCCCTCCAAAAGTTATTTTTAGAAGGATGTTGCTGTAAGTACCGGGTCCTGTTGTTGATGCTTTGTCCCTGGTCTCTTTTACACTCAGAGCATGAGACTACAGCAGAATCTGTAAAGCAGTATTAATGGACTACAGAAGAGCTCACCATGGGAAATTCAGAGGTGATATCAGCCTCTGGGGTGTCTTTTTCACTCCGCTTGTGATTATCACTCTTATCTTGTGCTTATGTGATTTAGTCTTACAGTATATTTACACCACAGATTTTCAGGATAAGAACTAAATTTTGGCTGGTATTTGGAGCATTTAATAATATGGTTTACTGATAGGAACTTTATGGACACCTTTTTTTGCATGGTTTATGATCTATTTAATACCTAGGCTGAGTTTAACCTTCTTAATTGACCTCAGAAAAGAAAGCACATTTTATTTTGGGATGTCTTTGCAGTTATTTTAGTCCTCTCCTGGTTTTGTAGGGTGCTTACGCAGGAATGGAGACATCACTTTCCAGCTGCCGTCCCCCACGGTGGGCGGCACAAAGCGCACTTGTCAGCTGCTGGTCAGGGCTCGATGTAAACAATCACAGATGAGTGCCTCGGCGCCTGTCTCCCTTGAATGCTGATCTTCAAGCAAAGATGCCATTTGAAATCGAACACGTCTTTATAAACAGGGAAAGAGAACAAACCTTAACGGCAGCTTGGTCGCCATTCGGGTCATTTGCGAGGACCTTAAAAGCATTGCCACAGAAGAAATGTTCGAGCCACTGCTGATGGAGAGCGAATTAAGTGAGGCAGAGCATAATTACCTGGCTTGGACCTCTGCCAGGAGAATTGTATCAACACTCTACTTGTCATGTATAACATTATAGGGTCTTTAATGGGATTAATTTATTACAGTTGGTTATTCAGATAAGGACACAGGGCTTGTACAGGCTCGCACCTGTTGCCTATCTGTGTGACGGTGGCTCAGCATGGGGCAGCAGGATGTGTCCTTCACATCACTACCAGGATACTTCCACCAGCCCGAGAAAGATCCCCTCGTCCTGCATGACCTTCTGACGGCTCGACCTGCAGGAACAGGCAGGGCCACAGCTCTAAGCACGCCACTGCCCGCAGACAGCAGTGCTCTGAGCCTGTGCTGCTGGGGAAAGCCAGCTCACTGTGCACTGATTAACATATTATTCCCACCAGCTTTCTGAAGGAAGGAGGTTGCTGTGTGGGCTGCCTGTCTCTCTCTCTGTCTCACTGCACATCTAGGATGCTGCCAGTAGCATTCACTGCCTCGGCGGCCGGCTAGTATGAATTCTTCACAGTAAACTTGTGACATTCAGATCCGTATAAAGCAGAGCCCTTAAGTGGGCTAGCTGTGGCATTCGTTTCCTGCATTAAGTCCGTTACAGAAAGGAAAATAAAGCGGGATGCGGTGTGAATAGCAATGGTGGCTGCAGGAACTGGCTGTGCCGTGGCACCAAGCAGCTCTGAGCCCCCTGCCCCGCACAGGGATGTGCTGCCGGGGGGAACAACAGCTCTCCCTGCCCAGCCTCCACCTTCAGGCCACATCTTGACTTGTACAAACACTGTATGATTATTGCAGATGAGGCACGGAAGAAGAAGACCTGTGTTTCATAGCTGCATTTTCCAATCGCATTGTTTGTTTGCCCCAGGGTATTTATGGAGCGTGTTTTGCTTTGCGTCTTCGCAGCATCTAATGCAGGTGACTAGCAGGAGCAACAATTGTCATGGTCTTCATCACCATCACAAAGTTAGAGATTTCACTTTTATTTTCTGTACTTACAGGTAGAAAAAAGGCACTAGAGAGCTCAGGAAGCTCAGGTTTCTGGGCTCTGGAAGCACCGTGATCTTGTGGCTGAGCTGAAGAGCCCTGCTGAGCTCTGGTGTTTGCTCATCTTCTTCTGCTGTGACCCTCTGCAGTACCTCACAGTGCTTCTGCCTGTGAAATGTTCCCGTTCTAATCATCCAAAGTGTTTAATAAGGAACAGGAATATTGCTAGTAATTTAGCATATCATTAATGATGTATTGCATTAATGCATGGATCACTGAAATCAGCCTTTAATTCAGATGACACATCTTCTAGTTTTGGAAAGATAATGGCTTCCAATTTTCATTACTTCAGCTTCTTGCAACTTTGCAAGACTTTCCATAACACTCTAAACTTCACTGGGATGTACGCTAAGTTACCTGACACTGCTTATGAAAACTTCCCATGCAAGTACTGAAATAACTGCCCTTCCTTCCTGTTTGCTAAAGAGACATTTTTAGGAGTCATATTTTGCCTTGTCTATATTGCTGTTTCTCTGGAGTTTAAAAAAAATAATATATATATATATATATATATATATATATACACATATATATGTATATATACTTTTTTTTTCTTTGGCTTTTCTGAGCATCCCTGAACAGGTGCTTTCTCCTGGGAAATAGCTTGAAGCCCTTTGGCATAAGCATCCCTGTACACATTAGCTTATGTCATTCTCGGGGGAGGACTAACCAGAGCATGACATTGGGCTCTTCTACTTGAGATCCCGCGCACAATGCCAGGTGGGGCTGCCTGCCAGCAGCTCCCCAAGCCTCGCATGCCGTGCAGGCAAGAAAGCTTCTCAGCCTCGGGTTGTCTGCGGGCTCTGAAGGTCTGAGCCCAGAGCTTATAAGATACTGAGCTTGTTTTAAATGCAACAGCTGAGAAATGGCGAAAGGCAAAATTGTAAATGTGGTGTAAATTTTGCTTCTGTTCTTGAGTAAGATTTGCTTGGAGGCTGAACGAGTACTGCTGGAAAGCTCAGAGCCTCTCCTGTGGCTGTGATTTTCCAATTTGGTTCTCAACTGGTGAGAAAAACTGCCTGGTGTTTGTACCTCTGCTTTCAGAAGCATCTCACTGATATCTCTCTGCCACAAGCTATAACATCTTAAAAGTAGAAATGAGATTCATCCTCTGTTGGTGTCCCTGCACATGAAACAGCATAGCCAGGGGCGATCTGGCGCGGGGGTCAGGGACTCGGGCTTCCTCTGCATACAGGATGGGAAAGCGTGACTCCATGAAAGGCAATGAGAAAACTGCTTCAGCAACAGTTGGGAAACTAAAGAAAAGGTGCTTGCCGGCTCACAGATGCTGCATGGGCTAAGGGACCCTCCTGACTGCGGCATTAGCTAGCAGTGCCCACAGTCACTGTGAAAGGAGGTCACTGCCGAGCGTGCTGAAACATCGCCAGGAGCTGATGCGTTGCGGCCAGCGTGTTCTCACCCTCAGCAGTTTTCTGTGGCTGAAGCACGCTGATGGCCACAGTAAGAGCACAAATTGCTTCTGGAGCCTGAAGCTCTGCCCGTGTCTTTGCTCTGCTTTTCTTCCCCATTCATGTTTTAGTCTCCCACTGACCCCATCTGTGAGAGGCAGGGTTCCTGTGACGGTGACAGACACCCTGTAATGATCTGGAGGTGCTCAGGGCTGCTTGTCTGCACTCATCGGATGCACAGAAGTCCACTTTGAGGTGAATACAGCCAGGCACAGTGCTTGGAAGCCCTTCCAACACCTGCCTGCATCACCTTTACTACTACTAACCTACTGAGCCTCTGAGAGCCCACTATTGGAAACTGCAATGGGGGAGGAAGAGTTGCAGGCTGCGTGGGGGCTTAGCAGGGCAGTGCCTTGCTCCCCTCCCAGCCTGTGCCCAGGACACGGTGCTGGAAGCCAGGTTTATTACTTTGTTCACACACCGTGCCTCTCTCTGCTGTCTTGGCAAGGTGGTGACATTTTCTTTTCGGTGTTGCCAAATGTGCCGGTGCTGCTTTGTGTTCTTTGGGAGTGTTTCTGAGGATTGATTGTTCCCTGCTTTTGGCTCCCTGGAGAGCCACAGCACCATCTTCTGCCTGCTGCTCCTTTTTGGTCCCCCACCTTCTATGCTCCCAACCTTTCCGCACAAACCCGAGGGCATTTCTTGCCATTTCCCCAGGAAGCAATGGAGCCATTACAGCACATTTCTGCCCGGTCTGACACGCTCAATTTCACCTTAACACAAGCATAGGCTCATCTGTCAGTGCAGGGATCCTGAGATGTGTCACAGCCTTGCACGGACACACACACACACAAAAAAGGTGGGGGGTGTCTAGTTAAAGAGTACATTAATGTATTCAGAAAAAATATTTGGGTGGAAGCTGTTCTGTTCTGGGTGATTCTCTGGTTTGAGAACAGATCAGTCATTTTGGTGAAGGGAATGCACTGACAGACCCTAAGCTGCGTTCTCAAAGCTGTTTTTCTGTGCTAGAGCTGTCCTCCTCTCCCATTACTTCTCCGGCAGTGAAGAGCTCTGTTTCTTTGCCATGTTTGGCTGCTGAGGAGTTTTGCCAAACCAGAGACCCCAGGCTGAGAGCAGTACAGGACACAGCAGGCGGTCAGGTCAGCTGGTGACCCGCTGGATATCGATTGCTGGTGCTGATGAGTCTTTTACTGGGATAAGCAAACGCCCTGGGGAATTCTGTGCCTGGCAGAGAGCCCACACCTATACCCAGTGCACGGGCTGGAGTCAAACACGAAGACAATGTGTTAGCTACCCTGACCCCACCTAAGTCTCCCAGGAAATAGTGCTCACAACAGAGGCCTTTGGGGAGACCTGAATGTCCTTTGGCAGCCTTTACACACACAGCAGGACTCTGCGCTTTCTCTCTCTCCAAACCCTAACCCTAATTAGAGTCACAGAATTTCAGGTTGGGAATTAGGAGACGTTTCTGCTCAGAAAGAGCAGTTGGGCATTGGGACGGGTTGCCCAGGGAGGTGGTGGAGTCACCATCCCTGGGGGTGTTCAAGGAGAGGTTGGACGTGGTGCTTGGGGACACGGCTCAGTGGTGACATTGATGGTAGGGGGTGGTTGGACCAGGTGATCTTGGAGGTCCTGTCCAACCGTAATGATTCTATAATTAATGAATATCATGGGCTAAGGTTCTGGGAGCATCTTTCCACAAAAAAAACAGATGGCAAAGGCTGTTCATTGGCACCTCTGTGGGTCTCAGTGCTGCTCAGAGATCCAGTTCTTCTGCATGCTGCCTGTCATCTCTTCTACTTTAAGCTCCTGCTGGAGATACTCAAGACTTTTTTTTTTTTCTCCTTTGCCGTTCCTTAGAACATCTGCTAGCAAGTCCAGATGTCAGTAGCAACTTTCTTCACGTGCCAGGTAGTTTAAATTGAAAGCAGGACCCTTGGTTGTGATCTAGCAAGTGTGTTGTTTTGGGAAGGCACAGCTGGCTCTGTTAGTTTAGGAGCTCTTAGACAAACACAAACAAAAACCAAAACAAAGTCACTGTTATAAAGCACTTTGGCTTTCTTTGCCTAGGTGAATTACCAAGGGCTAGAAGACAAGTTTCCTAAACAGATTCAATTCATCGCTCCTTCAAACAGATTTCCCCAAGAGCAAGAAGCCCACCCCAGGCCTTTAACATAGGTTAAATCTCTATTTTCCTCTGGGTATAGAAATGTAACTGGATTTCTTGATAGCAGCGATCTTCCTACAAAGTTTTCATGTTGTTTTGGTGCTGGGCATATTTGATATAAAATATGAAGCTAACCAAGGGAAGCCACACTGATAAAACACAGACTTTCTCTTTCTGCTGCTACCGAATTAAGAAAGGGGACTGTGACCAGGAGAGAAAACATTCGGTTCAGAGCAGGTCCAGGTGTTACAAAAGACAGCAGCTGAAGCCTGTGTTTGGGTCTGAGTGGTGGCAGTGTCCCGGTCACCTTCTAATAACATCCCAGTAAATTCAGCCACCCAATGCCCTGTGCTTCCATGAGAATCGAGTTCCTGAGTCCCAGGATGGACTGGGCCAGATTTCCCAGCTTGTTCCTAATCTGGAAGCATCTGTGAACTAGAAAATCTCTTCTCTTGTGAGGCAAACACCCCGCTGCCACCTGGGCCGAGGTTTGCTCAGAAGGAAGGCTTTGACATTTTTCTTACTGTTCACATTTCAGTTGTGGTTTCTTTTGATGAGTTCATTTGCCTTTGTGTGGGTTGTCTGATTGCAAGGCATTCCTTCACAGAGATAACATAAATATTTACATGGTACCCTACATCAGAAGTCTCTTTTAAAAATAGAGTGATTTCACCATTTACAGTCTGCAAGTAACACTTGCAATTAACAGCAACGGCTTGCTGGCATTATCATCCAAGAGACAGATCAAAATTTACAGGGTCTGATGTCATGGTGACTGGAGGGGTTTTTTAATGTGTGTCTCAGGAAAATTTGTAGCCTCTATATTGCTAAAGAGCAGCTCTGCGCCAAATTTCAGATTGACCACAGCTTCTGATCGGCCAGTGACACAGTGAACAAGTGTGCTCTGTGAAATGTCGCTCTTATATTATCTTTGCTTGGGTTATGAAGGACATTTTAAGGTTGGCTTTAGGCAAGGCAGAAAGCTGCCAGCAGCATTGCACCTTGCCACAGTTTTGGTGCTGGGTGGTGGTTGCGATGTGTGCAATGCTAGCGATGCTTTAGTAAGCACAGCCTGAAAGCACCTTTGGGGAATCTGTCAGCAATGCTTAGGGCATTTCCTGCCTCTTCTTGAGGTCTTTCTTTTCAGGGAACAGTCTTGATCAGATGTTTCCCTGCAGGCTCGCTCACCCTCTTGGAGCTCGGTGGGTAGAGCAGAAGGATCTGCTGCAATGCAGAGACCAAGCTGAGACGTCCCAAGCATGGAGCCAAGTCGGTGTGCAGATGAAACCAGGACCCAAGATTCTCCTCCATGAAACAGAACTATTTTATGTGTGCTTTTTTCTGACAAATGGATGATGCCACATCACACTGCCCTTTGGATCACCAAACTCCCAATTCCTGTGGGCAGAGCCACCAAGCAGATGCAGCCACGGTGCCTGGAAGCAGCGCCGCTCCTTCCCGCAGTGCCTGCCCAGGGAAGGTGGTGAGAGGGTGTCTGGAGCTGGGGACCCTCCCTGCACCCCTACTCCTGCAGCCTTGCAGCTCATGGGGGTCCCACTGCCTCTCCCCTTCAAGAGGGAGCAGCAGAGCTTCTGTCACCAGCCAAACTTTATTGCCCTCCTCTGTTACCTCCACCACGGAGCGTAGCTGTCCCCAGGCCTCCTGCTTCTGCAATATAATTCCCTTTTTTTTGGCTGAAGCCAGCTGTTTCTGGTAGTCTGTTCTCCCAAGCCTTTTGGCACCACAAGCTGCTGTGTCAAAATAAAACATGATCCCCTGCACTCCCCCATGCTGGAGGTAAAGGATGCCTGTTTGCACAGGGCACTATATTTTCCACAGAAAGTTATGCTTGGAGCCCAGCGAGAGGTGCGGGGAGGCTGTCAACTCGTTTTTCACCAGAGTTCAAACACGGGCTAACAAACAAGTGCCGGGGCCTTTCCAGCCGGCGTCCTGCTGAGTCACAGTGACATGCAGCCACGTCCTCACGCCGCAAAGAGGTTTTTGCTCTCCTCCCTCCCTTCGGGACTCTGCACATTTCAGCCCCTTTTCAGTTTGAGTCTTCTTCAGGCAACGCACTGAGTTTCCTGCCTGCCAGTTCAGGTTTAAAGCTGGCTGCCTGCTTGCTTTCCTCGAGGGCAAGGCAGCGCTGGTGGGACATGGAGTCAGAAAGTCTCGAGGCGCCCCAGGAGATTCTCGGTGCCAGAGGCGAGCAGAATTCCTGACTTGGAAGGGGCTTGGGGATCTGAACGTTTTCTCCTTGTTATCCACCCACCTGCCCGGCCAAGGCAACGAGGATCCGATGTCGCGGGGGTGTGCTGTGCAGGAGGAATGCGTGACCATGAAAACAAACACGGTCTGGCGATTAAAGCACATCGAGGAGATCCGCGGGGAGCGGGGGGAAGAGGGGTCTGAGAAGGGAAGTGGGAGCTGGCTCCTGTTCCTGGCCACTGACCGGCTGTGTGACCTGGAGCGAATCCCATCTCCTCTCTGTGCCTGCTTTTCCCTTTTGATATGTCAAGTGGGATGATGTCCCTCACCTAGTTCCCAGGCGGGGGAGAAAGGCAGCCTCATTACTATTTCCCATATCACCCTCAGCAGCCACAGCAGAGGTCGGGCCCCTTCTGCGGGGACATCCCCAGGGTGAGGGCCCTGTCCTGAGTGCCAGGAGGCAGGGGATGGAGTGGTGCCACGCTGCAAAGGGGACCAAGACGCAGAGGAGCCACATCCTTTACCCAAAATCTGATCAGAAAAGCAGTAGAAGCTCCTAGAATATCACAGCGTGTGTAAGGTGCCGATGTCCTTACACGAGGCCTTTAAAAATGAGTTTGAGAGCACCAGCACTGTGTTGACACAACCACACGAGGTTACGACTGATTGCTGCTCCCTCCTGCCGGCTCCAGCGTGCTTTTGTGGTGTGCTGGGGGCACTGGGTCCCTGCAGAGCAGCTCCCGGGTCTGCTCTGGGGAAGGGGCTTCCCCTCTGACAGGGCCAAGAAGAGCCAGGTACCCTCTGAAACGATGCATCCGCTGCAATGAGAATGGGCCGAGCCCATCTTAAAGTGAAACACAGAGGAAATGAAAAGTATTTGCTGTTTTGGAGCAAGGAAAATGGCAGGGCTTGGGTAAGAAGCTACAGCGCACAGACACGGAGATCCAGCTCCCAAGGCACACTGCTGGCAGACACCTGTGAGGAGATGAGAGGTGTTGAAAAGTTTCACCTCTGCTCTCACCCTGGCTTGCAGAGCCCTTGCTGTCAGGCTGTGGGTTTAACTTTCTGTGCAGTCTCAGACGATGAGCTCCTCACTGTAGGTATTGCAATGAGGAGCCCACATGCCAGAATCCGCTGGCGCATCGAAAACCAGCCTGAGTCAGAGCTGAAATGCCAGTTCGAGCTCTGCAACAGCTGCAGGAGCAATAGGGGAGGCAGGAAGGGTTCTGGGAGTTTCAGAGCAGTGAGAACAGAGCTGCTGGCAAAATGGGAGGTTGGAAGTGACTTCGGCTTTAAAGAATCAGAGGAATGCAACTCTGTTTACAAGCAAATAAATAGAAATAACTTGCAGAGCTGTATATATCTCCCACTTGTGCCCTGTCAGAGAATAGCTTCTTGGATGCTGTCTCTAAAGCTGTAGATGCTGGAATGGACAGGAGGGACCTAGAAGATGCTTACTACTGCCAGCCTTCATGAGAAATAGCTGTGAAAAAGGGCAAAGATCAGTGGGGAAGGCAGAAGGGTGGGAGTGCTCAGCCTTGTGTTGATGACCCAATTAACCCTCCACACCCTAAACATTTCAAATATTTGATGTGTGACTCCGCACAGCTTTCCTGCTTGGGGTTTTTACATCTGCACAGAGATGCTGATGAGATAAAGCTGTGTTTTCTTTTGTCTGGAGAACAGTTATAAAGGGAAAATAGTATAGCTGTCTTTTGCAAGTTGAGATGGGTTTCCAAACCGTGACAGTATTTGGTAGCTTTCTGTGCACCCAGCTATCAGCAATGCCCGTGCTGTGATGCTTACTGCTTTCTGCATTATCTGCCTCAGCAAAAAAAATAAAAAAATAAAAAAAAAATAGAGCCATAGCTTCCTGTAGTGGTTATAAGAAAGCTCTGGAGGACTCCTAAGTCCAATCTTCATCTTGCAGGATGGTTAGCCCAGCTGGGTGGGAATTATCCTATCACTAAGCAACTCTGCTTTTGTCTTTCCCAGAAAGTGTCTTTGGCGTTAAAAACAAAGGTGAGAGCACTTTCAACCAAGGTAAGTGATGGAGTGGATAGAGCTCCTACTGGCCACGGTCAATCCTTTCCCAATTTGTACCTGGGAACTATGGTCGTGATAAATACAGGGCACTGGAACTTTAATGAAAGGGGCACTTACTGAGTGAAGTACCAGTGTCTCCAGGTGGCTTGCACAATTAGAAATTCTCTTTAGTCCGTCTTCTGGCATGGATTTATGAAGCAAATGCAGTTTCACGAGTGATTCAAAGCCCTGTATCTCTCTTAAAATATGCTGCGTGCATGCCATCAGGCATCCAGGAAGCTGTTCCTTATTGTGCTTTAATTTATCTCCATGATACAAGTGAAGTCAGAAGGGACTCAGCAACGATACTTCAGCATTGTTTCTTGAGTTATTTTGTGGTGTGCCATAGTGCAGAGCTCACAAATTCACAAGCGGGGATCACAGGAGGCAATTCCCTGCCGCAGCGAGACTCGGTGGCTGCAGAGATGCCTCCCTGGCACATGTTTGTAATCGAAACCAGTTAAAACCTCATCGGACAGGCGCTGGGGGTAGGAAGTTTCTTCCCAAAAATAAACATGAGGGTGGGAGTAATTTCCATGTTTTTTCATTCTGAGCTACAAGTAAGTGTTGTACAGCATCTCTTCCATTGAGAAGGGATGTGCTTTATTTTATCAGATAGTCTCAGCTTAATATGCTAATTTCAGATTTGGGTTGTGATATATGAGAGTGAGACTTCATGTTAGTTTTTCATAGGGGAGGATACATTCTGATACCATCTGTGTGTAGCACTCACATTCCTGTTTTTCCACACGGACAAATAGCTGGAAATCACCCAGTGCTACCTGGCTGCACTGGCATGCGAACGCAGAGCTCTTTTTCTGCACGTCCTGACTCAAAGCCCTGAGTCCCGGTTTGCCTTTCATGTTTTCCGGTATTTAGGGTGGAGAATGCGTCTTCTGCGATGCCCCAGTAGCAAGCACAATGGGCATTAAGCTCAGCTGGGATCTCTGTGGGCTCATGTAACAATACTCCTGAATGCTGAATTTATTACAAATAATCAGGCCCTTCCTCGGAGGCAGGGATGAGCCAGGAGATTTCATCTTGGAGACCTTAACTGGAAATTCTTGTTCTGGATCCAAATCCTTGCTGTAAGCCCAGTCATTCATCTCCTGGCTGGCAGTGACAGCCATGCCCCATTCTTTTTGGGTTAAGGGGCTCAGATATTAGTACAAATCAGAACTAAGTCCCCCAGTCGTGGGCCTTGTGAGTTCTTCTGAATCAGAAGCATCACAGAAAAAGGAGCTGCTTAGGTCAGCAAAGCTCAGAGAATCCCTCCTTGGAAAAAAATAACAAAACCACCACTGCCAATAACAAAGGTCTAGCAATGAAGTTGGCATCTTCTAATATCTTCTGCCTCTTGGAGACTTCTTGTGACTTCTGGCAATACACTGGCCTGCATGAATTCATCATTTGGGGCAGGGAAGATTTGGAAGTGTTCAAATCACACACACCTCAGCTGTTATGCAAGTCATAAATAATAATAATAATAATCAGTTGCAATTACTTCCTAGCATAATTTAGTTTTTAAAGAAGAGCTCAAAGTAACCTTCCTTTTTCCTAAAGTGGCTGTGACACAGGCCCCACCGGGGCCGATAAGGATTTAATTGTGACACTAAGTAATTTATCTGATGTAGAACATCAGGAACTGAAGTGGAGCAGGTTAGCAGTGGGACTATTGCATTGTTGCAAGACCTTTGCTGACATTCAGCTGTTGTGAGATAATTGTAAAATAGGAAGGTGACTTTTTGGCTTTCAGGTCTAACCTTCACTGTTCTGAGCTCTGGATTTTGTGGGAGAGTTTTAACCTTAAGGTACCCATTGCATTAAAAGCACAAAGCTTTCGGATTGTGCTGGTGCCACAAGTTGAGCTCAGCTTGCAGGGAGTTAATGAACGTCCCCTCAGAAGTGATAGCAGCACTTCAGAAGATCTCCATATTGCTGTATTCTCCGTGATCCCTGGGGAACGAGCCATAAACGGCTTCACTGCAGAGATGTGACACCTTCAGCACCAGTCAAGCACTGATGGTCACACCAATTCCCTAAATCCTATCCTATAAAACAATGTCCCTGCTGGACAGGGCATAAAAATGCCTGGTAGGGTTTGCCTGCGATGGATTGTTTCTGGTTTCAGTTTTGCAGAATGCAAACCATGGTCTAACACTGCTGGTGCAGTTCTGCCAGCTTCAAATGGTCAGATCCCATGGGTTTGGTGTAGAGAGTGTGGGCAACACATTCAGGGGCCGAGCTGACACCACAAATCACCAAAACAAGCACAGCAGAGCAGAAACAATGCCAGGTACAAGGGCTGGCAGCTTGTTAAACACCTCATAGACTGCAGCTGGATACAAACGTTAAGGAATTAAATAGAGACACGGGTAAGTGGAAAGGATGTCTCTCATGCAGGCTATTCCCAAGAGCAAGCCTCCAGCCCGTGTCCAGGCTCCTCCTGCATCCACGTGTGCCCACAGAGCGGACCCGGGTGAGGCTGCACCGGAGCAGTGTTAGGGGAGTTAAATGAAACATGCCACATAGCAGGGCACCTGCTTATTTTTTGTAATGTTTGCTTTGTATTTTACTATTGAACAGATGTGGCAGAATCACTCTTTGGAACAATAAAACCAAGGAGACACGACTAATACAGAAGTTGTACTCACAGTCACTACTCGGTCCCTGTTGCAAATTAAGCTCAGGTGTTGGCTTATATACTGAGCTGGAAATAGCAAGGCAATATGGATGGCCAGTATTTCATGTGCCACTCCTTTTAGATGATTAGATGGAGGCAAATGACAGGGCTTTCTGATTTAAGACCATTGACTTTTTCGCATTTCTCGAGATGGGTGCAGCAGAGACCCATCAATTAAGTTCTTATAAGAACTGGCTTCACATTTCTTATTTGAGTGCATTTCCCTATTAAAATGCAGTGTATCAGTGAGGTAAAAGAAACATCAATTACTGCTCCCCAAATGTTTACTTTTTTATAGCAAGGAAAAGTAAACATGCAGCCAAATCCTCTTTTCTCCCCCTCCCTCTTTGGAGAGGTCAGTAGAAACTGCAAATATTGGTACAAACACATCCTAGATGTTTTCCAGATACCTACCAAACAAACAAATCACGGACTGCTCAGAATTTCCAGCCTCCCCCAGGAACTAACCCACTTTACCTGCTGAACGTTACGTTGACTCGGTTCTGTGAAGGAGGTACTTGACACAAGGGCTCAGCCAGAGATTAATAGTCACCGAGCAGCTCTAGTTAGGGAAATGCTTCTTGCTGCTGCAGGTGATATCTATCTTAAAGAAATAAAGCCAGAGCTATCATCCAGATGACAAGCCAGCAGAGAAATCCATGGTGTGTATGTTCGAGTGAAGCAACCTTAAGAGAATAGAGAGAGTGATTTAATAAGCCAGAGAAATTGTCAGATCCCTCATCCCATTCTCAGGGAGACAATGAGAATGAGGCAAAGTCACTGGGACTTAAAACTTCTCTGTCAAATTAAGCACGTGTGTTATTGCTTTGCTGCTTGGTGGCCTACGTCCCAGGGATATACAGAAGGAAAAAAAGGATCTTCTGTCCCTGCATTACAGGAGATGAGATATCACGATTCCCTCTTGCAACGAACAGGGTGGGCTGTGCAGGTGGCACCAGCACTATCCCTAAAGGCAGGGGAGACCCAAAAACCAGAGCCACGACCACCCACAGTCTGCTGGAACAGTGGCCGGGGAGTGGCAGAAGGAAGTACCACAAAAGGAGGAGGTGGGTTTGTGCTCCTCGCTCCCATGCCAGGAGAGCTTGTGTGGGCGACACAGGCAGCGGGTGGAAGTGCAGGTCTGGGTTTGCTCGTCCCAGGCAAGAGGAAGCTCCTGATCACATAATCCTCATCCTGCCTCTTTCATGTTTTTGCCTCTTTAGTGTATTTCATTTCCTTTTGCTTGGTGGCCAGGGAGTGAGGACTCCTGGATGATGCAGAACACCTGAGACTACGGAAAATGCAAAGCCTGGCTGGGTTTTGGGCTTTTCTTTTCTGTTAGTTTCTGGAGACTGGACATTTCCCTACATTTTGAAAGGGGGTCTGAGGTGAGGGTATTGTCTCCCTCTGGTCCAGGCACTGGATGAAAGGTGGACAAACAGCCGAGTCAGGATGCTTTCCTTGCACAGTGGGCAATTTTTCAGACTTACTGTGTCCTCTTTTTGCTGCCCTGTACCATTAACACCTTGCTACAGCTCCAGAAAAGGCTTAAAACAGGGTAAACTTTTCCTCTCCCTCCTTTGTTTTCAGATCTAACAAGTGGCTCCCAAATACTGTCCCTGCTGCTGACAGCTCAGCCCCAGTCCCTGCTACAGCATTGTGTGCAGTTGGCATTTGACGGATGAATTTGTCTTTGCATTTTGCAGTCCTAAGGACAAGTTGTACAAACTGGAGAGCAGAAAATTCGTTCTGCCTTCACAGCCTCACAAAAGCTTCTAGTTGCTATCACACGTTGTGTGCCCTGGACACAAGAATCCCGTCAGTGCTTGGCATCAGGTTGGTGTATTCATGCCTGCATGATAGGAAGGTGGAAGAAGACAAGATAAACCCGACTGCCAAAATATAAGGGAGGAAATGGGCACAAAGAGTTAATTCAACGGCCACTCCTTTCATGTAAATATTCAGTCCTTTCTTCAGGGGGATCCCAAATCGTGACTGTTTACCAGCTTGCTACAAACAGAGGCTTTCATTGATAGATGATTACAGCTCATTTTCTGGACTGGCTGAGACTGATCTACACCAGCTGAAGAAACAAGCCAGCTGTTACCACTGCCTGTGCACCACAAGATGAAGGCTCTGCTCTGCCTTTCCACAAAGTCTCCTCACCCTGTCCCCATCCTGATCAGCTGCTTGTCCTCTTCAGTCTTCCCAGGACTCACCTTTTACTGCTTTGTGGCCCAGTTTGCAGAACTATTTTGGTTAGCAAACCGTCTTCCACTCCCACGTTGCAATGGATTAAGAGCTTATAATTGCTGTTGCTTTAAACTCCTCACTACATAGCTGGTCCAAGCAGGTTTAATTAAAACTGCAGCCACCTGTCTACGGAAGGGCTCCCAGAGTTGGCAGCGAGCAGCGGGATTTCACAGGAGCGCATCCCTGGTACCTGCAGTGCCTTAGGGCCTTTAAGAGCATGTGCATAAACAAGCCACTGCTCCCTACAGGCCACCTCCTTGCAGGATCCATGGTGATTTTTCTGTACACTTCACTCCCACCGAGTGCTCCTTGCAAGCAGAAGCCAGCAGCTCGCCAGCATCACACCCAGCCCAGACTGCATCAGCACGCAGCGAGCCTGCCTGCCTGTGCTTGGATCCCACAGCTGAAGGGCTTGCCTACAAACACTCCTTCACATCTTGGAGGGTGGGAGTGCCGAATCACCGCCCGAGTGTTCAGCTGAGGGATTTTCACGTCTCCTCTTTCTCACTTGTGCACCGAGTGCCTCCTTCTCACGGCTGCTTCCTTGCCTCCGCTGCCAGCGCGGGGAGGGACTCTGCGAACTTCCCCAGCAGCCTCGCTAGCAGCATTCAACAAATTCCTCTGTGGAGAGTCCTTAATAGCAGTCGCCCACAACTCCTCTTTGTGCTTGTTCGCTCCTCTCCTGGCTGCTGCCAACGCGGAGCCTGCTGACCCACTTCCTCTGCGAGCCTCCCTCCTTGGGTTAATTCACAGGGAAGCGTTCCCAGTGCCTCAAGAAGTGGGAAAGCGAGCTCTCTGCAGCGCTTCGCAGAGGAGGGAGCACATCCATGTGAGCGCACAGCAGGAGCCAAGGCTGACTGTTGATGCAACATATCTAAGTGCAATGTAAACACCAAGGCAGCAGATGATTTGGTGCTGGAGAGCTCGGCTCTTACCAAAATGCAGTTCATTAGCTGCAAGGGTTGCTGCAGCAAGTTCAAATGCAGCAAGAGGCAAAGGATAGGAGGAGGGAAGGGACAGCCTATTTTAATTTTTGCAGCAAGCCCTGGCAGGGGGGTGCGTGGTGGGTGTCCTTCGGCTCATTCCTTGCCTGCTGCTTTCCCTGCAAGGTCATTTCAGCAAGTCCCCTTGGTGAGGAGGGGTCAGTTGCAGCCAGGGTTTGTAACTAATTCTTGCCAGCATCTACATAGTTATTGCTATTGAACGTCTGTCTCCAAAGTAACCCTCCAGTTCTACATGGCTCAAAATCAAAGTTTCTTGGCTGGTGAGGCAGCACCTCGGCCTGACAGTCCCAGGAATTTTTGTTCCCTGGTTTTTGGAAGAGCCCTACGAAGAAATTCAAGACGAAGCTGTAGAAGGAAACGCTGTTTCCATGTAATGCACAGATTAGCTTTGGAACCCCTCTCAGCAGGTCCAGAGCATGGCAATATTTGGCAAAGAAGCAGAATAAGGACTGTCAGAAATAACCCCGCATATCAGGAGGGTCATTTGGTGTCCTATTTAAAAACGTCGTCTAACTCCATATAGCAGCTCTGCACAGACTGTGTGCACAGCATCTGCTATCACACACCCTTCTACACTGGGTATTCTTCTGCTTCCCTCTGGAGCATGCAGAGGATGTGGGCTGGGCTGCTTCAGTGGTTCTTTTGTTGGAAACTCCCCCACCTTCCCCCTCAAACAAAAATCTACTACTTCTTCAAATAATGTTATGTTTTCGTAGGAAAGAAAACCACACTGGTGGCATGGCCTGCAAGAGCAGTGATGAACGCTCTGCAAAGCCCTGCTGAAAGATGACGTTTAGGGATCAATTAACCTGTCACACCAGCAGCACCATAATTTTCAATGCAGTCATGCCTGATTTATCCCACTGTGAGCAAAGAATCCCATTTCCTAGCAGTGGGAAGCTGACACAACCCAAGTGCTATGAAAGAAGAGCAGAGAACCAGACTCCAGGACCACAAAGACCAGCTGCGTTCATCACTTGTGTAAGCACATTACTATGATTTCAATCACAGAAATAAAATGTGGGGTGATGCCATTCTTTCACTCTCAAATTTCCATGCTGTGCAGGGTCTGTGCTCTTTGTGTCTCCCTACAGTTTTATCAGGACAGCCTGTGGCCTGGGAAATTCCCAATGAGACCAAGGAAGCAGTTGTAGCATTATACCCTGAGCTTTAAAAAACATCTGATGGACAGCAGTTCTGGAAAGAGCAAGGTGAGGATGTGCTGAAAAGCTCCTGCAGCATGATGAGAGGTCATCCCAAACTTCACTTAAGTTTCTGTTGAAGTTGATTTTCTCCCACGTTGACAGCACAAGCCAGTGTCAAAGTTGTCAAAGCCCAGCCACTGAGACTGCCATAAGAGATCTGAGAAGAAAGAAGATCCCATTGTTCCCAACAAACTTAAGATTTTGAAAGCAGATTTCCATAATCGGACAGCCTTCATTAGTAGATGTTGAACATGAAGCTATTTTTTCCCCTTAGCCCTGTTTGTTTTTTCTCCCTCCCAATCTCATTTGCTGATGCAGATCTCAAATCAACACGCATCAGAAGCTCTCTTGAAAGAAAAGCATATTTTCAGTGTCTAAATATGTCCTGGTAAACAATGAGCCATCTCTTAAGCAGGGCAGGAGGGAACATCATTGGTAAAACTGCTTATATGAAGAAACACTCAAGGGCAAAAGAAAGAGACTTGAAGCCAAAGACAAATGCAATGACAAATCCCCACATGGGCTGGATCCAGAAGGCTCCCACCTTACATAAATAGTTTCCGGCTCCTGCATTCACAGATGGAAGAGATGCAGCAATCATCATATGAAAGCAGCCAGGTATGCTCAGTTTAATGGGCTTTTTTTTTTTCTGCAGTAATTTGTTCTTTATTGGGTTTAAACAAATTGAGTTGACCTTCACGTGTGCTACCTAAGGATGCACCCATTAGAATAGTAAATCAACAAGGGAAAAACTGCTCTCTCCATAAGGAGCACTAACTCCTTTTTAACTAAC
Organism: Anas acuta; assembly: GCF_963932015.1. Taxonomy (NCBI): domain Eukaryota; kingdom Metazoa; phylum Chordata; class Aves; order Anseriformes; family Anatidae; genus Anas; species Anas acuta. The sequence goes on along the minus strand of NC_089001.1, from coordinate 564,587 downwards.
TAAGATTTGCATGTAAACAAATAAATAAAAAAATTTACTTCTTGCAAAGCTTGCAGCTCTGGCCAGGACTGGTGGGGGCCTCAGGTGCTTGGCAAGCTTTGGAATGAGTGTAGTGGTGCATCCCCAGAACAACAAAAAAGACACCATCACACTCACATCACCCACTGCAGAGTTTGAGACATAATGTAGATCTTGGAGGGGTCTCATTTCTCAAGACCTTTACAGTCACTCAAAAAATGGCTTTTAGGGGAGGTAAAGCAGGGCTGACTGGTGTGATGAATTAGCTGGGACCCACTAAGTCCTTTCAGATTCTGGTAATAACACGGTCAGATTCCCAGCCCCTGTTGGCAGCCTGCTGGAGTTCTGGCATTTAAAGGCCTGGATCCATGTGGTCCGAGCTCCTGGACTGGCATTTCTTCACTCGTTGTTATACCTGGGGATGTATGCTCCTTGTGGCTATAGGATCACTACGAAGTCTGGAAGTAAAGATGAGTAGACAACATTTACTACAGCGATGATTCTGGCTTCCTGCTGGTCAGAGCCTTCCTCATTCAGCAAAGTAGAGATCAAACACTTGCTGAGCTGCTGGCTAAAATGCTGTTAGCGTCTCTCTGGAGTTTGGGAAGAAACCCTGTTTTAGCTGCAAGTATTGCTTAGGTTATGAACAGTCTGACTTTGAAACAGTCTACAGGAGCTGCTTTGGAAGGATGGGATCTAAATATTCTTTAATTAACCTATTCATTATAATTAGATACCACAGCCACTTATCTTCTAATCTGGAAAATGAACATTCCAGATGCAAAGGGGAGGTTTTCTTTCTACCCTTTAAAAAAAACTTTTTTGCTATTTAGTGAAATGTTTAAATGCCTTGTCACCACAGAAGAAACACACAAAAAAGTGACACTCGATGAAAGATTAAGGAAAATGGGGAAGATTAACAAAGCTTGATAGGCAGGCAATTAAAATAGAAGTGAAGGATCGTTAGTATTCATTACCAGAACACACAGGCAGGGAGGGCTGCAGCTGTAGGAAATCCCCAGTATACAACTGCAGAGAAGTCTTCCCCCAATGGTTTGCTCTCTTCACTGCCGAGGTTTCCACTGGCAGTTAAATGGATTAAGTGCTTTTGTTGCCTCTTCGCCCTCCAAGCCTTATCTGGACTAAAGGCATCTTGAAAGGCCTCGGAAGTGCAGCAGCACCGGGTTCAGGGCAGGTGAAATGGCCGATGCCATAGGGCCACCTCCTGCTCAAAGCCAAGGCCAGGCAGGACCCTGCTGCCCTGGGGATGTTGGGCAGGTGGGTGCATCACCCAGAGAAGCAAGCACCCAGCAGGCAGCCCTGGGAAGGACAAGAAATAAGAGCAGTTGAACGTGTGCCTCAGGTGCCTAGAAAACCTTTCGCTGCATCTTGAAAGCAGAGCAGCATTGTTTGCATGCGACATCCCAGAACATCCCTCAAGACAGAAGAAAGCCCAGAAAGTTTCAATGGCTTCTTTCAAAGGGAGAAACTTAAATCAGGTCTGTCTCTCCAGGACAACTGGAGCACTTAAATTTGTGGTATTTTAACAGTAATAAAAATATATGCCTGTCAGTCCTTGAAAATCTCTGCATGAGCAAAGAAAGAATTTGTTTTCACTGGAATAACCATGGGCCTGAAGAGGCGTTTCCACCTAGCTCCATCTTTGTCCCTAGGACACAGACATCAGCCTTCCTGGCACCCATTTCCCTTAAGCAAACTTGTTCATCAAAACCCAAGCTTAAAATCACATGCAGCACGGAGTGCTAAACACACAGATACGAAAGCAGGATAGAAAATGAGCCAGAGAGCTGTGGGAAGTCTCTCCTGCTAGAGAACAGCTCGGAGCCACCACCAAGCCCAGGGACCTGCACCGGCTGTGCCTGGCCGGGTCCTTTGGAGGCACGGCTCAGCTCCGCTCCCTGAGCACCAGCAGGGCCAAGGCATTGAACCTGCTGAGGATTACACCTGATCTGCCTCAGCAGCTGTGTGGAGAGAAGCCTCTTGGCTAATCCTTCTGCTAGCAAGGAAACAAAGATATTTCCTTCTGGGTCTCACTCGAGAGCAGCGAGCTGCAGCACGCCACGGGGAGCAGGGTGTAGGTGGCAGCTCGGGCTCAGCAGAGCGTCCATCTGTCTCCAAGCTGTTCCCACACCTTTGTGGTCCTGCAGAGGTTCCCCCTGTATCACGGACTCATTCAGCTCCTGGTTCTGATGATAAGTTGTCTGATGGCTGCTGTGTAACTACAGAGATACCAAGTCAACCCCTGGTTGCAGTAACCGAGCAGCTCTGCTCACAGCAGCACTGCCAAGTCAGGCTCTTGCTTCAGCCTTTCCCCAGTTCTTCAGCATTTGTGGGCTCATGGCTCTGCTGCAGAGAGCAAAAAACCCCTTCCTTCTCTTAGGTGGGGAAAAAACATGGCACAAACTGCCTGCTGGCCCTCATTTCTAACAATGTGGTTAGCCCCAGCATATCCCCCATCCCTCAGTTTCTCCTTGTCTTGAACTCCAGAGTTCTCTTCAGCCCAGGCATTGATTTGCTGCTGGGTAACTTCAGGTTCATCAATTTCATGTTTCGCAATCAGATTTGATAGATTAGGGGGATTATTTAAAATGAGAGCCCAAATTAGCTATGTTACTGACAGGCAGAAAAGAGACAAAGACTACCCCTGGCTTTTCATCCTCCTGTTGCAAACGCAACCTTTGTACCATCATGCTTCTTACACAGCATTTGAATGGAAACACAGCCAGAGCTTGTTGGACCAACTCCTGGAGCTGATCGTCAGGAAGCTAAGATCAAAACATATGCAAGCGGGGGGGCTGCACGCACACGGTGTGGATACATCAACAGACAGACGGGACTTCTGCGCGCACGCTGCACGGTGCAGCTCTGGGCACAGCCCAGCTCCGCAGCTACAGCTTGCTTTTCTTTCCTGTTCTCCCACTGATCTGAACCAGCTTTTCCAGTTGGTAATGGGTCCAAGCTGAGAACAGGAGCTGAATGCAGCTGGCATTGAAGCTCCATTAGCTCAGGCTGCCTTTGCAGGGCTCCACATAGCAAGGGCAGCATTTTCCACTCAGCCCAGGCCAGAAGGATCCCTGCTTGCTCCTATGTTGTGGAAGGATTTTGCTTTGTACCCACATCGTCCAGAAGAGGATGGACACAACACAAACTGCCCCAGGGGGTGAAAGCAGCCCTACATTCCCTGTAGCTCTCTGGTCAGTTCCCTGACGCAGGAGCAATAAAAACCACAAAACATTTGCCAGGCCAGCAGCAGAGCAGGTGCCAGCAAGCCAGCTATTTTGCTTCCTGCCCTGGAGGGATGAGAGGGCTGGGGAATGTTCCTTCAGAATGTTCCTGCACACCCTGCAGCCCTTTACCCACCCTGCCAGGAGCTCAGCACCCCCCTGCACTGCTCCTGCAGCACCATTAAGCTCAGCGGCTGCTCCATCAGGGCTGGAGGGCTCTGGCGTGGCTGCTATGGAGAGAGGCAAACTCGGATGGATGGTAGGAAAGGCCATTATCAGCATGTAGCTGCAAGGAAAGATTTATTGCTCAAGCATCTTCTTTCCTATGCTTTAGGATCTTTTACACTGCTGCTTTTTCCTGAAACTCTAATCAGCTTGACAGCCTGCTGGTTGGTGGCTGAGCAGGGCTGCAAGCTGGTACCCCAGTCACATTCTCTCTTTAGAAATGGTCAGGCTTGATTTTAAGGTTCAATAACATTTGTTCTTTTCTCCGAGTGAACAGAAAGACAGCTATTCCAGCAGTTGCAGTTCAGATTAGCTCTGCTATCACCTTTGGTCTTCCTTTCATCCTGAAGCGTTCATGTAATGGATGAACAAGCAAATAGAGGTCCAACCCACCTCGATGGTCCTGCAGACATCACCGCCACTCCCAGGCTGACTTTGGACACTTGGCTTAGCACCCGTCTCCATGCCAGGCCTTTCAGTAGCATCCTGCTTTTTTTTAAAGCAGGATTCTGCCCTGGATTTCACCATGCAGCCTCTCCCCAGTGCTCAGCCCTCAGGAAAACCAGGGTTGGAGGGTGCACATGAGCAGCAGACCAGCCCTATTTTGCACAGGTCCAGCTCTCTGTGGACCAAGACAAAGCCCCACCAGCTTCATGTCTGCCGGTGGGCACACTGAGAGCCCTCTCATCTAGAAATAGAAGCCTGGATGGCTCTGTCCTGCCCCAGTCCTCCCCTGCACTCCCCATCACGCAGATCCAGCCCAAGCAGGCAGAGGGGTCACTCCCTGAAGGGCAGTGGTGGGTTCTGTTTGGGTGGAAGGGTACTTCCATCAGAAGAAAGGAAGGGGAAAGGCTTGCTTTGCAGAGGGAGGTACATGTTGTACGTGGCTGGATACTTTATTGGGAATGAGCTGAGCTGGTAAATGTCTGCTTTCTATTCTTTATTGTGTTCCAGCTTGCTGGAGACCTCTGGACATGCTCCACTTACAGAGCCAGCCTGCAGAATGGGCTAAATTAGAGGGCTGCTTCAGGGAGATTTTAAGGTATTTTTGGCCACAGTGAACTACTGTAGCTCATATACAGAAGTTGAGCTTTAAATATGGAAAAAGACAACAACCCAGCTTCAAATGAGGCTGATGAACAAATCACAAAGGTTTCATAGCCCATTGAATCTTCAAGGAAGCATGAATACATGGCAGCCACACGTATCTGTGAATTACATACTCTATAGGTTCGTGGAAAAAAAAAATAATTTTTCTTCTTATTTCCCATTTTTGTTAGAGATTTGAAAGGAGAAATAGGGCTCAGTCTCTCAATTTCTTTAGGGATACTTGTTATGTGTGCCTGGTACCCTGGGGAGCCTGTCTCTGACTTGCAGCTAACAGACTTACAATACTAATGAGAAATAGATCATACGAATGATACAACCAAAGTGATTCAGTCTGAAGCAGGAGGCAGGACTTCACAAACACTTCTGGATACTTTCTAATTGATAACAGCAAAGAAGAGCCCTCCTAGGAATAAAGGAAGAAGCTCATAGCTGAAACAAAAGACCAGGAATCAAAACCACTGCACATTATTTCTGGCACGAGTTCTGTAAACCTACGGACCTCCGAGTACAGTAGCATCATTACATACAAGAACAAAACATGCTCCAAAGGGACATTAGGAACTTTCATAGGTACTGATAAGTTAAAATGATCAACATTTCTAGAAAAGAGACCAGCTGAAGTGCTGATAAAAAAAAAATAAATAAATCAAAAAACAAAACCTGGCTGCAAAGAACCTGTATTATTTTTGCTCATCGTTGATGCAACTTTTCCACAGTTTTGTTTTGCCTCTGTTTTCTTCAGGAGCACTGCTTGAAGCTGACAAGAACATGAAAAAAATTCACCTGATGTATGTATGTGTGTGTATATATATATATATATGAAGAGGAAGAGGGAGGTATTTCCAAGAAAGGCTATACCAAAGGGTAGGGCATAAGCACAGCTTTTCTAGATTAGCAGAGCCATTTAGGGATTTTTTTTTTTTGGCTTGTAACATTTCAGAAAGTCATGTCAGGATATAAGTAGAACCCAGCTGCAGCTTGCCAGCACCCAAGGAGCCTTGCGGTGGCCTTTCCATCGGCTGCTTTAACTGCAGATACAGGTGGCTTCAGGTGAGCCCTGTTGTTAATTAATGCCCCCGCTCATGGAAATGAAGCAGCACTTTGAAGCTGGAAGGAGACAAATTGGTCCCTGGGGAAGAAGATGTGTGGCAATGCTCATTGCATCATCTAAAAAGCATCATGCAGGCAGCCAGGCCACTTCACTTCCCACAGCAGGGACTTTTGTGAAAGGAAACTGAGGACAAAGGGCCCCACCTTGGGACCAGGGTCATGATGCACCTGAGAGCTGCAGCGTTAAAGCTGCTGGGGCCTTTCTGCAGGTGTTTTGTGATCCCAAACCTCTGCTGTTCCTAATCAGGTCAGGGCAAAATGGTATTAAATACACCACAGCCCAAGTGAAGAGTGCAGGAGGGGAAAGGACTGGGTTTGTATCACTGAGTGCATTTAAAAACTGAAAATCTGCCAATAAAGGTTCCTTAAAGACTAGAAGAGCATCAGTAAAGCCAGTACCCTGCCCCTGCTGCCTGGGGTGTCTGCTCTCAGACGGCTGCAGCTGAGATAGTTCCCCATGTTAGAGTCATGTATTCATGTAGCAACCTACCTTTACTTTGTTTTCCCTGGGTTATCAGGGGGTTGGTGTCTGGCTAGGTTTTGGGCAGGGTTTTAGGAAAGCTCTCTTCTTTTTGTGTATCTCTCACAACTTTTCTGTATGAGTCAGGGCAAGTTATTTTGTATGTCTGCACCCTAGATCAATAAAATGGGGATAACGACCTCCCCTTTGTCCTGGGGAGAAAGAGGCATGGCTGTGACAGTCTTGATATAGGTGCTGAGGCTAAAACCAGCCAAGGAGCAGGGCAGCAGCTCTTCAAAAGGCACCAGAGTCCCCTCTGAACTGCCTGGTGCTGCCTCTGCATGGGATCTGCACACAGGGATGTGAGCATCACAGCCCCTAGGACAGAAAGCAGATGATCAACATTCCTCACAGCCACTACTGTGCTGCTAATTACTTTTAGTAAATGCATGCTGTGGAAATCGCAGTTAATTTATGCCCAAATTAAGCCACATAGTTTCTATTATTTCTGTCAGCCACTTGATGTATAAACAAAAAGTTTATCAATAGCAAATAAGCGAGATCAGCTTGCTGATGGAGTCACTCCCTAAGCTAAGCACGGTGTCTTTTCAGGTAAGTCCTTAGAAAAGGTTACAGTGTCTGAAGTTGGGACTTGGGTGGCTTTATTTCAGTGAGGAGCAGTAACCACCTTACCCTATGCTAGCAAATATCCTCTCTGCATGTACAGAAGCCCCGCGTGCAGTCTCTCCACTGATTTTTTAATGGACTCTTATGAGAAGGCCATATGCTTTCCCTGACAAGAAACAAATATTGGGATTATTCCTTTTTTCTTTTTCAAGTTCCTTCACTTGACTGTAAAAAGTAATTAATTCCATGGAAGAAAACTGAAAGTGATGCATTTTTTGTACCATTAGGGAAATGCTATGTTTCCCAAAACACCCTTGCTACTCTTTGTGAAGAGGTGTACCCACACTCCTGCGCAGTTTCTTAGATTTGTGGAGCAGAGCACGGAACCCATCATTCAGCCGCAGTGTTCTCCTTCATACTGTGTAAATTATGGACAAAGTTACGGAGGTGTGTGAGCATTTATAACCACAATACTGTGGAGGTGGCAGAGCACTGCAGCTGGACTGCCAAACAAATCAACCAGATGACATTCAGAGGTGCTTAAAGGAAAAACATGGACCCCTTACTAAAAATTCCCTACTCAAAATTTAGTTTGAATTAGGGATGAACATACAAAAAAAAAAAAAAAAATACAGACAGTTCCCAGAGTTATCTCTGCCTTTTTTTCTGCCCAAGGTCCCAACTCTGCTCCTCACTCCCTACAAATAACTAGTAAATCTGAAACCCCAACAAGACATATTTGATGTGTGCTCAACCTTATGTAACAGAATAACTCCTTGGTGCTCTGTGCATGGAAGTACAGCATAGCTACGCTCCCCCTCAGCTCCCACCACCCTCTCTGTTTTCTTTTTTTTTCATGACTTTACAAAAAATTTGAAAAGAATAAATACAACATTCTGTAACAGGCGCTGCTGGCAGTGAAACCCAGGACACAGCTGTCTGTCTCCTGCCCTGAAGCAAGAGGCCAGGCTGTTTTGGCAGATGGGTGCTGTTCTCGTTTACACACCAGTAACGGTCCTGCAGACGCTGAGTAAGATGCGGCTCCTTGTGCCTGCTCCATCCTTGCCTGGCAGCAGACTTGTCCGTAACCCCTTCCTGCAGTCCTTCCCCATGCAGGGCATCTGAATCCCACTGAGGAACTGCACTGGGACACCCTTCTTTTTGTTGCACTGAGGTGCAGGCATCCTTCTGTCTTATTAGTCACCTGTGCCATTGTTACAAGAGCTCTGTTCTGCTGTTTGATGGGGTTGGATGCGTTTCACTTTCACACAGTCAAAGCAAAAACGAGCCCCAACTGCCATCTGCCATGCAAGTGCTCTTATGATTTGGAAATATTTGGAGTCTGGAGACAAGCTGCATAGATCTCAAGTGGATCTTGTTCAGATGCTTCTCACCTCCTGCCTGGATTTCCCTCGCGCTCAGCTCTGCTCCCAACCCTTTTACTCACAACGCAGGTGCCTTACGTCTTGTACTACATTCACATTCACTTTCCCTAATGAATAAGGTGAAAAAAACACTTCCTGCTTTTTCCAGCCTTACCTTGAAATACAGTTTTTGGCTTAGACTCTCACCATATCGTCTCTGTGCTTGGGACTATCTGCATGTATTTAGTAGGCCTGCCACTTACAAACTCTCATCCCCAGTGAGTCACGTACTGTGCTCTCCGAGGGCTGCTCCCATGAAATGAATGGGTTATGCTGATTCTTGCAAACCACCGAGTTTATTTTCTGCTGGATGATCTTAGCAGTTTAACAGCACTGGGTGACAATTTTTACTATTCCCTGAGAGTCCAGGAGCTGAGCTCTGAACTAATTGCAGCACTTCGCTGCTAAGCACTGCTGTTCTCTCTCCTGCCCTCCATGGAATGACTTAGTAGGATTTTGGGGTCACCCCCTTCCTTTACAGCTCCGCATGAGGTAGAGCTTTGTGTCTCTGTTATGGACCAACAACGTTCAACAATTTTTCAGGTTAACTGTTAGTGTAAATAACCTAGGTAATCCTGGCTACCTGCACTATTTTGGGGAAACAAATTCTCCATGATTGTTTTTTGCAATACAGAGCACCAAGCTGGTTAATTCCCATCCTTGACAAAAGTGAATTGCACTCTGCATGGCAGCTGAAAGTCAGTTAAAGCCACCATTGGAAATAATTGGACACCTTCAGGTCTGCTGTCCTCCCCAGTGTGATGTGAACAACTACACCAGGCACAGAAACGCCGCTCTGGTGACAGAGTTTTCAGCTCTCACTGCTCCCAAATCCCCCACCCCTAATCCAAGACATTAGAAAAACTACATACATGTTCCTTTCCCAGCTTTTCCAGAAGGTCTCTTGCTTTCTAAATCCTTTTATTAATCCAAAGATAAGACTAGCCTCAGATAATGACATGCATTATTAAACATTTATTAAATGTACTGAATTAATTATCTGCATTGATTGAACCATGGTAGTAGAAAATATAGACGTTCTCCTCTTTAGCAGCTCCAGAATGCTTAAGAAGATTCTCTAGGCAAAGGTTTATGTTCCTGGGACATGCAAAGCTGTAGATGAATGAGCCTGGTCACAGAAGTGTCCTTCTGTTACCACCTCCAAATGCCAACGTTTTTAGCTTCCTTCAGGAATGTTGCTATTTTCCTTGTTTAGTTGCTTCCTTATAACTTCTGTGTGGCTGTTGTTCTGGATTGTCAGCAGACCATGCAACCAAACTCTTCCTGCTCTGCAGATGGAGAGGCAGCCTAGAGCCAGCAGAGACAGAAGGATGGCTTAGCCTCCCGTGACCGCTGGTACTTCTTTGCACTGTTTGTGGGGGTGATGCCTTCACCACCAGAAGCATGTTAATTCAGTTCATATTCTCTGGACCCAGTGCAGATCTCTCTGACAAGGTAACCTACGCGTTTGTCCCTTTGATAAATGGTGTGCCAGGCCAATTACCATTTTGAGAGTATCTTCTTGATATCTTTTTTCATGGCCCAAAGCAACCAATATATATCTTTTTAATATCTAGGGTGAACTCCTCTCAGGGTTGAACATCCCCAATCATAATGTTTTCTGGTTCATCAGTTTCACTTTTTGCTCCTTCTGGAAATGACACCCAAGTATTTACACCTATGCCTCAGTGCCTGTGCTGCCGATATTGGTCACTTCATCACGAGTGACAGCTCTGGGGATGGAGGGAGGCCGTCATTGATCAGTGCTGGACAAAGGCTGCAGGACTCTTTGAGCCCTGTGGCTCCCAGGTCATGGTTTGTATCTTGGGATAGCCATGTAGATTTTCAGTTTTAGCATCTTTGGAGATTATCTAGGTCTGGAACAACTTTCATTAGGTTCTGTGTAATGATGTTTTCCACACACACTGGAGAGCTGCACTACAAATACCAGTGAGCTCTCCATTAGTCTAAAAGAAGAAAACGCATGGGCATCTTTGCCTCCAGGGTAGTAACTGATTTCTCTACTATTTTCAAAATTGGCTGGAAACTTGTAAAATGCCCTCTTCCATTTATCTTTCCCCTTTGTGGATGTTAAACTGGGAAGGAGAATTTTTAACAGCATGTGTGACTTGTGCTTAAATAGCACCCTGCTCGGTGCTTGCGATTTCCTGCTCAGAAGTGAGAAGTTAATGCACTTACTACAGTAAACACAAGGGCCGAGGTAGAATTTAGGTTATCTGAGTATGGCCTCGAGAATATACCAAATGTGGGATTGTGGTGGTGCTCTGTGCATCTCAGTGTTTTTAAACCACCGAGCATCTGTCATGACCACCTGTTTTTCCCTTTCCCGAGCTCAGCTTTATAGAAAGGCTTTGGAAGGAATGTATTTTGAATCACTTGGCCATTTGCTTCTACTGGTGTGACTTGCTAGCTCCACGAAACCCAGGAACTGCTCACACACAACAAAACTCCTCTTTATCCTGAAAGGGATCATCTGTGCCAGCTCATCCACATATTGCCAGAAACATCGGCTGATTCACGAGCAATTACTGCAAAACAAAGCAATGAACCAATTCTTGACTGCATGTTAGAAACTGGGACACTTCCCATGGATGCTACAACTCTTTGCAAGGGCTATCTATCTGCAGATGGAAGCACTGTGATATTTCATGCATGCCCCCTGGATGGTATCTGCTTTACAAGGGGTGGTTCCAAAAAGTCCTCCAGCATCTCCTGCCCTAAGGACCGGTGAGAACTCCAAAGAGCTGAATGCCAGCTGCTCACACGGGACACCAGGAAGTGGGGGCTTAGTTCCTCAAAGTGCTTGGTTTCTGGACTGATGCTGAAGTCAGCTACCTGAAATCCAGGCTAACTCAGCCTGCGTGATTCATTTTTCATTTATGAAGTGAGAAAACTAGTTAAAAACAGAAACCTGGCAGCATCTGAGCAAAAGAAATATCCCTTAAACAGAAAAGATGAGAACTGGAATCTAAGTGGAGCGTGGGTTATAAAGACTGTATCTCTCTCCTGCAATTGCACATACTGTTTATTCCAAAGTCTTCCCTGCAATTGAACTAGATGGAAGGAGAACAAGTTCTTACAGAGCACTTGTGTGGCAGAAACCGTCTCTTCTGGTGCAATACTTGCTCTGCCATCTGTGAAATTAAGAACATTAGAGGTATTCTCACAGGAGCTCCCTGACGCTTCCTAAGCTTGGAGGAATGCTGAGGTGGGAAATGTTCCTTCCCAGAGCCCGTTGATTGAATCCATGTGGAAATCTCTACCTGACAATTAGGCTCATATGCCTGAACTGGAGCACAGTTCTCCATCAGTTGCTGCTCTGGCAATTTAACCCTTGCAAGAAGTGTTTGCTCGTTTCATAGAGGCATCCTGCTTCCAAATATTCTGGGTAAAACAGCACCTGCATATCTGATGCTACTGGGAAGACGTGCCCCAGGAGCAGACCAGAGGTAAAGGTCACATTCACCACGGGTTACACATGCTGGGCTATGCCACCAGAGCCACACGTAAGAGAGGAATGGAGGTGCTCTTGTTGGTGCCAGGTAAGAACTGGATGGGTGCATTTAAGCTGCAAGAGGCCACTTTGATGGCCCCTGAACAGAGGCTGGGCCCATTCGAGTATTCAAGTGATACAAAAATGAGGAAATGTCTCTTTGAGGCAACGAGAGGATTTGCCACTAAAATGTTTTAGTGAGACGAATCTAGAGAACTAGGGAATGTGACAATATTCTGTGACAATATTCGGTGACTGAGAGAAGAGGTTTTGCTTCAGCAAAGAAACACCCCAAAGGATTGGGCAGGAGATAAATGTCAGCAGTCACGGAGAGATCGCAGCCTCTTCTCTTCATGCAGAGGGGAAAGAAAGCCTCCATGTCACACACAGCTATAATTCACAGCTCCCAAGGCCAAAGCAGCTTCCTTTGCTCACAGGCAGAATGCTCCTCACAACAGCTCAGCAGGTGTTTTTCGCTCACTGTCGTTTGCCAGCCCTGGGCTATGACTTCAACTCTAGTATACAAAGTATACAAAATCTGATCAGAAGGTGGGAATGGTACCCAAATCCACAGCTTTCAGGAAAATGAAAAAACTATTTGGTACAGACCTGTTAAGAGGCTTGGTTGGGAACCTCTGCTTTGGATACCACCTCCTCTGTGCATCAGGGCAGGTTCTTGGTGTAGGGCACTTGCAGAGGTGAAGAACTACAGTTTTTTTTCACTGATCTCTCTCCTTGAATCAGGTTTTGAATAATGGGAATTCGTGTACCACCTGTACTAGTAAATGAATATCTTTGCTCTTCATTTTGAGAGAGCCCAGTCTACCCTTCAGCCTGCTGCAAAAAGGTTTTTAGTGTCCCAAAAATAAAGGCTGTGGATTTGTAGAAGCCAGTAAGACAGGAATCAGTAGCTGGCTGAAAATTCAGGATGAAACCTATAAAAATTTACCTGTTCTCTACAATAAAGCTAATTTTCCAGCCCCAGTTCTCCCTACCCTTTGCCTTGCCTCGGTCTCAGCCCTGAATGTACAACCATCAGCCACAAATGACTGAAAATTCAGAACTGGTCTTGGGAAGAGCCAGTCCCAGTCCTCATTTCCTTATCTCTTATTTCACAGCTGACTTCATTCTTCAGTGAGTACTCTGACAATCCCTATCTCAGTTTCCACCTTTTATTTTTTAACTTAAATACTTCTGCCTCAGAATAGTTGTTTTTATCATAGCCCTGGCTCAGTTGCTTTTCTCCCTCTTGAGGTTTCATAATGTTGTGTTTATCTAATGATAATCTTGGTTCTGACCAAACACGAGTATCTACAGTAGCTTATTGTTTCACGTTTGCTGGAGTATTTTTCACCCATTGTTTTGCAGCCATTGGTACTGTAAGGAGGAGAAAAAAAAAAAAAAAAGAAAGAAAGAAAAAAAAGAGTGCTTTCAGCTAGTTACATTTTGGTTCGGTTTCTGATAGCATGCCTGCTGTGTAATGGAGACATGCAGAGGTGAATCACATCGCAGTTATTTTGGCTGCAGTCCTGAAAAGTGATCTGTGTGGCGAGACACTCACTGACACCAGGGGAGTTATCACCGGGACAGGCAGTCTGGGGCTCGGCATTCCCAGGAGAAATGTGGGGTCCCTCCCTGTCCTCACACCTACAAACCTTCCCATGCAGCATTAGGGGGAACAGAATCCCCTTCTTGCTGGCTTCAAGCCTTGCCCATGGGAAAGGTGACATGCAAACCGCTTCGAGAAGCAGTATGAGGGAGCTCTGTATCAAAATTAGGGTGATCTGATCCTGGCCCCCTCCTATCCCCTATTTTGCTCAATCCCATTTCTCTGACCTTGGGAAACAGCCATTTCCAAGCCAAGCCTAGTCTGTTTGCCAAGTGTGCTGTTAAATATTGGGGGAAATGTTCAAAATGAACAACGTATTTATCCTTTTGAAGCAAATGATAGGTTTGTTTCAAACTAAGCCCTATTCTGCTGTGATTTATTCCCGTAGTCTATATTCCTTTATTTTTTAAAAAAAGTTATTGAATTCCGGTGATGTACTTTTGACATGATTGATTTTGACCTGGATGTGCCTGAGCTAAATGAATCAACGTTGCCAATTTCCCCTGCCCGTGACTGAGGAACAGCCCAGCTGATAAGGGCATTCTTCTTTCACGTGGATGTTAGAGCTGTGGTCCTTGTTTCCAGCAGAGGAGCCAGCTGCATTGTATCAATAGCACGCTGAAATGGTGGAAAAAGTATAGAACAAAACTAAGGGTCTTGCATTTCCTTTGGATTCAGCTTTCACCCATTCTAAGGCAGTTTATTCCAGGTCAAAAGAGAAATTCAAGTGGACCAATACCGGCAACTTTCAGCCCTGCTGGAGCTGCTCCATCCCCACACAGCAGCTGCTCAGCCCATGAAGTGCCTCACATCGCCCTCGGGAAACCTCTGCTCCCAGGTTTGGCTTGTGCTCAGGAAAACTCCATACAGAGGGGAAGCTGCTGAGATAACGGTCCTTTGGCAGAAGCGATGTGAGAGAGGAAATAACATGGGCCTCATGTGGTGCTTAACCCTTCAGCCTAGCACATGGACATGGATGCTTACTGTAGCCGGTGCCCTCTGCGCTGGAAGGAGCCTGGAGGTGGCTTTGTGGTGGTTGCTGTCCCTGCCAGACAGGTTTCCAGAGGCAGCACACATCTCGAGATGCAATGAACAGCAGGTCGGGTGTGTGTGAGGGTGGTCTGGCATCAGCCAGTGAGTAACAGGAGTGGCGCTGGGACATTTGGTATCTCTAACATTTGGGAAGTCAGTGGTGAGTTGCGCAAGGTTTCATCTAGACTTGCCTGCTCCCAGCTCCCAGGTGCCAGTCCCAAAGGCTGCTCACCAGGAGGGCAGGTGCAGCTCTATTGATTCCTAAATGACAGCTTGAGATCAAGCATGGCTCCATCCCTGTTGTCTCCTCTGTACTTCTTCAGTGCCGGGTTCATTTAACTGAGAAGCCTTCTCACCAGCCACTAACCACAAGGACTGGTGTTTACATGGGACCAGCATCCTGCCTGCTGTGCTCACACGGGGTTTCAGGCAGTCCCTGGGGCTAGATACACAGGAAACTGATGAGGGCCCAAATAGGATCTGGCCCCAGGAATCACTATCTCATATATTCCACATTTTGGCAGAAAACTCCTCTTCTTTGTTTCAAGGCAGGTACGCAAGGGCATGAATGTGGACATATTACTTATTCAGTTCACTGTTGCTTCTTTTAACATAAGTATTAAGGAAAACCAACCAACTAAACAACGGAAAAAACAGAGGGCAAAAAGAGAGACAGTGACAGTCACTGCCCAAAGACCTTGGAGCCAAGGCACGTGACCAGAGCAAGACAACAGCCACAAGGCCAAGAAAAGGATCTGCACAGTTCCCAGGCAAGTAGGAACGTTAATTATAACTTGCCACGTGCCCATCCCTTGTCAGCTTGGTAGCTGTTGTTATGGTGAATAAGTAATTACATGAGTGCCTAGAGGCACTGTTCAGGATCCCATAATACCAGAGAAAATCGCTTTCCCACATAGTGCACACAGAGACTGTGTTGCAAGGTTGCTTTGAATCACAGAAAACCCTTTAAAAATAGCTGGGGAAATTCTGTGGAACTTTTAAAGGCTTTGCTCCTCGTCTCCTGTTCTCTAAAGTCAAACATTGTCAGAGTGGACCTCCTGATCTCTGTGCTAGCTTGCTGTTTTCCCTTCATCTTTTCTCTGCCTGTGACAAATGAATCTGTATTTACAAGGGGTAGCAAAAAAAAAAAGGAATTTGGGAATGATCCAGGAGGTGAGGGAATTGAGACATACCTGGAAGGCTCGTGCTTCTTGTCCTGCCACCAGCAACCACCGAGAAAAGCCTGCCTTCCTTCTTCCACCCTCCTGCCAGGTAGGTATACACATTGATTAAAATCCCATATGTATACACATTGAGTAAGATCCCACATGATATGCATTGATTAAGATCTCATATGTCCACACATTGATTAAAATCCCACCTGAGGCCTCTCTCCCAGTTTTAACAGCCCAGCCATCTCAGCCTCTCCTCCCACAAAAGACATTCCAGTCCCTTTGCTGGACTCTCCCCAGTAAGCCAGTATCTGTTTTCTGCTGGGGAGCCCAGAACTGGCACAGCACTCCAGATACACCATAGGCAACCACAGCAATGAAAAAAGGCATTTTGTGCTGTGCTGTTTCTCAATCTGAGTGTTTCATATTTCTGGGAACGCTTCCTCTTCCAGACCCCACTGCAGCCCAGCCAGATGTATTTATATGCAGCTGGATGGAGATGTCAAAGTGTAAATGTAGGTCAGGAGTGTAAATGCTGCTTTAACATCCTTTCATTTCTCTGCTGCCCTCCAGTGCCATGGGACTGACCCCGCCCTGGGGTTTATTTTGCCAAGCTAAAATAAGGGCTCTGCGCATGCCTCAAACGTTCCTCATTTTTACCTTTCCTGTCTGCATCCCTACAAGTCCTCTCCGTGAGCCAGAGCTGAGCCCCTGGGGGACTCAATATCACTTTAGCAGCCATAAATAACCTGCTAGGAGCAGAACAAAGGCATGGAGGAGCCCGGCAAGGCACGGCCATGGAGTGGCTGCAGCTGGCGAGCGGCTGTGGGCACGGCCCCAGGGCCTGGCAGGGGACACCTGGCTCGGGGACGAGTTGCCCGGTGTTGATGTCACACCAGGGACACGCAGATGCATGTTTGCTTAAACTAATTAACACAGCGGAAGCTACCTCCTCATCTGGCTGGCACAAGCTCATTTTTGTATCAGTTTATTAGCTCTGATAGCTGATCTTATCTAATTGAATTATCTCTTAATGATGACTGTGCTTTGTGGATGTATTAGGAAAGGAGTGAGCAGAAACCCAGCATCACGGGGCTTTTCTCCTCCCAGAAGAAAAGAAAAGCTCGCTCTGTTGCTGTTAACTTTGGCAAGACGTTGTTAGGGAATTTGAGGGCCCAGGTTGAAGGTTAATGGCATGGAGATAGGATTAATGGGAACTCAGGCCAGGACTCAAGAACCAATATTACAGCTTGTGGACTGAGAATTGAGCTGTTCTCTCAAGTGGATGAAAAAAAAGACTGATTGAGAAATGGCCACAGTAATAACAACAGGCACAAAGAAGCACAAAGCCCCAGGGTCGGCAGCAGGGAGGTGCCTGGCCAGAGGCACGCTGCGCTGTGCTCGGTGAGGAGCAGCCCCATGGAACAGCGTTCTGGCAGGTGATGCTCCCAAGCTGTCTGCAGACCTGAAATGGAAGGATGTCAAAACCAGATTGAAAAGAAGAGTAATATCTAAGGCAGAAACAAAGCCCGAAAGCCTGTGCTGTGTTTAATTTCTACAAAGTGCTGTGCTTCATTCTCTAGCATGTTCTCTGCTACAGAAAGCAGGTCCTGAAGGGCTCGGTGCCTCTTTCCCAGTTTGGTTCATCTCAGAAGCAGAGAGGTGCTCCACCAGGCCATCCTCATTCTTGTTTTCTTCTTTATCTTGTCTGATGTTTAAGAATGTTTATATTTAGCACAGTGCTGGAAAGAAAGATGTTTTTCAAAAGCTTGCTTCATACATGCCTTCTCTGTTTTTTTTCCTTACTCATTTCACTGAACTAAAATTCACTGACAACTTTTGGATAGAGGATAGCAATATTCCATAAAACCCTGGGAAAGGCAGTAAAGTCACAGCTAGGAATAAGCTAAAATCACTTGGAGTTGCTACGAAGCTGCAATTCTCATACAAAGGGCAACAAAGCCAGGGCAGTCTTGTTGGGAAGGGTCCATTCCAGGACCCTTCCTGCTTCCCCTTCTTGCCTTCTCCTATTCACACTATGGCATTTTTTCCTGCACAGAGGAAGGCAGGTGAACGGAGCATCTGTTTTCCCTCAGCACAGCCCTCTGCACACAGTGTTCAGCACACCCAGGGGCAGGGATGCTGGAGGCTGATGCTGTATCTGCGTGGGGCCGGGGCTCCATTCGCTGCCTGAGTCCCTGCAGCCCAGCCCAGCATTGCTATAGAAACAGGGAGAAGGGAGGAGATGCGCAGGAATCTCAGCAGCTGACCAAAAATAGCTCCTACCTTCCCGGCGTGCTGGAGCCGTTCACAGCCTGACCTTTCTGCCGGAGCCTCCTGTGTTTTGTGGAGGAGACACAATTAGCTTTCCCGTGGCCCCATCACGACTCGCCTCTGCAGCCAGCCGCTGTGCTGCCAGCTGGATCCTGGTGCTGGCTGCTCAGGGGGAGAAAAAGGGACCGATCCCAGGAGTGAGCTGCTCTCTGCAGCCCTCCCCAGCACCAGGATGGGAGCAATGCAATGTCCTCCCCATGGGTCTGAGTATTTCTGTGTGTCTTCACACGTGGGGCCTGTAATGCCGCTCACCCGCGGGCCCTTCTCAGGGCTCCGGGGGAAGTCTGTGGGTCCCAGGCCTCGGCCGGATTCAGGCCTCCCAGGTTGGAGCTCTCTGGGAGTTGCAGCCCTCGTGTCACTGGCGAAAAAATACCTTGGTATTCATTTTGGAGGCAGGCATCTGACAACTGTGGGATCTGAGGGAGCCGTGTCCTGGTTTCTATTCCTAGGACAGCTTGAGTCATGGGTCCTGAGAGGCAGAGCTGCATCCTGCATCTCGCCAGGGCTTTCCTCTCGTCTAAATCAGCATGACAGGCTCAGGCTCTCTAAGAAAAGAAAGGCAGATCTCTGTCACTGCCTCTCAGCCATTCTCCAGCTGCTGCCTTCCATGACAGAGGGACCGGCTCCCTGGCAGTCAGCCCTTCTCCTCCCATCCTCCCACCATGGGGCAAAGCCCCCCAAACATCATTCCTCTGCCCCCAGGCTGCTCCTGGACCTCCTGCAGTGGCTCCTCCAGCTTTACATGCCTCCCAAAACTGAGACCTGAGAAATAGACATTTCTCATGTCTATTTCCTATATAGACATTTCTCAATGTCTATTGCCTATAGACAACCACTGGATTTAAGGCTGATACCCCATAAAGCTGTTTGTTCTTTCTTTTCCTCAGGCTTTCAGAATCAGACAGATTTCTTTATCCGTCAGCACCCAAGCCTGCCTCCAGAGGGATTTCTTTAGGCACTGTCAGCTCTTTTTGCCCTTGGCAGGCGGGCAGCATGCCTACAGAAACCTCGCTGCTCCAAGGAGGCAGGTTGGATGCTTCACTGAAGGGAGATGACCTTTGTTTTGACATATTTTTTGCCTCTTTTAAAATATTCCTTTTTTGTTGTTGTTGTTTTTCTCCAGTGATAGGCAAATTTCTCTCTGGGCTTGTTTTCATTCTCACTGTAAGAGCTGGGAAAATTATGCATTTTTTTTTTTCCTAAAAAGAAGTTAATTTATAAGCAGCGGAGGCAAAAACCACTTTCCTTCTCTCGCCCATCTATGACTGCAATAATCTGTGAGCAGGCAGTACCTGAGGAGCCACAGCAAATGCCCATGGCAATACAGCACTCAGCAGCAGCTGGCAGCAGGGACAGGCCAGTGCTGTGCTGGGCTCTTTTCTGTGGGAACAGAGCTCTGATGTTGGTTATCTCCTGAAAATCCTCACTGCCAAGCCCTGCTCTGCGTATTGTGAATGCCACCTTCTTCCTAAGCCAAATACTCTCTGGACATGTTAGAACAAGTTGATGAGAGCTAATGAGGCCGGGCTGATTTATTGAAATCAGCTTGCTTGGTTTTTCTCTCCGTAGCACGGCTCTAAGCGAGGAGTAAAGGCACTGACATCACCGGCATGAGTCTGAGGTAACGCCAGGGAAAGGAGGGGCAAGCACACACTGTTCAATCAGCTGCTCTGGCTGCAGATCTGCTTGGCATCTCCTATTTGTGTCACTTGTCTCAAAATAGGAACTGCCAGCACTTTGCTAAATGCAGTGGAAACTCCTTTTCTTCCAGTGCTGGGGCTCGAAAAATCTCCTGGAGCCTCCTCCTCTGCTACGCTGCTTCTGGAGCATCCCCCAGATGCGCCTCGGGAAGGTGCACCAGGCAGCTCTACCCCCTCTGCAGCACCAGGATGTTACAGGGACCATTTATTTCTTTTTTTCTCCCCAAGGTGAAGGCTTCCCAGGCTGCTGCCCTGCGCCCTGGAGTTCTTCACACTGCTGCTGCTTCACCCCCAGTCTGCAAGCACTTGCAGAGGGCCGGGGGCTGAATCCACCACTTCGCAGTCCCTGGCTCAGGCTCCCAGCCAGAACCTTAAGGAAGTAAAAGCGGGGTCTGCAACTACAGCTATTTGAAGTGCCTCCAAGTTGGCTGCCTGGTGGGTTGTGTAACTCCTATGGCATCTGCAGCAGCCGTCCTCCTGGGAATCCTGTGCCTTGAAGTCCCTGACAGAGCCACTCTGACACATGTTCTGCATAGGTGTTTTCTTTCACCACTTAATCAGCAAATGGTCGATCTCTTGTTCATGTCCCAGACAAAATGGGATGCAGTCAGACCTAGGTAGGGTCACTGCGGTGACTCGGCCCGGCAGGAGCAGAAATGCATTAGAAATTTTCTGCTGCTTCCTGCTGCAGCCACCTTTACACTGTGCATGCTTGGTACGTTGAACAACAGGGATCCAAGTCTGTATGGGGTTTCAGGGGCTTTAGTAAGACATTAAATCAGCTCATAAAGTGGAAAAAAGGGACAGAGAAGGAGAGTCTTCCTGTAATGAAGACTCCAGTGGAATACTTCATCCTGAAACCTGCTCAGTGCCAGTCCGTGGCAGCAATCACAAAATTTCAATAGGAAAACAAATAATTTCTACTAGCTTCATCATTAAATAGTGGTACTAGAAGCTGACTTTATAATTTAGTTGATTAAAGAGCCTCACAAACCACTTATTCTGGGAGCTCCCTGCAGTGTCAGGCTGCTGTCCCCAGTACCCCATCTCTGAGAGGGATGGAGCAGTCCCACAGCCCTGGGAAAGCTCTGCTTGTCTGCCTTCTTCCTCTTACTCGTGTATTTTCTTCCTCCAAAAGCTGCCGTTACCTCTCACTCCAACAGCACTGTCCCTGAGACTGAACTGCACCGTCAGTAAAATTGTTTTAATAAATGATACATTGTGTGCAACCTCATTCTTCTGCGTTCCACATAATGGAGATTGGAACTTCATAAAAACCAAGTTTTCAATGCCTCATGCATTCTTTCTTTGTAGGAATTAGGCTCTTATTTAAAGGGTGTTTTATTTGCTGATTACAAATAGTGCATTCATGCATCGAAGGAAGTTATGCCTTGATTCCCAGCAGGCAGAAATCAACATGGGCTCCTGACTCCAGAGAGCTCTGTTGATTTCCCCCCGCTGAAGAGATGACCCTTTCTTCCTAGGCAGCTCTGCCTTTCCCTGAACAGTTTCCAAATGATGACTCTACCCAAAGATAAAGAAGTTGATACGTGTCATGTCTAATCCACAGAAAAGGAGGATTTGTGACTCACAAAGTACTTAACACTTCCTTGGTTTGATGCCTGGCTCAGAAAGGTTCCTCCTGGCTGAACCGGTGTGTTTGTAAGGAAAATGCAAGCACACTGAGATCCTGCTGGGGCCTGGGAATGAGAAGGACATGTCCTGCTGTCCAGGTACAGCCTGGGTAAGATAAACAGGAACACCCAGAGCCCCTCGAGATCACTGTACCTGTCTGAGAAAGCCTTGCAGGCTTTTCTCCTCCCTTTTCCCAATGACACTATGCTTATAGCCAGCTCAAATCCCAACCAAGCCCTATTTACAGGGAGGGAGCTCAGGCACATCCATTTAAGAGTGTGGAAGATCTCACATACCTCAAGGGTTGTGGAAGTACCTCAGGAGAGCGAGCAAAATTCACCAGAAGGACATCCAGGACGCTTACTGCCCCTCAGCTTGGTGGCTGCGGAGCAGCACAGCTGGGGGCAGAACTGCCAGGGAAAGAGCCTGTGCAGCCCGTCAAACACACAGAGACCTCCAGGAGCTACAGGTGGGAAGCACAAAGTCAAGAGATGGTGTTAGGCAGGCTTCCTTTACTTATTTCATAAATAAGTACAATCCTCCCCCAGTCTGCTAATATTAGCTCTGGTGTGGAGGCTATTTCCTGCATTCTTGTTTTAAACTTTTAATATTTTGTTTTCAGTTTAGCACCTACCATTATGTGCTTGCTCACGCTCCATTGGGACCGTTACTATTTGTGCTTCTGTTTGTTGTTTTATACTTCATTTCCCCCCCATCTTGATTTTTAAATGCCCTTTGGAGAGTTCAGCGAGTGTTCAACTTCATTTATTCCTACAAGTGAAAACCCTGTGTTTAACGCCACGCAGGATTCCTTCCACTTCGCGGTCCGGTAATGAGCTCTCTCCAAATTACTCTGCCTTGAGAGTATTCTCAGTAAGGAAATGTGCAACATCTGAATTCACCAAGTATTTTTAAAGTTTGATGCATTTAAATCTTGGCCTCTGCAGATTTAATCTTCGGTTAGGCTCCTATTTTTATTCAGTCCTGTAATCACACATGCTTGAGGGTGATTTATCATTTCCCAGTAAATATGGAGAAAAACATGCTCCCTTGACACCTTTAGGATCCTGGCTGTGGTTGGAGTGCCTGCAAGGGACCAGCCCATGCTGCAGCTCTCACCAGCGGTGCTGCCCCCCGGAGATGCCCTGCGCCAAGCTCAGCCACGCCAGAAACCAGAGCTGCCAAGTGCGATTTCTGGCTGGGGCAACCAGGCAACTTTCAGACATATGTGAAATTTAATTTGGAAATTAGTATTATTGGTCCCAGCATAAACAGGAGAAGAGAGAGCAGGCTTTGCGTTTTCTGCTTTATGGGCTTGGAGGTAATGGGAAAATCTTCCAACATATGATTGTTTACCAGAGCCGCAGTCCCAACATCCAACATGCTCCAGATTTTTTAAAGCGTTTGTAATAACAATGGTCCAGATCTGTATCTTCGAGAAGCCAAAGAGCGTCTTTCACTTGGATTCTACTGAGCCATATCCTTAGCAGGCATAAAATGGCCCAGCTCCAAAAAAATTAGCAGAGCTGCAAACATTGACACCAACTAAGGATCTGGCCATATGTGGATTTGGATGAACACTTTGATTTTATATTTTCCAGGCATAGTGCAAAACATTGGCTAATTGGCAACATTTGTATTTAAAAGGCAGTTAAAATAGTAACTGTATTTATACATCCGTGTATAGAAAAATAGATGCAGAGTGGGAGGAGAGAGCTCAATGGATGCAATCTTCTGGAATGGAGAAGCTGAAATTCAGTTTTAGGGCAGCAACAGGCTCTCTTCACAGCCTCCTGTCATTTATTTCCAGCCCGTTGCTTTGCAGACCTTAGATTCTTCTTGGGACTGCTTTTGAATTTAGAACAAGTAATGCAGCGATACTTACAGAAAGGCCAAGTAGCTTTTCAGATGTGTATTTTTTTATTAACCTGCAGGTCCCCAGCTTTCAGCTAGTTGGTAAGTTGGGACAATTATAAAACTGTTTGGCTGCTCCCTTTTGCACAGAGAATCCAGATGAAGTGGAAGCCATGCAGTGTCAGGAAGGGTGACATTTCTCCGAGGTGCACACACACACACACACACACACACACACACACAAACTGCAGAGCAGCAAGAGAAAAGCAAATGTATCTTGGTCCTGCCTCCAAGCGGAACTGGAGTGTTTGGGAAAACCCTACCCTAGGCAGCTGAGCTGGTGATTTCTTGCCTATTTCCTATTTTTGTTCCTCGATTTATCACTGATGTAGCGCAGGAATGAAGCGCCTGGCCCCTAGGTGAAGCCGCAGAAGGACGCTTGCCCGGCCTCCCTGCAAGGGGTGCTGCAGAAGCAGGCAGATCACAGGCGAGGTGGCAAATATTGACTTTAGGTCTGTTTGTGTGAGCCTGATATGAATCCCCACACAGACCCAGCTATTTATCAGGTGAAAAACTATCCCATTATGAGTCCCTGCTCCAGAACCAATATTTGATTTTAATATTATGTGTACAGGCACTTGTAAAATAAACAGACCTGTTTGCGCTGGTATCCAGGCTCCTGCAGACAGCGAGTCAGATACATTGTTCTGCTCTCCTCTCCCCTTCCAGAGCAAGATCATGGAAAACTTTGGGGAAGAGAATAGAAGTTGAACCAAAAAGAACAGATCTGTATTTCAGGGCTGGGAAAGACATGAGGCAATTGCCATTGCCTGTGCCAGAGACGACGGCAGATTTAATCAGTCAAATCTTTCCTCAGCTGCCACCTCCGTGTGAAGAGTGCTTGTGGCAATAAAATTTCCACCTTGGGGAATGCAGCAGCAAGAAGTAAGCAAATCAAAGGCAAAAATGATGTTTTAAAGGCAGCTATTTCTGTGAACCATTTCACACCAGCCTCACCACCACTCCACAGAACTGATTCAACACCAGTTGCTTGTTTTCCACTCAAAAAGCCCTCCCATGCAGTGCTTTGATCAGGGCAGCTCTGTGACACTGCAAGGGTTTGCCTTCATAGATGACCATCCTCCAGGATAATTTGGCTCTTAGGGTCTTCTTCTGAGTTCTTTCACAGCTTCATGAATCTGAAATTACCCCTTGGAGCTGATGGATTTGCTCTTGGGTAGATCAGGAGCCCAAGGAGAACCTAGGCTGTAATTTCTACAGATTGAACTTGCAGTTTATCAGTTGCATCTGCGGGCTACAAGGCTCACTGCAGCCTGGACAGATGGTTTGAAAGATATAAAGGGTATGAGAGGAATAATCCAGCCATATCCTGCTGGACTTAGCATCTCCTCTGTGCCATTCTCGTTCCATGCCCTGGATCCCTCAGGGGAACTCATCAAACCCTGTTTGCTTTGACCAGACAAATGTTTCTTTCCAGTAGTTTGAACTGCAGTATTAAGAAGCCTGTTTAATTAAGGTTTCTGCCACTTAAATCAAGCAGAACACCACGCAGAGCACTGAGTAATAGGACCCTGATCTCCACAGCAGCTTTTTTTTCCACCATAAAGAAAAATAAACGGCATTCATGCAACTCACCAATCTGCTGTGTGCTTTCCAGCAGTGGTCTCTGATGCAAATTGCAAGAGCCTGAGCTCTTGCCTCTTCTGTGCCAGGGACAGGAATAGGGGAGGATGTGAGACACTGCCTCCTGCATGCATCGTGTGCTTGCCAGGAAGGCTGGAGCACTGTGTGACAAGGTAAAGTCCTCCCTGCTCCCTAAAACTTCCATCTACCCTGCCAAGCTGAATGTGCTGTTTGTATTCCAGTCCCTGCTTCGATGCTCCTGCTGCAGGGATGGATGCTCTGCTGGCTGCTACACCAGGTGGCCCTGAGGACGTGACCAAGGCCGCTCTGCTGGTGCTGCAATGGGGCTGTGTTTTGCCGCTGACGTCTTATTTAATTTCTTCTCTTCTGGCTTGAGAGGAATTCTCTTTTCTTGGCTTTCATCCTTCTGGAAAGCAGCAGGTGTTTTCAGTGTCTCTAATTCTTGAGGATAAATATATTTGTTGCTTCACCTGTAGCTACTCCTTAATAGCACTCCTGTTTACATTACGGCTGGGATATGCTCATCTCTGTCTGGCTTTATTTCCAGCTTTCATTCCACTCCTTTATGCAAAGCAGAGACAGTAAATCTCATTTCATCAGGGTGTATTCATAACGAATTCATATCCAAGCCTCTTCACAGACTTTTGGCTTTAATTTATTGCATTTACACCTCCAAATAAGCAACATCTTTTCGTCTTGCACAAGAATAATGTTTTCAGAAGATGTTAGAGCTAGATAGGATAACTGCAGGAGTTCCTAAGAGAGCTATTTGGCGAACCAAAGCTGGGCTGTGGATTCCCGGCTGTAACCTATTCTACACCTTGCACAAGAAGCCATTCTCTTTCTTCTGTGTGCCTATATTTCTTTAGAGTCATGGCATTGTAACTGAAATATTGTTTCTTCCCATGCTCTAGTAAGCAAGTCCCTTTTTGTGAAGCATTTCCCAGGTCACCGGTATTCAGCTCATGGGCTCCAGCTGGTCCTGACTTTTAATTTTTTTTCCCATTGATTTATTTGCAAACTTCAGTATCTCTTTAGCCCGTCTCTGAACAATGTAAGTGGGTCGAGGAGAGCTAAACTCTCCAAACACCAGCGTCCTAATTAATGTTCAAAATTAAAGTGCTAATTGTGAAATGGCGTGTGATTCAGCTGCCTCCATTCAAAAGCCCTTTATCAGTGTGCTTGAGGCATGTTTTTCCTTTGTTTTCAGGCTGCAAAGGGGGATTGCAGGGACCTTATAAAAACCTGGTAACTGCTCAGTTCGCCTGGGATGCTTTGACAGAGCCACGCTGGGGACAGCAGCACGTGCTGTGATGCCGCCGACCTCGCTGGCTCAAACTCTCCAAGGAGCGATGCTGCTTGGCTTTGAAACCCAAACGCCAGGCAGGGAGCTGCTTGGTGCTCAACTACAGGACTCAGAAACGGAGAAATGCAATTGCTTTCAAGTGTTAGAAGTGTTAGAGACCGGGGGATTTATGGGTCTCACGTCTTTTGCTAAAGCAGGTCCATTAAGCGGACTGCCACTGGTCTTTTCTTCTTGCACCAGCTAGGCTTGAAGATTGTTTTTCCCAGTGACTCATCAAGGGCTTTGTATCATTTAATGCTTTCAGAGATAAATAATCCATGACATCATCTAACAAAGAGAGCAATTGTAAAAAAAAAAAGAAAAATCAATTGTTCTTGGCACCTATTGTGAGCAGGAAACCTTTGGTGGTGGATATTGAGTTACAATCACCATTTTAGACATTTTTTGGCTGATACTTGGTGCCAGAGGATTCCACAGCATGAAATAATTTCTTGACGTGGTGTGTTAGTCAGGGATATCAGAGACTTCTGCATCAGCAGGACAATATATGGCCATTTGCTGTGAATCATCAAGCCTGTTCCCAGCTTTGTGCTGTGACTTGTGTGACCTTGCAGAAATCACTCCTCCTTTCTCTGCCAGCCCGGCCCTCACGCAGCTATTTCACCCTTCTGGCTGTTTGTGGCAGGGCCTTCTCTTGCTCGCTGCCCATAAATCATCTAGCTCCGCAGGGCTAACCCTTGGTTGGCTCTAGACCTCTTTTATGGGCTTCCAGGGAATACAAACAATAGCATCAAGGTACTGAACATCAGCACAGACACAATAGCAAAGAGATCTGCTTGAGAACAGAGATACCTCCTCAGCGAAGCCCTGCTTTGTGAGGTGTTAAATTAGATTAGGCTTTGGAGAATAATGAAGAAAATCCAAAGTATCAGGGGTCCTTTCCAGCACCTTACAGTGCCCTCCCCCTGCACAAAGAAGCTGGTCTTTGGATCATCCTGATACAAAATGCCCCCTCCTCTAACACAATTTCCAGCAACTCAGAGAGATCACACTGTTCATAAACCAGAAATATCACCAAAATACATCCTTAAAGAATAGCCTCCCCCCCCCCCCCCCCCCCCCCCCCAGCCCGTCACTTGCTCCCTTGGACAAAGCAGCAGCCGCTTCCTGGGAGTTTTGGCACAAGTTAGCCTTGCCCTGGCACTGCAGGACTTTGCTTACATTCATTAGTGCTCTATCGCATTTGCATAAGCAATGTCTCAACAAGCACAGCCCTTTATCACTGTGATTCATGGAAATGACACAGTGGATGGTTGTGCTAACTTCGCCTTGAAATTAGGATGATTTATTCATTAGGAGGGCTTGTTATGAAGTCATTGCCATTGCTGTTGTCTCTGCATACAATTAGGAACAAGGGTGCTATGAGAGAGGTACAGGGTGGGATGAAAGTCTCCTGGGGGGCCTCCCTTGTCTGTACTCTTCAAAGTGTGCAAGTAGAGGGCAGGAGAAGAGCAAAGCCCGGCTCGGATACACTAACACAACTTCAGGGCACAGAGCAGATCATTATGAATTCCTGTGCTATCCGCTCTAATCGCATTAGTTGTGATGGATTCTGGTGGTGTCCGTGCTGTAATTTCCATTGCTGGTCGGCACTAGTCCACTTAACGTCCACTTTCTGTGGAGTGTTTCCAAGCAATTAGTATTCCCCTCTTTTATGCGAGGGGTCATGGGTTACAGTGTGCTACTGAGGAGGACGGGCTGGAAGGAGAGGGAGGGGGACCAGCACCTCCCTCTGCAGGGAAAGAGGATAAACCACAGCTCTGCTCGCTACAGAGAGACTGTGCTGCCTTCCCACCTGCTGAGCCCTGCAGGGAGACCTGTAGGATCACACCTTTCCTTTCTGAGATGAAATCCTAGCTCCATCTTCTCATTTCTCTTCAAGACTACTGTGGGAGAAAGATCTCACAGCACCACACTGCAAGGGGCTTATTCACACGCCTGTAGCCAAAATGCCCCCTTGCTTCTCTGAATTCATATTGTGCCTTCAGTAACACACCTGTCCTAGATGATGTTTGCAAGCTTATCACTTACTCACTCCTAGGAGCCATGGGGTGATGCACACACTTGTATTTATACCCCAAAGATGTTAGAAAAACATGCCACAATCTGCACCTCCAACTCCCAGAGGGGTGATCAGGCACCCACTGCATTCTCAGCAATGCCTGAAAACACCAAGCTGTTACCCAAGTCACGAAATAATGAGCAAGCCCACATGTTGCAGGCTTATCCTTACTTGAGCTGCTGCCACGTCTGTTCCCCAGATGCTGCAGGGTGCTGGGGAGAGGACAGGCTCCCTGGAGACAGCCAGGGAGGTGAAGAGAGGGATATTTGGTGCTGCTTCTCAGTGGAAACTGCCCTGGGAAAAGGTCAGGAACGTCAATTAAACGGAAAAAGAAAAGAGCAGGAGAATTCTGCACACTTTCTCTGATCACTGCCTTCACGTTTCTTTCCTTGAGGCCCTGGCCCACAATCATGGTGCCACGGGCATCCATCAGCATCCCAGAGCATCACCAACACTGCCACACTGAGCAAGGCTCCCACCCCCATCCACCTAAAGGACAGAAATCTCTGTTTTCAGGGATGGGGCTGGCACAGAGGGAGGGATGGCAGGGTACAGGCCAGCTTTCAGACAGCTCTTCTGCCCCCAGGAGCTTCCTATGAGCATCACCAAGTTGTCTGCGTGCTGCTGGCAGGGGTTGGTGCCCAAGCCAGAAAGGAGGATGGTGCAGTTCTCCAAGCAGTCTCACGTAGCTGGGGCTGCACGAGAAGTGTCACATAACCGTGCTGCAGGACACCTTATCCAAAACATCGGCTACTGCCTCTGCAGGGGAGCCCCTTCCTGGCTTCTTCTGGACCCATGGAAGAGCATTATTCCACCAACTTCTGATAGCACTTTGGGAACCGAAAGGAACAGCTTGCCAGGAATATTTTAAAACAAAAAAATATGGAGCAGTTAAACCTAGATGCTCTTTGCATCCTCTCATTCAGTAATAAATTGTGTTGCTCTTCCAAATGCTCAGTCTGGACAAAGCGTGAGTGGTGCCATCTAAACACAGCCTGACCTCCTAGTGCATCCAAACAGATTTATTTCTCTCCCGAGGTATGCTTACGAGAAAGTGACTTACGCAAGAGGAAATCAATAGAGCTCATCAAAACTGGAGCACTGGGTGGGGGAAATCCAAATATTTTGAACTTAATTGGTTGGCACTTGTTTTTTAAAATTGATGTTCCAGATTAGCACTTCAAAATTTCCTCTGAATTCCTCCGATAATTTCCCACATATTAGGAAGACTTGGGACCACTGAAAAGTTTTTGCTTGAAAGGTGTTTCAATAGCAGTATAACGCTGATATGAAACGCATGATATCTGTATCATGCAGCACAGCTTCCACCCTTACGGAAATAGCAGCAGAACACCGACCTGCTTCACCTCGACTTTTCCCGACTGGAAGCTCCATTTCCATTTTTCCATGAAATATTCTGGGTTTGATATTAAAGTGGCACACTGTAACAGAAAAGCATCGAGCAGTTCTTGAGAACAAAGGCTCATGTGACCCCCTCCTTCCTCAGCAGCTCTCCCCGGGGGTACTTTTACACCCACGACCATCTCTGCAGCCCCCAGAGCCACATCAGCAGCCTGCAAGGCCGATCACTGGGCAGGGATCTTGGGAGTACCACAGAGCAGATCCATAAAAAGCTCTCTGGCAATCCAACAGATCAGAGTAAAACATTTCTTTCAGAGGAGAGCTTTACAGGATGCTTAAAAATATTTTGTGCTCGACTCAGTGTGCTAATTGGCAGGGCTTCAGCTGCTGGCCTGGCTCTGGCAGCAGCTCCAGGGCAGAGCAGCGAGTGGCTCTCCCCGCGCTTGCAAAAACCCCAAGTGCAAACCATTTCCATGCTCTCTCCTCTCTCTTTGGCAGGACAGTCTGCTTCTTTTTCGCTCACGTGAATCCTTCTGGCGCTGACAGGCGAGGCACACTGCCTCCTTGAGCCATGAAGCTTTCTCACAGACAGGGCCAGGGAGCTCAGCCTGCCCAAAAGCAGCTCCGGGAAGCTCAGCTCGGCTCCTGCTGGGCTGCAGCTGCTCCAGCAAGTGCTGGCCTCATGCTCCGTGCTCAAGGCTCGCAGTGAAGACAGACTGCATGTACCACGCACGTCGCAGGAGATCCATCACGTGGCCACATGGTGGAGTTTCCTTGGGAACCCATCTTCCACCTGTGGGGAAACCCTCACAGCTCTCCCTTCATTAATTTCTATTTTTTCCCTGACCTCTCTGGCAAAGCACAGCGTATTTCCTGGGCAGCTCACAGAGCCAGTGAAGGGAGCTGATTCTTGTACGCATACTCTCAGCCTTGTCCAGCCACATCTCCCTGTAAAGAGCTCCTTGCCCAGCAAACCCTTCTGCAACTCCCTTTGCAAACTGCAGTACAATTACATTTTTCCCCCCGGTGAACTCTGCTCCTGTTTAATGCCACTACGTGTTGTAACAGAAATAAGCAATGTTTCTAGGCATCTGTCAGACCATGTTGCCAGCAGGTACCGCAAATATTTTAGACATAAAGCAGCAATACAAGGAACAAGGTTACCTAAAATTGCCATTAAACCATATGGAAGCAAACACAGTCAAAATTGCTTTGCAAGCCACAGAGCATCAAACTAATCAATGTCACTTGAATGCGACTGAACTGTAGGAGGCCCTTTGTCATATTTAGTTTGTATACAGGATTATATTGGAAATTGATCCTATTTCTTCAAGCAAACAGGCTTTATTTGTTTTAATTACTTTTTTTATATATCCTTCCCCTAATCTGAGAGATGAAAATACAGATAAAAAAGATGGGCTTTTCTCAAAGGTACTGCAAAATTCCTCCAGTAATCCCCATTAGAGAGAAAAAATCCAGACCAAGAGCTCAGGCATTTTGACTGCAGAATTCAGGAGTTAGGGACAGTTTGAATATTTCTATATCTAGAGATTCTGGACAATGAGGCACCACACAACAAAATTATTTTTCTGGCAGATGATGAGGCAGCTTGATGGTGAGACCTTAGGAAGCCTACTATAGCCATGAGACTCCACTCCAAAACTTGCTTAAGAGAGAAATACCAGGCTCTAAACCCAAATTTCAGTGAAGTTACCATGTGCCTGGATGGGCTAGGTTGTGTGAAGTGATGCAAACTTGTGGGAAATTGGTGTTTGTTTTTTTTTTCCCCCCTTTCCTTCTCCATTGTTTACTAAGAGCCAAAAAAAAAAAAAAGAAAAAAAAAAAGACACACCGTGCTCTAATGTACAAGGAAGCTTAGGACCAGAGCTAGGACAAGAATAGCAGCTCACACCCTAGGGGTGGAAAACCCTAATGGGATATTTGCCACCCTACACAGACAGCACAGCAAGGTCAGTGCCTTGAGGCCAAACAGGGATGTGGCCATCAGGGCTGTGGCAGCAGCAGCTCCAGGACATCCTGCTCCCATCAGCGAGCCCTGGTGAGTTGAGAAAGTGGTGCCGGGGGAAGCACCTTATTGTGTCTTCATGGCAGCCCTCTAATCTATAGGTGCTGTCAGAAGAAATGAAATAAACCTGCTTACTACAGATTGGCCTGTCTCTCTTTACTGCATCTCCAGTGATAGATGAGTGCCACTCATGATCTTTGAGAAGCAGCTGTAACTTTCAGAGGTCTAACTAAAGCCAGGAGCTGTAATTGCTGCGTTGCTTCATTGACAGGGCAACCAAGAAGCAATAATCATTACCCCCTGCAAAGGTTAACTCCTTTGTATCTCCATAGAAGGATGAGAGAGAGGCAGGAACAGAGCCGTTCCTGGGTGTAATTTCAGTGGATAAACCCTGCAGCAAGGCTGATGCCTTCAGATTTCGGAAGAGCAGACAGATGCCCCCCTCCTGGATGCCTCACCCCATGGGTGATGCCTCTCCAAGGACACAGAACCTGCTGCTGCCCCTCCAGCTGGCTTCCTGGCATCTCCCTGCCTCCTGCTGATGGGCTGCTGAGGAAAGGGAAGGAGCAGGTCTGGTCTCGCAGATCAGAGCAGCTGTAATGCAGGAAAAAAAATGGACCTTGGAGCCAGCAGGGCTTGCAAGGCGTGCCTGTAGGCCTGGCTAAAAGTTCCAAGGGGTGGAAAATAGATGGAAGTTGGGGAAGAAAGAAAAGCAGGAAGCAGCAGATCGATCTTCGTCCTCCCCTTTGCCCATCCCTACTAGGCACCACTGGTGCATGCTGTACATCAGAGCAAAGCAGGGGTTGGGCACGGCTGCAGAGCCAGGACTCAGAGCAGAGCTATTGCAGGGGGAAGGAGTTGTTGCTGAACTTGCTCGGCCCTCACTTGCTGCCTGGAAAGATGTTGTTCTCCCTTGTATGTTGTTCTGTGCAAAATGCTGCCGATTCTGTAGCATGTCAGAGTGACTCGGTGCTGGAAGAAACCCCAGTGCAAACCCACAGCCTTCTGCAAAGCTGGTTGTGTCTGACAGATGGGGGCTGTAAGGGGGTGTCTGCGTATGTGTGGGCTGTGTGTAGGGGAGAGGCAAACAGCTTTTGAAAAATGGTGATATTAAGGGTAAAAACAGTTCTGCAGCAGCTATTGATCCTGAGGAAAGCTTGTTAGAAAGAGCCACCAAACTGCAGGGATCCAAACTGCCCTGCATGCATGGAGCTGGAGGGTCAGGTCTGGGATTAGAGGTAGGCTGCATCACTCCTTTCTTACCAAGACCTGGGAGAGAAATCGTAAGCTTGGTTAGAGGAATGAATTAGCCACGTGGCACTGGGGATGAAGCAAGGTGGGGTATTCAGACCCCTGGGCAAGAAGAGCTCTTCTTTTTACTGTGCTCGGAGTTTAAAGGTTCTTAATGGGACTGTAACAAAGAACATTCAAGTCTTCTATGTACATGCAAATAACATCTCCACACTGTCTTTCTGGTGGAAAACATATCTTGTTTGAAAAGTAATAACCATAAAGCCAAAATCCTCATTGTTTTGTGACCAAGAATGACTTCTTCACAGGTTCTTCAACACTATTCTTCAGGAAATCATATATTTGGATGCCCAAACTAGAACAGGCAGGGGCTGAGACCAGACAACTAATGAAAAAAGTATTTATTTTGTTTCAAAAAATCATTTGGATCAGGTCTCTGAATGGATGTGTACTGTTCCTATAGCAACACATAGCAAAACAGAGAGGAAGCAAAGCAAAAGTAATTGAAATTCTGGCTTTGGCATCAAAGAAACTATCAAGATAAAAGCTATACCAAAAAATAGGGACAGAGAAAAATGGGGCAGAAAACTGGAAGAATAAGAAAACACCAACCTTTCCTTTTCTCTCGAACTTGTAGCCTTTTGGTTGGTAGAAGCACCAGGGCTAGGTGGCAATCAGAGTTTAGACATTTTCTGTATTTCCTACCACAACAAATAAATCAGGGCCTTTTGTTCTGCAGGTGTAAACCCTCCCTGGATGTCATCAAGAAGGAGCTGAAGGGAGCAGGAATATTTCCTAGCTTTCAGTTCAGTCTTTCAGTGCCTCAACACTGCAGTTGCTGTTTCCAAGTTGCCTGACATATCTCAGAGCACATCCTGAAGCCCAGGGACACACAGAATTTATGTCCCCACATGGGTGAATGCACAAGGTGCAGAAGCCAGCTAGCTCCAAATAACCCCTCTCACCTGTGCCCTGCAACTTGTGCCATCATTTACTGCAGCATAAGGCACAGCTTGTGACACCTTTGGCATTTCTATTGTTATTTTTATTAATGACTTGCACTACATCAATGTCTGTCGGTCCTGACTGACATAAAAGCAATAAAGTTAGCCTCAGCTCTAGACTGATCTCATAACTTGACAGCAACACAACCTCATGACTGATCTAGAATAAGTAATGTTCAGATGCCAGAGACGTGACCCAAACGCCTTCATTAGGAGCACAGTTGCTTAAGTTTCCCTCTCCTGTCAATGGAGATAAAGACAAAAAAATGCCTCCAGAGAAAAATCTCTCTGCACTGATTTGCAAGTCTAGAGCGAACTCAGTTCTATGCCTAAGTTAAGGAAAAAAACCTTTCACAGAAATCCAAGAATTATAGCAGGCAGAGTCACTAGAACTTTTTTATAAACACATCTCTTCGTTATGGTGCATGAAGGGAAGCTTTTTTCTTTCTGCTCAGGGCACATGTGTTCATTTGCCTCAAATTTCTTTTGAAGTGATTTAATTGCTTGTTTCTTTTCAAAATTCAACAAAGCATTTGGGAAAACAAAACTTCCACACCTAATCTTCATTTAAACAGACACCCTGCCTTGCTTCTACTGCACAGAAGGAATTATTCTATTCAAAAACATTTGTGCATTCAACTTGGCTAAAACCAAACCAAGTTGCCAGTACAAAATGTGCACTATTTAATTTGGTTAAACCATCTTGAAACTGCATTATGAGTCATGGAATGATATTGAGCTCCTGGAATTACATCTTAACATTACTGAACCAATAACCATAGAACAGAGGCAAGACCATGTTTACCTCTGAGACTACCTCCATTGAGGTATGGGGTCTGATATCAGCATGGACAGTTGCCTTGGTAAAAATTTCTATGCCATCTTTCATGTCTGCTTCTGGGGAACTTAGTTTCTTCTAGGCAATTCTGTGCTGCCACTGGCTGCATTCAATTGCAGCAGGCTGAGGGTGTTGGTTTCTGAGCAGGGGAATGACCACAGGGCAGACAACCTCTTTTCTATAGCTTCAAAAGTCTTGAGAGGATGAGGCCAGGCCACCACTTGCAGACAAAAGCTACTTTGCCAACTCCATCTAGGTTAGAAAGAAACACTGATCCCTGGTTTTGCCTTGGGAACTGAGGAAATCTAATATCTCTCCTTCAAGAAGAGACAGACAGGTGTCAGGAGAGGTGACCATAGTGCCAGAGCAATCAATGATGTGATGGCTGCCCAGTAAGGCTGGAAGATGGAGTACTGGGTAAGCTGGGGTGCTTCATCCTTTTTGTGTAGAGCTGCAAGAGCCTCCCAGATATTCTCAGCAAGAAAAAAAAAAAATAAAATTTTAAGTCTTTCCTTGAGCCTTTTGTGCATTAAAAGGGCAAGGAAAGATGCCTGCAATCCCTTGAGCATTTCTAGAGCAGAAAGTCTCAGTGTTTTATACAGCAAATGCAAAACAAAAAGAAATCAATAAAGCAGAAACCCTCAATCCAGTGACACAGGGCTATATATAAATCATTCTGGCCTTGGACTTCCAGCTCCGGGAAACTGAAGATTTCTCAACTGCCCCGGACACCAGAGAACTGGTTCTGTTCCACCTGTGTTAAAGGAGCATTAAGCTTTTTGGCTTTGAATTCCTGATCCAGACCCTCACTCACATAGATCAGGGAAGCTCCATTGATTGTTGACTACACAGAGCTGATTTACACCCTTGAGCACAAGGCCTTTTTTTTTTTTTTTGCTATGACCAGAAGCTGCTTTGCCTGCTGTTTCCCTGCTGACAGCCAGTGACACCCAAGTGATCCTGATGCAGCTGGCGTGGTGGCTACCACCTCTGCCAGCCCTTCCCGCAACACCTTCCCCTCCTGTTCAGACCCCCAAGGGTAGCTTGCATCACTAGGAGCACTACGTAGGCTATAATTTAAAATCTATTAACTCTGAACATCAGTACACCACATAAACTTAACTGGCCCTTGCAATGCTGCAGTTAGTTCCTGTCCCTAGTTATTCCTATAAATCACCCCAGATAGGCTAGGGCCCGATCAATGGGAAAAAATTATACCATAACATTAGATTTCATCATACACGACTTGAACTATTACTTTTCTGTCTCGTGGTATGAAGAATCATGAAAATTAATAGTCTCTCTGTGCCCAAACGAAGTGTTTATGGGGCAGAGCATTACCTCTCCTGTACTTCTTGCTTAAAACCATCCATTAATTTCGTTGCACTTACACCCAGTCAATCGTTTTTTTTTTAAGAATTGCTATTGTACCAAAAACACCGAAACCTAATGGGATTTTTTTTGTTGTTTTACAGTTTCCTTCTCCAGAAACCCTTCACATCAAAGTGTTATGCCCCACAAAGCTTCTCAGGACTCAGCTCTGGCCATTGCTCAGAAAACAGGCTGTTCCGCTGGCAGCACGGACCGAGCACCTCCAGGCTGCTCTCAGGGGCACCCAGATCAAAGTCTCAACAGATTTCTCCACAGGGATGCAGGAAATTTGCCACCCACCGTTGCCTCCAAGGACAGTGTCTGTCTAGGGTGATTGTTAATCCTAGCCTGGAGAAACCTTGCAAACTGAAAGACATAGCACCTCTAAGGCTATCACACTTCTTCAAAACACTAAAAGGCAAGGAAAACTAGGTATAGCCAGAAGATTACAGACTTCTCCCTAGTGCATGTGTGTCTTCAATTGCCATTCTTTGGGTCTGCAGCCTGCCCAGACTTTCCAAGGGCATTAAACCAGAAAGATGTAGCCAGATGATCTAGCTGCTCCATGCTGCAGAGCTGTCAGTTTAACATGACAATGTGGACCATCCAGAGAATAGGGGGTGCTGGGCTCATAAATGTGACTGAGCTCAAGTGGATCTTACTAAACATCTAATTCCCTCAGCTGTGGTGATAAAACAAGTTAAGGACTCAAGCTGTGATTTTATATTGCAAATATTTGCGTGTCGTAAAATGCCTTTGACAAAGTGTGCCAAGTAACCGGGTATTGGAAGCCTTGTAAAAGCAGCCAGATGTCGTGTGTTTTGTTCTGGGGTCTCCCTGCTCTAGTGCTGCTTGGCATACTTAAAGTTAACCAACCTGTGCAATTGCCTGGGCGAAGCGTTTTATGCAGCTGCAACGAGCAGGCGCTATTTCACCTCTGAGGATTTTTTTAGTATGTTGTTTAAAAACTGAATCCACGTGAGCGTGGCCAGGGTGTGGGGAGGTAAGAGGAGGAAGGGCTGCGGACAGAAGGCAGCAAGCTGCCTGCATGTGGACGGAGCCCCACCGTGCACCCCAGGACCACCTCCTGCACCTCCCTGAGCACCAGCAAAGCCAAGGGGTGGATGCAGCCCCTTGATCCTCGCTGCAGGCTTCACAGCTGCCCCTGCTAGGGATGAAAGGCACCTCTCGTACCACCTGCTGCTCCTGCAGTAATGAACCAGGAGGCAGGGATGTCTGGGTGAGAGCACTGTGGCACTTCTGTGAGGCAGATTGCTCCCAGTAGGACGGGAGCTGGTGTGATTCCCTCGGTGTTTCATTAGACAGAAGTGTCATTTTCTGTTAATCTGCAGCCTTGAAAGTTATTGATACACGTGAGCCAAGGAAGACAAATGTTCAGCTGGTTAAAACTACGCTCCTAGATCTGGGTCCAGCCTTACCATGGGCTGAGGTGCAGGTCACAGACCCCTGAAACTCCTTGACCTTGGCATTTTGTAAACAAAACCACACACTTACCTGCTTTCGGTTACAAAATCTCTGCCTTCATCTCCCTGGTTCCCAGCTGCCAAATGTTCCTTTGCATCTTGAAAGTTCCGGAGATTAATTTGTTCACATAAATGGCGTAGTCTGTGCTGGGAGGTGGAGAGGAAAATGTCTTTATTAGTAGAGGGTATCTGGCCAGTTATGGGCAGAAGAAACTGTTCTAATTAAGTTAAGTCCAGGCTAGGGAGGAGCAGGTAAGGCAGACTCACTTTCCATTTCCTTAAAGTGGCCGAAATTGGAAGTTTCACATTTTAATGCATTCCATAAGAATAAATATATATATATATGTGTTTTTTTTTAAATAAAGTGTGTAAGTCTAGACTCATTTTTTTTCAAATGATTTTGGTATTGAAAAAGTGAATTTCATTTTTAACACCCCCCCCCCCAGCTGCTGTGAAAACATCACAACAGGATGTTTTGACATTAAGGCACTTTACTTCAATTATGTGCATGTGAAATATAAACGTTGTCAGAATTGACATATTCCTAAAACACATCAATTTCACAGACAGAAGCTTTTGTTACCACACGCAGTAAGAAAAAAAATATATATATACCCCAGCCCCTTCGCTCAGCTCCTGTCTGAGAGAGCATCCAAGGCCGCAGCAGCAGGTGCTGTGCCACCCAAACCGCTGCAGGAGGGAGCCCCCAGCCCGCTCATCAGCATGAATGCACACATCAGCCCTGCCTGAAGCACCTCTACCAGCTGTCTTCAGCAACAGACCTCCAATGCAGGCTTCTTTGCCAGGGAAGTTGTGACAACCAGCTCAAGAGAGGCCAGGGAAGGCAAATTCCTGAACATCTCCAAAGAGCACGTGCGCCTGCTGGTGAGCTGGAGCAGCCCCGCGCCATTAAGCAGCCCCCTGCTGCTGCTCAAACCCAATCAATCTGCAGCTAATGACAACCCCAAAGCACAACACTGAAAAAATCAATTGAGAGATACGTGACAAAATGGAAAATGCTGTAGTGCACTCAGCGCATTGCCTTGGGGAGAGGACTGCCCCAGCTCTGGAATCCGGGTCCCGGGGAGCAGAGAGAAGCGTGTCTCTGCTCCTGTTTCCACCCTGCAGGATCTCACCTGGATGGCCGGCTCCTAACCTAGTACAGGTGCACAGGCAATACCAGGATGAAGGGCACAGCTAGGAGAGCACCACGCACCATGCCCAGCCCAAGCCCTGCAGTGCTGCTACCCTGCACAAGTAGCTGCTCTGCCAGCAACCTTCTCTTGCTGCATGCTTGTTCTGGTCAGTGGTGCTACTGGCAAATTCCTCAAATAAGAAGCAATGCAGAGTCTGCCTTGCTGCACCTAAATGCCTGTTTTTTATTCCTTTTCTCCCAGATAGCTGCCCAGAGCGGCTCAATACCTGTGTACTACATGTGTGGACTGTATGTATGGGTACACAAGGAGCTGTTTCACATCATACAAGACAATCCTTTCAGCTGTTCACAAAACATTTGATTTCCAAACAGGAGAAAATGGAAAAGGAATGATAGTTCTATAAATATCAATGACAGCATTTCCTGAGATGGCTTGCAGAACAGAAATCGCATATGAGGAATATTAGTGTGAGCTCAGCACCTTTGAATGTAGCTGCTTAATTTGTGGATTGGGGCAGGCTCAATCTGGAACATGAGCAGCGTGAGCTCATGTCTGCTTGCTAAACAGCGTGTGAATGTCCTTGGTATATTTAGATACTCAGCGTAGTTTGAGAACTTTGACCTGAAATAGCTCCTAATCCAACGCTGACTCCCCGTACATTTTTATTGTGGCTTCTAGTTATTACTGCAAAAATGCAACAACGAAGCCAAATGCATGTTGGTGCCCAAAGCTGGACCAAGGCATGGTCTGTGCCTTGCAGCCCTCCTGCACAGAGCTCCCTGTGTGTCTGCTGGGGAGCTTGGTGCTGTAAATCCTGTGCTGCAAAGGGGCAGAGCTGACATTGGGACTTTGGGCTAAACCCTGATATGACTTTCTACTTCATCTCCTCGCTTTCCCCCACCCACTCCTTCCTACTCCTTATGTCACATTTGTTTTACATTTACTTGTTGCAAAACCTGAAATTTCTGTAAATGTAATAACAATTTTCCCTCTAGAATACTGAGTTTCTCTTGGCAAATGTCTCTGATCCTAGATTCAAAAAATGTATTTTCTTGACCTCTGAATGGGGAAAAGGGAGCAGCTGTAATGCAGATGAAATCTGTCCTACATGATCTGGGCTTCTCTTCCAAATCCTGGAAGCTAGAAACAAATTCTCTTCTCTTTAGTTTTTTTCTTTCCTTTCCTTTTTCCTTTTTTTTTTTTTTTTTATTAGAAGGAGTTGAAATCTAGAATAATCACAAGGGACTCCAGGAATCAGGTGTCTACCAGGCCTGTCATGCCTAACACTTGCTGTCACCTGTCACTGCTCCCTTCAGACTTCCCAACGCTTGCTGTCACTCCAGCAGAGCAGAAAGCTATGGCAGGGGTCTTTCAGCCACCTTCTTGCTGTGAGTTTTGGCCATACCCTGGTTACCCTGGGGACTAGCAAGGAGGATGCAAAACCATCAATTATCTCATTTCAACAGGAGCTGAAAGCAACAGACGTAGTATGTATAGTGCAGAAGAACAGGATTATTGCCACACAGGGAATTCACTCTCATCTAAGCATTACTGCAGCTACAGCCCCTTCTAGGATGATGCCCTGACCAGGGGGCACAGCTCCTGGGCTGCAGCCCCTGAGAAATCCTGCTCAAACACCACATGAGGACTGCACTGGACATCTCTCATTCAAGCAATTCTAACGCTCACATGCAGAGACACAAGGGCCCTGCCCAAGTGGAGAAGGCAGCAACCACGTAAAACTGAACAAGGCTCCCACCCAAATGGTTATAACCTTGCCTAAGACATGAGGATAGGAGACAGTGAACTGAAACTCCTCCATAACTTATACGAGATCTGTTAGCCTAAACTGCCAGCTACTTTCTAAAGTGATGGGCTAGTTTAAAGTTACTGCTTCAGAACCATGGCTTTCAAGCAGTATTAACTTGTTTTCCTTGTGCCCTTGTAAATAAAGCAGCTGAAGAGAAACTCCTGAGAACATTTTGCAATAGACCATTGACTCCCGAGGACAGACAGGAGCTCTCAGGTTAGAGCAGGAGCATTACCTCCTCCTCAAGCATAAATCCCCAAGAAACTGTGTGCCCAACAGCCTGAAAGACAAGGGCAAGGTGGGATTCAAGCATCAGGATGAACAAAGGGAGTAACTTGCTGCATCCTGGGCTGGATTCACTAGGAAGCCTTTTTGTGGCTGATAAAACTCAGCCCTTGAGCAGAATTACAGTGACAGGAGCCTGATGACTCACTCTTTAAAATACTAAGCTATGTAAATTCACTAAACATCCTGGGGTTTCATGACCCATAATAGTACTGTCATTCTTTGACAGCCTAACATACAGCAAGGATATTATATCCTAAGTTTGCTTCATTACACTGTATAATATAAAGAAGAACAAAAGACTTCAGTAGACAATATAAATATTTGGGATTGCTCTAGTGTGCTGCACATATTTTTAGTGTCTCACTCATTTATTTTTTCCTGCAACTGAGTAGACTCAGATTCCTGCCCCTTCAGTCCTGCTCAGGTTGCCAGCTGGAGAGAAGCACCATTGCTGCACAGGTCAGATGAATGTGTACCTGGTGGATCAGAGGGTGGGTGTTCACCAGGCACCAAGTGGCTTGCGTGGGCACCAAATCACAGGAGGGGCCTCTGGGGATCATCTGGTCCAAACCCTGCTCAGGCAAAGGCAGCTAGAGTAGCTTGGCCAGAACCATGCCCAGGCAGTTTCTAAGTAACTCCAAGGATGGATAAGGCACAATCATTTTTTACTGTTCAGTCAGAATTCACTGCATTTCTACTCATGCCCCTTGCCTCTCATCCTGAGGCCAAGAAGAACATGAGCCCATCTTTGCACCCTGCATGAGATTTGCTTTCCTCCCTGTCCTCCGTCAGACTCCTTGAAAATGCACGCACTGTGCGCTGATGTTGGGGCATCCTGTGCTGGCCAGTCCTGTCACTCATCTGTGCACACAATAGGAATCACCACAATAATTAACCTGCAGTCCATTGCTGTGGACTTTTGTGGGGCGAAAGCCT
Organism: Anas acuta; assembly: GCF_963932015.1. Taxonomy (NCBI): domain Eukaryota; kingdom Metazoa; phylum Chordata; class Aves; order Anseriformes; family Anatidae; genus Anas; species Anas acuta. The sequence continues at coordinate 522,898 of NC_089001.1, read as the reverse complement.
GGATGTGCTGGACTTTCCTTAATGCCTGTATTTGTTCTACCTTTGTGGTATTAACCCAGCCCAAGTGTTGAGTGCTGTATTTACTGTGACACCGGTATTCAACACATGGATAAAAAACACAGCCATAATTTACACTCTCATTACCCCTTTGATGCATGCAACAGCCACAAAGCTGTTGAGACATATGAGTACATGCGTACAGATACAGGTGGATGGAAGCCAGAGTTCCCCATTCCAAGGCAATTCTGAAAAGTTAAAATACCCGTTCCATCTGGAAATGAAAACTTGCTATTTGAGGAATTTCCTGTTGAACTTCAGCTTTTCACTCACAGAAATCAATGTGACATCTTGGCTTTGCTTTCTTTTGTTTTTACTTTAAAAAAAAAATTGCACTGATGAGGCACAGGTTTGGTTTCAGAGCTACTAAAAAAACCTTGGCCACAGATAAACTCAGAGCACTGGTATTACTTGGGGCTTGAATTCCTGGAGTTTCCAGGCTCCTATCTCTGCCTGAGCTGTGGATTACTCACAGGAAACAAGATTATCTTTCTTTCCAGCCCTGCTTCATTTTTATCATTTAATCAAAGTGAAACAATCCCCTCAAAATAGTTAAACAGGGGAAGTTCTGATGGAACAAGCCTTGGTAAGAAGTGTCCTGATGGGCTGAATGCACCTCCCAGCAAAGCTGCTCAGAAGGGGAATGAACCATAGCTTCAAGGAGAGGACCCTTGGTCAAAGTCAGCTGAATTCCCCAAGGACAACCCAGACAAGAAGTTAGAAGCCAAGGTGAGATGAGAGCCCCCAAATCCCTGCTTATTTCACTAATGGACTTGCTGTCTCCCTTTTGTACAGAGAAAACAGGCGACTGTGCTGCTTTTTGTCAGGCACACAGCATTTGCCATGGAGACAGTAGGAAATTGAAAGCTTGTTAGACATTTCTCAGAATAGTTTAAAGTAATCATTGATTTACATATGGCTTTAAATGTTAATAGAAGTTGGACATTTTGGGGGTATTTTTCCTCTCGTGCCTTTCTTGTTGTTCCCCACCCTCACGGCTGCCTTTAACTGTACATCTCCCATCGTTCAAAGCTGTTTTAAAACAGTTCTTTAAAGTTCAGCATAAACGGTTTAAAAATAAAACCCTGCTGTATGTGCATCTAAATCATAATCCCACTCCTTCAGATGCCTGAAGGATGCCTTTCCCTCCACGTAGATACTGTTGCCGAAAGGTCTGGAAAGCTGTGATTTCTGCTCCAGCAGCTGCTGTACTTGCCATAGAGATCAGGAAAACATCCATGTAAAGGGCTAATTATCTTGCCACTGTTTGAGGAAACCTGCTCCTCAGATGGAAACACATCTGCCTCAAAATAAAAGATGGTTTTGTGGGAAAGTCACTGGGAGAGGACTCAGAGACCTGGGTTCAGTTGCTGGCCACAACATTTCTGCACAATTTGGAAGCAGTCACTTCATTTCTCCAGTGCTCTTTTTAATCAGTAAATTTAGGCTATGAATCCCACTTCTCTCAGCCCTTTCTTTGTCCCCTCTGCCTTTCATAGAAGGCCATTTCTAAGGACAGAGATTTTAGGTTGGCTAATTTTAGAAAATGGATGGGCACCACATCTAGAGGGCAAAGAAGGAAACCCAGGGAAAATTGGCTGCTGTGACAAAGGGTGGGGTAGGGCCTTGGGACTGGAAAAATAAGAATTAAAAGAAGAGGGAAACTTGAGCAGAGATGAGCAGAACTCCAGGACAGTGCAGAGGGAGCAGCACCAAGGTCTCCATGCAGCTCCATCAGACCTTGATGTGATCAAAGCTCTGTCCCAGCCACCTCCCAACAGCCCTGTGTTCAGCACTTACTTTCCCATGGGTGTTTTCTGACTCTCCTTCAACTCCTGGGAACAATTAACCTTTATGCAAATATAATTAGCTACAATTAGAAACAAGAAGCATTATAACAGAGGTGAAGCAGGGGCAGTGAAGGCAGAAGGCCGTTTCCCCCAGGGATTTGCTCCCTGTCGGGGGAAGGATCTGTTATCGAGGGATTGGTGGTGGTGGAAGGAAACAGCAAAGAAACCCTCAGAGCAATATAGAAAAAGACTTTTTTGAAGCTTTTGCTTGGTATCTTTGTGACTTATGGTGTGCCCGTGTAACAACCAGGCTAGTCCTTCAGATTTCAAAGGCAGGAGTGTGTTTGCTCATTTGCTCACTGCACTGCTCATTAATGACTTATGGTGGCAGAGAGAAGGAGCAAGCAGGTTTCCTGCAGCCAACCCGCTAACCTTGATTTTAATTAGCTTTGGCAAGATAACTAACAGAGCTGTGGAGTGCTGAGCAATCCGCAGCAGCGGTGCTGGATCAGGGGTAAAGCTGGGCTCAGCTGATGAGCCTTCAAGCGCATCTTTCACATGAGACTCCTCTCTTCCAGTGGGTAACACTGGGAACAGGCTGTTCAATAGCCTTCTGTGTCATTTGGGGAAGAACAGTATCGTATACCATGTCTCAGCATCTCTGGCTGAGCACTTCTCTCCTTATCTCTTCTGCCGTGGCCTTAATCAAGTATTTCCAGCACTTGCTGTTAGAATTTACATCACACTGCATTACACAAATCATACTGCCTGCTCTCACTTATAAATACTCAGTAAGGAATTAATATAGATGCTATAGACATGGCTTTACCATCCCCTTGTCTCTGTAGGTGCATTACCAGGAGTTTTTCCATACAGGTAGCAGGAGCCCTTTTACCTAGGAGGGAGAGGTGACTGTATATTGAGCACAACTTTGACATTCCAAAGCAATGTTTTGATCTGATTTGCACTAAGAAGAAAACATCTCTAAATGCTTTGCTCTCTCATCGGTAGTATACCCATCTACCGGGTTCTTAGTCTGCTAAGGGATGTGGCAGGTGAACCAGCCCAACAACACAAAGCCATCCTCCCCATATGCCATGATTTTCTCAGATCACATTTCACCTATAAGAGGAGTCCTCCGGAGCATTCCCATTCCATGCTATGATGTATCGAACCACTTACTAGAAGATTAAAAAAATCTTAAAATATCTTCAAACCACCTATTTACATTTCTTTACAAATTATATTTTAATACAAAGTTGATTTCAGGGTATTTAGCCCAGATTTTCAAAGAAGCAGCAGAGAAGCTAACACAGAATATTAATGAGATCTGAGTCTCAAACACCTAGGAACCAATCCTGAGCTAGTAAAATCCTCTAAAGTTTCTTGTTTTGATGTAACATAACAAAAGCAAGACTTGTTTTTCATCAGAAGAGAGTAAAAAAATACCGACCCTAAGTAGGACCACTTGAATCTGATCTGAAGTTACTAAGAAGTGGATTGTTTTGGTGATAACAAAGTGATTCAGAGTGAACTTGCATGGAGGTCTGCAACAAAACTTGTTTTGGATGCCTTGCTGTTCTGAGATTAGAAATAAAATTTAGAATACAAGCAGAAACTGGAAAACAAAGGGCTTCAGCATAAAAGCTCATCTAATGTGATCTAAGCCTCAAGAACCCCAAAGGAAAGAAGAAGTATTACCCCTCACAAATCATCTGATACATGGTGCTTAACCCATGCCCTGTTGCCTCCCCTGGGAGAGCTCCTCAGAGCCAAGCCAGAGCTGTGTAATTCAAGGATTTGTGGACTGGGAAGGGCTTGATCCAGAGAATACATCCAGCAGCAGGAGCTACAGCAGCTTTTGGAATTTTTCTGATATCTAACCAGAGACCTTGAGATAAATACAGTGAAGCATCCACATTGTTCCAGATGTAAAGGCAGGCAGAGGCTGGTTCTGAGCTGTTTCTATAGATGGTCCCATCAGCAGCCTGACATTCCCCTGGCAAGAGGAAAAGAGAGCAGAACAGTTTGGCTGCTTCTGGTCCCAGCTGCAACCAGAAATGTGTGCTGCCACAAACCTGCTCAGGCTCTGTAGGAAGCACCAACCCCCTGGCAATCCCTAGTGGAACAGGGCTGCTCCAATGCCCAGGGAGGATTTCTGTCTTCCCTCAAAAGGGCAACCATGAGCAGTGCAGTAATTCCACAAATCTTTCAGGACATCAGACACACAATTACTTTCTTCCAGAGGGGAAAAAAAAACAAAACAAAAAAACCTGCATAAATCCTCTTGGATCAGCATCCTAATTTTCACAAATTATCGTCAGCTGGTTTCCAGTGCCTTCATCAAATGGGAGAACACTTGGCAGCCTACAGACCTGCTGCTGGGGTTTGTCTGGCAAAATGCTCTTGAGTTTCATAGCAAAATTGGTTTCTTTCTGCTTCCCTTGCCTTCCTGTCGATCGCTAGCTGCAGCAGCGCTCCTTCAGCCCCCAGCTAGAAGCAGTATTCGCACATGTGCAGGCAAGCTCTGCTCCAGGAGCCATGGCTTGGTCAGAGGAGCTCGCCTTCTGTGTGCTCTCCCGCCCTCACTCATGCCTCTCAAAGACTAGTACTCCTCTTGAGCTCAGACACATCATCAATCCCCTTTCCGTTCATTGCTGAAAACTTTAATCCTTGAAGATGAGAGTCTTGCAGATTCATCTACAGAATTTTTCTTTATTTTATCTTCAGCTTTGCTGCATGAAAACTTAAGAGCAAAACTCTCTTAAGTGGGATGGTGCAAGCACCTACTGCACTGCTGGCAGCTGCAAAATTACAAATATAGCTGCTCCAAAATGCTTGCAGAACAAGCTTCTTTCCATTTTGGCATAAAGTTCTCTTGTTTTTTTTTTTTTTTTTAAAAAAAATGAAAGATACATTCCCCACACACACACACTTTTTTTTTTTGTGAATATAAGTTCCAAGTTTTCATCAGCTCTAGACAACAGGAGATGCATGGCCCTCCTAATGTTCTTAAATGCCTTTGGCTGGTTGATAACAGACTTGCCCTCTGTTTATTACCTCCTCATTATGTGTGTTTGTACAGCACCTTGCACAACGAAGCCTTAATCCCCAGCTCATGCCCCCAGGTACCGATGCAATAATAAAAACAACAGGAAATGAATTTGCTGAGCTTATTTCAGAAAATAAGTGTTACTCAGTAAATACAAAGCTATAGACTCCAATCTGTTCTGAGATGATTTTCCTTGAAATTACACTTAATGTTCTCTGCAGCTGTTTTTTATTAAACACGGGAAGGTAAACCAAACCCCATTTATGTATGCAAATGCCAAAAAACAGTTTTTAAACAAATTACTAGAGAAGCCTTTTTGGCAATGTACAAAGTAACCAGTGGGCTATGCATCTGGTGCGTAGATTATTGGTTTGGTTAGAACAGAGCATGAGTAATGTTTTAATTTCCATATCATCATCCAGAGAAAGAAATATATTTAAAGTTGTATTTGACAATGCAGGTCCACTCATGTAACTGGCTTTCTGAATTTTAACCCTCTCTAGACAATTCATTCTTCTATTGCTTTGAACTTCTAAGTAACAAGATATTGCAAAGTAAATAAATTCAATTATGCTCCTCAATGAAATAAAAATAACTTGCACCTCTGATAAGTTTTTTCACATGTCTAGTGCTTCTTAAATCACATCTCAAAGCCCCTTATAAATCAAAAGCAAGATCTGGATTACACGCACCAATGGGGCTCTGTTATCCGGATATCTCTGCCGTTTAGTCAGGTGGAAACAACTCCGTGCCTATGAAAATTCTGCAGAGACTTAAACCCATTTGATATCATCTCAGCTTATTCAAACAAACTCAAGGTAAATTAGCATCAAACACAATTTCAAACAACGTCAAATGCTGTCAGGCAGATACTCTACAAACCTTGTCACCCATTGGAAAACTTCCTTGCTCTGCACCTCCCCAGCAGCACCCTGCTAGAGGCAGCAACCTCAGGGCTGCGGTGAGGCTGTTTATGTAGCCTTGCCTGTGCTGCTACAGGTAACTTCAGCTGGTGTGGCTTCAGCTGATTAAACTGAGGTCACCTGAGCTCAACTGCTGATTTCTTCTGAAGCAGATAGGGGTGCTGGCACAGATGGCTTTGTCTGAAGACATGAGGGGCTTAGCCTCTGACACGGCTGGTGCTGGTCACATACAGAGGCAATGTGCTCATGGGGTCTCTCTGAAGGGGTCTGACTGTTGCCTTGCTTTGCAAAATATAAGCTAAGTTTAAGCTAATGTCAATGTTGTCCACAAGTTGAGCTCACTTGATATTTTCTGTTTAATTAAAAGAGTGTGGCTGCCACACAATGGCAAATTCCCACAGCATCCTGGGAGGTGGATTCAGGGGATGAAACTCTCTTTGGGACAGGGAGACAGTACACAAATGTATGGGAGAGCTTAAACGGGTGCCCAGGTTTGTGGTAGCTGCTTGCCAGAAGTGAGCTGCACCAAGAATTGTGACATTTTCTTAGCAGATGTAAACAAGGAGAGCACCTTGTCTGGGACACCTTCATCCATCAGGGAAAAAGCGCAGCCAGCACCCCCTCAGCCTCCCTCATCCCACCACACATTCCTCCTGGCCATGTTTCCTCTGACTTAGCTGAAACAATCATTGCTGATCAATGCATCACCTTTGACTCTGTGGCAATTTTATCCAAAAGAAACAAAAAACTACCTGTTGATCCCCAAAGTGACAAAATTATCCAGGCCTTAACAGCAAGCATGGGATAATAAAAAAAGATTACGTCAAAGTCCTTAAGGGATCGTGCTGAAGATTATTTCTCTGAACCAATTAGGCGTATGAATTAATTTCCTGAGTGGATAATGTTTTGTTAGGAAACAGTTTTTGTAGAGACTCTAGTGTTTGCATTGCTTGTGATTTTTTTGGTCAAATTTGTTGTGGATGCTGCCATCTCACCAGGGAGAAGATTTGCTTAGTCAGGCTGTTTTTCTGGAGTAGCTCTTCAGTGGTTTTGCTAGAAATAGACAAAATCTAGGTTATACAAAAAGAAGGATTCACTGCTAAAATTTAACACCTGACTCCTAACGCAGGAACGATCCGGTAGTTGTATTTCAGTTCTTAGGTGCTTTGTGAAGATACTGCAAAGATATGCAGAGCACCAGGAGCGATGCTAACACTCCTGCTTCTTGCACCCTCTCTGACGCTCACCCAAGGCTTGGGGAGCACGTTCACACTGGACACAACTTTCAGCTCCCTATCCTCTAGAAAACTTCGCCGCAGGAACCGCAGGGTGGTGGCGACCTCACCGTGGAGGATGAAGGTGCAGTTATTTAAAGGTATTTGTGTGCTTGACAGAAATACTGTGTGGACTTGCACTTAGAGCAATAAAATCAGGAGAATCCTGCCCCAGACTGTGCACCTGGAATTTATAGGGCTGTCCTTCCCTCAGATTTCTATGATTCTGTCTCCTCTCTGGAAATACGCAGCTGAACAGCCCACTGCTGAACTCAGCACGCCCTTCCTCCCTCAGAGGAATCAATAAGTCAGGAGAACAAAAAGGACAAAACACAAAAATGTGACGTGAGCGTGTATCATGATCCGAAGGAACTGGAGTCCCTGTTAGCCTGTCTGTCAGCACCTTCCTCCAGAAGCCATCCAGAAAGAGAGAAATGCTTTATCTGGGGAATCTAGGCCAATCCTTCTGGCTTCTCATCAAGACTCTCTTTCAAGCGCGCTCCTTGGCTCCCTGTGCTGCTGGCTGCAAGCCAGAGATTTCTAGACCTAATCCACAGCTCGAAGCCTCATTTCCTCTGCTGCTAAACATAGAAACTGTCCACGGTTCTTCAAGGGACGGTAACGGGAGCTTCAAGTGCTCTCTCTGTCTTTTCATAAGAGTAAACTTCCCTGCGTCCTTCAGATCCATGGGATCCTATGTTCCAAGCCCATTTTTGATCCTAGCCTTGGGAGAAATTCAGTTTTTAAATGCCTGAGCTTCCACCTAGGTCAAAGCAGCAGGACGAGCAATCTGCAGACAGCGGGAGGTATATGAAAGCAAGCGGAGGTTCCTGTGAGCCACGTAAGAAGTATCAGGAGCCAACAGCAGCAGCATACTAAAGAGCTGCCGTGCCTGATTCCTTAGACTATAAAGGTTTGTCTTAGCAGGCTGCACACTATCTCCTGTAAACGCCGGGAGAAGTGAGACTGTTAATCAGCCTAATTTGTTTGTTTGATTTTCTTCTTTTCCTCTACCTTACACCTCAAGGATACAATTAACCTTTGCTTATAGTCACAGGTAGGCCCTTTCCAAGAGGATCTGAACTATTACACGATTCCCCGAAAAGCTATTAGCTACTAAACTCTGTATTAAGAGCCTCGGGCAGAGCTCATGAAAGAATAGGAAAGATACCTCCTTGTTTAGAGGAGGCTGGGTCCCTAAGACCATATATAGGAGTAGCATGGGACAATTACGATTTAGTTTATGGCATGGTATTTAGCCAAAATGACCTTTTAGAGTCATTTCTATGAATGACTCGTCTCCTGCAGTGCCTTTCTGGGAAGCTCTGGCCCCAGTGGGGATGCGCTCCTCGCCAGGCTGATCGGTTACAGATGAACAAGCACTCCGTCAAACAGCTTGAGTCGAACTGTGAACTCCAATTGGAAAGTGACCAATAAAAAGAACAGAGAAAAATGCTCTTCTGAGTTTAGCGTAACTGTTGTTTTTCTGTAAATTGCACTAAATGAGGAACTGATAATAAGACTCTGCAGCCTTAATGAAATTACAAGTGATCTATACATGTGTCTCATGTGTCTCCAAGCATAACAGCCGAGCTCTTCTCCAAAGCAGGGTGAGAAGGTGACTTTGCATATTTGCAGATCACAAGTTTATTTTTATGAGATGGTTAGTAGGGGTCAGCAGCACACTTGCAGACTATAATAACAACAGGAGTGATAGGAAGAATTACTTTTGTTTTGAAGGAGAATGTCTGGATGAACATGCCCGTATTTCCACTGTTGTTTCCTGCATGCTAATCTCTGTATGCAAGCAGGGACAGATGTATGTTGCTCATCAGCTCAATAAAACTTTTCCATTCTGCTAACTTTCCATAAGCCCATTACATAGGCAGAGGCGTTATTTCTGCAATTGATTTGTGTCTGCAACAGCATAAAATAAAAGACATGCTCTTAGTGAAAAGAGATGAGAGGACGAATCCAGCATTTGATGTACTGGCTAGAGTAGTTCTCTAGCTTTGTTGTCTTGACACAACCAGGAGTGTTTATGTGAGTGGGCTTGAAAGCAAAATCTTCCAAGTTCAGCAGCGCTCAGGAGCGGCCTGACCCACCTGCTGCAGGAGTGGGGTTCCCGAGATGTAGAGGAGTTGGGTTTTACTTAAAAGGTCACCAACTTCTCCATCCAAAATTTATTCCTGGACTAAGTCTGTTACTGTAAAATCCCCATGAGACCTGTATTTACAACAAAATCAGTCTTACCTAGATGGAGTCTGATAATAATTTATTAATAGCTTATATTAATAGTTTTATGAAGGAAATGTTTTACAGAGACAGCAAAATGCTCAAAGACTTTCAGTAACACCAGCTGTTGGAGCTGTAAATGTTGTGAACAGAGTCCATCTGATCATATTAAGGGTTCCTAGTCACCCACAAGATAGAGATGGTATGCGAATAAGATGAAATGAACCGTGATGTGCCCTCATAAATACATGGCTATAGGATGCTTTTTTTTTTCTTTTTCTAATGCAAACGTGTTTGCTGGCAGACACACTGGGACAGATGCCTGCTTGAACCTTTGCTCTTTGGACACAGGGAACCCTCTGTTTCTGCATTCATCAGTTATTTTTCAGTAGTGCTCCGCACTGCCTGAACTGCAAGAAAATTAAGCCTTGGCAATGTTGTTTAGTTTGCTGAATTGGCCTGGTTTCCTGAAAAACTGAACCAGATCACAGGAGCAGAAGTAATACCCGTAATAAAAAACCATCCCCATTCTGCAGCGAGATCTAGGAACCAAATTCCCTGGCCAAAGCTTTCTTTTTTTTTCTGCTTTTAATTTTGATCCCTAAGAGTGCTGAAGCCTGCAAACGAGGAACAAGGGGACCAGGGGCTGGTGCATAGGCAGGCTGGGCACTGGGTGGCTGCTTCTCCTGGCAGCTCCTCGCCTTGGCTGCGAGCAGCGGAGCTGGAGCAGCCGTGGTGCATATGCATGCTACTTTTAAACACTCCACAAAAAATATGGCCCTTGTTTATTGTTGTAGTTATAATGGCTTGTCATTTAGATGGGCCTGTTTAAAATTTATACCCACTTAATATCATTTTATTATGCAGTTAATCACAAGGAAGAATAAAAAGGGAGAGGGCCTGAACACTTCTATTTCATTTGCTTAATAGAGCACTTCAAGTGGGAGGAGCAAAAGAGAGTTTGCTATTAATTTATTTTAGTAGTATAGGCTATATTTAAGGATTTCCGATGGTGCTACCAAATAATGCTACTCTGAAAGGCCTTAAAGTTTCCATTACTAAACACGAAAGGAAACAGGACTCTTCAAGATAAAATTAATCCCTCTGGGAAGGAAATATAGCTCATCTCAAGTGTTGTAGGACTTTTCTTCCTAGGAAAGTGGCCCTCCTGCTCATTCAGGTCATCCTTGGGACCAGTGGTTTCCTCTCCCTGTGCTCTGCTCCTGCTCTTTGACACCACTTCCACACCCCATGTTAATACTTTTGTTTTTACATTTACTGCCCTTTCATTTGTTGCCACCTAACCCAGGTCAACATCAAGTGGCTGTAACATAAACTGAGAAAAATTAATGTTTGCAGCACAGCCCTATGACTGCCCTAGAGCCTCAGCACCACTGGTCCTCACTCACTCAGCCTCATACAAACTGACACGAAGAGCAAGGGCTCCAGACCTTTTTTTTTCTCCTGGCTTGTAAACTTGACTGCAACCCACCAAAACAACCTCCCTTCCTCCCGAGGGGTTTTTCTTCTTTCCCTTGTCTCTATGCTCTGGGGAATTTCTGTGTTGGCTCTGTACATTGCTCCCTTTAGGACAGGAAGGGTACATGGCTGTGGGCCATTTGTGAAGAAATATCACTGCTCTCCTTAGAGGCACCATTTACTAGGGAACTGTAATAAAGGCGCTGATCCCAGCATGGCAGGGCACCTGGGCTGTCTGGCTGAATGCCTCCCAAGCCGTGGTCCCCAGAAACTACACCAAGCGCTCAAATTCAGATCACTTCTACTGCATTGTCCAGTAACATTTTGGCACCAAGAATCTGAGGTGGTCTGTGTGACCTGGTAAAGGTTGGTAGCAGCTTTTGGTCCCCAAAGCTTAGGAGACTACTTCAGGTTATGCCTTAGTACAACAACTGGATGACAACTTTGGCAACAATTTGGAGACATCTTTGAGAGATTTTTAGTGTTGATGGATGATATACAAAGAGAGATAAAGTGGTGCAATATCGGATGTCTCTTCTGAGCTTTAGGGTAAAGCAAGAGGGGGAAAACTCTTTGATGTCTGGGATCTTTGTCCCTTCTAAGCAGCTTTACTTTCATCTTTGTATTTTATCTCTTTTCTTTAATGAGATTGTCCAAAGTCTTTGAAACTTACACAGCTCTTTTGCTGCTCTCCCTGGGATTTGGGAAGGTTTTACAGCAACAGATTAAAAATATCTTTTGATGAAATACAGTTTGTCTAGTGAGACCCCTGACCCCTGGCGCATGATCTGTGCCTGAAAGGAAAGGGGAGCACAGGACTCACCAGCCAGACCTGCCCCAGATGCACATCCTGGCACCTTTACTGCTTTTCCCAGAGCCAGACGTGCCCATTCCCTTGGCTCCTGGGCCCTGTGCTCAGGGATTTTGCACACAGAAATGAGAACTGGAGTTGCAGGCGCAGAATCTGTGACACTTCTTTCGCTAAGCATCGTTTCTGCATCAGCCACTATCCAGTCTTAACTTGGAAGTGGGAAGACCAGGATATACGTGCTGGGAACAACTAAATTTTTGGTGGATTTGTTCACAGGGAGCACCAACCTGAACCCTACCCACAGGACAAAAATCTGTGCACCTGGCCTGCTGGCATCTGCCAGGAAAAGCACAATTTCTTGCCAGGTACAAACACCAATTCCCAACATAAAATGATGCACTTGCAATTTACTCCTAACTCTTGAATAAAAGTTTTCTTGTTGGAAGGCAATCGGACTTCAAAATTTCTTGATTGCCTGGTCACGTGCAAATTTTCCCTCCTTGCTCTTCCATTTTCTCTTACCCATTGTTATGTCCTGTTGTAAAGCCGACTGTTTGTTTCCTAGGCACCCTTAGCCAAGTCAGAAAGAGTTAGTCTAGAATCCACACAGAAAAAAAATGAAATCAAACATAAGCCAGCAAAAATTTGGAATACCTGGCTGCTTTGGTTTAATGCTGATTTGAAGCTGAATAGTACTGGTGAAATGCTTCACCGATTTCCAAGAAATTCCTCCTGAATTCTCGCTTTTATTACCCACCATCTGAATCACAGTTGGAAAGAGTGTGGGAGGTGCTGGTAGGAAGCCTCTTGGCATTGCAGCCAGCTTCTGCAGTGTGGGAAGAATGCATTTGTTAGCAAACTTCTTCCTGTAAATGTCCAACAGCCCTCCTCTGCCTGAGCTCACCCTCTCAGCTCAGGCCAAGGGTCTTTTGGGGCCGTACCGATCACACTGTGGGATGAGCAGGCTGGGTTATATCACAGGCTTTGCTTGTCCACTGATCCACCTGCCACTATGACAGCTCTAGAAGAAGCCACTCAAACATTTAAAAGGTGGTTTGAACACTGTGAGGAACTTGGGTGGAGATGGGGACGCAGATTCCCATGGGTCACTCAAGCTGGGAGGAAAATTATTCACAAACGTGAAAGATTTTGTTTCACTGAATCTACCTACTTGCTGTTGTCAGAAAAATTCACAGAGGTACAAACAGAAACACTGTTCCTGGAGACACCTAAATGCATCATGCTCAAAATGAAGGGTGCTTTAGAGGGGACACGTATTTGCCTTGCTTTTACTCATAGATAATGTCTGCCAGTAATTCTGTTTCGTGCTATGAAGCTTGTAGCTCTGATTATTCCCTGTAGACTAGGTCTTTATAACCACTTGGAGATTCAGTCTTCAAAACACTAAAACAAACTGAGGCCGTTATGCTTCGTTCCTCAGCTTTTCCTCTGGAAAGCTGAAATGACAGCTTTTCTCCCACTTTGTTACTGCGCAGGCCCCTGCCATCACCCCAAGGTCTCCTAGGACTTCTCCTGACACCTTTACTGCATCTATATGCAATATTTTATGCCATATGATTCTGATCTGGCATGGTATCCCTGCAATTATACATAGCTGTTGGTTGTCCTTTTAAATAATGGCTGTGATCTTCATTTAATTTCTTTCCCCTTGTCTTCTAAATAAAGTAAAAATCATGAGACCATAACATCTGCTTTTGCCTGCTTCACTCCAACAAGACAATGATGAAATTCAAACATTAAAGGCAGGAGGAATTATTTTGACCTCATCTTCTCCTTAGGGGGAATTGAAGGAATTGAGGGAACTTCATCCCTCACCTCATGCTGCTGGTCACTGCATCCTTTCCTAGTGGGGCAGGCAGTTTCTTCAAAAGTTTTCTCAGGGATTAGCATCAGTTATGTGCATAAAAGCAGTGAGTGAATAAGCTGTGACAGAAACAGAGTCATGTCCTGTTATGCTGTCCTTTACCTACACTGCAAATATTTGGCATAAGAGCCAGGCTATTTTTAATTATATTCAGAGCATCCAGCAGCATGGAAATAAACTCCAAGAATGAGAAAGCATCAGCTTGACTTTCCTGGGTAGCGGGAAATAAGTCATGACTCAGTTTTACTCTTACACCTGTAATAAACTTGGCAATATTTTTTATAATCTTCTTTATTTCAGCGAGGAACTCTGTGCAAGTGTCAATAAAAATAAATATATATATATAAATCATGGAACTAATGTCTTTGAGCAGATGTGCATGGTAGGAAAGAAGGAAGAATCTGGGACAGAAAGTAAAAAGGCAACAAACACTTAATGCACTTGGCTTTCTAATAGCATTTTTGGATTCCTAGCACATGGTTTTGCCTGTCTCATTTTAATTTGGTTTTGTGCCTAAATTTTTAATGCTGCTATGGCCTCCCAAGCACCACACTGAATTCCACTCACAACAGCCCCATGCTAAAGTGACATGTAACCCAGTTCTGAGTTCAGATAGATGTACCCCAAGATCTCAATTTCATTGAAGCAGTAAATGGTGATTTTTGAAAATATATTTCCGTGCCTTATTTAGTGCCAACAATGCAAGAAAATCACCCCTAGAGTGTTCTTTTAGATCTGCAGATCTAACTATAGGTCTATAGATGTATGGTTTGTAACTCCAGATTTTCAGTCTCCATTTAAAAATACAGTCACATCCTCCATCCTGTACTAGTTACAAGATTAATGGTCCTCCCTTTGAGAACTTCTAGGATTTGTTTTCTTACTTTTTAATAATGCTGCTAGTGTGGGACTGGTCAAATGTCTTCACTCCTTGCTGACCCAAAACTTCCACCTATGAGAAAAATGTTATTGGTATCTACAACTGGGAGGGGGAGCAAGGAAACCCACTGGAGTGTTGCCTGTGCACCCAGAATGCCCTAAAATACAATCTTAACACCAAAACTGTCAGGTAGAAAGGTGGAAGACTCTCCGTGAACTGCCAGTGTTTCCATAATATATATATATATATATTTATTTATTTTGCAGGGAACTGGATTTGATGGTATAAAAGGCCCCCTGTGTCTCTCTGTTGTGTGCCAAGGAAGTATGTGACATGGAGGAAGGATCTATAAATTAGATTCCCTGAATTTCCCACAACGTGCTGCTAGTTCCTATTTATTGTACCAGTACAAGTACTGGATATCTCTTCAGAATGCAAACCAGTTTGGAAGGAAAATACTGTAATAATTTGCACTTCATTTGTTCTCATCCTCCTCTGCTTTTTGTATCAGACACCTTTTTAATTAGAATTCTGTGATAATGAAATTTTGCTTGGGGAAAATTGATTTTGCTATTAAAAAGTTACTCTAAAGTAACTAGGATTTGAAACAGTAATAGGTGTGAAAGACCAAAGCAGAAAATAAAATGTATTTGAACATAATCATATTATGGTTTTCCATTAGACCTTAAATTATGTGTTGAATACAGCAGCTTTGAAAGAAGTACTTCCCAATCCTCACCCTGAAAAGGACCGGTGTCTCGGAGCATGGTGTTTAATGAACTACCTTAACGGTGAGGAACTTCTGTACTCATAAACTGACACCTAAAATCTAGGACACGACATCTTCCCAGTATTAATTCAAAATGAATGCTAATAAAACTCTAGAGGACACAAATCACATCTGGGAAGAGCCACATGTGCCTGAGGGCAAACAGGACTAGTGTTGCTGTTCCTGAAACCCACAAGGTCCAAGGGCGAGGTGGAAGGCCAGGCTATGCACAGCACCTGGGGTGCACAGGCTCACAGGGAGGGAAGTGAGAATTAGGCAGACTCACAAAGGGCCATGCAGGAGTCAGAAATTGATTTGGTTTGGTTTGGTTTCAGAAATTCCCCTCCCTTGCTTTGGAGGTTGTTTCCTGTTCAGCTCATGGGAGCAACCACTGCATTGTCTCTGATGTAGCTGGAGGAGTGTAAGCGCTGTGAGACTGACATTGCCTGTTCCCTTTTTTTTTTTTTTTTCTTTTTAAAAAAGAAAGATTCATGGACTGACTATTTGCTTGCCTCACCCCATTAACTCCCTAACTGCCCAGCAAACCAGGAAGAGAATAACATCACTTACTCTTGCTGATGTTAACAGGAAAAATGTATTGTTGGCAAATAATAAATATTTCACATTTACGAGTTTGTTTTTGCACATAGATTAATGGGTCGTGGGTGGAAATTATGCATTTATAATGCACCTTTCACCAAGGACATCAAAATGTTTTAAGGGAATGGATCTTTAGTGACCCCACTGTGGTGTGCTAAGGAGGCAAGGGATGTCCCTTTCTTGCTAAATGCTTTATATGGATTTTTTTGTTTTTGTCTTTTTTTTTTTCCCTGCTGTTCAGATTCCATTCCACAAGCTGAAGAAATATAAGAAGAAGAAATCCTTGCAATTTGGTGGAAGGATGAATCCTTAGCTCTTCTGCTCCCACCCTGCAATGGAAGGCGCAGCTCAGCCAGCATCTTAATCCAGAGCAGCAGTAGGCTTCCAAAGCACGTGCCCTGATTGTCACAGAGTGCATAACCTGGGCTCCTTTCAGAAGAAACTGAACAGGAAAATGGGCCCAGTGCACTCTCACAATGTGTTAACCTTTCTCAGGCTGGCAACAATCAGCTAAGAGAGGATTGCAGGGTCCTTACACACCAGGTGTCCATAATCAGGCAGTTTCCTGCTACCCACTGCCTCCCTCTGAAGGACAGTCAACTGAATCCTCCCCCCGCACACCCTAAATACAACCACCATGAAAAGAAAACCCTCTGTAACTCTGGTCGCAATAAATACAGTCACATATTTCAGCTCCCCCCATGTCAGCCTGGTCATTTTGATTTAGTCTTTCTGAGGTTTATTCGTCTATCCCACACACAAGCCCATACGTTGGTTCTGGAAATCGATGCTTTAAACTGGAAAGATGTCATTTATCTAGACAGCATTGCAGCATATTCCTTGTAAAGATTCCAATAGATTTGTAAGCTCCAGAGTTTATTGGTATAGATGGCCACATAACTGAAGTATTATCTTAGCAGAAACTGCTTCAGGTACATAGATGGATTTCTGCGCAATGAAATTGTATGATCAATCATAGGATTCAGCTGCAGAAAGCAAAGCCGTGTTGATGTATCTCTGCCATTAGAAAGACATTTTAAACAGTTGCTTTCTATCTTGACTGTCACGAATCTGGAAATCCTGATGCAAGCGCTTTCCTAGTTCAGCCAGATGAGGGCTGATGAGGTCTTACTCTGATGAGGACACCATTTTCTGAGATGGGGTAGGGCTCCCTGTGCAAATGTGCACGACACAAAAAAAAATAAATAAAAAGGTATATTTTCAGCTAGAAAGAGTTATTCAGGCAGCTGTCACTTGTGGGTAAGAGACTTAGGCCCAGAAATTGGTCCAAAGGAAATAAAGTGCTCATGTTTGAGTTCATTCTTCGTGTTTCAGCTACCCTGGTAGATGCTGGTGCTCGGCTCTCATTTCCAGCATTGCGCACAGTAAGATGGCAGAGGTCATAATAAACCCCTGTGACTCGTGGAATGACAGCACGTCCTTATCTGCTTGCACAGGTTGGGCTTGGTCCTGCTACTCTTAACCTTGTTATCTTTCCACCTCTTGTAAATGTCAATCTAAACAGCCCTGGAAAGGCAGAATCTCAGAAGAAACAATGCTTTGAATCAGAGAAATATGAAAGGTGTCAGGACTCAGTACTTGAATTGTTCCCCACTTCCTCAGGCCAGAATTTCCCCACAAAACATAAAGTCCTGCGAAACAAGGAGGAGATGGTGGATTTTGGTAGTGCAGCACCTACCTGATAACTTAATAATTAAAAATATGGTAAAAAGAGGTTCATTTTGATGACATGTGCATAATAGTCAGAACAGGGGTAATCTAAAAGAGAATACCCTGTCCTCTAGTGTTAATATCCCATTCGATTAAATAAATAAATAAAGTAAGTAAGTAAGTAAAAAAACAGCTCATCCTTTTAAGTGTCTGGTACCTGATTTTTATAGGGCCAGAGCCCATAAAAGTTCTCACAGGGATGAGGCAGACATACTTAAATCAATCAAACAGAACATTTCCTCATCCCTTTCCCTGACCCTATAGGAGTACCTTTATGGTCTAATATATTTTTGACTAGGCTGACTTTTATAAAAGTGCTCTGGCATAAGTGGTTATAAATGTGTATCATCTGCTCTTTATAATACATTAGCTCATTAAAATAATTGTCTTAATTTGATTGTTAAAGTGATTAATAGGGCAAGTGTTAAAGGAAATTAATACTCCAAATTGAAGCATAACTGCAGCCGAAAAATAACTCCACTGAATTGATGTGGTAACAAGGTAGAGGCTTGTGCTTAATGAACCTTGGGAAGTTTTACATATAATGGCAGGTGGAAGACAGGATGAAGACTGTTCCTCTGTGAAATGTGCCTGGGATGGGTCTGTGACCTGACCCCAGAGCCCTCTGTCTAGCCCAAACATGACCAGACCAGGGGCTCTGAGGAAATTGGCCAGTGTGATATTAAGGATAAAGAGATGCAGATCAAATTTAGCAAGATTTTACACCGTCCCCTGCAGCATTTGTATCTTGAAGCTAGGGAAGGATGGGTCCCATGAACAGGCTGTTACGTGGGTCAAAAGTGTGCTGGCTCACCAGGCTTAGAGGATACTGTAGCATGACTAATGTCTGGAAATCCATATTAAGGCCCATTTCCACCAGTGACCTGGATGATGGCACAGAACATATATCCGCAGAAAAGATGAGGATGATGCAAGACCAGGGAGGATGACACAAGCAGAGGGATGTTGCTAACGTGACTAATGGCAGAACATCAGTCCAAAGGGACTATCTTACAGCATCACTCCTCAACCAAATGGAGGCTACAGAAGGTTGTTTATAAAACTTTTACTAATTACAGAAGATTTCCATGCTTCATCTATCACCTTTCTTTCACACGGGATCTTCCACTGCTTTCAAATGTCATACCCAATGCAAGAGCCCATATTGCAATTAACAAATACAAGATCTCCCAGGTATCTGCTAATAGACTGCATTTAATTCTTGCCTCTCATTTCTGGCTTTTAGACCACCTTTGGATGGAAAAGAAAGGAAGAAAATAGAGAGTCAACTTGAAAAGCAATTCTTTCCTAGCAAAGCAGCCTCTTCTTTTAATTCAAGATCTAACGCATTCTCCCAGTAAATTCTGTTCCTTTTCACAGGCTAAGAATAGCAGTGACTTTACACTCAGCGTGCCATTTGATCCATGTAAAATGATGAAATATTAAATGTATATTCTTTAAAAATTCCCCCCAGATAACCGGTTGCCAATCAGTTTCTCCAGCAAACCCATGACAGCGACAGAGACGGGTTCCTCGCAGAAACTATTCTTTCACATATGTTGGAATTTGGAAGGATGCCACAGCCTCTCGCATTGAGTAACTGAGTTATACAGTGTGTATTGTAATATCAAGCCATATATAGTAACACCAAAGAATGTCAAACAGCCATTTATTACTGAGATAATAGAAATCAGGGCTGTTTTCTCCCTGTGTGTGATACTCATTTACTGCTCTCTCCTCCACTGTCATTACACTCACACCTCCCTTTCCAGCTAAGCAATCATTCATATTAAGGCCTATTATGCACTATCTCTATTTGGAAATAGTTTATATTCAAGCTTAGAAATTAAGGGATCTATTCAGCCATTGATGTAACAGGCCTTGGAAAAGTCTCTTTAAAAGGCAAAAGCAAAGCTGCAGCATGGAGGGAACTGTAGCAAAGGAAGAGGCTGGATTTCCAGGCTTAAAAGCAAGAGATGAGAATCATCATTCCCTAAGACAGCCTGTGCAGGGTGGTGCGATGCCCACCTCCCAGGGAACAGAGCTCAGCCGTGCAGAGCAGGGAGCCCAGCAGCGCTTGGGGCAGCATTAGGCAGCAGGCGGCTGCAATGGATGGTGCTGGCCCAGAAAAGGGTCAGCACACAACAGGATCCTGGGCTTTGCAGAGCCAAGGACATGAGAGCAAAGGAAAGACCTGATGGGCTAGGCAGCACTCTTGTCTGTCCCACTCTGCTAACTGCTTTGTCCTGAAGGACAGAAAAGTAGTTTTCTGTGCCACCGACCGACAGCTGGGGGAATTTCTCCTGGCAAAGCTCAGTTCCTGTGCCATGACCTGTGAAGGAGGGAGCAGTGGCATCGCTAACCCTGATGCCCAGAGTACAAAACCACCTGAATCTGCAGGCTCTGAGAGATTCACATGTGAAAATAAATAGTTCTTTGATTCCAGGTGGAATTGGCTATTTTCTTTCTTTCTTTTTTTTTTTTTTTCCAAACCCTCAAAAGAAAGGGCTTTCCCCCTTGGCGATGCTGTGAATTCCTACTGAAAAGTCACTTCACATTTTTTGCAGCAGAATCGACTTTTGCATGGCAGCAGTGGTTTTGCACTCATGTGAACTCCAGCATTTGTGTCTGTGGGGAGAAAAGTCATTGCTGGAATGAAAATCGTTTCACATTTTCTGTCTTCAAAGAGATTTTTTTTTCTCCCTTACCTGTTTTGCTGCTCTGATAGCGCTTCCCACATTTCATCATTTGTGCAATCTAGAAATTGTTGTTCTGTTCATTCCAGCACTGCTAGATCAGAAGGGGAGAAGAGGAAGGCTTAATACCTGTTCTTGCTTAATTTTCAGGAGCTATGGAAATGAACAGACAAATGATTGTGATTGAAGGACCATTGAATATTACCATAAGCAGTAAATTCCTAGGAAAGTGGGTATGAATACTGATCACACTGCAGCTGCAAGAGGTAAAGTTTCTGGAATAGAAATGAAAGGCTGGAGTTTTATGCAGTTTGCTTTCAATTCCATTTACAGTTATTTCTTGTTTTTATATCCTGTTTTATTGAAATCCATTTTTTACTTTAATGTTTTTGACTTGAGGATAGGTTTTTGCCTTGAGAGCATGAATGAAATGCCACACTGTAAAGTGCCAGTTAAAATTATCAATGCAAATACTGCAGCGATGGTTTTATGAGTCCCTTGGCATTTTTTCCCCTAAGTGTTTCTGGGTTAAGAGTATTTATTTGGCTTAGTGCAAACAGAAACTCATGCCTCATAATTTGATTAGTGTGTCAAAAGGTAGTTACTGTTTTTGCACCTGTCTCGGTGCTGTTCTGCTGTTTACTTACTCCGTGGATTTTCTTTCATTATATATTCTCAAGGAATTTTGTGATGGATTAATCAGTCTTAGAGACTGAAATGTTTTGCTTGACCCCAGATAAGATGAATGTAGGCAAATGTAGCATGTACTTCTTCAAGGCAGGCAGACCATGGTGCTTACTGGGTTTACCTGCCATGACAGTAAGTTTTACCTTTAGCTGAGGAAGAATAAATGTCTTTTCCATTTTCTGTCTGCTGAACCTGCCAGTAGTGGGCACATAGAGCAACATAGAAGTGGGTGAAGAATGGGAAAAACAAACAAACAAACAAACAAACAAACTAAGGATATTAGGCTGGGTCCTCCAAAGCCACTGAGACCTCAGTATAATGGTGAGATCCTGCACTGGAAACCTTCAGCATTGTTTGCCACAAACCTTCCTGGAACTTTATGGGAACTACATGCTTCAGGCATCACAGAGAAGCCTGCAGAGGATTCGGAAGGATTTCCCTGCTTTTGGCTCAAGGAAGAGGTTCCCTTGTACAGGGGAATGGAAAGAGTGGCAGAAAAGGCCCTAGAACAGGGTTAAGATCTGTGATAATAAACTGAGAGGTACACCTATAACAACTGGAAGAAGTCAGGAGAGACTTCTTGAAAAGAACTGAAAAATCTTCAGATCAATAGACCATTTACTTCAGAATGCATCTTTGCATGTTTCAGATATAATTCCCTGTGGCTTATGATATGGCTGCAGTGCTTCATTACAATTCTACTCCAAATAGATTTAACAGAGTGCAGAAAGTACACTTTTCTTGTAAACCATCTTGCTATCTAAGGATTAAGAGGGCAGAACAAAAGGGGCAAGGAAATAAACATTGGATTAATTTAATATTTTGAGAAATTGCTCCGTACGGGTAAGTCTTAACAGTGTGTACCAGGGTTTTGCAGCCCTTGGCAAATGGAGCAGAAAATGTTACACAGCTCATAGCCTACAAACACTCGTGAACCCTAAAGCAGTTGAGGATTTTATAACTCAGCTTGGGCAAGCCCATCTGAACAAGTATATTGGATTCTATAGGGGGAAAAAAAATAAAAATGAGAGTAAGGGAAAAGCAGCAAACCATGGACAAGAATGAAAGATGGCAAAAAGACAGAGAATGAGTCTTTTTGCTATTTATTCATGTAAGGTCCCAGCTAGACGTCTCGATCCCCTTGCTGTAAGCTTCATGTACACACAGGCAGAGGATGAGTTGAGGATTACAGCGTTCACAGGACCTCTCCTCAGTTACCCAGACCAGCACCTGGCTGGAAGGTGCACTGGGATAAAGAGGGCAGTGCAGGGTGGGGATGGCAGGAAAGGGGACCAGAAAACAGCACTGAACTCTTCACTTTCTAAATACTTCCATACGGGCCTTATAGAAAAATTCAGTACACTGAAGGAAGGTATTGCTTGTTTAACAGCACGTGTAAGTAAAACAGAGCTGTTCTTGGCCAAAATTCAAAGTGTAGGCAAGAAGCACAGTCTGTTTCTTCTTCTTCTCTCTTTTTTTTTTTTTTTCCCCTCTTGCCTTTCAGTCCAGATATTACTGTAATTATGTGCTCTGGGCAGGCAGAACTGGCTCCAGCAAGCCCCTAGGAACAGTCACGAAATGTGTGCTAGTTCCTGTGGAACACTTAGATGAAAACTGACATTTTTAATTGCCATCTCTTTTTCTTTTTGCAAACATTTTTGGCCTTTTCACTGAAAACATCCTACGATCAAATCAAAACAAAGCCGATTTTGACTAACAAAAATAAACATAAGTTTATATGTGGCAGGGACAAAGGTCATCTCCCTCTTGGATGGATCTAACTGCCCGTCAGCTTTTGCTGGCCGACCTCCAGCGCTCCAGCCGCTCTTGCTCCCTGGTTTTCATTCATGCCTCAGTAGTTTGTTTCTCTTGATGTATTTCCAGGCTCTCTGGCTCACTGGGGTTTCCCGAGGATGACTGCATGCTCCTCCCGCAGTGTGCTGGAAGATGCTTGACATCATCTCAGCCACCGTTAGGTAGGCAGCAGCAACCTTTATTCCAGGTACAGGTTCCAACAGCGAGCTGGCCAGCTCTTGGTGTTCCAATGAAATCTGCTTCTTATCAGAACTGCATTAACCAAGAGCAAGACCTTGGGAAGGAAGATGCCAGCTAATATATCTCGCTGGGTGCAGCAGCATCTCCATTAGCTAAAGCGAGACCAAGTGCTCCTCCTTGTGACTGAGACAGAGGTTTCCAACGATGAGGAGCTGCATGGCTGACAGGTAGTGTGTTGTCCCCAGAGCCAGGCTGAGACAGGCGACCTGCTGCACTTAACCCAGACCCTTTCGGGACTGCCAGCCTGCCCACGAGGCACTCTGCTTGTCTCTGTTACTGCACATGAAGGTTTGGGGTTTGCCTTGAGCATCCTGCTGTGTTAGTGAGAGCATTGTGTGTGTGTGCTCACTGTCTACTCACCTGCATTTCTGGCATCAGCTCTTTTTCTTGTAGGCAACTCTGTAAAGCACTTCACAGAGCAGCTATATTAAACAGATTGCAATCTGTATTTTTTTTTTCCTCCTTAAAGGATTGCTTCTGGGCCAAAAGAGAAGGGCAGTAAAATATTACCTCCTGAACAAGCTCAGCTTGCCCAGCTTGTAGCAGCTTTCTAAATGCTTGCCTGTAGTAAGGAATGATTGTAAAAGATGGGAGACTGGTGGCTGGATGTGTTTTTGTGAAAGTTTTATACAGCAAGAACTTCATTTTTCAAAAACTATTTCATTACATTCAGAGCGGTTGAAGACCAGAGAGGAGGCAACAACAGAAACGTGATAAATGACAGCAGCTAGACACTGGGTGGACACAAGAAATGGGTTCACTGCAGTCTGTAGCAGCCTGACCTTCTGACTTCTATGACGTTGACCTTGCAATGAGAGCATCTGGCTGCGTGCCCTATTGGAAGTATGTCCCCTGCTCTACCAATTTAATTCTGGTTGTCTTCAGCACCTATGCTTTACACAGAGCCACTTCCATCATATTCCTCAAATGCAACCAAGGCCATGCAGAGGAAAAGATGTAAAGAAACAGCATTGCCCTGATAGTCCTAATTCACAAAAAAAAAGAAAAATAATTATTAAGTGGTCTAAGAGTAGCAGCTGTGATGTGTGAACATCAAAGGCAGCCAGGCCTCCTTTCTTCATCTCTAACTAGCTGCTCTGAGATGCGGCAGGCGCTGGCTGGGGGCTACAGCAGGGTGACAGTAACTGAGCCAGGGAGCTCGGGTGAGTGAGTGAGCTCTCTGTTAATTAGGCAGCTCCCCAGGGACCGTGGATCCCTAGGTGCTGGAAATGCACAGATTTCCTTTGTGCAGACCCTGAAGAAGTATTTATTTTCCCTCCAAACACAAAGAGAGAAGGGAGAAAAATGCTGACCTCGAAAAAAGACTGAGTGTTAAAAGACTCCCTGGCATGGATGATAAAGAGTGGAAGCAACGCAGGGACCTGCTTCCAGTTTGGCTTCGGAGGATGGCACAAACACTGTGGATGGGACAGTCTCCGTAAGTGCCCCCTCTCTGAGAAGCAGTAAATTACAACTTTGCCTAACAGACAATTACCCTTGATTGTAAGCAAGGGTGCCTAGTGAGCCCTGAAAAGCTCAGGGCTGAAAACCTACCCTCCTTAGTTCTGCTCCCTGCTCCAGCCGGGCAGTACAGTTTCCAACTGAAACAAAGGCTGCGAGTGTTTTAATCTTGATTACACCGCTGAGCCTCAGTGCAGCCCTGAGGGATTCCCCGAAAGGTCTTGCTCTATCCTACCCATCTGCAAAACCAAGATAAACGAGGGGTGTCCTGAGCCCTCATTAATACTTGCAGGAGTACTTTGAAGTGCCCAGTGCACCGTGCTGCAGAGCGCCTGGCGCTGAAGCTTTTGTGGCCCCAGATGCCAGCAGCAGCCCCCTAGGTGCCCAGTCCCTCTGTGGGGACAACCTGGTGGCTGCTGCTGGGGCTCAATCTCTGCCTTTGACATTTGTTCTGCACCTTTGCTACGCAACCACAGCTCATGCTGCGGAAAGGTGCCTAATCGTTTTTGATGCCTCCGGCTTTTGTTGCTCTTGGACACTCAGTTGGGAAATGGGATTTAAATTTGCAAAAGCAAGTGCTGCAGCCTCGGTACCAAGGAGCCCCTGGTGATGGGAACAAGCCCGAGAGCAAAGAAAACAGATAAATCCACGGAGCCAGCTGCTGGGGCTGCAGTCATTTGCACCTGGCTGCCATGCCCCTGAGCAGTATCTCTTGCACAGAGCTGAAAGGCAGCCAGATGGGTAAGGGGCCGAAGCACTGAGGAGTCCGGAGATGCTGCCATGTAGCAGACAATAACAATAAAATCCCGGTTCCCAGGTGTGTGATGAAAAACAGAGAGGGAATAAAAGTGATTAGCAGGACTGCAAATTCTAATGGTAGCTTAGGCTGGGATGTTAAACATACTCTGGGCTTCCAGAGGCCTGTATGAAGTAGGTGCAGACACAGCTTACAAACCCATCCAAAATCCCTGTGCTGCTGTGGAGGGGCTCGGCTCTCCCTGGGCTTCAGGTGCCACCACTGTCCATAAGGTGCTGCCCCTGCCTGGCTCAGGGAGAGCAGCCTGAGCTCAGGGTGCCAGCTCCACACTGCTGGAGCCGTTCTGCCCGCTCCTGATGAACGTGCAGCTCCAGAGATATTCTTGAATGTTTTTAAATGCAGTGCAAAAGGAAGAGAGCTGAAGTTAAACAAAGCAATTATTTCCAAACTTGAGCTTTCACAATAGTGACAAATTGTAATCACACCCTTTGAAACCTGCAATTACAAGCAGTTCCCACTAACCCTTTGCCCTCCTCTGTTGTTATAGATGGAAAATGAGCCACGAGGCATTAGCCATTACTTCTCTTTTGTTTCTTGATACTCAGCAGAACTTCCCCGAACTTGCCAGGAGCATTATTTTTCTACTCCCCAGAGTGTTTGGAGCCCCTGGAAAAGCCTAGGTAAGATGGCCCTGGCTGAGATGTCTCAGCACTCCTCTGGTTAAAATGGGTACTCCAGGAAAAGAAAACAAGGAGTAGATCGCTTTACCCTTTTCACAAAGCCAGTTCTGGAAATTCATGCCTGTCCTGGTGTTCATGCATTGTTTCAAAAGTTCATGTAAAATGGGGTGGGCTTGGGAAACTGCCAAGGCTAAATCATGGCAGAGAAATAGTCCTCATCTGTGCTTAACATGGTGCAAACACAACAGGAAAGGGAAAAGGTGGTTTAACCACAGCCTGTAAGTGCTGGAGGGGAAGATCTCAGAGATGACAAACCTTTTTAGTTTAATAGATGGAGGCACAAGAATTTTCAGGTGTCAGAGTAATTAAGCAGTAGGAGCTTAACGAGGGATGTGGGCCATTCCCCATCTCCTGGAGTATGCCCACCAGGGCTAGATGCTTTTCCAGGACAAAACAGCCATTTCCTTCATAAAGCAGGTGATATTTGAGCCAAGAACCTGTGGCTTGTGCCCACCTCTAATGGAAGAAGTAGGTTGAAGTTCCCTGCTGCTCCCTGCAAGGATCCCTCTGAGCAGTGGCTCTCCAGCAGTGCAATAGCAAAGGGCTAGCAGGACAGAATCTGCTCACATTACTGCTTTGTGTTTGGACACAGACTGCTCTGGGAAGGACAAAGAGCTGCAGCTCCTTTGCTTGTACAATAACCATGTATTTCTCCTTAAGATTTTTGTCTGCCCAAAACCTGATGATAGAGCCCATATGGGCTCCTTGTCTACAGCTGGCTCCTGGAGAGCTGCTGATTGCTTTTGGTGAGGGGACACAGAAGTTGCATGCAGACCACCTGAATGCTTTATATGCTGAGGATGGGGACAGGTCATTCTGCAGGGCAGGACCAAAAAACGTCACTTCTGAGCACCAACTTCAGCACCAAATTCAGTAATTCAAACTCGGGGTCTGCACAAATCCCTGTCAATCAATTTGCTCAAAGAAAGAGCAAAGGGCTTGTTTCACTCTGCTTTTCCTTAGCAGCCTTCACTGGGCAATAGTGCCACGGGACAGCAGCTACCCAAAATCCAGACGCCAAAGCCTGTGCCCAGCTGTGTGGCACCTGGCGGCACCCCTTGGAGCTCAGCACTCTTCAGAAGTGAGTTACTGCAGCACAGGGGTTTGTTAGTGGCTGCCAACAAAGATGTAAATACAGAGAATGGAAATCTAATAGTGTGTGGTGAGCCCTGGCTAGCCTTGAAACTCCTGCTCCTGAATAAATAGTGCTGATGCATTCAGCTCAGGTTTCCCTTCCACAGCTTTCACCAGAGAATAAAGCGATGCCAAGCAGAGAAGGAAGCAGCAGGTCAGGATTCCTCACACACCCAGCTCAACTCACCTCTTCCCCTCCCCTGCTCCTATGCCAGGCTTCAATGCCAGATGCTTTCAGAGAAGCAGCTCCTCTGTCAGTTATCCCAGCAGCTCTTGTGATGCACAGAATGTGAAGAAGAAAGGAGAGAAGCAAGTGGTTGGTGCTGATGGACAGACCGTAGTGAGCAGTGCCCTGCAACAAGGGCACACAAGGGAGTGCACAGAGAAACATCTGGCCCACAGTCTGTGGGCATCTGAACTCAAGGAAGGTGTCATTAAAAATTTGTATTTCTCCATATGCAGAAGAAAGAACAAAAAGCATTACACAAGTACATCTCCCAGCACCTGACTGACTGTGGTTTCCAGTGAAAATGTTGCTCAGCTTTGTTACCTGCTGTTTAGAGGGGCTTGGGGACTCCGGTGGGGAATCAACACACTCAGGAAGCAAAGTGCCTACATGGGTCTAGGGAGATCCCTGACTCCCAAGCAGATGGGGAACGTCCCGCTTCTGTCTATCCTGCTTCCCCAGAGAATTTAGTGAAACACAGATATTCAACAGGGATTCATCCTGCCTTGTGCAGAGCTACAGCCATTTCCAGGTTTTGGAGAGGAAATACTGGCCAGGGCAGTGAGCTCATCCTCTGACATTTCTAACAGCTCCCTATCAATTTTACTTTTAGCTGAAACAATCAGAGTTGTTCATAAACCCAGGCAGGCCTTAAACTGAGATGTGGATGTCTTACAATGACAGAGATGAGGAAGGGGATAATCCAGCACTGCAACTGCAAGAGCATCCTCTGGTAGAAATAATATCAAACAATGGCAGTAGGTTCATTAATCTTGTGATTATTTCGGCAGCAGATATGTCAGCCAGCATTACAGCTTCCAGCTGTTGTGGTCGGTACGCAGCTCACAGCAATTGAGGGGCACTGGAGGATCTTTAAACAGGCCTCTACCTAAATCCCCACACGTACTTAAAACAATTCTCCAAATCGGTTTTGCTTCCCAGTGCTTGTGGCCTGCCATAAATCTCATGGTTACCTCGGCCCACATCACAGAACCAGGCTTGGAAAGACGCGAAGCCTTGAGGAATTGCGGAGAGCTCTGTAAAATCAGGGAATTAATGCTGCAAGGGTCTGATTTCATGGAGGCTGGCAGTTTGGCATCAGGAAGCTGGCTGCTGACAAGAGCCCCTCAGAAAGCACCGGTGGTGCCAGAGGTGTGTGTCTGTGCACGTGTCTCCATGGGTTGTACCCACACGTGCACACTGTGAAAGCGTTCTTTGCGTATGCAGTCCCAGGAAACCCTTGTGTGGGGCAAATCTCCCAAATTTCCAGGTTGTTGGTGGTAAAAGTTTATTAGCACTGAAGATTTTGTGTGCCCAGCTGACAGCAGTAATATATTTTTTGCAGGAGTGTGCTGAAAGACCCTGCCGTCCATGTTGCAGCAGAACGCAGTGCCTGCAGCCCAGCTCCACCAGCTCCGCCAGCTTCATTTAAACCAACAGATTTATTTATGAGCCCCAAAATGGAAACTCCTACCTATCTTAAGAGCAAAACCTCACTCTGAGGAGAGTTGAAATGTCATCTCCTTCCAAGTGCCATCCAGAGAGATAATAATACAGATAATAATCCAATCCTGTTTTAAATTACCCATCATACCTAATGCTCCTGCTAGTTTTGTGTTTTTTTTTTTTTTTCTGAAGCTAGCATTTGACTTGACATTTGGATTTGGCTATAACTGCCTCTTGCTGCAGGTACGAGCAGTGTGTCATCGCCTTGCTGCAATCCACCTTGTGCTGGCTCTAACACCCCCAGGAGCTGTCCCACAGCGGTAGGCAGAGGATGGGGCTGCAGAGCTCCTGGTGCCAGGAGCCAGCTCCACCAGCAAGGACTGAGCACCCTGCAGCATGGGGGCTCTGCTGGCATGCAGCTATAAGCTGTACATAAATTATACCCTCTCAGCTACAGTCTGAACAGCTCTGGTCTCAGCCTCGTCCTGCAGTTTTGCTGCTGTCCCTGCACTGGGATTCCTCTGTCTGAGAGCCGCTTGGGTAACTCTCAGGAAAAAAGTTTGGAAGCAGAATGAGAAAGGCTGTAAGAATGGCTCAGCCAGCTCCTGATTTCCATCCTGTTAATTGATCTGCACAATTGGCAGCTATCAGGCCTGCTGAAACACACCTAAGCGTACGTGACAGAGGTGTCACAGGCTAGGACAAACTTGTGGATGGGGCTGTGAGCAGCAAGCCCATGCCAGCTGCAGCCCAGCCCCGGTTTGCTTTGCAGTCTGCAAGCCCCCATGTTTGCAGCAAGGAGATGGCTGCTGCGAGTCCCAGAGGAAAGAGGGGAGGGAAAACGATCTCTCTCCCTTGCTCCGAGAAGTGATGCTCCATCAGTAATTACATCATGTAGCTTTCAAGCATAACTCGGTTAGAACCTTATCTTCTCTGTAACGACTACGGTAACAGACTGCGTTGGGTGGGCAGAGATTTGATTACAGGGTGATCTAAGTCCATTTACGAGGAACAACATGGATTTGGGGTGCAGACAAGAGGCTTTAAACCACCCATGCTGGGCAGTAAGAATTAGATTTGCCAAAGCATGATCACGTCTATGCCTTTCTGACTGAGCTGTCAGTAAATCAGACCGTACACCCCCCGTCCTCCCTTCTCCTCCATGATCTTTGCAGGATGATGTGCCCTGGATATTTACTTTCCTAGTCAGGGTGTACATCGTACTTGCAGTTTGCTGCCTTATTAAAAAATAAACATCTGCATATTTTGCACCAGTTGGATTAGCTGAAAGCTCTTGCCAAAAGGAGTCAACCACCTTCCTCCATAGTCTTGCTGTTGCTCCAGACCAGCAGCTACAGTTTTTAGGAAATACTCTTCCTGAAAAAACAGCCTAGCAAGCTAGTCTTGTCAATAGGCAATAAAAATGAAACTCTTCCTACATGTACTCTCCAGCAATTAACTAACAAACCATTGCTCCAAGCAAACAGTTTCTTAGGGATTACTGTTTAATAAAAGGATAGCGGTGGGAAAATAATCCACTGGAAGAAACATAAATTACAGAAGATGCTGTAACACAGTTTCTGCATGTAGCTATCTTTAAAATAAATTTAATTAAAGGAAATAGGGGAAGCTGAAATTTATTTAATTTTTCAAGAGGTGAAGATAAAACAGAATGGTCCAGATCCATCTCTGTGTGATGGGTCAGATCAATTAATAGACATTACTGGTAGAAATCCCACCAAAGAAAACCAAGAAGAGGCCTGATTTGCCTCTTAAATGCCCCAAAGAAGGCCGGTGGTAGCAGGTGCAGCCAGCTGCTGCCACCCCTACCATCTCTGCTGCTGCTGTAAGGGAGCTGTTTGTCATAGGACAAGGATAGGACAAGGACAAGGAAGCTGTTTGGATAGGACAAGGGGCAATGGCTGCAAGTTAGAGCACAGGAAGTTCTGCACTGACATGCAAAAGAACTTCTTCATGGTGAGGGTGACGGAGCACTGGAACAGGCTGCCTAGGGAGGTTGTGGAGTCTCCTTCTCTGGAGATATTCAAGGCCTGTCTGGATGCCTGCCTGGGCAGCCTGCTCTGAGGAACCTGCTTTGGCAGGGGGGTTGGACCTGATGATCTTTCGAGGTCCCTTCCAACCCCTACAGTTCTGTGATTCTGTGGTTCTGTAATTCTGTCACCTGGAAGAAAAATCACACACCCTACATGTCTTAAATTGCCCCATAATCCAAAGGCCAACTCATTTTCAGCTTCTGTTAAAGATAACAGCTTTAGCATTTCCCTGACTGTTTTGTGGCATCCCATGTAATACTAGACAAGGCAATTTGTTAATCTGCCAACACTGGCATTAAATATCCCCTTTTGTATGCTGACAACACATTAACGAGAAGTCAGACCTATAGCCTGTTTGCCTACTGAAACTATGAAATTTGTTGTAGACTTCATTTACCCATGTAATGGAAACTTAATAGTATATGAAAAGCATAAAATAGAATTTGTGGTAAATGTCTTCTTTGAGTCCTAAAGATGTATTTGTAACTGTTCAAAGCCCAGTTTGGCTCTGAAACAGCTGTGAAGAGAGCAGTGATCTTCTTCAAAGCAACGGAGGGTCTGCTTTCAATCTTGAGGAGCAGGGTCCCTGTGTAAAACCACAACTTCCCCCTTTGCACCCCCAGGTTTGCTATGTCCCCAGACCTCATGTGCTGATAGCAGTGCCCAGGCCCCAAGTGGATGTGGGAGAAATGCTCAGCTGTGTCACTGGGATACCTTTGACGTTTCCTTAGTGCAAACAGGTAATTATGAAATGGTGAGAAGTGGTAAATAATTCAATAGGGAGAGGCTGTGAGCTGAGACAAAAGCGATTTCCAGGCTGCCACACTTTCTGCTTTTCTTGCAATTCCTGTAAATTTCCTGTCTGGTTTGAGATAAGAAAGGATTTTACTGCATCATCTCTTGTACTTAAACATGATATTGTTCTTGCTTTGTAAACTGCACAAAAAACAGGTTGAGGCATTGGACTGCAATAAAGACAGTTCATTTTCCTTCTGAGATTAGATATAAGCCTGGATAAATAGTTGGGAATAGTGGCCATCAGTTGGTAACCCCCCAGGGCATCATGAATCCATCGTCCTCCTGTAGCTGCAGGAAGAAGAAGGCATTGCAGTGTAACATCAGACCTCTGGGACCAGGAGGTCTCTGAATCAAGTGAGAGAGACCTGCAGCTCTCCCAGGCTGCCTGGCAGCCTCTGTGTCTCCTTCTTGCACTGACAGCTGCTCAAAACCTTTTTGTATCGTTTTACAGCTACAGTAAACCAGAGAAATGCATTCAAATCTTAGGTGCATTTTTCTTCCTTTGTTCTGTATTTACCTAGCTATGTCAGCTACTGTCTTCTCAGATATCCTTTTCCTCCTTGTTTTGTCCTAATTGTAAAGCTCAAAATTTCAAATATTCAATATTTGGAGATTCCTCAGAAGTGCGTAGGCACTACGAGTACCAGGTGCATTTCCAGCCCAAGGATGGTACATTATTACTCTTCCAAAACCACTGTCTGCAGTGTTCACAGCCTTCTGCAGAGGAAGGAGAGATTCTGCTGCCTATGGAGACTTATCCAGCCAAAATCCAACTCCGCTTTGAGATTTAACTAAGGTATCTCATTTGGAAGATAGTAGTCACATAGAAATAATTTGGTAGCAAAGTTTCTAGTTTCAGACCCTGTTCTAAGAATATCCTTGAGAGAATAATGTCTCTTGACCTTATTGTTCCTGCAGATTCTCTGAGGCCCATAAAACAAGCTAGCATTGGATTTATGATGATCAGCTAATCCTGGTTTTGTGATGTGGTCAATATTACTGAATGAACACCCACATGTACCTGATACACAGTGAGACACCAATAGAGCTGGAAAATTACAAAAACTGGAGTACTACTTTACTTTGAAAGTTTAGAGGCATTTTTTTCTACTTTTTCGTAGAATTTCCTATGTTTGCACTGCAAAGCACTGGAGTCCAATATTTCAGACAGTTTCTGTTGGTCAGAAGTGCATTTAACCCTGACATTTCTCTGGTTCCCTCTCCAGGTGTGGGCTGGTTTCTGTGCAGTACGCTCATCCCCAAAACCAGACGCTTTGCCTCTGGGCTTTCTCAGCCACGATTTGTGCACGGTAATGGAGAAGAGGAAAGCTGGCTCGCATAGAGCCTCCCAGACAGGGAGGTCAGGAATTGTTGTGTCATGGACTGTGTCCAGCAAGGCTGTGGTTAAGGTGCTGAGAACACAAGCTCTGCGCCAGCTCCGCTACCCAAAGGAGCTTTCCAGAGATTTGCCCAGCTCTTCTTTCGCCATTAATCGTCTCACCACAGACCGCTGGCCAGAGATTTTTCTCTCCCTTTGTTCGCTGCTGCCCGACTACTTTTTCAGAAGTCAGCGAGCCATCGCTCAAGCTTCTGGGCTACAGACAAGGTCACTCTGCTCCACTGCTTCCCACCTGCCGCTCTTCACATCGAGAGCGCTGGGTTTTGGGCTGCTGCATGAGGAGCAGCCAAGGGAAGGGTACAGAAGCCTGACCACCATTTCTCCAGCTGGGGCTCTACATCCTTGCTTCCCCCAGTCCAACCATTCAGGTGTATCTTTTCTCAGCCAGATGGCCCTTTGCAGAGGACAGAGATGTGCCTCCTGCTGTCCTACGCTTTTGTTTCCCTCTTTCCCCTCTGTACTGAGCCTCTCCCTGTGCTCCAGCCCCTGCCCAGGTTGTGTTTTACCGAACAAAGCAGCCTTTCTGAACAATCTTTTAGCCCTTTTGGTCAATTGCTTTGAAGTTGTTTGCAACTGCATTCAGCTTACAGCTTGAAAAAGAAGAAAGAAAAAAAAAAAAAGAAAAAAAAAAAGAGAGATGGCTTGGCTCCTATCTGACTTAATGCTGCAAACAGCTTCTTGTCAATACTCTTTTCTCTTGAATGGTAGCTATCGGCCACGTCTTCCAGACAGAAGACAAACTGGTTTAATAAAGGAAACTTCTTGGAGATGAACCTTTTTCTTTCTTGTTGCCTCTGGACCAGTTTCAAGACTCCCTGCTGGCATCGATGGATTTGGTTCCTTTTCCTTCTATCCTTGGCTCACTCTTCCCTCCCTCCTGCCTTTTTGTAGTTGTCTTGATGCATTGGATACACCGGGGGAGCTTTTACTCAGCATTGCAGTGGTGATTTAAAGCCTCGACTTGCAGTGGGACACTGGGGTAATAAGCGGTGTCCAAGCACCCCAGGATAGACCAGGAAAAAGCTTCTCAGCAATTTAAGCAGAAAACTACATGAGAGAGTGGGAAAAAGGGGAGATAGTTTGTTCTGTTTTGGAACTGATGGTCAGAAGGATTTTCCTGGGCTCTCAGAGGGCTGACATTGCCAGGAGGCTGCTGCAGCATCATCCGCCAGGGTGCTGCTGCCCCGCTCAGAGGGACAAATAGGGGGGAGCAAAACAAAGGTTTCACTTGCCCGGCTGTCTAGAAATAAAGCTCTTATATAAAATGTCCATGTGTCAATTCCAGGAACAAACTCTTGCTCTTCAGATATTTGGAAAGGCTGGGAACGTCTCTTGTCCATTCTCTCTATTTATTTACTTTTTCTTCTCCACCTTCCCTTTGAAATCAACACCTCAAATGCAGAAGAAAACCGCAGGAGATGGAATTCAGGGGTAGTCTAATTTGTGCTGCTCTCCTGATCTGATACAGAAATGGACTGGCAAAATCGTTGCCATTTGCAGGCAACACATGGTTTTGTTACTTTAAATATCCCTTCAAGAGCATAAGCTGTGGTCTGTCCTCAACCACCAAAAAAACCTGCAAACGCGACTGCCTCGAGAGAAAGCTGCTACTGGGCGCAGAAAAGAATCTTCCATTTATTTTTGTTTCTATTTCATACGTTATTTATTATCAGTTGCTTCCAGGTATATTTGCAGCCTCCCCAGGGGCCATTGCTGGAGTGACATTAAATGAATTTACTCAGATGCGGCTGTTTGTGATGCACTCTAATTTTAGACTTTGTCTCCCTGGATTCTGTATTTGGATGCAAAAAAAGTGACAAGCACTCCTCTCTTTTCTCTATAATCTACATGCAGAGGGTGGGAGCAGCTCGGGTTTTTGACAGGAATGGGAGGAAGATGGAGGGGGAAAAAAATGCTTCCTAGGGTCACAGTTGCCAGCTGGCAACTGGATTGCAGGGGATTTCAGCCAGCCCCTGCTTCCAGGTGCTGCAGCAAGAAGGCTGTGGAGCTCCCCCATCCACTCACAGGAAAATGAGCCACCATCAGCCTGATCCCATGGGAGAGAATAACAATCAACAGGGAGTATAAAAATGTTGAGAACAAGGGAGGGTGAAAACACTCTGGTGAGGAGAGATAAATAGAACAGCAGCAAGAATTGCTGCTGGGGAGAGAGCGGGGAAGGAGCCCAGCAAGGAGAGGGCAGGTTGGGAATCCTTTATTTTGGGAAAATGTCCATTCCTGGTGACAGGCAGACAGGGTGAATCCTAGTAGTTGTTCTTCAGACAAGACCAGCCACTCCCTGTCACTGCCTTGCCCTGAAGCAGTGCCCAGAATAACACTGACTCCTATTTGTTTGCCACTACGCAGCTCATTTTCCCTTTCCTTTCAGGAGGCTGCCCAGGGCTTGGGAAGGAGCTAATATCATTAGGAATAATCACACTGAGTGCAAATTCCTATTAGCTTTATTGCAAAACAACCAGGCTGGACCCTACGTGAATTACATCTGGGAAGCCGAGCCCTTTCCCCAGGTCTGTCTGTTCCACTTAATGTCTGTTTCCAACAATGTTATTCCATTACAGAAAACTAGAGTTAGGAGCCCTTTTGTTTACTGTGTTATACAAATTCAATTTGTCACAGAGCTGGGTGTATAAATTAGAAGTGAAGGATGTTAGAGAAATTAAATGATAAGGCCTTTGCCAGCTCCCTTTGCCGCTAAGATTCAGCTGATAAATCAGAGCCCCCAAGCAATATTAGGTAAACTAAAATAAAGCTATAATGTAAATAGGTAGATAAAGAAGTCAGTAATACACAGTGTGCAGATAGGCATGAAAGTCTTAGATCCCCTTCTTCTCTGCACTTGCACTGCAGAAAACTGGGAGGAATGTGTAAGGAAATCAGCATTTTCTCCTTTAGCATATGCAGGCTCCAGCAGGTGCAGCAGGAGGCAAAAACATCACCCAACAGATCATGCTCAGCCTCATCTGCCTTCCACAGACCCGCTACACAAGCCCCATGGAATGTACTGGACATCTACTTCCCTCTTCTGCCAGATGTTTACTGCCTTTATTATGAAGCACTCATGCTGTATGCTGTCCCTAATAGGCATGGATGAAAAAGACATTTCTCCAGCTGCTACACTGTTAACGTACTCTTAAATCTTGAAATTTGCAGATTTCTTTCCTCAAGATTTTGTTACACTTTACTTGTGACATCCTTTATAATACAGTATTGTAACTAGGAGATAAAAACAGATTTGAACCTACTCTGTATTATTCGAGCTACTCAGAGCAATTTGAGAACATCAGGAAATTGAAACTCCTTTAGAGTAATGGTGGTAGCACTGTAGAGAAGAGTGGTTGATTTTCTGCTGAAGTTCAGACTTTTTATCCATTGCAGGGAATGCTAATATTTCTCTACTCCAAAAGAGAGAAGCTGGTGGAAACAAAGCATTACAAGAAGGGTGATGGAAAGACAACAGACTTGATATGGCTGTGGTGGCAAGGTAAGTCATGAATGAGATCTTTAAACTCAGCCTGTGTTTAGGGGAGAAGGGGGCAAAAGGAAACTTTCTGTACTTTTTCCAAGTCCAGAGAAAAAAGTCTGGAGCTTTCTTGCTTAGAAGAGGATTACAATAGGAGGAAGAAGAGATTTTCCTCTTCCCTTTATATTAGCTAGGGATGTCACAGGGCACAAACTCCAGACATTGTGCAGCAGATTAAGTTCACATAACCATTATTCAAAGCAATGGCCATCAGCAAGACTTGGAGGCCATTCTCTCAGCCTGGCACACAAACTGCAGGACACACAGCCACAGCTTGGCTGAGCTCCCAAGGGCCACAGCATCTCTGGATGGGGTGGCTGATCCCCTGCATGGAGCCAGGGGAACAGGAGGAAATCAACTTCCATCTGTAACACAAGAAGCTGTGTAGAATGAATTCCTTATAGCAAGAGGGGGTGGGGAAGGACTTGCAAGCAGGACTCGGGTCCTGAAGCTCTGCCAATGATTACCAGACACTTCATAATGCAAAGCAGCGGCTGCCTCATGGAGCTGCATGTTCTGCCTTGGTATGCTGAAGCTCTGTTCCAGGGTAAAGCTGGAGCTAAAAATTCCAGTGGCAGGACTGTAATCTTTTTCCATAAGAAGATTTAGTCTCTTCCTTCCCAAGCATTTGGACTTGAGGTGAATAGAAGCAGAAAAGAGCAATTCTCTGGTTAATTTTTGGCGACGGATGAATGGAAATTGCAGAAGCATTTACATCTCTCCAACCATTATATCCTGCATGGGCTCAATCTTTCATGTGTAAGTGAAATGTATGAAGCTGGAGTTACCGGGCTCTAAAAGTTCCTTCTAAGGGCAAAATCCCTTGCTTCAATGAGTTGGCTTTCTTCAGAAAAGCTTGGGATTTTTCTTTTTTTAATTCTATTCCCAACTATTTTCCTTACAAAAAAGACTAAAACTTGCCTTCAGTACATGGGCGTTAACAGGGGAAGGAAGAATAAACTAGGAAAGAATTGTTACAAAAGACAAACCAAATCATTCAGCTGCTGTGACATGGCCAGAGGGGAAAGTGGAAGTTTCCTGACTGACTGAAAACTCCACGTGTGTCGTTCTGCAGAGAAAAATATCAGATAATTTACATTAACTGTCAATTATGAAAATTTCCCCTTTCTAGAAGGAAAGTAGCCCTGCAAATACCTCACACTTGCTTACGTTGACTTATTAAAGTTTCACATTCACTAGGAATGTCTGACACCTGAACCTGTCCCCAAAGCAGAGCCCTCACCAGTGAGCATGATGAGAAGAGATTAAGATAAATGATTTTTCTTCTCACTCTTCTCCCTCCCACCTTCCCATTTATACATCTCCACAGGCCCAGCCGCTATGACAGAGACCTAGGCAGACAGATGCTAAGGGTAGGAATCAAAAGCCACCAGCAAGGAAGGAAGGAGCAAACACCACCTGAAGAGCCAGATTTAACAGTGCTGTTCCTGAAGGAGCTAAGAGCAGGCTGAGAAGCCCCTCTGTACTGCACAGCACACCTCTCTTCTGGTGCTGGGCTACCTGGGGCAGCACCGACTCAAGACCTCGTGCACTCCTGCAGCCACATGCAATGCTTGTTGCATGTGCTAAACTGCACAAACTCAACACAAACCACTGTTAAGATCTTGCTTTTAGGTCCAGCCCCAGGAAAAGACTTTGGGAAAGCTCCAAGGAGTAACCCCTAGGTATCAGAGCCACTCTGAACTAGAAACATCCCAGAGACAAGCAGTCATTGGACTCCTTGTCATTTTTTTCTGAGGTATAAGAATATTCTTTATCTGTAAAGAAAGGATTGAAGAGGAGAAGGGGAAATGAGTCAGCCAATGTACCTTCCTGTGGTATCCTACAGATAAACACAGAAAGCTCACCAAGCTCTGAAAGCTACAAGGATTAAGACAGGGCTTTGCATATACCCAGCATTGCAGGGCAAGAGCAAGATTTGAGACAACACTAGGATCACACAGAGGGAAATATTTAGATGCGTGTGCTTAAGACACATTGCTGGGAAAGCTAGCAGAAGGCAGACACAGCAGAACAAAGAAGGGGACTGGGGAGCTGCATCAGAGCACTGAGAAGGGCTGAGATCAAAATAATAAGGCAAGAGGAAGAGGTTGAAGCTGTGAAGGTGGGAAAGGAGCCTTCCTTTAGCCTCTCCAGAGCACAGCTTGGTCCTGTGACTTAGAAGTCTGCGAGGTTGCTTAACATGAAAGTGGTCCCAAATTTGAAACTATGCAGAAAGATCAAACCAGGTCCTGATTTTTTTCCCCCTAAAGGACTGAATAGCAGGACATCAATGGGTTTGCTTCAGTCCTGAAATCTAGTGGTTCATGACCAGTATTTCTACTTCTTCCAGTACAGAACAAAGGGAGCAGAACACACCCCTTGGGGACCAAACAGTATCCAAAGGTTAGCACAGCTTTTCCAGTTGATGGCCTATATCAATTTCTCTGACAATTTTCTATTTCACTATTTATTTTTTAAAAGCACTGCACCATTTCCAGCAGCAGAAAGGAATAAAAGATCACTGAGTATGACATATTATTTGTCTACAGCCCCTTTATCTCCTTCCTTGTTTTAAAGCAGTCTCTTGAAATCTCTCCAAGTCAGCCCCATGTTTAAGCACCTTTGCTGAGCCGAGGCCCTCATCACCTCGGGTTCCTCAGGCTATCACACGATAAGCAATGTAAATTTTACCTTGCTTGGATGATGCTGGAATAAGCTAATTAAATTAATAGTCTCAAAGTGCCATCTACCTCTCTTCAAACTATGGATGTGCTTCAGCGGGGAAATTCCTGCCAATGAGCAGGTGGAGCAGTTCTCATCCAGAGGAATAAAGGATTAAAGCAATTCTCCACTTACAAGGCTGCATGCGCCAGCTGCATGCCAGAGGGGGCTGCACAAGCATGGGGGCCTATGAAGGGACTGGCAGTACTGTGCAGGACTTCAGTACTGGGATGCAGTATTTATCAGGCAGGTCTGCAGGCTTAATTAATCAGCCTAATTGTTGTTAAAGTGATTATCTTTTAGCCCTCTCACTGCACTTCGAGTTATATGTGTTGCAGCTGGCACTGTGCGCTGAGATTAATATCCTGACTGTGGTTTTCCAAGAGCCCGGGGTGTCGGAGGAGTTCCCTGCCCTGCTCTCGCTTGCAGTCATCAAGTTTGTAACTCCTTTGAATATAGTTGGATGTTCCAGCCAAAGTCCTCAGGAGCAAGCACAGTATTTTGCCACATGTTTATATTTCGTGCACTGAAGGCCCTGGCAATTTTCCCCATTGCAGTTGATCCAAACCCACGCTTTTTAAAGAACAGAGTAGCCCTATTTTTCTTCCACATGCAAGTAAAGGAAAACCTACTTTAAGAAGTCAGAGATATCCAGCATTTCTGCCATGCTTTCTATCCACAGGGGTGCAAGGGGGATGTGATGGCTGCTCATCTGCAGCTGCCCCAAGCAGCAAACCTGTGAGACCTGGGCTGTTGCTGGTGTGTGGCAGCAGTGACTGGAGGGCATGGAGCCACCAGCCCTGTCTCAGGCTGTGCCTCTGCTCCTCGGGGACCTGCAGTTATATATGTGGTCATGTGTGCCTGTGGTTTTTAAAACAAATGTGCAGATTATATTTATTATTCAGCAGTGGCCAGATGGCCAGGAAGCGGAGTGTGCCGCTTCCAGAGGGCCCTGCACCGAGCGGTATTTCATAAAGAATTAGAAGTCCCTGCGGCGACATGAAGTGTGTCGCATTTAATTCTGGGCGTAGCTGCTGACCTGGCTTGAACTCCATTAGGGAGCATAAAACAAATTAAGTACAGTGCCGAACTCGGAGGCCAAGGTCCGCTGAATCACGGAGCGTCTCAGACAGCAGACAGACAAGCCTGGAGCCTGGCGTTATTTGTTTCAGGGAGAGCTGGGGGAGAAAGTGATAGCGTCAGGAGAGGAGACACGCAGGGAATTTAAGCACTGGAGGGAAGTGAAATGAGAAGATGATGGAGCTCCCTTGGTCACCAGTTCTATGACTTGCCTCCTCTGCCTGGCTCCATGCCCTGAGCCATGCCCCCCTGCCCTGCACAGCCAGAAAAAAAAGAAAAAAAAAAAAAAAAAAGAGAGAGAGAGAGAAAAAAAACTCCTTTGCTCCTCCTTAAAAGCTGCCTCTGGTAAGACATCTGCAAAATGCTGACAGCTTTTTCTCCTTTGGCTCTTGGTTTTTGATATCACAGCTTTGCCAATGCCAAATATACTTAGAGAAGCCTCTGCCACACCAACACACCTAGCCCAACAAATGAAGCCTGCAAGGCAGTTTTTACAGAGCTATTTGTGGATATACCTATAACATCTACAGCCTGTTGGTCGCTTTATAGGGGGGCAGGAACTGCACTTCTTTTGTGTTTAGGAAGCTGCTCATACCATGCACTCCCAGGTCAGAGCTGCTGGTGTGAGGTCCTGCTACATAGTAGGTAAGTAAATTAGCAAATAAAATGCTTAGCTCAACTTTGGTGCCTTCCATTCTTTCGATACAGAGGAAATTTTGAGGATTGTAATTTCTGGTGATTAAACTCTGTATATAATATGAAATGTTTTAGTCTAGGTAGAAAACCCTAGAAAAAAATAGGATATAATGTCTTAAATGTCTTCAATTTTTTTTTTATCTTTTTAATAAAAATAAAATACATTTCCCTAAGCTAAAATGGAATAAAGTGCAGTGATATTCAGGATAGAATGGAGTTATTTTCATCTAGAAATTGACATCAAATGACCTTAACAATGCAGTTCCAGACACCTAATTAAAAGTAAAATTAAAAACAAGGAACATGCAGATCTAATTACATTTTTAAATGGAAAGACATTGAGAGGAAGGGAGAGAATAAATGATTTACAATTTTTTCTGGTGATGACTCTGCAGTTAAAGCAGAGACATCCCCTGAGGATTCCTGAATCACTTAATGTTCTGCTTTTTTCTTAGGCTGCTTCCTATTATGTTTTCTTCATAGAGGGGTGTGTGTGTAACAGCAAAGAGGAGAGTAGATCCTGGACAAAACATCAAGGAAGAAAATTAAATGATCCGTGCAACTCCCAAATGACTTCCTATAAGAAAGAAACCACATTATCTTCGGAAAACCGGGACAGACATTGCTTCAACATCCTCATACAGCCCCATTTGAATAGCTATAAAGATGAAAAGTGCTTATCTCCTCTCTTTAGGAAGGGGACATGACCATTCTAGAACAGTTAAATGCTGGAGTGTGGGGGTTTGATAAGGTGAACATCAGGACCAGGGTATCCTGACAGTTACTAGAACAGCTGATAAGGGAGTAGTACCGAACAGAGATTTGGTTAAAACAAGAAGTTTTCTTATCAAGGGCTGAACCTGGCTGACCTGGATGAAATGCAGCATCTGCTCCTGCTGATGCTCCCTGAACCAGGGGTAAGAAGAAAAGACTCTGAAAGCAGAGTGGCCCCACTGGGGCATGAAAGCAGGCAGACGGGAAATCTTGCTCCAGGTGCTTTGGGTTCCAGAGACAGATCTAACCCAGCCACCGCTGGTCCATGGCTCTGGCTCAGCTGGAGTTAGATTTCTGCCTCCTCACACCATCCGGGGGCAGAGTCCTGAGCACGGGATGTTTTCTTCTTGGAAAGGCTGCTCCAGGGTCTGTTCAGCACTGTCAGGCTGCCACCTCTGCTCATGTTTGTCACCTTCAGGGTCAGAGTTCTTTTGAGGGACTATCTGACTACCTTTGCTGGACACTTTTTTCTGCAGGAAAAATGGGAGCAGAAGGATTATGGCCGACTGGAAAAAGAACCATGCTGCTTCTGCTCATCTTTGTACATGTGATATATTCTGGAGGATGATCTACAAACTCTGTCTCTGTTTTGCCAGCATCAAAAGGTGTGCGTGAGAAACTGATGGGAAAGAGATGGACTCTGAGTTTCTTACTGTAAACCCCACCTTTGAATTCCTAACCTCATCGCCACTCCAGGACATCCTCTTTCCAGTTGCTGCTTTATCCATCACATATTAATGTCCAAAGCAGAACCACAGTAGGAGAGCCTGTGATATCCACCTGCCGACAGCAAGAAAACGAGAGGGATCCCATTCCCACTGAATTTGCCAGAGTAAAGTTCTCCCTCAGTGCTTCCTGAGTTACCCCATGCCGTAAACAGCCTTGTTTCATTTGGCTCAGTTATTTATGACTTAATTCTGGGTTGCCAAGGAATGTCTGACTGATGAATACTGCAAGCAGAAGGATATTTTTATCCTGAGAGCACATGCAAACCGCTTCCCTGCTTGGCGCCATATTTCTCTGGGGCAGGAAGGACGTGTAGCATCGCATTCATTTTACACTTGCTGGTAAAAGGGGGAACCTGGTGGTTCCTATGGATAGATGCAGGCCCTCACCACCCCAGTCCCTGCAACTAGATGCTTGCTGGAGGTGTCTGCTCACCTGCAGAGCAGAGCAGTCTACACACAGCCAAAAGCAGCACACATGTGAAGGCAAGGGGGCATGCAGGGAGGCACTGGGAAATGAAAATCCAGCTTCAGCTCCTCCTGGCAAGGACTGAGCAGAAATCTAACTGTCATTGGTAGCCTCATTCATTATATAGAATAAATATCTGCAATCCTGCTCTGCCTGGGTGAAAGCTTCCCATTGCTCTGTGTGTGCACATGCGTGTAACAGGTGAAAGACAGCTGCACTGCAAAAGGGCTGCCCAAAGCGCCGAGCACAGCCTGAGCTGCCTGCTGGCCCCGCACCACGGGGCTGGCCCCAGCCATTCATCAGCAGCAGCAGGTTGGCAGACAGCAGATAAATCTCCCGGTGCACGTGTCCGCAAATAATGAACGCTGCCTTCATGCACTGCCTTTGCTGTGTAATCATCTATTAGCACTAATTGCCAGAGCCCAGAGCCGAAGTGGCCTTTCACATTAAATAATATGATAAATAATATAAAAGATCTGCTAAAAGGGCAGCTGCGGGAGAAAGCTCCTCCCTGGCTTACCCCCATGGAGCTGGGTGCAAGAGGGGCTTTGGACGGAGGGATGGAGGAGAGGGCCCCTGCAGAGCACTGATGTCCCTGCTGATCCTTCAGCACTCACCGTATTGTGATGCCAGAGGTGTCTGAACCTGCAGGTCAGGGTTTTTCAGGTATTGAAGCATCTCCTGGGCTCTATGGGGACATACAGACCAGCAGTGTCTCCCCCAGGGAGTGTAA
Source organism: Anas acuta (assembly GCF_963932015.1). Classification (NCBI taxonomy): domain Eukaryota; kingdom Metazoa; phylum Chordata; class Aves; order Anseriformes; family Anatidae; genus Anas; species Anas acuta. Next base: position 479,217 of record NC_089001.1, on the reverse strand, counting down.
CAGAGGTGAAGGATGGGAGCTCTCCACAAAGAGCTCTGCAGAGCACCTCACTACAGGGCACAATGTGTTAAATGTTATCATTCTGACGTGCTTTATGAGGCTCTGATGAGGTGGGAGGACCCTCATCCAGGATGTTTATCACTTACAGCCTAACTGCGGTAATGCCACTGAAACACTTCCAGATGCTAAGTGTGCTGAGGGGGCAGGTTTAGTGACTTGGGCTGTATTTTGGGAGCCACACATGACGAGGGCTTGTTTGAAGGATTCTGGCTCTCTCCCCATACCAGGTTGTCTGTGCCTCCTCTAAGTCCAGCAACCAAACTGACCTCAGAATTGCAACTCCTCCAGCTATCCTGTCCACAAGCCCTGCAGACACCACAGGTGACTGCAGTGTAGGTATCTATAACATGATGGGATAGCTTAGATCTTGCTCAGCCATAAAGATTAGAAGGAATGCAAACTGATCTGCAGGTGGCCAGAAGTGTCCCTGTGTTAAAAGGAAGGTGTTGCTGTAGGTGCAGCTCACAGCACTGGTCTGAGCTTCAGCTGAGACACGACATCCCAAGAACATCAAGGTCAGACCAAAATTAAACCGGAAAAGATCAAGATAGTGGAACTTCAATTAAGCCCAGATCCATAACCGGGAAGAGTTCCGCACTCTGAACAAAAATCCAATAAAAAATAGAAGTGATCCCTTTAAAATTGGAGACTTCATTTACTCAAGTGACAAAAAAGGTTGTAAAACAAGTCAGCATTACGTTCTAACATTGTAGGTTGCAAAAACAGAGAACCTCACCCCCATCGTGGGGGTGAGTGGGTGCAGGGAGTGCACAGGTGTGCTGCAATAGTATTTCAGTCCTGGGGTTTATGTCCTTCACCGGGATGAGAAATCTCAAGGCAGAATCAGCTTTGGGAGTCCTCCGCGACAGGCACGGCTGTATAACGGATGGTGGTGCCAGCAGGGATGGGTGTGATGCATAGCACAGGCCAGGGAACATCACCTTCCTGGTAATTTTAGACTGTGACAGAAGAAAGATTTGAACTCACATCATTCTTTGGAGAGCAAAATTAATAGACCTGCGTCCAGTGCTCTCGCCCACCAAGCTTTGCTAAGGGCTGTGCTCTTCATTTCAGGTTTAAAAAGATAACACTGCAGGAAAAAGAAAACCATAAATTGGTGCTGCACCACTTTAAAGCAGACTGTTTTTAATCAAATTTGCATTCTGTGCTGTTGGAATAGAGGCCCAGTTTCACAGAGATCTCAATTTCTAAGTTCTTGTCAATGTATGGATTGATTGTGTTTTGAAGAGCCAATCACTCATATCAGGCCCTCAAATGGACCTGAACTCCTGTTCTCATCCAGCCCCAAGCAGGGCTCATTTTCCCTCCATTCAGAACATATTCCTGCACCTTTCTCCTGTACAAACACTGCACGTGCTCCTCATCACTGCCTTTCAGCAGCGGGATTTGTTTGCAGACCTCTCCTCTGGAGTGGTTTCTGAGGACAGCCTCCCAGAGCCTGACCTTCGTCTCCCTCCCACAGTGTTCAAATGAGCACTGCCCCAGGAGGGACAGAGCAGAGGGCCCTGCCAGGTCCATCTCTTGTTCATTTTTTTTGTGTGCTTCATTTATTATTTTTTGGCTTTTGGGCCATATGGATAGAGAAAGGGTTATTACACACAGGACTGCTGCACTCACCTCCAGTTAAAAGCTCCAGAGCCAGCAATCTAGAAAGCCTGGAAGAGAGTAGCTTTTGCAATCGAGACATTGCGAAGCTGGCACAAAGCACTGACTTCGTCCTTGGACTCATTCCTGATATGGAAACAAGTGCTGATTCTAATTTAAGATGTGCACAAAAGCCAATAGGAGCAGGAAAAGGAAAAACCCTGTCTAGATTTGTCTGAGGTGTCAGAATTCATCTTCATCCCTCCGATGGAGACATCCTTCAAGGCCCTGCCATGGGAGACATCTGCTGTTGTAAGGGATACTGTAGTCCTGCCAGCCCTCATGATTAAACCATGAGAGACTCAATTTATGCTTTTAATTTGACTTTTTCATGATTCCAATACTTTGTATGCAAATTGCTGTGTTCCTGCCTACCCTTCACCACCTTGTTAAAACCACTTGTCAGTGGTAGGACTTTGCTGCATGCCAGGACTCACAGCAGTCCTTCCCTGCATGTATTTACAGCTCTTCCTGGCTCGCTCTCAAGGCAGAGGTCAGATGCTTTCTTGCTTTGTCATTTTCCCTGAGCTAGAAGAGCCACTGCAATCATTTCGTTCTCATCTCCTGACCTACAGTAGCTCAGGTCAGAAGATTTTACCCACTGATTTTCCCCATGGAGTTCAGCAACATGGTTAAACAAAGCCACAAAGTTCCTCCCCAGCAGGGACCCTTCCTAACCCAGCAGCACGCTGCCAGAAACTTTTCTCTCCAAGTGCAAGAGTTTATGCTAGGTGCCCTTGATACTGGCTTCCAAAAGTAGCAACAGTGAGGCCAGACCCAGGGCACCCTCCTCTCGGGGTGCATTTACCAGCAGGGCTTTGCCAGCTCAGCTGGATTTGCACAGCACTTGCACTGCTGCTCTCTTGGCACTGGAAAAGGCAAGCAAGGAGGCAGCACTTGGGAAAACATTCAAATACTCAAATACCACTGGTATCTGCAGATCCCCCATGTCACGTAAAGCCTAAGTGTTCACCTGCCAGCTGTGCTGTGCTGCCACATAGCCTCCATGCAGACCATAGCAGGACCCTCAGGTAGAGCCAGGAAAGGTCCCAACTCAGTGAGAGCTGTAAGGCTGCTGGAACAATTAACAGTTGCCTAATCAACATGACAAAAATACTAGAGATATGGAAAATGACTACACTCTTTTGCTCCTGGCTGTTTAAGAGCTCCTCCTCTGCTTGCTGCTACCTTGATGTGTCATTAGAGATTAGAGTAAGTCTTCCTGAGCTGTGTTTGTGTCCTCCCCTTCCCTGTTGAGCATTTGATGGGGAAGGCAAAGTTATTTGCCAGAAAGATTTTTTTCCATTCTTGTCTGTGCACACATTCTCAGAGAAGTTTGCAAACGGTAAGCTTACCCACAGCAATAAGGTATGGATGAGAACTGGAGGGCTCTTGTCCCCAGGGTCACCCAGCCCTCCACAGACAGAAGGCTAAAAGGCACTGAAAGGGCTTTTATTGAGGCTCTGGAAAAGGCCAGTGCCTCTCTGCCCTGCACGAATTTCTCTCCACATTGTTTTCTTAACCCCCCAGAGCCCCTGCTGAGCTTCGCCTTGGCACTGTCCCCACAGGCCAGCTCCCAGTCACGCTGGTATCCCAGGAGCAGCAGCACCACAGCCGGCAGGGGCTGACCCAGAGGCAGGGACATGGGAGCAGATTGGGGACAGAGCCCAGGAGAGGGGAAGAGGACCCCATAAGTGGCAGTTAGGGGGAGATGCTGGCCAGAGAGGGCGCTTTGGGCAGCCATGACCACATCCAGTAGGGCAAGTTATGTGCTTGTAATAATATATTGCAATAAAGCCCTGCCACTGCAGTGGACAAACTGCTATTTGACATCAAAGCATGAGGACAGGTGGCTGCAGTGGTCACCATTTATTTCTGCAGGGAAACAAGACATTTTGGGCAGAAGTTAAACCACATAAATAGTTACTGATGATTGCCTTTGATTCAGGAGATAACTGAAGAAGTAACAGAGGGGACATAAAGGGAGGCCCAGGGCTCCTGCCCTGAATACCTGGGTGCAGCAGAGCCCCTGTCAGGCAGCAAGAGCAGGCTCCAGCTGCAGTAATGGTTACAATTTCTTGAGCTGTCAGGGAAATGTTTTGATTGCTTTTGCTGCATACGTCTGATCAAACAAGCCAGCAAGTGTGAGTGAAGGAGTCGGAGGGTGGAATAAGTAAAACACCTGAGAAAGATGTAGTGAAAAGTGCCTAGAGGCAAGAGAGATGAGGAAAGACTGGAAATAAGATGAGGACATAAGCTATCAGGATAGATCTACAGGATCAGTAATTGTTTTATCAAGAAAACACAAATGCAGTGCTATCAAAAATACAAAATAGAATTGAGCCTGATTAGTCTAAGTAGATGAACGGTAACAGACCAGTCAAAAGAGCATGTCTGTGTTTTTAGCCTAATTTCCAATGGATAGATAATTGCATTGTCTTACTGTAGGCTGTGTATGTACGCTTATTCCAGCTCCCAGATCATTTTTAACATTGAGAAACCAAGCTTGCCTTTCCCATTCACCCCCAGATCCTAATAAGAGGGGTCCAGACAGGATGACAACTCTTTCATCTACCTTGTGTGATAAGAAGAGAGCTAAGGGCTAACAAAGGGACTCACTGAGGTGTGTTTTGCATCTCTCTACTCATACCTGGAACGTAATAGGCCACAAAGAATACACAGAAAACAGGCACAGAATTTGTATGCGTTCAAAAAACCACAGATCCTGGCCAATCGCTTTTATTTGTGATTCAGCAGCAAGCACAGAGTGGTGATAAAACTGCCGTTCTTCAGAGAAGAACAGCGTCACACAGATGGCACTTAGTGCCCCAGTATTCTGGCACAAAACATGCTGACTGGGAGACAAGTCTGTTGTGCTCTTCAGGTCTTTTAGACCAGACACAGGAGATTGTTCTTTCCATTCATAACCATTCACAGCTTATCCGGAGTTTATGGAGCAAAAATAATTACAGTTGGATGCCTGTCACTTCATTGGTTTTATGCAGTTTCATCAGATCCACTTTGCTGCCCTGTTTTATTTCTGCTTGTTCTGGGCGTCCTAGGAGTGCTACTCCCCACACCCCACCATGGCCAGGGTCCTCAGCTGGGAGCAGACCGTTTGGTCCATCAAGTCTGAGCATCTTTACAGAGATATCTGCCTCTGGATGACCCAAGCCACAGCATTCAGCTGTCTTCAGGCAGGGCTCTCCACCACTTTTATTGGTGTCACCCCCGTTTCATCTGATTTCAGTGAAATGGCCTGTCACATGTTGGCACAATTGTTTTAAACAGGCACTCAGGAAACATTGGAAACAACCAAGTGGCAAATATGAGGGTGACTCAAATAATGTCATAAAAAGAACAATAAAAAGTAACAAACAAGCTGCTTCTGTGCTATGGGGATGCCTCTTGTCCCTCACAGTTCTCCAATGCAAGTACCATGACCACAAGCAGGGGAGGTTTTCAGAACACTAGCAGCCTTCCCACTCAGTATCACTGGGAACAACAAAGTTTAAAATCCAGGTTTGCTCTTGCATGGCAGTGCTTCACTGACTGCACCTCTGCTGTCAGACTCCCAGTTTTATGGGCTTTGGTTTAGAGATGTTTATCATATTTATATATATATAAACCTTTACCTCACAATTTAAAGACAAGGGTATTTTTCACAGCAGTCAGACTCCCATTTCTTATATTTTCACAAGAGTTGCAAGGAAGGAGAACTTCTAAATCACCAGGAAGCTCTGGCAACGCAGCCCCTACTGTGCAAGATTGCTTTTAAAAAGCACTTACTTTTTATGGTCTAATTTAGGGCGACATTGAATGTTCTCAAGAATACTTTCCAGTTCCTCCAAGTGTTCTGCCCTGTTAAAATGTCTAGAAGTCCTTTCCTACATTAATTCCAAGCCAAATGTACTGTGTGCATCTTGGAACTGTACCAAATGGCCAAACCTTCAGTCATCATTCCTGGGATAAATTACCTCTCCATCAGGCTGGGTATTAAATGAATTCTGTAGAGACACGGGGACCAGGACTACTTTTATTTCATATACGTTAATGCTGCACTTACTGTTTGACCTTTAGCAGCTACAGGAAGAGTTGTTGTGGTGGGGAGCAGTGGGGAACTAAATTCTTTTAAGATCCCAAGCTCAGCCAACAAGGCACAGCGGTGTCAGTGGCAGGCAGCATTTTCAGCAGCACATTTAGACATAAGACACTGATACAGTCTTCAGAGATACTCAGTGCAGAGATAAGCTTGTTTGTCAGGGCTGGAGGGGTCCTGGAAGCAGAACCATTCCTCGGTGCTTGGGCTCTTCTAAAAGGACCCGATATTACTGGAAGCTGCAGTGGATTCAGTGCAGCAGCTGGAAATTCAGCTCTTGTGGAAGCGAGGCCAGGTCTGCCCTGGGTTCTATCCATAATGGGAAATCCCCTGAACCTTTCAGTGGCCCTACAGTAGGCCTGCATAGAGCACAGGCTTGAGAGAGTGAATAGACAGCACTGTAGGAGGGCTGTGGAGCAGGTTTCCTCTCCTCGCCTTCTGTCCCCCGTAACACATGCACGCTGACAGTCTCAGCTTGGGTTGGTACCACGCTCGTGTTTGCGGGAGAAAGATTCCTCGCCCACCAGCCTGGCAGAGGTCCCTGCTCACCACCCAGGAGGTTCTGCAGCAACTGTCAGCCCCAAGGAGTGGGCTGGGAGCAGCTTTCCCTGCAGCAACCCTTCCCCACAGCACCCTGTCTGCACTGCTCTGTGGTAGTTTGCACCCATTAAATCCCTCTTGTTCTTTCCCAGAGAATTTCTCTGCCTCTGATTTATTTCTCTAGCCATCTGCTTCATAGTGGTGACGGATAGAGGATCTGGGAGCTGATAGCCACATTTACCCCCTGGCCAAGGCACTACCTCCTGAACACCTCTCCAGCATCATATTTCAGCCCTCACTGGACAAACTGACCCTACAGGCCAGCAGCAAGAAGATCCCAAGTCTGCTTGGGGTAAGAAGCCTTCCCATCACATTCCTAAACTTGTTTTTAACAATTCCTTTACTTTTCTGTGGGTTTCCTCCTAAATGATCATGCGTTGGGTAAGAAATGTAATCCTCCCCCCTTCTTCATACAGCACACAAATGCAGACCTGCTACGTAACAGAAAAAATAAAAGCTTCCCACCACCAAATAAAAAGTCTCCAGGCTGTCTTTACTTTTAAGTAAAGATTCATGGAGATCTTCAAGCAAGGCTTATGTTTAGGGTGCAAGGATACTTCTGACACTGCTATTTTATTTATTTTTTGATGGTGAAGAAACAGGAATTTATATTTGGGAAATAAAAAAGCTCCAAAGGTGCTTGAAAGCAGATCATTTTACAGCACTCATTCTTGGCTTGCTCCAGCTGTCTTAGAGGGAGCTTGAACAGAATCACTGAAGACCTGGATTCATTGCAAGTGGTGCAAGGAAGGGAAATGAGGAGCTCACCTTGTTACTCTAACACTAATTGTAAAATTGGAAGAGAGCTACTCATCTGATTCATAAAGTGCTTTGAAATCTATGACATACATCAGAGATGGGGCCTGTGACAACAGGATCCTTCACTACAGTTTGCAAAAAGAAGAGAAGTCAGATCTGGGGGCCAGTTAAATTGAGAGGTTTTGTGCAGTAGGAAAACACATTGGCTGAGAAAGCAAACTCCAACTCTTTTGTGAGGAAATCCCACGAGCTCTCCATAACACAAAAAGCAAAGGAAGAAAGAGCCTATAAATAAATCTATTTGACATCTTGAAGACAGGCACGGTTACACATCAGTCCCCAACCAGCAAGGCAAGGCAGGTGTCCTGGGGAGAGCCCAGGGACAGCAGCCCAGCCTGCCCTTCCCAGCAGCAGCTTATAGACACATCCTCAGCTAACCAGAGCAAGCATTTACAGAGCAGAAAGACAGCAAAGCTAAGACCATATCAATCACAAAATATTGAATCCTCACCAACAAAAAGCATCTCCTAAGGCTGACTAGGTTTCACAACTGATGGCAAGAGATGCCTCATGCTAAGCCATGCTTCCCTGTCTCTCCTACCAAGAGGAATAGTTAAAAGCAGTAATGCACGTTCCCACTGACAGTCATCTCAAGCACCTAAAAGCAAACAGTTCTCTCATGAGGTCAACCCACTGCCACATCTGAGCATCCCTGGTGATTTGCAGTCTCTTAAAAAACCCTCAAACATAAAAGAGATTTTCTCCTTACCTGATGCTTCTTGTTTCCCAGTGTCAAACCACTGCCACATCTGAGCATCCCTAGTGATTTACAGCCCTTTAAAAATAAAAAAGACTTTAGACTCAGGACAGATTTTCCCCTCACCTAATACTTGTGCCCACCCACAGGTCACTTGGGTGGATCCAAGAATACAAAGTCCCCTGTAAGTTCTTCTGAGTGAGACATACTTATGACAACAGTTTTCCCCCTTGGAACAAACTCATCTGAACCTTCTCCCCTACTAATGTGGGATTTAAACAGCCTCCCATAACCCCTTCTATGAGGTACCTCGGCCACGAACGCCACATGGAGTGCCTAAATGCAGAAGGCCTAGGTCACATCCTAAATAGCAATGATTTTAGGATCTCTTTCCTACCACGTTGCTACACTAAACAGGAGCTCACCAGCTGTTTAGGTAAAGGAAGCTCCTTTTCACCATCAGTAATAAGGAGAACCCAGCCACAATCATCCTCCAGCAAAAGGAGGAACAATAGAAAAATTGCAGATAGAAAAAAGTCAGCAAATACTGCAGATGCTTGTAGATGCCTAAGGGCCTCAGGCTTTGCTGTGTGGTCATTATAAGGGGTTGGCTATAGAAGGGCATGCTGGAAGAAATCTTAATTTGGGAAACAACCAATAACAAGGCAAATTAACAGAGCCTGGGAGAGGGTACGGTAGGGTGATTGGAAATATTGCTGATATTGAACTTGGCTTGCTTGTGCTGGGGCCGTGATGGCAAGGAATGAAAACTGCAGCAGGCTTTAATTGTATCTGTAATCAGGAGGAGCCTGTGCTACTGGGCTGAACCTTGGCATACTGGGTTGCCAGGTGTGTCTGTTCCTGCCCTAGTGAGACAGCGAGCTTGATGAGATGGCTCTGTGGGCTCTGTTTGCTGTGCACAAGTTCTGTCATCTCCTGGAGCTGCCTCACCAACTTACGGAGAAGCGAGAAGCGGCAGCAGGTGGCTTTCTGCCAGCCTTGTTCCCTGACTCAGGCTGCTGGCAGGGGGCCACCTCCAGCTCCTGTCTTTGGTACAGAACGTGTGCAGGGAGTGAGGCACAAGTACCCAGGGGGGGATGAACGAAGTGTGAGTGGGGATGTGGGGGTGAGCATTTCAAGAATGATAAGCAAGGACGCTGCTTCCATTCAGTCAAAAACGCCCAAGAGATCTGTCCCCTGCTGTGGCAGCAGTACAGGTGACTGCCAGCAGCAGACTCTGCACTCTGACAGTAAGAGGAAGGCAATCACATCACTAATACTGATGCTTTTTTATGGTAGCCCAATCTGAGAGACTAGAGAAAAAGGACATAAAACCCACCCAAAAATTAGACTGTTATTATCAGACAAGAGGAACCCAGGAGAAACAGTGTGGACCAAGCAGCCTGCATCTCATGCTCGGTGCTGCGCATGGGTGCTCCTGCCTGGGCCTCTTGGATACTCAGATTTTGCTTTGAAAGCATGGAGGTGTGAATGCAAGTGGGTCAACATGCTCAGAAATATTTCTTAATAAAAAATTAATTCTTCCCTTTCATAAGATCTCACACTGAGCTTTGTTACACAATTTTTCAGCATACAGAAGCCCACTGCTGGCACGTTCCCCCTCTTCGCTCTGCTTTGGGAGCAGAGGCAGAAGACTGCAGTGAGGCAGAGCTGTGAACCAAAGGCAATCCATCACGCAGGCAGGGGCACCTTCAGGAATTTCGGGCACGGTGGTGAGCCACTGCCCTCGGTGGAGGTACTGCCTGCCCTTCTGGGTGCCAAAGAGTATGGAGCAGCATCTAACAATGGCTGCTTCTGCTCCAGGAGCTGCTTTTAGTTATTTTTAGGTGTCAGGCAAACAGACACTCAGGGAAGTTCCTGGCATCTAAGAGGGCTCAGCTGTGGAGGAAAAAAGCAACCTCTAGTTAAGCAGGGCAGCCTGCTGTTATCAGAGCACCTTGGTTAAAGAGTCCCCAAGGGGATAAAGGGGGGAATTCAATACAAATGGAAAGGTTCTAATACCAGGGGAAGGAACAAAAGTGGAAAAAATTGGACTAACTAGAAAACCTCCCAGTGACTTGAGGGGAAGCAAGAGTCTCTAGCCAAGTTAGTTTTAGGGAAGCAAGTGGAAATATTTATTAGCTGGGAGCCGTACTGAGCCCAGAAGAAGTTGATAGAAAAGTGGTTCTCCTTCTCAGAAGGAGAGAGGTGGAATTTGTTCCCATTATTCACACTCCCGTAGCACTACTGACATTATTTCCTGGTGCTCACTTCCTGCACGCACTATTGCCCTCCTCCAGAACACCCAAGCTCCTGGTGGCTGCTCAGGGCTGCCCAGCACTGTTCCTGCTAGGAAGGTTCCTCTCTCCTAACATGCAGCTGCAACATGATGAGCTGGGCTGGGAGCAGAGGCTGCACCCCACAGGGGGGCTGATGGTTGCTTGGTGGCCTGATCACCACCAGGTTTCTGGAGCTAACGCGACCTGCACAAACTTACAGACTGTCCTGGGAGCTTCCTTACCTTGTAACGAAAAGGAGAAAGCCTTGCCAGAGATAAATAGTCTCTTCCTTGTTCCACAGAGAACTAATCAATCCCAGTAGCAAAGACTCTGTGCAGCCCTACAGCAGCACACCATCAGTGCCAGGTGCTCAACGGTGAAGGGAAAGGGGAAGTGAGGGGGAACCTGAAGTCATTTTTCTTTGAAGAGACTTTTATAAACTGTAGTTAGAAATAATGGTTTGAAAATGCATGAAGAGTCCCTAGCTAGCGCCCCGGTGAACCTGTAGTGATGTTTTGCCTCTAAAGCATTTAGAAATGTATGGAGAGAGTTATTCAAATGAATAAATAATAGCTCTCAGACTGTTTTGCCTGAAGACCTGCATATACTTTGCATAAGCCCTTGCATTCACAGCCTGGTGTTCCAAGCCCCTCCTCGGCGAGCAAGGAGGGAAGAGCAGGAGAGAAAGGACTCATTATCAGAACTCCGAGCCAGAAGTCCAGATGGGAGCTGAAGCTAAGGAACGGGGGGGATTTGGCTTACAGTTCAGTCTGCATGAAGGGTGCATCTGTTTTTGTCTTGAAGGTATACCTTGACTTTACCTGCCAACTGCATGCATCTCAAGCTAAACGAGAGCTTCCCCTTATTAAAGCACTATGTATCCTAGTTTTCAGTCCAAATAAGGCTTCACACAGGGAAACAGACATCTGCTGAGCATTTGCACATGTGTTAAAAAGGGAACACAGCACTTTTCTGCCCTCCAAAAGCGAATTCAGTACCGTTGGAGGGTAAAGAGCACAGTGGAATGGGAGGGAAGCAGCAATAGTGTGCAGATAAGCAGGGATATACATGGCTGCAATTAATACTCTTGCAGCTGGGAAAGAACCTGCACCTTTCTAGCAATTACAGCAATAAGTCATCTTAAGAAGGGAGGCTGCAAGAACTCTGTCCTTTCCAGCGCTGAAAAAACCCTGCTTCAGCTCAACCTTGTGCAGAGCTCTTCAAGACACAAAATCCCTTTGTGTTGTGCAGAAGATCAGGGGGCATGGTCACCAAGTCCCTCCAGCATTTAAGATGTTTCTCTCCCGATTTGCAGAATGTTTTGTTTGTTTCTTTATCTAGTTGAAGGTGAAGAAAAATGGTTATTCACCATCAGTTACACAGAGGCTGGAACTTTCCCCTCCTGTTTTCTCCTGCACTTACAGCAACAGCACGTGGCAGTGCCAGATGCCACACGTTTTTGGGGTGCTGCATTCACATATTTTACCAAAGTACAAAGCTGTAATATGCCTTGGTACATTATTCATCAAAAGGGCTAGTCTAGCACAATCAGAGCTCTTCCAGACAACACAGAGAATTCCTTTCTCTTATTATCTGCAATACAATATATAATATTGTATACAATCTATGATACAATGGAGACTGACTTCTGGAAGGACAAACTCTCACCTTTTGCTTTCCCAGACCCTGCTGCGTCCAAACATTCAGTAGCTGTTTCCTCTCCTTGAAGCCTCAGTGCAGGAGCAAATCTTTCAAGCACACAAGAGCCAAGCACATAATGCAGGGCTACATATGCAGTAAGACTCAACATCTGATTACATTTATGCAAATGCCTATATTTATTAGCATAACAGGAAGATTGTTCTACTGCCTGCAAAGAAATGAGCCCCTTTATTCAAATAGATGTGTCAGTTCTGAGCAGTTAATAAGATCTATTCGTAATCCATAGGTATGCACGATAAAATCAGGATATTTAGCACTTTAGCTGGCAGAGGAAGTGCTAGGAATATCGGTAGCATGTAACTCAGAGCAATCATTAAGAGAGATATTTAAGTACTCTTCAGGGTAATTCTTGACAGCGGAAGGGAACCCAAACACACTCCAAATCGCATTCTAGTTTCAGCTGCCAACTCTTCGCTGTAGGAGCCAGCAGGATGGTGATGTCCCTGCATGGTGCTGTGCTCTAGTGCACCAGATGAGACCCACGAAGGTGAGGGGGAAGGGACAGCTTGGCAGAAGAGAAAGCACTGTCATCATTTGCTCCCCCAGCAAGAGTCCCGAGAACATGCTAAGGCTAAACATACCTGGCTTTTTACTTTCATTCCTTGAGGATTATAAACTTGGATACAAGTTTGGTTGGACACATCAGCTTCTGTTTGCACCTGCTTTCCCAAGTGAAGGCTTTTGGCATCTTTAACTTGGATCTTATCAACTTGAGAGGGGAATAGGCCAGGTTGCATTGAGACAATGAAATCTCACTGATTTACTTCGTGGTGGAGAGAGAGCTGGGCAGTCGTGTGTTGACTTAGCACAGATCTTTCCAGCCGGTCCAAGGAGAAACCAGGACTACCAAATGCACAATACTTCACTGGCTCCCATTGTGCTTGGGAAAGTGTCTGGGATCCTGTGGTGGACACTAGAATTGCTGTTTTTATTTTTTCCCAATTAGCTGTGAAATGATGTTTCCAACCTGCTAAAATGCCCACTTAGACTTCTGGGTAGCAAACATTTGCCCATCTGCCAAGAGGTTTTCCAGACGACATTTATCTAAATAGAGAAATCAGACTGCTATTCACATTTGATTAACAAACACAGACTCTAATTAGCCCATGTGATTAAGATTCATTTGAGAAGTCACTTCAACACATACATAAAACCATCACTCCTTTACTCCGTGATGATGATGGCGAGGAAGAGCGGTCCTGTCTCACTCCAACTATGCAGAGGAAAAGCAGAAATGTTCAAGAAGGGCACTGTAAGAGCAAAGGGTCAGGACAGTGCCAGGGTAACTCCAGTGGTAATCAGAGTGATTCTCCCACCAAGCAATCTGTTGCAGCAGGTCCCTAACACAGCCAGGCTTGGCAGGAGAGAAATCACCATTTCTTAGCCCACCAGAGATATCTGCCTGGCTTCTCCTAAACTCCGCAACAGCACAACAGACAGGTCTTGTTACATATTCTTAGGGTCTAGATTTTAATTCCCTGGGAGACTACAGCTGAGATTCAGGATCTGGGTCTCCCTGCACAGAGATAGGAGCCGGGCTGTGAAATTTGCCATGTAGGGAAGAATCCCATTTTCAAAGCTGCTGGAGCTTTACTGTAAGAGTCTGCTTAAAGCAGTGTGCTGTGTACCACTGCAGTTCTCCCACACGACTTGGGTGTCAGGGAATGTTGTTGCTCCAGTGTTGATAAATATAACGTCGCCTGTTGTTCATATGGTTCAATGCCGCAATTACTACAATCAATTTGATTTGTAATGTGTCCTGTCTTATGAATCACTGAGTTATTAACCTTAACAATGTCAATGAGCTGCTAGTGTAATTGAGTCTCAGCAAATTAAGGTTTGGGGTAATTATTAAAAGCTGCTTTGTACACAGGAATATATTAATATGTTATTGATGCTGTGTGATTATACTCTTGCACTGAGAGAAGACTTCAGAGTGACTGTAGCAAAAGATATAAAGCCAGCCTGAGCAGCCTCAAATGACAGTAGGTATGTTGGCATATTGATTATAATTCCCTTGCATTTCCCTTGTAATATTTATGTAGCACTGAGTAATTTAACATGGTGGTGCAGAACTTCCAGTTATTGGTCTCTTTGCTTCCCAGATAACAGGCTGTGACAACTGAGGTTTCTCTGTGAGGATAACATTCAGCCCCAGCCCATCCTAAGAGTATGAATACCAGGCTGGACTGAAGAAATAAAATGGGAGACCATTAGACAAAGTTCTCATCATATTTCAGTGTAAAGGCACAACCCACAACCTACTGCATTTTTCCTCTTTAGGTGGATCACTGGGAGTTATTGTTGCAAGCTGGTTGGCAGCTGTTGGTGTGAACACTTGTGTGTCATTAATATTTTTACTGTAATTAAAATATATGCAAGTTCAAAACAAAACAAAAATTGAAATGGCTAAAAAAAAAAATCCAAAATTCTGAGAAAGGAAAGAACTGGAACCCAAACAAATACAAAATATAAATGACAGTTTTTGTAATGGCTTCTTCAAAAACACAATACCTGGAAGGATTTTAGAACTATATCAGCTACAACAGGGCAATCTGCTCTGTCAGTTGTACATGTGAAAATATAAGTACTGAGAAGTCTATCATTGCTTTTGTCTGCAGAGAATCACCTGCAATCATCTAAGCTCTTTTCAAAGGATTCAAACTGAGTCCAAGGAAAAGAAAAGAAAAATAAACTAGAAAAAAAAGAATGTTCTTTGTAAAAATACAGCGTTAGAATTTTTTGGATTAGTTGCTTCTTCTTAATATGAATCTGCATTTATGATGTTGTATTGCACTTCTCTTACCTACGAGATTACTGTCCTTGCAGGCCTGATGCTTAAAGTGCTGTCACACTTTTCTGGTGAGAGAGATTATTTCCCTGTACAAACACACCCTCCCTGTATGAGAACTGTGATAGTGAAACTGGCTGCAGGAAAGTGAGAGGCAATTTTTCAGCTGCCGAATATGGTTCTACTATCTCCATTTAGAGCAGAAAATCTCCCATTACCTTGGCTGTGCATAGCATACAAAAAAGCTCGTTTCATTTCCCAGGCAGGGCTGGAGTTGGGGAGAAGTGATATCAGCTAGAAGTAAAATATTTATGCAAATATTTCTTCCCAGAGCAATCTGTATTTTTAAAGCTCTCTCCTCACCACAGATATAATGTCTGACTGTCAGCGCTGAGCCTGCTGCTGGTCTTCCTAGAGGAGTCATCCTCTGCTAATGGCAAAGATTGTTAGTGTCACTTCCCAGCACTAAAGGTTCCCCTGAATTTGTTTGGTCTGTTGCTGGTGATTATTCCTTTCTGCAGGCTGGGTCTGAAGGAACAAGAAAATTGGATGCATTGTCCTGGGGAGTCCTGCGGCACAAGCAAAAAGAGATAAGATACAAGGGGCAGGGAAAGTAAAATCAGGTATCTCGTTGACAGCTGTCTCCAACAGTGCAAACACATCCCTGTTGCTTGTCTGTTGAGGGTCTCTGTGGCCAATACAGATTTATGTGCTGTTACTGATCGGTATTGCAGATGTCCACAGTACCAGCCAGGTGGGAAGTTAATGTATTGCTACAGCAACTCTTCCTTGGCCTAATTGAGCTGCAGACTTCAATGTGCTATTTGGCCCCTTAGGAAAAAACAGCCCTGTCTCTAAAGTGCTGGCTGTCTAATAGAGAGAGGAGAGAGCATGTGGAGGCACTGGGGTCTAACTTACTGGAAGAGGGTGATGGTGGGTGACAGGGCCTGATGAACAGAGAGGCGATGCCTTCACGGTCACTCAAAGGCTGGCGCAGAGCCTGCAGCTGAAGCCAGTTTACTTCAGTGCTTTAAGTGGCCCTAGAAACAACTTGTGAAAGGGGCTTTGCAAGCACCAGCAAGAGATTTCTCACCCAGTTGGGGTGAGAGATGGGGATGCTTTCTAATTAGGAAGAAAAGGAATTGTTCTCCACTAGGCCCCCCTATGATCTCATCCCTTGTGCACAGGCAGGAATGTCAAGGCACCATCACAGAAAGGAGCACATTGTTCCTTGCGTCTCTTGGCAAGGGGAGGTGAGGGACAGGTCAAGCATGAGGATGGGCTGGGGCAGCCCATGGGGCCCAGCAGACCCCCTGGGTGCTGAGCTTCTCTCAAAAAGCCCATCACCCAGCCCGGGCCCACCAACTCCAAGGGAATCCCAGCTCCTCTGGTCATAGGCCTGGGACCTGCCCGGGGCTCATCTCAGTCCTTCCTCATAGTGATTAAATATGCTGTCCCTAATAAGTGGTGACATGGCAATTTTCTCCATCATGTCAGTTGTCAAGGGGGACAGCAGATTCCCCTCACAGCCCAGAACTTCACTGTCAGCCTCCCTGAAACATGCTGAGGAGAAATAAATCAATTACGGAGCCCAGCAACTGCAATCTGCTTCACAGCAGCTGCCCCAGACGGATGGGACAACACTTCTGGCTCAGTGCTGGCAGCCTCCCCTGGAGCAGAAACCCTCAGTGCCATGGGGCAGAGCAATACTGAGGTGATTTTCCCCTGTAAATGGTTCCTGGCCCCCAGTTGCCGCTTGCTCTCCTGGGGATGGCTAGGTGCTGGGCAAAGCACAGTTTGGGGGCTGTCTGCTCACAAAGGAAGCACCTGGGTTACTGCAGTTGTGGCATGCGCATAGAGTGTATGTTCCTTTTTAATTGAAGAAGAAAAGACAAAGCTGATAGAGAGCATAAGGGTCTTGTGGGATGTACAGTCAGCCCAGGCATCAAGTGATGCTCTGTGCTGAGCACATGGGCCAAGTGATCCCACTCAGAAATTTGCTCTTGGTTTTCTGAGGACTACTCATCAAAACAGCCTTTTTATTTCAGTTTTTTCCCCCTTTGTATTCTTCACTTGCATCTGTTGTTTTCAGGGGCAGAACTGCTGGTACAAAAATTCCCTGGTTTATCAATCCCTCCTGAAATTAACCATCTAGAGCATTTGAGTCTGATTTCTGAGGATGTCTTCTGGCCAGAAGCAGTGGGGATAACACTGATTTGTAAGAGTTAAGTGGCTCTTGTTGAAATTATGGGCTTTAATTTTCTCTGTTCCTCTTAGCATTCATTTACTGACACAACTAGCCACTTGCTACCTTTATTAGTGCAGTTGGTGGGCAACTTTCCAAATCAATTAATGTTATTGTTTCATTTCTTAGGGCTGTAAAATCACAAGATTTATAAGAAATACGTAAGTCTATGAAGTATGCCATAGAACTATGGCAGAGATGGAGAGTAATTAGATCAGCTAGAGCCACTGCAATCCCATCTGCTGAGCATGTTCCATTAAAATACCTTTCTCTTTGCTTCAAGAAATATTATTAGCTTAAATATCACAGGAAGGGGGGAGGAAAACAAAACGGGCTTTCATATTAATGCTTCTCAGATACATTTGAAGGGGAAATGGCAGACAGCTCTTCTCTCTTGGGGTGCTTTTTCCCGTTAGAGCTAGTATCCTAAGCAGGACTTGGCACTGAAAGCAGCCCTGTCAAGGAAGTGCCCTTGGCATTGGCTTGGCGTTCTTCCCATTTGAAGAGCTAAAAAATTTGGAGGGCACCAGGCAAGCAAAGCCACAAGAGTGATGACCAGGTCCCCAGAGGCCTGATCTGCTGTGAACTGACAGAGGAACAAGCTGGCCCGGAGGTGCCCTGGCCTAAACGCTCTCTTGTATCACACCCCAATTAAGACTGGATGGGATCTTTGGAGGTCTTTAGTCCAACCCCTGCTCCGAGCCAGGCTAACTACAAGGTTAGATGAGTTTGCTAACCTGACACAATGGATAAAGAACAGGTGGGATAAGAAGAGCAGCAGCAGAACAGAACAGGTAGGTGTCCAAGTGTCCATGCTCTTGCCCAGATGCTGAACTACCCTTTGGCCTCTCTAGGTACAGCCCCAAAACTGGAGAAGTCTTTAGCTTTGTTGTACAGCAGCAGGAACAGTAGGGAGTGTTCACGAGCTGTCACAGCTCCAGCTCACACGGCTTCCATTCATCTTTTATCCTCAAAGAATAAATAGCCTGAAGGGGCTATAATAACGGTTAAATTGTGTAATGTAAATTAAAAGCAAAATGAAAGAGCAGAAGCCACTGAGACAGTGGAAAGCATTTCTCAGCAAGAAGGACTGAAATCAGCCATCCCAGGGTCCTCCAGCTGAACTTGCCCCTGGCCTGGTATCAAAAGTCCTTTTGCGTCAGTGCTCCTTTTTTTTCCTCATTGGTAAGCTGAGGGAATGAAACCTTTTCTCCAACCCTCAGTCTTGTCAATTTAGGCTTAGATTACAAGTCACAAGGCCCCGTTCTGCTCTTCTAAAGCACTCTGTGATGGCTCCATTTGAAGCAAGCATTCGCCACAGACCTCAGGACTGATGCAGTTGCATGCTGTCGTACAACACCTTGCTCCAGAGGTGGTTTCTTTTCAGCTTGCATTGATGTCCTCTCTTCATAACTTGGGTATCTGACTCCACAGCTTGCTCAGTCTTGGTGCTTTTTCCATGACCACAAAAAAGTGAACCACTTGGGGTGACTGCATTACTTGTTATCTTTAATAACCTAATTTTGACCACATAGGCAGATATCAATTCAAGGGTTATAGAGGGAACAACAGTTTCATAGTTTTTAATGTTTCTTTACCTTCCTATATCTTCAGTGCCATTGCTTTTCTTTTTCTTTCTTTCCTGAATCAGCTTACCAGCGGATAATTGGATCAACCACCAAAAACCCCAGTTGCAGAATTTGTGGAATTATTAAACCTTGAGTTTGGAGGATTATTACCAGCAGGTGATTTTAATTTGCTGTAGTGGTCAGCAAAGGTAAAAATGATGTCAATACATTTGTAATCTTGTGTCGCTGCCTCAGTTATTTAATGTGTGTGGAAGGAATAAATTGTGGAGCAGTCTCTTATGGTGTTAAAGGACAAAGATTAAAGAAAAAAATTGACTGGTCATTTTAAGTATAAGATGCTTGTATCTGAAATTTTAACATTTAAATTTTACAATAAAGTGATGCTTTAAGGAGTTACGAGACGATTTGTGACAGGAACATTAGGTTCATCTGAGCTGAAGTGCTGGAGCTAAGCACTGCCTCAAAGACATCTTTGTGCTGCATTGCTAAGCAACCCCGTCCGCAGCTCTGTGGCTTGTTAATTTCAGAAGTAAGCTGCAGAAATGAAACTCCCAATTTCAGGAAGGGGATGAAGGAAGCACAAACGTTAATTTTGTCATCTGTTGTCTGCTTTTAAAGGGGGGCTGCAAAGTGGCAGCTGGTGGGATGGATCGGAAGTAATAGCCTTTTGCAGTCAACAGGCATTCCTCCTTGATGTTCAATGCCCGGAGCTTTTGGGATTACCAGGCTCCAAGAGGAAAAGGAAAGGCTGATTGATTCGCCAGGAGGGGAACTGAGCCTGCTGCCTCTGCCCCACACGTGGGGTCTGACAGACAAGAAAACCTTGGGCTGACCAGGGCCAGGAGCAGAACTCACAGGGAGCTTATCACGGGAGGAGAGGGTTTGGTTTGGGGAAAGTTCAGGCCCCAGAGGCAGAAGTGAGGGGTGAGATAGCCTAGGAGAGGGGAGTCAGGATGCACAAAGCAAGAGAAACACACCAGTAACAGGATAAGGAATTTCCTTTAAGATATCCAGGCCCATCCTGCATGTGTAGCCTGCGGCCCAGTTTTCAGGCTGATTCAGGTTGCACTGGTGACAGAGGCCAGGTGGGCCCAGGGGATGGATGAGTGACTGAAAAAATCAGATGCTCTTTCTCTGGAGCATAAGAAGCACGAGTAAGCGTTACATTATCCAGGTCAGAAAGCGTCAGCTCCATTTACTGTGGTTGCACTTGTCTTTACAACAGGGCAGCTCAGCTTAGTGTTTGTTTGTTTGTTTTCTTAAATTGATTCCCAGCTGACTTGGTCTGAACTGGAGGTATGAAATGAAACAGGAGCACCCACATTCCTCTGAGCACCAGTGAAGCAACACTGTTTTAAATTTTTCCTTTAAATAAATCATGCTGACCTTCTTGTACACAAGAAAAATCAATCGCTGAGATAATCTTTCTTCCCCTACACCTGGCACGATCCTTCTTTCAGAACATAGAGCAGCACCCAAAGTGTTAAGGGAGGAGGGGGGACATGCAGGTAATTCAGGGTAACCCTTGGAGCTGGATGAGTCCAAAGGGAAAACCACCTTAATGTATACACACATCCTGGGTATGATACTGGAAACAAAGCTGCAGCGATACCAGGGGAGAATTTAGTTCTCAGGTATAATATTTTATTCTAGAAGGAGGGGAAAAAAATAAATAAAATAAAAATAAAGGAAAAAAAAAATGATGTGAATATTTTCCTCCTAATATTGTCAGACAACTACAGTAGCCATGGCAACCGGAGGAGCAAACGTCTCAGGGACTGTATGTCTGGTAAACATATTCTCTGGACTCCCATTTATTATGTTATTAAATAGCATGTTTGCGCCAAGACCCAGCACAATATATTATTACACTGTTATCACTAAGGGCCAAACCCACTGGTTGAGCACTCAGCAGAGCTACCATGCCTCAACGCAGAAATTACAGCCCATGGTCCAGGGACTCCTTGTGGGAAAACAAAGCTGGTGGCTCTGCCAACAGCCCAGCCTCCCAGGAGGCTTGGTGGCGAGGTCAGGCCTCCCACAAGAAAAGCTCAGACAGGCAGAAAAACCTTCATCGGCAAGGTTAGGGCTTGATCCTGCCCAGACTTTGGAGCTGGGAGGAAGTTTTGGTCCCTGCTCCCTGCCTGCTGCCCAGATGTGCTGCAAGCCATTAGCAGAAAAAAAAACAGGAGACTTCACACTTCTACAAAGGATTGGCTCCAGATGTTATAACACAGCACTCTATGTCTTTCCTCAGTGTAGATGCTGAAGAATATATTTTACCATTTTACTGCTCCCCACCTCTCCTCCCTGCTGCTGGTTGTACTGCAAAAAATAACACAAGAAGAGCAGTAAAGCTGACCCCAGTGAATGCAGCTCTGGGCAGTTCAGGAGCAGGAGACTGAATCCTGTAACTGTTTTTCAGTGCTGCGGGTACATGTGTAAAGGAAACAGAATCCCTTTCTGCACACCCCTACGGTGTGTGCTTCTCTGTGGAATGAGACAAGAGCCCTCAGTTCAGGAGCACCATCCAGCTGGGCATGACCTCCCTCCAGGTCCCTGTCCTCCTTGCCCTGCGACAACCCCTGCTCTGCCACCTCTCAAAAATATTGACCTCATCTGCTTAAAGACAAACAGTGGAGTGAAGCCTTGGTCTTCCACTGTTTCCCACTACTCCAGTAGGTCTGCTAAATACTGTTATTATTGTGGTAGGTTACTTGAATGTAAACCCTTCTCAAGACCTGAAAGTCGAGTAATTTCCCTTCTGTTCCTGCAAGCATTATTTTAGGAGCTTTTTCAGTCTGGAGGCTCCATTCCATGCTAATCCTATAAGCAGCCCTGTCAGGTTTCATGGTGGGAGTCAAGAGGGGAATGAAGAAGAAATTCAAGCAATGCTCAGCCCACCTGAAAATCCAACCTGAGCAGCCCCCAGACGGAGCCTTTGTCCAAGTTATTTCCCTTCAGCCACCGGGTGCAATCAGCAGATGTGGCCTCATTTCAAAGGCTGCTTTTCCTCGAAGACCAAGGAAGTGCTTGTTGCTCTGGCTTTATTTTGTCTTTGCTTTTCTGCAACAAGTCTGTTTTATGGCTGCCTACCAAAGGAAACCTAAAAAGCTCTGCCTCCTGCTGCACTGCTCTCGAAACTATGCTGTCTTGAAAGCAGAACCTTGAAGTTTGCTGAATGCAGTTTCTTGAACACAGTAGTAAAAGGTTCACGCACATTTATTTTTAAAAAGAGAAGGAAAAGAAATGAGAATTTAGCCTGTTCCTCTAATAATCAAATTAACTGTAACTTGGCCTGCTGCCCTTGTCTTCCTAATTTTGACAGTAGCTTTTGGGAATTAAACAATCTAAGCTGAGGACCAGGCAGGCAGCATGCAGGCTTCTCATTTAAAAAAAAATAGTCTTTCAAGGGAGCATGAATGCTTACAAAGCAGAGACATACTTCTAATATTTTTCTTTACAAACACACTGTTTTTATCCCAGGAAACCCACTGAGAATAAGCGAATCTGGGGCACAAATAATGGTAGGTTGTAGAAAGGGATAGGGATAGAGCAGGGTTGTCAGCGTGGCACAGTGCTTCAGGAGCAAGGTTCACTGAAAGGTTGAATTTGATGTTTCACTCCTCCATTTCCCAGTAAAAAACAAATGTCTTGCTGAGGAAAATCCCCCAGAGGAAAGACCCTCTGAAGGGTCTCAAGGCAAAGTCAGGTCCTACCTCTCTCAGATGGGCATGGAAGGGGCTGGGGCAGGCAGCCAGGGCACAGAGGCTTTTCCTAACCAATCCCTCTCTTATTCCCCTCCCTCCCTCAAAACAAAGTTTTTCCCTCCCTCCTCGGGCTTCTCCTCAGCCTTCCTCATTCCCATCTGCTTCTAAATCGGGACCACACCAAGATGCTGTACACGGTGAGCATTGACTGAGCGTTCAATAGCAAACGTGTTCTGATTTTCTCCCCTTGATTAATTTTGTTAGAGAGGTGATGAACTCCACCTCTGACCTTCCCTCCCCGCCTGTCAGTCGGCTTTCACTGATGCAGGCAGCTTTTAAGTGACTCTGGTAACTTAATCATCCCTGCAGAGCCTTTTTGTGGCCGGGAATAGAACATCTTTTGTCCGCAATGGGGAAGTGAGATTAATGACTCTGAGTGGCCCCAGCGATTTCAATATTCATGTTGTGGGTAAATGTGCTAATGCTGATGGAGTGACCTACAGCATCATGTTGTAACATCGCTGATTAACTCCACCTCTGGTTCTTAAGTCTAAGCTGGGGGAGCTCAATTGTGTGGGAAAGGTAAAATTGATTTGTTCTTCCCTTGTTTCCCCCGTTTCTCTTGCATAATATCACTGCTGTTCCACTGCTTACAGCATGGCTTTTGAATGCTACCATGTTTTGCAGTCCAGATGTGGAAGCATCATGCTGTGCACCTGTACAAGGCTTGGCCCAACTCTCTGGACCTTGGGCTTCACGTCCTCTTGAAGCCCAATCCAAAGGGCAAGTATCTCAGCCAAGCCTCAGTGTGAGATCTTGCAGTGCTCCAAGGATCTCTCTGCCTGTGCTGATTTCACCCTTGGGGCACCAAGAAACAAACAGAGCTCTTCTCCCACCTTTCCTGATCCACACTGTTCCTACTCCTTCACCTGCCAGGGTTTTTACCTTCCCTCTGGCTCCACCTTCATGAATCAAAATGCTTTCTCACAGAATCACAGAATTTCTAGGTTGGAAGAGACTTCTGGAGCGCAATAACTCCTTGCTACCTGAACACCAGACTTCATTCATTTCTGTTTACAGTGGGAGCACCTGGAAGCTCTCAGTGGTCCTAAAAATTCCTCTGCTAAGCCCTATGCAAACAAGGACTTAAAAAAAAAAAAAAAAAAAAAAAAAAAGTTTTGCTCAAAGATCTGGCAAAGTATTTAACTTTGTCCAGAGCTTGGTATAAGAATGGAGACTTTAAGAAGGCTACCAGCCAGAGTTTGGGGTTTGCTTATAATTTGTAAAAGGCCTGGGATTTAAGGGACAGAAATAAACAGAAATGTTGAAAAATTTGCAGATTTTCTTTCTATTAATAGCATAGGGTGTTTAGATAGAGAAACAGAAAGAATCCTAGACAGAGGTGCTGTGGGGAGCTGACAGTCATCTAATTTATTTGACAGAGAAGCGATTCATCAAATGAGACTGTTATTAAAGGTTCTGGACCCGTTCAGAAGAGCAGAGCTGGCTGTGCCATCCCCGGGCTGGCTCTGCAACCCCTCACTGCTGGGAGAAGCCCGCTTGTCCTAGAGATAGTTTGGCTTCGTCCCTGCCATTTGCTGTGCAGAGCTGAACATAAACCAAGTCAGAGGCTGCCCTGGGGAAGGTGAGGGGCGGAACAGGCATAATGTAACCCTCTATCAGGGAAATGAGAGCACTGTCCTCACTGAGGGTTGCCACTCCTGCAAGAAATCAATTCAGCTGAATCAATGATGCTGAGAGGAGAGAAAGAAAAAATTAAAATAAAATAAAATAAAATAAAGTAAAATAAAGTAAAATAAAATAAAATAAAATAAAATAAAATAAAATAAAATAAAATAAAATAAAATAAAATAAAATAAAATAAAATAAAATAAAATAAAATAAAATAAAATAAAATAAAATAGCCACAGAGAGCTGTGCATTTGCACATGCACAAATCACACAAGGGGTTCATAAATGATACAAACTGCAAAAGGAGCACAATGTATCTGCCCAGGTAGGAGCATTTTAATCTGTGAAAAGATGCATCAAAGCAAGACTGGAGAAAGTGAGAGAGGAGCAAATGACAGGTGAGTGGAAAGTAGGCCAAATTAGCAATGCAGGGAAGACTCCAGCAATCAGTAGATGTCCTGGGGCAAAGTCAAAGCCCCCTTTACATGGCAATCCTTTTCTTTAGAAGTACAAACTTCCAGCAGCCGCGTACAGAAAACCACTCCAAATCTCCACTATTTTGTCAAAAACATACCACCACCCCTCATCTCATCCATGCTGCATTACAATGGACAACCTCTTAGCAGAAGGGGGGAGAAAAGCATTAAAATCAGAAGAAAATAACCTGGCGAGATGGTAGGGCAATCAATTAACAGATGAAAATGACAGCTCATTGCAGCAGGCACTGGTCACAATGCAGCCCAAGCAGGCAGGGAAGCCCCAGCCTGGGATCCAAGAGCTCCCGCACCTGCAGCAAAACACCAGCACAAACCCCTGGAGATGCCCAAAAGGTCAGAGAAAATAGGCTCCTGTATTAAAACACTGTTGTTGTTTCTGAAATACAATTAATTCTAGGGAAACACAAGCTCTGATGAACATATTCTGCAGTGGACTTGACACAAAAATCTGAAGTTTAGATCAATATTTGAAACATGCTGACAAACACCTCCTTGTTTTGACTCAAGCTGATCTTTTTGTTGCATTTGTTCTCCCTCTCCAAAACAAATAGGGTAAACGTGCCGTTCTGGTCAGCCTTTCCCTGCACCATTCCTGCTCCTCCACTGCACATCCGCTAAACCTTTCCAGGAAACATTTTTATTTTTATTTTTTATATTACCTATGCCAGAGCTAAGACGGGTTACCAAGAGCCATACCTGGGACTTGTAACACCTCTGCCACTGTCCCCTGGCTGGAGCAGTGCCTGCAGCCATGCCACAGCGGGCTGAGCACCCCTAGTCAGCAATAGTCCTGGTTACTCTCTCTGATCAGCTAACAGGCAGGGACAAATGAGGCAGGTGGCTTTTAGGAGAGCCACAACAGAAAAAAAAAAAAAACAGCTCCTCGTTCCCCCAGCTCTGATCAGGTCAGAGGCTGGAGCAGCAGCACCCATGGAGGGCAGCGCAGGAGCCACGTTGCAGCCTGCATGGATGGAAATTTGTTATTGGGGCTGCTCCTTCCAGTGCCGCGATGACAGGGAGCAGCAGGGCCACATCCTGCCCGGGTCACGTCACTCAGCCAACGGGACAGTAGCTGCTGGCTGCTGCTAAAAGCATCTGTAACTTAGTGCCTTTGGCTCCTGCTCAAGTAAAGGAAATACAATTAAAGCCAGGAGTGACAAGGCTTTTCCCCAAAAGCCAGAGCACTGCGGCTGTGGGACTGAGAGGAAAGCTGCTTCTGCACAAACCCAAGGGCCTGAGCTACTGATTTTCTCCCCTTTCCACCAAGTAAAGGACAAGCTGTCCCCAAAAAACAATTCTGAGTTGTGCTCCAGTGCTGCAGGAGCAGACTCTCACGGGAGGACAGGCTGCTGCCCCTCCTCAGCCATGGGTGCTCCCCAGAGCCCTGCAGGCAGAGCTCTTCCCTAAGGAATGGGATGCCAAACTATGTGGTAGGAGAAAAAATGGGAGACTGGGATTTGAAATCAGTGGAGGCTATGAATGCAGGAGGCTTACATGTGCGCTGTGGGAAGCCTCATCCTCAGCTTTTTTTTTTTTTTTTTTTTTCTGGGAAAGCTTCCAAGGTCAATATTTATATTCATATCAAGAGGTTTTCTGAACACCACTTACCATTAGCAGCTAAAATCTGGCCACCTGAAAAGGCTGCAAGACAAATCGTTGTCTGCTCGTCTCGGAGAGCTCCTTTTACAGGCTGCAAGTGAGGAGGCTGCCTGGGGTGTGCATGATCACACCTGAGCACCGTGCAGGATTTAATACTGCTTTCTGTGATGTTCCAGGGTGGACTCTGTAGGGTATTCTGGGAGACGATGCTCCAAACACAGGTGCCAGGACTCTGCTCAGCCCAGCACCATTTCCTGACATATAGGTGTGCCTGGTTCCAGACTATCAGGGATGTAGACTGAGAAACCAGCTCTCCATGGATTATCCCAGTATGAGTTACAGGCAGCCAATATGCTTTTCCCAACCAAGCCTGCACAAGTGTTGCTCAGGACCTTGCACAGCAGGTAACACGCAGAGAAATATACATTATGCTTGGATTTGCTGGAGTGTTTGCCAGTTTATGAGGATAAAATTAATTAGCAAAGCTCATTAGTTTCAAAGAGAATTTCATTTGGGATGAATATACATTCCTTGGGCTCTTTCTGCAAAATACAGAATGATGAATTTGAGACTAATCTTCCATCCCACAGTAATGGTGAACATTAGCGAAGTGGTGAGATTTAATCCAGGGACAGGTTTTGTTGCTGCAAACATCTGGATGCAAATCTCAGGCTGACAAATTTGGGGGCAGCATTAGTTATATCCATGATGATAATTTTAAAATCTATCATACAGGGCTGTGTTATTTTTATTTTTTTTTCTGTTGTAGCATGTGTAGTACTAGTCAGAGAGGATCTTGTGCAAAACCCGTGTACTGCAGAAGTCCCAGACATTAAAGCCTGGATGAATTGCTTCAGCATTGTCCTAGCTATGCAGCTTTTGAGGCATGCTTTCTCTTGTCTTGACAGGTTTATGCTAAAGAAGATTCAAGATAGCAAATATTTACAGATGAAATATTAATCAGGCTTCTTACAAAATACAGAGGATAAGACACAGGCCTAAAATCATTCATCAGAACAGTGGCAGCAAGGTGCACCTGCATAGAGTTAGCTCATATAGGACCTAGGCTGGCTGCTTGCCCTGAGGAGAGCTGTCTGGGTACAGGGGATCAGCAAGAGTTGCTCCAAGCTGCCAGGCACCCAAAGGAGCAAAGTGCACCCAAAGCGCATGCAAAAACCCCGTGCATAATGAGGCCTGGTTGGGATATCTTTGCCTATCACCCCGCTTTTGATGCAGTGCCTATTCACTGGGTATTTATATATGTTTATGACATATCCACACATGCACGCCGTTCTGCATTGCGGTCCTCTCATTAGATACAGCTTGTGTACCGATGTTTCCCCGAGTTTCCCACTGGAAACAAATGCCAGGGGTGGGCTGCAGCCCTCCACCTGCATGACAAGCCCCTGCTGGTCCCCCAAGGGCACACGGGGCCCAGCAGACCCTGCACAGTGACTGCAGGGTGGGAGCAGAGCCCAGCAGCTTCTCCTGCCAGGGTTACTGCTTGCACTGCAGACGTGAGCGAGAGCAGCAGACTGATGTTTACAGCACCAAAAACCTCCGTGGGATCAGATTTATCTCCCTCCTCCTGCAGATGCAGCGGTTATTAATAGGAACAGCCGGGGTACTCTGGGGCAGCTGTTGCAGAGATTACGCCTCTGACTTGAGCTGATTTCTCCTACTTGCTTAAGCCCTCAGCTTCTCTCCTGACAAGTTCTTCCTGACACAAAGCCACCTCAGCCTCGCATCCCCTGCAAGCCGAGTGTGTGGGGGTGTCGAGGACACTCAGGAAGATGCTGTAACTTCTCTGCAAAGAAATTATCCCCCCACATTGCTGAGCTTTCCCAATGCCTGTGCTCAGAGGATGCTGGGGACAAAAAGCCCTTCTCCTAGGGAAGGGACAGGCAACAGTGGGAGCAGCCCTGAGTCCTGCAGCACAGCGGTGTTTCGCTGTGAAATCCCTGGCTCAGGAAACAGCTGGGTAAGGATGAAGGACTCGTAGCTGTCCCTGAAGGCAGTGTCCTCTCTGTATGAGCAAGTATTTGGTGCTGAAGTAGCAAACCATTTTTGCCCGCTTCCTTGGATGGCTGAGCGCTTTGATGTGGCATTAGTCAAAACAAGGATGAGTAAGAGAGAAAAACTGTTCTTGGGGTGGGGGCACAACAATGACACTGGCTGTTTTTAAGCACTTGATGCATATGTTAGTCTGAAAACGAAGCTGGATTTTTTCTGATGTTTCTTCCTTCCACTTCTCTACCACCTAAAGAAGTCTTACAGATCAGACACCAGCCCTTTCAATTTGTCACTATTCTGATTTAATCAGGACACCTCCAGAGAAACTACATCCCGATCAAAGCAAAGCAAAGGCAGCGTGTAGTGTCCTGATTTCTCTTCCCATATATATTCATACATATAGAACTATGGAAAGCAAATTAAGTTTGTATCAGTAGGAAAGCAAAGAAACCAGTAAGAAAGACAGCATAGTACTGAGTACCAAGAAGCTGCTGAACTCCCCACTGTGTGCAGTCCTGTTTGTGCTCACTCTGTAGGACTCACTCATTGCAAAGGTTTGGACGTTTCCCCTGAACTATTGGGGGCTGGGAAATCAACTGACTTGGCGTGGACCTGGATCCTCGGGTTTTGATTCAATTTCTTTTTCAGGCAGAAATCGGGCATCAGGACCTGCTTCTATTCCCATAAAAGACTACACCCTCCATACTGCAACCAGAACCAAGCTGACCTTAAACTAGCTCAGCTGGGTTTCACTTATAACAGCCCAGGCTTCACAGAAGAAGGCTGCATAACTACCCAGAGACTTGGAGATCTACCCGGGCATCTGTGTTGAGCTCACATTTGCATGGGATGATTTTGCAATGTAACTCACGCTCTGAGTTATAACGTGGCAATATCTGTCATACATAGCATACAAACCTCACCTATCTACTCAGCTGAAATGACTTCCCCAGGCTCAGGGGTTACCCCTGAGAAGGACACAACACATGGCTGGTAAATGAACCCAAATTCTGGCTTCTCCTGATAAGCTGTGTAACTTGTCAGCTGGAGTTCTGTGTGGTTGCTGATGATAGGCAATCAGGCAGAAGCATGTATAAATGCCTCCACCACGGATCCCTTATTAGGGAACATTTCGTCTCCTGATGCTCCCAACAGCTTTACTTCACTGTAAGGCAAGTTCTGGAAAGGCTTTTAAAGGCAAAGTAGAGCAAGAGATTATGCTGTACTGCAAATCACTCGTATCTAATTTTCCCCACCCTTTTGCAACCCAAATCCTTCATGTTTTTTGTTTTTTTTTTTCCTCTTAGCCCTTGTGTACATGCAAAAAGACAAAAGAGAGAGGCTTTTCCTTGAAGAAAGAGTGCAAGTGAAGGAAGAACCAAAGCAGAGTAAATTTAGTATAAAATGGCATTACTAACCTCAAAGAAAAACCAGCCTTTATGTCTCCTGTGTTTTGAAGTGCTTGCTGCTGTTCATTACCAGCATTTTTTATACATGGTCCTGGCCAAGAGCTGCCTCTCACCTGCTAGGTGATGTAAAAACATGCTTAAAGACATGGTCTCTGCCTTGGATGCTGTGCTCCAAACAAACAAGTCAGATACAAAGAACTGAGGAATTAGGAAGGTAACCGTGGGTGGCCAAGAGCTGCTGCTGCTCACCCAGCCACCAGCATCCCTTGGCTACACTGAAGAAATTCAGCAAACCAGACTGGTTCCTCGGTGCCCAGCAAACTGGATGCAAGGGCAGCTGGTTTGCCTTGGATGTCTTTTTTGTTGAGATGCTCTCAGGTGCAAGACTCTCATTCATTGCAAGACTTTGCAACAAGAGGGAAAAAAAAGATAAAAAGAAAAAAAGAAGAAAAAAAAAAATCCTAGACAGCTCTCACAGCAGCTTTTCCACCAGACATCAGTGGTGTTTAACTTTTTTTTTTTTTAGAACGGCATAAAAAAGCCCTCTCATCATGGCAGAGCACAATTACCCTAGCTGTGAATGGGAAACAGTAATATTGGCTGCATAACGAGATTGGCTGCTCCTGAAGTCACATCCTACTGGAAATCCTACCCGTTTCCAGCCTTCTTAAACTGCAGCATTTTGCTGTGCTATCATAGAAAAGGTTTTTTAAAGTTGTTTTGCTGAACACAACTCCCTGAGCAGCACCGCTCCTGGAAGAACCATTTAATTACTTGTAAATCAACAGACTGACCTACAGCAGTCAGGGGAGGAGGGGGGAAAAGTAACCAGGAGGCTAGAAGCCCTGAAGAACCTGGATGTGCTCCTCTGCTGAGTACTGGAAATGCTCAGAGAAGACCTTAAAAATGGGCTCGCAGGTGCATGGGAAGGCTTCTCCCTGGGAGAGGCACCGCTGTACTGCCTGCAGCTTCTGCAGAGGTGATTTTCAGCTATAAAATCCTAATGCAGAGTGATATCCCAAAGGCTCACACCCTCCTTGGCTCAGACCCACATTGCTCTGCTCCCTGTGCTACTGCACAAGCATCCAAGGCATGCCCTCCCTTGGCAGCAGGTTACACATGGGTGATGGTTCCCAAAGCAAAGTTTTCCCCCCAGCCTCGTTTCTGGGATGCTGAGGACAATGAGTGCAAGGAGCTATGCTGAGCAGGGGCTGAGCCACTCGAGGCTTCAGAGCACAGGAAATCAGGATCATCAGCTGAGCCTGCGCAAGTTCTCTGCACACTCACCAAAAAAACCTTTCTGATGGAAATTTGGCTACCTATGCGGGGAGAGGAAATCGATCTCATCATCTGTTCTTCTCGCCTCAGCTGGGGAAACCTGAAAGCCATCAGCAGTTCCCCTCTGGGACACACAGAACAACTTGAGACAGATTCATTGAGAGGAGTCATCTGAGCAGCTTCCCCTCCAAGTACAGGAGCGACGTTTTGCTGACTTGCACTTGGGTTTGTTTCACAGCTGCATTAGCAGTCATCGCCTGGCTGGCGCATGGGGACCAGCAAAATGCAGCTCACTTCCCATTCTGGGATCCAGATTTTAGAAGGCAAGGGGGTAGCAGCAAGGATTTTGCAGCAAGATTTTCCACAGTAGGATGACCCAATAGAAATAAATAATTTAACCCAGTTAAATCACCAGGTTTTACAGGGTGCAAACAAATGTCTACCAAATATGTCTCCTGGCTCAATGATGCCTAAAATTGTGACCAACACACTCAACTTGTGGTCGTAAATTTTCAAGCTCTTTTTCTGGGTGTCACCCAGAGCCTTCCGTGTGATGCTACACTATTTATTGAGATCCAGAACACGATTTTTCCAGTTTACATGCACAACTGAGAAAATTCAACAAACATTTGACAAATTCCTACCAACTAGGGCAAAAAGGAGCTGTGAGAGCTTATCTGGACTCTGGTGCCCCAAGGCAGGACCTCAACTTGCCTGAACTCAAGTCTATTACTTCACATGATAATGATCCTACCAATTCATCAAACAATTTGTTCCTGGAACTATCCTACAGCTATAAACCTTTTCCTAATGTCTATCTTGAAACCAAATGCTGTATTTGAAATATTAAAAAAAAAAAAAAAAAAGCAGTGATCAGAAAAGTGTCAAGCTCTGGCACTCAGACTGAGCGGGGGGGAAGAGAATGGCCACTGGTGAGGGACAGCTGATGGACACATCTGCACGCCACTCACACGAGGAGCAGATGTGCATAAATAAATATTTATGTGATCGTTTCACACGAGTTCCACTGAGCTTTGTTTCTAACCTTAGAGTTTTCTTTCTCCAGTGCAAGGATTTCAGCAGCTCCCATAAAATCTCAGAGCTGACATTCCAGTAAACAACTCCCCAGCTTTCAGATCTCATTGCTGCTCCATCCCCCAGCTCCCCGTTGCTGTCTGTACTCGTGGATATGCTAACAAACAGGAGACCTAGAGCTGGCAAAGTGAGAACAGAAATCTATACCTCACTGTCTCTGCAACTCCAATTCCTGCAAGGATGTAATTATAATTTCTGGCACCTCAGCTGAGTTGTGTTGATGCCCTTCTGAGGCACTGTAGCAGATTTTATCAAGTATTTAACAGGAGTGTCATGCACTGATTCATCATTAATCATTTTGCCGTGTAACAGATAAAATATTTTTTTAAATCCGAAACACAACCAACTCAAGCAGAGCTGTGATACAGTTCCACCATTCATTAAAGGATCACAAATTGATGTAGGGAATCATTAATATGTTGTATTTAATTAATATTGTGTGCTGGTCACTTAGTGGTTCCTGTAGCTCCAGAAAACAGACTGCTGATGGAAAGGAATACATTCAGAAATTGATGAGATTAGACACATAATTGATTTTTATAGCATCTGACCATCTTCAAGCAAGGTTTTTTTTTTTTTTTAAAAAAAAAAAAGGCAGCAAAAGGCTTGGACAAATTGTGCTACTCTGTATGTTGCCCTGTTTTGTGCAGGCATGGAAAAAAATAATAAAAAATGGAACCCAGCAATGTCTCAATCCCTGTCTACCCTAGGGAAATTCTTTAGCATCCATGAACACGTAAAACACAAGCCTGAAGCTCACCTATTTATAATAGTCATGATTGAGCAGTCCAAACTCTCTTTGTTTTGGGTTGTGGGGTCTCATCCTTCACACAGTGCCTTTTTTATCACAATGCCATGATGTGCTTCTGAGGAGGATGGTTTACAAAGACAGTACAGAGATGCTAATAACCAAGCCCATGCTTTCAGACCAGATTCCTCCTGCTCTCAGCCCACTCTTCCATTCAGTGACAGTTCCTCCTCCACCTTGTGTGTGTCCTGCAACCAGACAGACTGCCAGGTCCCCGGGGAAAAGCAGCAAAGCCACTCGCCCCAAGCACGGAGGCAGTGATGACGCACAGGAGACAAAGTTGGCATTAAAGTCAGCACTTTGCAGTTGCAATGCTTCCTGTCATCTGCAGCTGCTGAGCAGAGCGAGGCAACCTTCTTGAAAAACAGCAATCACGGGCTGAGATCACATCTGCCAAGCCCTCAGCTCCCTCGTGTTAGCTCCCCGCAAAGCTGGGCTGAGCAGATCTCGAGGGAGCTCCGACATCCTACTCACCTGCCTCGTTTCGGTGGCAATTGCCTTAATCAAGCCACAGCTCCAGGACTGGTTTATTTTAAGCACTTAAAACAAGCTGTCAGAACCCCATGAGAAACAAAGGTTTGAAGCACAGAGGGCAGAATGTGTTCAGTTGCTCCCAAAACAATCCCAGCCCACCGTGTCTTTCTGCACTTCCCACCGCAGCGCGTTCAGCACTTTGCAGAGCGAAGTGGCTTGCCAGCAAAGGGCCTCGATAGCAATTCACTCACATCAATAAACATCTTGCCACCAACTTAACAGGCATCAGATCTGTGCCTCCTCGGGACTCCTCCTCCCAGCCCTCCCCACTGTAGTACCAGCACTCCTTGAAACTGCATTAGGCTGCACAAGTGGCTTCCCCACTCATCTCCCTGCGAGGAATAATTCAACTTATTCTTTTCACTGCCGTTTAGATCCACTCTGTGTTGTTTCTTTTTATGTATTTACGTGTATTTATTTCATTCGTTAGACATGCAGGGCTTTGCTTGGAATAACAAGGATGCAGCAAAGGAGAGTGGAAAGCTGTGACCAGATCCCATTGTGGATGTCGTCACCACCCTCTTGGGTTTAGAAACACCGTAGCAGGAGGTGGGACAACCCCAGCTATTTCAAGTGATCCTTTAGGTATCCCTTTCAGATCTCACAGTGCCTAGAGAATAAAAAGTGAACCTGTGGTGAGCTCTTAGGAACCGGGGGGGAGGCAGAGGCAGGGCTTGCACACTCCTGACAGCTGCCCCATGCCTTTTGAGAGCCACTTGGGGACTTCACAAGTTACCATAGCAAAGGTACTGTACACATGCAGCCTCCCTGGGGTGGCTCCCTCCTTTCTCGTGCTGTCAAGATTCTCAGGAAGAGATTTAAAACAATTGAAAAGGCTTTGCCTTGGGAATTTAAAATAAAAATATTCCAACCAAACAAAATAATGACTTAAGTCAAATGTATATAACCAGGAGATATGTTTTCCCAGACTATGGTGCTTATGCAAAGCAGGGAAAGTTTTTCAAATGAACTTCTCAGGCTAAAAATATCTTCAAAGTTTCTGTTAATTTTACATACACCATTTAAATAACTAACATGAGCTCCAGCTGTCTTGGGGACTGATCATGGGCAGCTTTTCTTTGCACAGCGTTCCATCAGCTGAGACACTCTCACAGTCCTCCTGTTTGTGTGTTAAGAATTTGCCCTCCTGGTGTTTGTGACTGAATGTGGGAAGACGTTCAGAGGGGCTAAGAGGAGGAAGGCATCATTTCCACCAGGTTCATCCGGAGCCTTTCCAAAAATGAAAACCTTAAAACCTTTCACTTAGCTTTAGCAGGTTGTAGCGTGTGACTATACTGATAACTGGACCACCTCGCTCAAACCTGGTGTAGATAGGAAGGCCTGATATCAGACACAGCTCAGGCAGAGAATTGGACATGTAAATCTAGCATGATGAGACTAATTATGTGACTAAGGAAACCCCAGACTGAAGAAGCCTTCTTACTGCCTGGATGCACCAGCAGCTGGCACTAAATTCACCTCTGCCTGTGCAAAGCTCCGGTTGAAGATATCCTCTGGAGACCAAGCACAAGCTGAGCAGCTGTTTGCAAAGCAGAGGAAGACAGCTGAAACCAGGGCTTGAGGAGGCTTGCACAGGGCATGAAAGGTCTTCAGACTATATGTGGACAAGGTCTGCTGTAGCCAAGCGAAATTCATCGGCTCTCCAGCAGGCTGGATCATACAATATGCAGCAAGCACCTGCATGGCTGATCTCTGACTCCAGGAGCTGGTGGCAGGCTGAGCCTTGACAGCTCCTGCTGGTTGTTCTGACCGGCTTTCAGGAGGTGTGGGCACATGCACAGCAAGGCACGGGTCACCCTTGCCTCATCTAACCCGACACATCTGCTTGAGTGAAACCTGACTAGCAAAGACAGGGAAACCATAACTTTTGGGTAGAACAGAGGCTGTGGACATGGTCATTTTCTATTTAGAAAAAATCCTAGCCTCAGCATAGAAAATGTCATTACAACTGCTTTAACGTGGCCATAAACACAGCCAAGATTTGAAGGCTCATAATTCTTTCATACAGATATTGTTTAAATATTTAATGCTATTAATGATATTCTAATCCTTCTGTAATGTATAAAGTTGTACTCGGTTGCATTAATTTTAAGTTGCTGGCTGTTTTGTTAAATCTCATTATATAGAGGCCATAGACAATGGCTTGTTGTCAACATGGCTGTTTGCTAATCGTCACCGCAATGTCTGCACCAACAACCCTTTAGTGGCAACCTTCAGTTCATTGAAATAAAAGTTCATAAAAGAGACTGGTGTTGCCTTTCTAACTGGGAGCTGCAATCCTATCCTCCCTGTTTCTTTATGCTATAGGATCTGTTAGATGCTAACTCATCAGCCATGCCAGCCCCTGAGTACTGAGCTGACAACAAAGCTTTGCAAGAACCTGGGCTTGAGCTGGCCTGGGTCTCTGCCTGGAGACATCTCAACCCTGGGCAGAGGGCGGACAGAGCACACAGGGATGTGCAGGCACAAGGGGGCTGCTCTCAGCAGCATGCCACCTTAAAATATATAGATACCAATGCCAGAGAAAATGGAGAGTGCAAGTTATGTGAAATCCCTCAGGATTCTTCCTACATCGTATTTTGTTTTGCTTTAATCCTATTTTCTAAATGGCCAGAGTATTTGGTCTAGGCAGATCGAGTACCTTCACACTTGAGATGCCAAATGCTTCAGAATTCCCAAAGCCTCCAAAAAATTAACGAGACATAGTTCTGAGCCACTCTTTGCTAGTGCAGGATACCGGTTAAAACAACCTGGGCTGCCACCCAAGAGCAATTAATATGCGTGCACACATTTTTCCTGTACTTTTACTCTGAAGCTGCTCCTTGAATCAAGCAGGAAGCCCCAGTGCTCAGCAAAGCCCCCTCCTCTGCTATAAGCACGCTGAAATTTGGGACAGGATATTCTGCCTCTGGTCAGGACAAACGATTTTAATTCTGACGTGTTGATTAGCTTCTTGTTGTGCTCTCAAGTTTTGGCAACTTCTATCAGTGAATGCTGAAGTCTAACCCACGCAGTGAATGGGAACTAATAAGAAGCAATGATATATGGAAAAAAATCCAAATTTATTCACTGAGGATGTGGTTCCTACCACTGAATGAATGAGAAGTATTGCTACGCTTCTGCAGCTGGACAGATACAGAGGTGGTTCTGTTAGAAACACGGTGCACAAGACAACCATTTCTGGATTTTCCTATCTTCTTTTTTCCGAAGCCTGACTGGCTTTTGGCTCCCGGGGCTTCTAGGCAAGGCAAATCATTTTGCTAACAAAGCTGACCTGTGACTAACTTTTGTTCAAAACAGAGGTAAGAGCAGGGTGGCCAGAAGAATGCCACGAGTGCTGCTGGAAAGCACGTTTCTGCCACCTGACACAACTCTAAGACATAGGAAAATAAACCAGACTTTCTGTGTATGAAACCTCCCTGTTAGGTCACACGAGAGAGGTGGGAATAATGTCTGCTTAACCCCTGAAAAGGCAGCAGCTCATCATGTGCAACGTGTTTTCATTTGTTGTCAGATGTAATTACCCAGAAACAAAAGCGAGCGGGGACAGAGGTTTTGGGGTCCGACAGGTTATCTGCAGCCAGCTGCAGCGAGCAGACCGTTCCCATGGCTCAGCAGAGGCCGGGGCAGGACCACCCACACGTCACCTGCCTCCATCACAGAGATGAACAACTTACATTTTTACAGAATCTATTTTGACTGCAAATGTTGGGAAATCCCTAAGTCATAGCAGGGGAAGAACATTTCCACTCTTGACACAGAGCATCCTTCACCAACCTCCTGCTTTTTGCCACTACAGGTTTAGGTGCAGGACTTGACAGAAGCTGTCAGGGCCTGAGGAACACTCACATGTCGCAGAGCAGACACAGGAGGTGATCATCCTACTTGCATCATGTGCAAATCAAAGCAAGGTTGTTTGTTTCTCTCTGATTTTAATAACCTTAATTTCCCCTACAGATTTCTCCTATAGATTTCCACATTAACTAAGTTCCTCATTATGACAAATGCATCCGCCTAGCTGTTGACCAGGACTTTTATCGTCCGTGGTTATTCTTGTTCCATGGCTGTGTTCCAACTAAACAACCATCGATGGATCAATAATTCTGCTTCTCTGCTCCCTGAGCCTGGTTGGAAAGCTGTCTGCTGGGTGTGATTTATGCATCTCACCAGTGGGAAAGGGAACTGGAAGCAGGAGGAGGTGTGGGGAGTCAGGATCTGTACAGTACATCCATTGGGTATATTAACAGGGAAAGATATTAAGCCATCCTCAACAGCAGCCCTTTCCCTGGCATATATCATCATTTACAGAGGGGTTTCCTTCCACAGGGATGAGACTTCATCTCTGTGCTCGGGGGTTCACCTGGGCCAGCAGCAGCCCGTTCTCACACTGTCAGAGGCTCCAGCTGGAAGCTAAGATTTGGCATCGCAGACACTGCTGCTGTGGATGTATTTCTGTGCTCACAGCCCCTGTCCCTGTGCAGGGAGCCTTTAGAAGGTCTAGATACGCCTACTAGGCACAGAGGGGCTTACATCAAATAGGTCACAGACAAGCCTAAGTTCAGCCTCAGACCTAAAATTTGCAACACACAATGTTAGTGTCTTATGAAGCAACACCACAGAGCAAACACAGCTCTGCTAGATAAAGCTGATGAAAAAGAACAAAATGTTCATTTATTATTATTATTATTATTTTAAAGTGTGCTTGCTGTGACGACACACAAGCAATGATCAAATAAATACCTGTTTGCAGGGACAGGCTTACTCATTCCCTTCTCTTCTCTTTTTATTATATGCTTGATATGGCATTTTACAGTGCTTTAATCTGTTTACCAGGCTGAATTTATATTAACAAAAGGAACGTTTAACAGCAGGGTTAATGAAGATTTGCTACCAGGTAATTTAGTATTTGGCGTCACAGACACAGTGTGTGAAGACTGTTAGTGGCAACAGAGGAAGGGGAGGAGATGGGATAATGAAACTTCAGAGGAAAAAATGCATGTTTTCAGCACCTGAAACAGGGACATCTTCCCTTCATTGCTCTGCCTTTCACAGAACTGATGGTTCAAAGTCCCCTTCCCATGCCCTCTCAGGAGGGCTTCCAGGCCCTCCACAAGGCCACTGCCTGCTGGTGGCTCAGCAGGTGAAGGGAACACCAGTTTTGGGGAAAGAAGGACATCAGCTGTGCATTTCAGTGTTGCATGGTCATGCAGACAAGTTTCTCACATTTACCAACGCCAGGCAGTTCTGATTTCCCCAGGAAATCAGCGTCTTCTCTTACAGGTTCTGAGGCAAGTCCTGTGCACGTTCAGTGCTGTATGAGTGCGCAAGAAGCACTTGTTAATTCTAATTCATGTTAATAAATGCACGTATTTGCAATCAGGCTGGTTATTATAGGATCCCTTGAGAAGTTTGGTGAAAGCTAGAGACAAAATGTCCAATTGCTGGGGTAATTCTGAAGGGTGGGAAGATGATTATTATGTTTTTCTTTAATAGCAAGAGTCCATGTCAGTAAAGGACCTGCCACTTACAAAGACTGTGCACATGCTGCAAGCAGCAGAGAAGAGAAAAAAACATCCTTATGCCAACGTTTGGCTGCTCAGGGAAGAAAGAAAAGACAAGTCCAGCAGGACGGTCCTCCTGCAGTCCTGCAAAGTCTCTCACGCATCTCCTTTGGTGGGGTTGTGCATAACGTAATGGTGAGCACCAAGAACTCCCTGGGGCAAGCTATCAGATAGTTACAGTAAAAAGAGAGGCATAAATAGCCCAGCTGATACAGCATTCTCCACAAAGTACAGTCCTTTCTCTGCAATTGCTGAAGGTGCAAATGTGGCTGAGACAAAACAAGAACCTCTAAAAAAAAAAAAAAAAAAAAAAAAAAAAAAAACAACATTAGTCATGAAGCCAAACTCATGCTTGGATATACCCCTTCTTGGAAAATGCATACAGGCAGAGTGGTTGGGCCAATTGGTCCTATCCAGACACATTTTGCACCTGCTTCACTTTAGACTTCACTGCATTTGTGTACCTTCCTCCTGTATCTCTGGGTCTCTGCTTGAAATTAGATGTCAGTTTAACTCTGTTTTCTCAGCTAGGTCCCTGTCTCTTTGTCATGGTCTCTCTATAACTTGATGGCCACATCTTGATTTCTGCCTCTTAGTGGACTCCTTGTAGACCTGTGCTGTAATTTAACAGTGCAGCACAGTGGCAGTAACAACAGACCTCCTGAGACCAGTGCAGAAGTCAGCAAGGTATTTTTATGAAGTCTTTTGCTTTGTAGCTGGACCTTCTTTTCTGGATATACCCCAAACCTCTATTCTTGTTCAGGGAATTCATCTTCTCAGGAAGGCACTTAGAAAATGAGGAGGGATATAAAATACCTAAGCTCTGCCCGGTTCTCCTGATGCAGTGATCAGATTTGATGGATGCTATCTAAGCTCTTATCCTTGCAATTGCTCAGAACCGTAGAAACTGCCTCTAGGAAAATGAATTTTTTCTCACTATTCTCTGCTAGTTTTCCCTGAAACTCAGTGAAGTCTGCAGGAAAACTTGTGCTGATCCTATGGCTCGAGCCCCAGTAAGGGTCCCTTGCAATCCTACTGTGAAACCAAATGCAAATCAGGAAATCTCCCTGTGCTTTTCAAGAAGTAGTTCACATCCATCTCGCCTCCCTGCTAAGCCTATTTGTAGCAATAAGGGCTGCAAAAAAGCACAATCATTTTTATCCATGCATGTGAATGCTTTTTGCTAATTCAAGATCATTTGGAATAGCAAAATATATCTCAAGGACAAATATTTTTCTCTAACACAGAACCTGGTAGGATTAGCAGCCAAATGTGTGCTAATGTGAGTCTGGAGTTCTTGCCCCAGGGTGATAGCATGGACAGGACTGAGCCTCAGCCTTTGACAACCACACAAGGAGCAGATCCTAGGACACTTTTTCAATCCTGTGTGCAGTTTGAAGTTTTTCTAAGGTCTTTGAGATGCTTTCAGGGTGAAGACAGCTGAGAGGAACACTGATTTTTACCACGGATCTGTTTTTTTGTTTGTTTGTTTTGTTTTAACACATTTGAATCATGCAGCAGGAAAGCCCTCTGAGACCCCAGGGAAGGCAGGATGCAGCTGACTGGAGCACACATCTGCTGTAAGAAGCACTGAACCAAACACCAGCCACAAAATGTGGCTGCTTAGGGAAGCTCTCACCCAGACAAGTCACCCAATTCACTGTGTGCAAGCAAAGCAAAGCACAACCAGCTCTAATACCAGCCTGGCACGGGGCAGGAAGGACAAAGCCTTTCCCACAGCAGTGAGCAAACATTCCTCATCTCCAAACACAACAGAGTCTGGGCTCCATTAGGGAGCTTTAAGTGTTTTTCTTTTAATAACTGCAAGATGAACACAGAGCTCCTAAACTTTCTGCAAGTTCAGGAAAAAAGGAATATGTATCTAAAGCGGTTTCTGGTTATTAGATTTCTTTTTCCTGTGACTTTTAGCTTAAATATTAATATTCCTCTTTACACATCAAGTGCTTTACATTTCCTGCTCTACTGTAAGGCACAAAACCTTTGATAGAATGTCCTGGCTTCAGCACAACTATTGTCTAATCAATGTCAGACAGCATGTCTGCGAGACAGCTTGTTTCACCACTGAAAAAATAAACCCCTCCAGCTAGGGCCCTTCAGCTAAGCACCAAGAGCTGCAGGCCTGGGTTTCTGTCGCACAGTAAGAGACAAGATCTTTGGCTGATAGAAGTTAATGGATCCGGCTTTGCTGCAAGCTGCTAAGATCTCTACTGGTTTGGCTCTCATTTGAAAGGGTGGAAAATTTTCCACTTCTGTTTGGTATCTGGAATAAGGCCATATCTGGAAACCATTGGCTTAGCAGGGGACAGCTAAAAGCTATCTTTCCTCATGGAAGAAAAGAGCTTTTAACTCATTCTTGTGGAAGAGGATTATTTTTTTTTTTCTACTGGTTTTCCAGACAACGATGGCTTTCTATATACAAGTAATATCCAGAAGCTGTAAGTGAAAGAGGAGTTTGTCTCTAAGACTTCACAAGAGACAGTTCTGCACTAGTAAAATTAAAAGTGAGGTTGTCAAAGCATACAGGGAAGTTAGGATTCATTATCCTACTTAATATGTGGCTTGTGCAGGGGTTACCTGACCTTCCTTTAGGGAGGTTCTGACAGCCAGGAATGAGAACTGAATCCTCATCACAAGAGGCGTGCTATTAAGCCCTTCCTTCTCATCTTTAAACCTAGCCTTTTGGAGACAGGACTTCTCTTCCCACAGCCCACAACTTTCATTACAAGAGCATGAAGGATGTGCTATGCTGACAACCAGCAAGGCAGAACAGGGGAGAAGCCAGGCTCATTTCTGCAAGGAACAAGTAGCTTCTTCTGTCCAGAGATCAAAACCCTGCAGAATAAATCCTGTTCAGAAAAAGGTTTGTTTTTCACAACTACAGAAAGTGGTTTGGTCAGCAAAGACAGATCAAAACCCTGTGAGCCAGTGAAACCAGGCCCGGACTTGTTACTTCTTTGTTCTCTTGTTCCTGGCAATTTATGTTTATAAGCCCACTAAAACAGTAATGGGTATTTCACATTGATTTCTATTTATGTTCCAATAGATTCCCCTCGAGGTAATTGGTCACTTTTGTTAATATTAACCTTTCAGGTCGAAGCCTAGAATATTGCAGACTCAATATATTTCATATTATGGGTAGCTGTTGCCTTGGGCCGGTTACACAAGGTTATGGAGGGCCAGCTCAGGCATGGCACTGAAGCAACTTTTCTTTTTTTCCTTTTTATTTTTTTTTATTTTTATTTTTATTTTTTTCTGCAGCTGGAGAATAATTTTAGCTCGATTGCTGTGTTTGCATAGGTCTAAATCAAGAAGCATTTATGGCCTTTGTAAACAAGAAACAGAAAATTCAAACATGTTGCAGGATTCCTGAGAAATTTTTTCCTATTTTATCACACTTTAATAACGGAAAAGAAATGATTCATTCTAAACACAGAAGTGCTGATCCCATTTATTTTAGACAGATACAATATTTGAGTGGGAAAATTAGATTAATCTAACAGGAGGAGATGCTGAAAGACAAAGTTCATTACAAATAATTCAGAATAAGAAATAGTAATTAAACAATTTTAGAGTAACATGTGCTCTGGGTATTTTTTGTGAAGGAAAATTAGTTGCTGATGAAGTCTGAAATATATTATTTAATCACAGTAACGTCCAACAGCTTCTTTCTGCAAACCACACACAAATGGAAGTTATACCCCTGGGAAGAGACCAAGCCCTCTGAGCCAGCAGGGGATTTGCCAGCTGTAGTGAAAATGAGGAAGGAGTTTCTGAAGTTCTTCTGCCAAAAAGCCCTCCCTACGTGGCAGCAGCCAAGAACTAGTCAGAGGCCCAAGGGTCATGTGAAAAGAAATGCAAGTAAATGAGAAGAGGCTTCTTGAGGTGACACCACAGAAAAGGTGAAGAGGCAATGAGAAAACCACCAACCTCTTCTCTGGAGCTGGTACTTGCTGGCAAGAGAAATAGACAGAGCCTTTGCAGAAACCCTCCTCCTCACCTTTCAAATTTGGAAATGAATGCTCCCTTAACCTTCAGGTTGAATGCTGAAACTGAATCCCAGTTTCCATGAGTCGTGCACCACAGTTATAACTGCAAAAAATGCTCAGGTCACGTTTCAGGCTCCGTCACAACTCCCTTTGTTTGTTTCTCTGGGGGCTCCGCACTGCTTTTTCCAATACTGGAAATCTGCTGGAGATGTCATTCTCAAACTCATGTGTAATCACTCCCAGCTTCTAACACTTGTGCCCAAGATACACATTTCCCCAAGCTGAGTTTCTAACGTTTATAAAACGCATTCAGTTCCTTCAGGCTACTTCAGGCCTTTTAATTTCCTAGGCACAATGGACTGATAAGTATTAATAATAATACCTAGCACAAAGGGAACAAGAAGAGATTGGTTATTACAATTCTGCGAT
The DNA here is from genome assembly GCF_963932015.1 of Anas acuta. Lineage (NCBI taxonomy): Eukaryota > Metazoa > Chordata > Aves > Anseriformes > Anatidae > Anas > Anas acuta. The sequence goes on along the minus strand of NC_089001.1, from coordinate 435,998 downwards.
AATAGTCCATTCCCCACCTTTAAAGAAGACAGAAAACTCAGAGAGAATTAATTTTTTTCCAACAAAAGATTGAAAAACTTCTGATAGATTAGATCAACCAGTAGGGAGAGGAGAGAGCACAGCCATTGTAAAAGTATCTCCCTGACACTGTGGAGATGTCATAGAAACTCCCAGGAAGGATGAACAAGCCCTGGCTTTGAACAATGCCAGACAACATTTCTGCTTGTCATGTAATGCCAAAAGAGAAGCTCAGGTAGGTAGGTGGAGCAAAACAGAAATCAGTCTTGAATAAAAATCCTAGCTAGAATAAAAAAGCCTTTCTGAAAAATCAGGGTAGAGCCCAAGCACCCGTGATGTGTCTGTGCTGATGTAAATTCATACATTTTAAGGCCAGAAAAGATCATTGCAATCACTTAATCCAACCTCCTGCATAATGCAGTTTGCTCAAATCTGTCCTGCACTCCCACCAAGACCCCCACAGCTCCTGGTAGAAGGAGCTCCTGCTGGTCAGACCCTAGGTTTCCATGCAGGGACTTCAAATAACTGAAAATCTTCATAGCACAGATGAGAAACGTTTCCCTGAGTTCCAGCTGGAATTTGTCTGTCTTACATTATAGCCTCTTCACCCCATTTTTCCACTGCAGACATGAAAGACCCTTCTGTTATCAGAAATCCCCTTCCACGCACAGCTATGGGGCACGCTTCCCACCCCCATTGCCCTCTGAAATTGGCTGACCTATTCCATCCACAGGACACGACGCTGGGGCCTGGCCAGATCTGCAGCTGGGCTGCAGAGGATTTCTCCTTTAGGAGATAAATCCCAGAGAAATACTCTGCTACAGGAGAAGCAAAAGCAAGAGAAAACAGCATCGGTTGCTAATTCTGGACTGGGACTGGCTAAGGCAGTGAGCGCTTCTGAACATCACAAGGACAAGGGGACCAGACTTGACAGAGACAGCAGAAGCTGGAAGCAGCGCAGGTACAGAGATGAGTTTGGAGGTTCAGAACCGACTGCAGCTTGGCAAAAGCCACATCAATGTGTTTCATGTCCCAGAGACTGAACAGATTCCTAGCATCAAGGTCAGTGCCAAAGATGGAGAGAGGAAAGACATGACAGATGCAGGCCTGTGAGAACTGCAGAGGGTGGGCAGATAAGGCTCACAAAGCCAAGAGAAAAACAACTTTTCATATTTGCTGAACTACCTTGCACTTTCCCAGGGCCTCCTAATTGTCAGCCCACCATGTTCAGCTGAAGGGCAAGTTGAGAACAGCTCAAAAAAGAACTTCTCTCTGCGATGGCATCCAGACTGTCCTTGTGTCCTGCCCCTTCTGCCCTCAGATGTCCGATGGTGGCACTCAGAAGTGAGCACAACATTACAGCAATTAAGACCAGACCATTTAAAGGTGATTAAGAGTGTCTCCCCAAATTCCTTGCATCCTGCCCAGCAGTCAGTGCACTCTGAAGGGAGATGTTGCCCCAAAGCCAGGTTTCCCTTGCTTCCCTTATAGCATGGGATCTCTTAAATTCAGATTGCCCTTTCTTTTTAAAAGCCTCCATAGGATATAGCTTTAGTCTACAAGCCTCGCCTACCATCACTGGGGCTGCCTGGCTGGTGACCAGCTCCAGCCCAGGGGCAGCCTCTGCTGGGTTTTCTCTCAGCCAGAGCTGCAAGTCTCAGCTTGTGTGAGGTGGGGAGCTGCTTCCCTGGGCTGCAGCTGCAGGGCCAGGCATCAGCACCCCCTGACACAGCTCCATTTTTGTGCCACCATAATCCTGTTTACACTGCAGGCACACACTGAGGGCCAGCCTCCTGTTCCTGGCCGAGAGCTTGCTTCTGGTCCCCCTCCCTCCATCGCGAGGGTGTCTGGGGGGTTTCAGCATGAGCTGGAGCAGGACCCGGCTGCGATATGCTCCCCACCTCCAGGAGGAACACCCCCACTGCAGACAGCCCACCGGAAAACAGCTAGCATATTGCAGGTACCTCCCCCCACGTATAAATGATGACAATTAAAACCCCTCAATGCTGCAGTGACAGGCGCAATTAGCCATGGATTATTGCCACTGTTTTTTCACAAAAGTTTGGAAGGGCAAAGCGTCTCTTCCCAGCTCAACACCTTCTTGCCTCCAAATGAGCTGTCAGCATCCTAATTGCAGGCTGCGTCCTTTGCTTAGTTAGCACTTCGGGGTCAGGATGAGAGGCACTCCCTTGCTGAGGCTCTGGTGCAGCTGAGCACTGTGTGCAAAGGACACGCTGCTCTAAGGACTCACACTTGCAGGGAAGTTTAAGCAACGTATGTGAGCACAAGTTATAGGTCATCCAGGACCCTGCATGCCTCCTTCGCTGCAATGCAAATCCCACCGGCAAGCCCATAGAAATGTGTTTTCTTATTATAAGTGTTGCAAATGTCTAGGTGGGATGTTTGGAATAACACAGCTGGCTGGTGGTACATGTATCTGTTACAAGGATTTCAGAAAGTGAGGGCTCAGCTGTACTTCAGCTGTAGGCTTCATGTACCACCACAGAAAAACAGCCTGCTTTATGTAACAGTGGGATACAAAATGCTTCCTTTCACCCATCTTTTGTCCTTCTTACACACCTCTACTACCAGCTTTTTGCATGGACGTTTATTTATTGTGACAGTAACCAGTCTGAGGAGAAACAACACTTTTGGTCTTTTTTTGTTGTTTCTATGTAATTATACAGTCAGTCACAGCATTTATGTTAGCCAGAATAGAGTCTTGAACCTCAGCCTCCCATATGTCAGCTGCATGCGCTATGCATACACCTCTGGACGTCCCAGGGCCTCCTACAGCCTAGAGCCACGTCCCTTGGTAAGCACCAGCAGTCAACAAGGGACTGCAAACACGAGGAGTTCCCTGCAGCCTCACTCACCATTGCATCAGAGAGCAGCACTCTAAGAATGAGAGCCTGAACCTTGTGAATTATGTCTGATCACCAAAATAACCCAGGCATTCTTGGAACACGGGGCACCAGGGCTCAAGATGCTGCTCCAACACCATCAGCTGGGAGCCAGCAGAGTGCCCTCGGGGAGCCGTGACTGCTGCATCCCTCTGCTTTCATCTCCCCTTTCCTGGCAGCAGCAGCAGTTATCGGTGCAGACTGGGGAGGCTGTCAGGCAGGAGGCAAAGAGTTAAACAGCTGGGAAAACCTTTCTGCAGTCGTGCTGCAGCTCAAACACATTTACCCAGGACAACGAGGGAGCTGAGCACATTTACACAGTCGGGTTTGTTTAATGCTTTTTAGAGGAATCATAACCAGTTAAATACCCAGGGTATTAATGCTTTAAACATGATTGAATGTAAATATAACAGGAGATAAAATCCATTTGGTCTCTAGAACTATGAAGTTGGGGGTTACAGAGGCTCGTTAGAATACAGCAGCTCTAAACAGATGTTTGCTTTCACAGCACGTGTGGGGATGATTAAAAAGTGTCATATAATGGACTAGATCCTGAAGAGGTGCAGAGTGACCCACATCTATGAAAAGCATTAGATCACATTCATTTACACTGCTTAGATATTTCACCCAGTATCTCCATGACAATGAACTAAGAAAATGAACTAAGATTATACATTTCTTTGTTTTTCCATAAAGTACTTTTTTGCCCTAAAACCAAGGTGAGATGTAGAAAGTTCTGATAACCCCTCTGGACAGCTAAATATATTTTGCAGATGTCCTGTTCTAAGAGGCACAGACTGCTAGAAGTGAAACAAAATTCTGATCACTTGAAATCTTTCTTTGCTTCTCATTCTCAATTTCACTTAAATAAAGAAAAAAAAAAATCATGCTGGTGAGAAGAACTTGCCTGTCACTCCAATGCCTACAGTTCTGGCACAGACTGGATTTCTCCTCTCTTTATTCAAATTGCATTCAGACCTCTTCTCCTGGAGTCACATAAGAGCCTCAGCATTATCCTTCCTAGCCTCAGAAAACCATTTATTTTATGAGCTCAGAAGATTAAGGTAATTTTTTTCCAGAGGCTGTCATTCCATCAGAGCTTGGGCAATGATATACCAATAGGTTTTGAACATCTAATTCGTTTTAAGTTCCTAGTTATCTTCACAGCTGATATCCTTTTACCACTTCTCCTCTGCAGATTTCTTCCTTGGTTTGGAATTTTTGTACTGTTTGGGGATACCTGGTGGCAGGTCCCACAACCTACACATTCTGTCCTCACAAGGAAGGCATTATTTGTGTTCTGGCACACTCGGTGCCATTACAGAGAATCAAATCTGGAGCATCAGCAGGGTCAGTCTGAACAGTCCTGAGGAACGCAAGGGCAACCTCTGCCCTGTTTCCCAGCCTCAGTTACCTGGACACTTCATGTCTGCAATGGAACAATTTGCCAAAACTCCTTCCTTTTTTGGTGACACTCACCAAATTCATCTGCTATTGTGTCAGCTCAGATGACTTAGGTTATCATTAACCACAGCACCCATTGGTTAAACGCAAGCACGTTTAGCACATCTCCAAAATTAGCCTGCCTTGTTAAAAGCACCCCTGTTTTTGTTGTGTTTCTAAATTGAAGCAAGTCCCTGGATGAGGGAGACCTGCATCCCGTTACCATAGGAACGAGAGGAAGCCTCGGCCTGCCAGCAGCATCTCGGCCATGACAAGGGATGCTTCAGAGGAGCTGAGCACCACAGCCTGATAAACAGGGGCAAAACTCACAGAAGCCCCAGCCAGCAGCACACATGCATGTTACAGCATTTGTCGTGCACCTGTGCTACAGCATCCGTGGAGGAGCTCTGACAGGCATTTCCAAGTATTACGTCCATTTTGGTCATGTCCTCGATATCCTCACCCTGGTTGGTGAACACAGGGGCAGCCAGCACACATCCTGCTGTGTGTACAACCTGAGAGGAGCACACCCAGCTTCAAAGGACCCAGACCAGACCCAAAACATTAGGAGCAGCCACACACAGCAAACTAGCACTCTCATTCATTCCTCTGAGGGGTAAGAGCACATTTTGAAAACAAAACAATGAGAAAAGCACCACCCTGCCAAAGCTATTCTGTACCCTTGATAACAACTTGTCATGGCTTCCCACAGGGCTTAAAAGCTGCAGTGAGGCTGGCAGAAGCCTAAATGGCAGTGGGTAACTCATCTGAACGTGACAGTCTGAGCTGTGCAAAGGAGGGCAGGCCCCTTCTTCCCTTCTGCAAATTCCTCTGAATGCAGCAAAATGTATTTATAGTCACAGAATCACAGAATTTCTAGGTTGGAAGAGACCTCAAGATCGAGTCCAACCTCTGACCTAACACTAACAGTCCCCACTAAACCATATCCCTAAGCTCTACATCTAAACGTCTTTTAAAGACTTCCAGGGATGGTGACTCCATCACCTCCCTGGGCAGCCTGTTCCAGTGTCTAACAACCCTTTCGGTAAAGAAGTTCTTCCTAACATCCAACCTAAAACTCCCCTGGCGTAACTTAAGCCCATTCCCCCTCATCCTGTCACCAGGCACGTGGAAGAACAGGCCAACCCCCACCTCACTACAGCCTCCTTTAAGGTATCTGTAGAGAGCAATAAGGTCACCCCTGAGCCTCCTTTTCTCCAGGCTGAACAATCCCAGCCCCTTCAGCCGCTCCTCGTAGGACTTGTTCTCCAGGCCCCTCACCAGCTTCGTCGCCCTTCTCTGGACTCGCTCAAGCACCTCGATGGCCCAAAACTGAACACAGTACTCGAGGTGCAGCCTCACCAGAGCCGAGTACAGGGGGACGATCACCTCCCTAGCCCTGCTGGTCACACTGTTTCTGATACAAGCCAGGATGCTGTTGGCCTTCTTGGCCACCTGAGCACACTGCTGGTTCATATTCAGCCGACTGTCCACCATCACTCCCAGGTCCTTCTCTGCCTGGCAGCTCTCCAACCACTCATCTCCCAGCCTGTAGTTCTGCTTGGGGTTATTGCGCCCCAGGTGCAGGACCTGGCACTTGGCCTTGTTGAACCTCATACAGTTGGCCTCAGCCCATCGGTGCAGCCTATCCAGATCCTCCTGCAGAGCCTTCCTACCCTCAAGCAGATCGACACACGCACCTAACTTGGTGTCATCTGCAAACCTGGGTGCACTCGATCCCCTCATCCAGATCATCGATAAAGATACTAAAGAGGACTGGCCCCAGTACCGAGCCCTGGGGGGACTATAATTACATGTAGCTTGGTCACAATGCATCTTTTTGACTTTGTTTGAGTCAGTTTGTGCTTAAGATTTAGGGAAAAAAATCTGGTTTCATTTGCAGATCCTACCTGCCTTTGAAATTCACAATCTAACAGAAATCACTCCGCAGTTCCCCCAGAAAATTGTAACCTTTGAGACTTTGCATTTTCAAAAGGATCTTCATGAACTCATCTCATCCCCTGGCAGGAGGATGAGCTGTAGCTCACTTTGCACAGCCAGCACCGGGGTGACCTGAGGCAGTGACAACCCCAACGTGACCCAGGGGCTTCCCCTCACTGCGTGGCTGTGAAGCGATCAGAGGCCCTGCTTGTCACAGCCATCAGCGTACAAGCCCTCATTTAGTCCTGCAAATCCACCTACATGCTGGAGGGATGGTGGCATTTAGACTAATTAAACAGATTCTTACCACTGCATCATTGCAGGCATTAATTATTTATGTGCAGGGACAGCAGGAAAAGCAACCACACTTGCTTGGCTGCTGCATAGAGAGAGAAGGTGATGACAGAGAGCTCAAAAATGCACTTGCAGCTCCTGATTCTTGCAACAACCCCACAGAAATACCATGAAATCCCCCTCGACTAAATAAGAACAAGAGGAACCTTGCTGCAATGCGCCAGGGTGGAACAGAAGGAAGGGGGGAGATTTCCTTCCTTATCCCCGATTCACCCTGAAAAAAGCCCTGAGTCAAGGTAAAAGACTGCCGGTCCAGGAATAGCCACACCATCTGCTTGGAGCGGGGACAAACTGCCCCTACCTGCTGCTCACAAGCAGCATGGCACAGCATGAGATGGAGGGGGGGCTAACACCACAGCTCCCACCAGGCACACCGAGCACCAGCCAGCAAATCTGCCCTGCTCGGTTTCATACCCTGCTACGCTGGACCAGCTACAGGGCATCGTTTACAAAGCTGGGCACTCCACAATGGAGCTTGGAGCCGAATCCTCAGCTGAGGACTGGCCTTTGCACTGTGATGTTTGTCAGCACCAACACAGGCTCACAATTCTTTGCAGTGTTCATCACCCAAGTCAAAATAAAAGCAAAAAGAGACCCTAATGAGCTGCTACACTTGCCAAATAGAACAGACGCTCAAAAAAGGCACCGCGCAGCCAGCACTATTTTAAAATAAAATTTTTAGGTTAAGTCTTAAAGGAAAAGAGGCAGGCAGGTTTGGAACCTCCTGCTTGCCATGGTTCCTTCCAAAGCTTTTAATTGCCTGTTCTTATCTGAGAAAAGCATCTACATATATTGATACTTATTCACGAGCACTAACGCTGTATCAGAGCAAACACCTCTCTGGTCAGAGATCAAAGCAGGAAAGGTTTTGAGGAGCAGAGCCTGACACTTGTATTTCAAGGTGCCCACCTCACTAGGGACTTCCCTTGGATCCTCCTTCATTCTCCTTGCACTGTCAGTGTCTGCCAAATGCTCAGCTCTCCAAACTCGGTACAAGAGAAAAAAAAAAAAAGAAAAAAAAATCCCCTTTTGTCTTTGGGGGTTGTTTTAGCACATCCATATAAGACCTCACAGCAGGCAGCTGCAGCCCAGGTCTCACAAATGCCCCAGCACAGAGGAACAGCGGGTGCCCAGGGCAGGACCAGGGGCATCAGCAAACACCTGGCTCCACAGACAGAGGCACAGGCACTGCCCAAGTGCATTCACAGGGCACCGAGGGCATTTTGTGCAGTGCTCAGATGTAGCTGCTGCCAGAGCTGCCCATGATGCTATCAGGCTAACTCCTCTGACTCATTAAGTACCCAGAGTACCCCAAACTGATAAACAACATCCACGGCTCTCCCCACCCCACCTCTTGCACCACAACCGCATTAGAAAGAAGCTGCAAAACCCAAATACAATAGTAGGATTACTGAAATAACTCCCCATTTCCCTATAATTAACAGATAGCACTGGGACTTTATTTAATTGTTTCTGGATTAATATATTCATGGCTCTTTTTTCTTTTGATACCATTCCAAAACTCAGCTAGAATTGGAAAGAGGCCTGGATTGGCACGCCTGGAGCAAAGCTGAATTTAACAGGCTGGGGCAAGGGGAAGGATTAGATGTAATATGAAAAATGTTATTTAGCCCCCTTTTTTTTTTTTTTCAGAAATGTCACGCTAAGTGGTAGGCTGGCCCCCTGCCAAAGCTTGATGCATCAAGGGTCACGGTGGCTTCAGAATGGCAGTAATTTTTTTTTTTTATGCTGAGCCTCCGTAATTTGATTGTTCAAGCTGATAGATTTACATCACATCAGAGCAGGGGATGCTAAGATGCTGACTATCAATTTAAAGGGCAGAGCATTTGTGTGTGCAGAGAAACACTTTTAAGTGTGGGCTTGGAAGCACTGAAGGTTTGCTTTTCCTTCTGGATGAACAAATGTTGTTGATTGTGAGATATGGAGCAGAGGGGCAGAGATATGGGTGAGATACGGCATTTTGGGAAGCCAGAGAATAACTGGATGACTGAATGGATGCGACTGCTGGAGGTACCTCAGTGCCTTCCAGTTCAAGCCTTGTAGAGCAGAAGAGGCTTCGCAACACTCCCAGTTACACACAATGCTCCCTTTTTGCTACTGTTTTTTGGATGAGAAATGAGTTGTGCCTGCTCTCTCATAAATCATCGTAGAAATTTTAATCAGTGACAAAAAGGGGCTGAGCAAACGGGGATGAGGAAGAGTCTGGGACAGGGAAACAGATCAGGAATGGGACCTGGGCAGGTCTCCAGGTGCCAGAGTGACCAGTCACCGTGCTGGCCTCCCTTCCTCCTCCCAGGTGTTGTCCTCAGCCTCTGCCCTCGTTCCCTGCCTCCAGATGGCCACTGCTAATGACTGGTATTTTGCATCCACCATTACCTGATAGCATACTATCCTCACGATGATTTAATTTGCCTGATTGCTGCTTCTAACAGGCAGACGGAAAGGCCCGTGATTCATGTGACTCTGATTGAACTGGTAATGATGCCGTCGCATGTGCTAATTAACATTTGGGTGTCCTTCATGAACACACCACACAAATTCTGAGTTTGGATCTCCAGCATCATTAGAAAAAACATTGCTCTCAGCAGCAGCTCACTGCAAGCTGCTTCCATGCTGGTTTTGTCATTTGGATGCATTTTTCCTGTAGACTACTTGTTAGCATGTTGTGTTTGGACATACAAGTTTTTTTTCCCCCCTGTAGTCTTTTAGCCACTCTGCAGAATCTCAGAAGCAATTAGCACTTCAACACGTGGACACATGAAGGGGATGTGTGATATCCGAATAAAGATACTTAAAATCAGATCTAGAAGTACCAGGAGGGCTGGAAAAGAGCTTGGGAGGTCAGCTCATTCCTTGCTTCTCTTGTTAATCAGAAGGCCACAAAATTTTTTTTTAAATAATAAAATGAAATTAAAAAAAAAAAAAGAAAGAAAGAAAATCTAAGGCCTGGTTAATCTTCTTGATAAAATCACAGCCCATCTTAAACTGTTCTCCCCTACCTGTATTAGCATGCATGGTTCATTAGCACTGCAACCACTTTGGTGATCCTTCCCAGGTATTTTATGACCTCTAGCAAATGCAGACCATGCTGAAATCCCACTCTTGTACAGTCTAGTGCTTTAAGAAAAGATCAACAATAGCTGAACCATTCCTAGAAGTGTTTTGTCTACAGTTTCCTTAAAAGTCTTCTGGGGAGAATTTTTTCATATTTACTGGCCTGAGTCAAAGCATAAACTATTAAAGAATGTCCAAAATATGCAAAATGTATATCATTTTGGAGTCATACCTTTTCAGGTTGATCTAAAACTTTTTCACTGTTAAATCTGATTTTCAGCTTGATTTGTCTTTGGAAAGAAGTCCGGTTAAAATATACGTTTCTATCTCCTCATTTTTGGTATAGCTGAGACAAGCTACAACTGTGAAAAGTAGCTGAACAAACTGCTAGAATACCTTACTTACTGAGAGCAGAGCGTTTAACTTATTATTCTTAACTAAAGAGAAGAAAGGACAACACTCATTACTGATGTAAGTACTGTGATTTCTGCTCACAACCACAGAGCATATAGGCTGCAATTATACTGTGACCCCACTACTGCTAAACCTTCCTTATTACTATACAACTAACATACCCGGAGATTAAGATTTAGATTTTCCAGGCCACTTACAGGCTTTAGAGAACCATTTCCAAAAATTAAAATGAATGGGAGCTGGGTGTCTGCCTCTGTTTAGAAATGCTAATTTACAGGTCTTCCAGCTCATGTTCCCTGTGACAGGAGAGCTATGAGGTGCACTGCTCACTGTGCTTTGGTGATAATCATGCCCTGGAGAGACCAGGTGACAAAACCAGAGAGAAAATTGGAAAGATAGCCCTGCAGATTTCTGGAGGATGAGCAATCCTGCATCTACCCTTCCTGCTGCTCTGGGTTATTGAGGGCTTTCTAAAGGCTGTGGTACTCCATGCCAAGAACTGCTTTTCAACAACTTTAAGCTGAATTCCATTAAATTAAAAATACATAAAGCCTAAACCTTGTTTTCTTTCAATTTTAGTGTTCAGAGAAGTAGAAAGGATTGATATGTCAGTAATAGCAGACTGGTGAGAGAAGAATTTATGACCGTAGAAATGCTGAGGCACCGCAATATAAAGAAACACTTAAGCCTTTCTATTAAAGTTACTCATATTAAAAAGTAATAGAAGTTTGGGGTTCTTTGAGGCTTTCCTTATTTCATTGGAGTGATACCAATGAGCAGCAATTTGTCAGAACCAGAGAGCTGAAGCCATCGCCCTGCCCTCAGCGAGCGGCTCTAGCACAGCACAGGCACATACAGCTGGAAGAGATGCAGCTGCTCAGGGGTGTCCCGCAGGAGCATCAGCTTTGTGCAGGACTGTGCTGGCTTTGAGCACCCTTCTGTGACTTCTGACTCCTAATCAAAAAAAAAAAAAAAAACTGGGTTTGATCTCTCCAGAGCTGCAAGATGGGGTGAATCCAGTCCAGAAGTCTGGCAAATAAAACACAGCGAGCTCGCCTGCGAGGCTGCTTCTTGTTAGGGAAATTCAACCTTTCACTGCAACCAACAAACAGCAACAAACCTGATAAATGTGCAAAATCTAGACACCAAAAGAAAGAGAAATGGGTTAGGCTGGACAGAGGGGAGAAGATGAAGCATGAGGGGATAGAAATAAACCTGGGACAACACTTGGAAAGGACAGCACCGATACATGCCGATGAGTTCCTTTGACACAGCGTGTTCCGAGGTAAATGATGGTCTCTGGTTATGCTTAAAGACCCATGTTAATGCTTATTCAAGAACTTCAGGAAGGTTTCTGGGGAGGTAAAAGTGGGAATTACACAACCTAGACCTCACCCTGTACAGAAGAACGATATTCGTAAAATAAAATTGATCTGTTTCCTCAAATGAGCTCTTAGGAAGAACAGCTATTGCCTAAGATGCTGAGAAAAAAGTTTACTGCTAACCCATCCTCAGAAATATAAATAAATGATCCTAACCACTCTTTCAGCTCTCATCTCTATGATTCAGTCCCCTGCTGCCCTGTTCCTCCTCCACTAATAACAGCTCCAGTATTAAAAATCCACAAAAGGAGGAATATTGGGTTGAGTTTCCTTAGCACTATGGTTAATGTTTTCCAAAGAGAGAGAGAGACACCAAATTGTTATTTATTCTTCAAATGCCTTGGCACATCAACATATGACATCTTGACCAAATATCATTTTCCCAGGGAGGAAAAAGATCTAAATTTGGATTTATCAGAGAAAATCTACGTTTCTTCTTATAGGAAGGATGGAGATGAGCAGTATTGTAAATTGAGTTTCTTTCTCCAAATAGTTTATAAGTGGCCACGTCTCAGCCAAAGCAATCCAGCAGCTCTCAAAAAAAAAAAAAAAGCTTCTAGCAAGACTGAATGTTTTGCAACTCTGATGCACACTAATAAATATTTTCCCCCCCGTTTTGCTTGTGCTACATAACCAGCTGGTATTGCACACACAAGCAGTTCTGCAGGTACAGGGTTCTGCAGAGAGAGTTTTACTTCATCCAAGGTCAGAAAATTGTTCTAGGTGAGGAGTTTTCCTTAATGTTGAGACATTACCATTTGCCCTGCTGATGTGCATAAAGTTGGACTTGTCAGATCTAATTGATTTGCAGTCCTTGTGGTCAGAGGGTGAGCTAGACTTAAATACCAGGGGGAAAAGGTTAGCTCAATACCCTTCTGTGTTATCTCTCACTGCTCTGAGAGAAAAGTTACTTCCTCAATTCATTTACAGTACAACATTTTGCCACTCCTAGTCTATTTTAGTCAGTTTTCGCTTCGTTTACTGTATTTGTGTCAGAAGGAATGCGTTTGTCACAACAACATGGGACTGCCCAACTCTACGTGATGAACTGAGGAGCAGGAGTAGCCCAGTAACTCCTAGAAATAGTTTCTGAATAGTCCCGACCTCACCATGATCTATTTGGTACATTTCAACTTCTATTTTTAGCAGTTTCTATTCATTCAGCATTTCATCAAAGTCAGGGCTCCATTAACAATTGTCAAAGAAGTAAAACTACCTAATGTGGGAGAAAAGGAACAAGAGAACTAGAAGAATAAAAACATGAGGGTTGGCACAGTGTACTTGCCACCCAAGGCTGCAACTCCCCCAGCTGCCTCACTCCTACAATGACTAGGATTACGCTCAACTCCCTCAAGCTGATATGGGATGATATCTGAATGGGATATGAATATTGGATATCTCAACTGCCAAAATGCTTTCAGTTGCATACCTAGGGTACTTTTGGTCTTACATCTGTGTTCTTGGATTCAATTTTTTGCAAGGGGAAAAGACAGATCACCAAAATCATAGCATTTTTTTTTCCTCTAGCTTATTGAGCAGTTCCCTGGTCCTGTTGAGTTTATTGGCCTTCATACTTTCATTCTTTCTTCACTTCTTTTTGTCATTCTCCTTATACTTTTCACTCTACTGATTCTACTTTATTCTTACACATGCCAGCTCCCATTTTCCTTGTTTATGCTCTCCATTTTCTTGTGTGTTTTTTTTTTTTTTTTAGGTGATGCTATAAACATGGTGTCAGGTCTCCTTGTCAAGCCATCACATGGGAGTCTCTATGGAGATAGCAATCACAGCACTTGGAAGGACCTCCTAAGTCCATCTACTCTACACCAACCCTTCCTGAGGGACGTATGGGCAACCTGTACTAAAATCTAATACAAACACATCAGGAAAGGGTCTGTGCAAGATTCACACAGACTCTGTGCCTCTAGACTGCTGAGCCCTGGAAGCAGAGATTTTGGGGACTCGGTCCCCACACTATCCAGCCTTCTTGTTCAAAAATAGCTTTGAAAACTGGGCTTCCCTGTCTGTGCAAGTAGGACAAGTCTCCAGAGAAGGTGATGCTCTCAGACAAGCCCTGCAAATTCCCAACGTTGCCATGAAAACTGCACATACATTCTATTTTGTCAAATGTTAATTGCCTTCTTAAAGCATAGCTTTTACCACCCCCACAGCTTTACACACTAAAAGCTCTTTTATGTATAAATAAAATCTGCTTTGCTTTTGGGTGGGTTTTAATTGAGAAAAAAAATGCACTTAGTATTCCATGCTCTGCTCCTCTTCCCCCAACCAGCTGAGAATAGGATGGAGTCTCCTCTGGTGATACAGAAAGCAATGCAAGGACTGCCAAGGGAGACCCAACAGCTGTAAGATGACAACCTGCAGAATAGAAAAGGGGATGTCACACGTATAAAGAGCTCTGGAAACGCACCTTTTTCTCTGATATCATATTTTTCTCCCATCATGCAAAATTATCTCAGTCTTGCTTCCTTCTGCAAACACATTGCTTTTCCTCATGCCATCTCACTGCTGCAGTTCTAGCTGGCAGCGCTCCCTTCCATCGCATCGCTGCCCTGGCACCATTTATCAGCTGTCACCAGCTGAAATGGAGCTCCCAATGTTTGGGTGGTTGGTTCTTCAGCACAGAGGTTGTTAAGTTTTGTTTTTACCATGACTAAGAGTGAGAGAGTACAGCCTGAGAGCATATTATTTGACTCACAATTTTAAACCTTGGAATATTACTTTTTATTATTATTCTAGAATGAGGTAACAATGCATCACTGATTTTTACAGTGAGTCAGCACTGCTATTTTTCAAAGCAACCTTTTATCTGCCCCTATTAATCACATTTGATACCACACTTTTATCTGCCTCTGCCACATCCAAGGAGCGTGTTCCTTCCCTTTTGGGAGGAACAAAACCCAGGGCCTGGAGCTGTTTGGAAGGTGGGGGCTCAGGAGCAGTTTGCCTTCTCTTTCCCTTGGCACAGTCAGTGAAGAAGGCTGTAATGGCAGTCAGAGCAGCACCCTTTTCTTTTCAGACAGATTTTTTCCTTGTGTACACCAGAAGAGCTAACCTGTCTCTTTAAGGATCAGAAATAGCTGTGATAGCCTTTCCCAGCCCTTGCCTCCTCCAAGTCTTTCAGCCGCCCCTTTCCTTACAGGGCCGGCTCGCTGCCCACCTCCATCTGGCTCCCTGGCAGGGCATGAAGGTGCCAGCTCTGCTGGTCTGGCAGTTGCTGCTCATTAGCCACTTCCCAGAGGCTAACGGGGTAGCTTTCTTGGGGGAAATCATCCACACAACAGCAGTACAGACTGAAGCAAGTGGTATTTGAAAAGGGGAGATACTAGAGAGGATAATACACGAGTTTGCTCATCAGATCTTGGTTTGAAAATCAGACTGGATTTGCATATGGAGGCTGACTTGAACCTTACAAAAACTGTCCCAAACTGTCCTCAACCCGCATCAGCCTCATTACCAGCTACCCTTATCCTGAGGTCTGTGTTTTGTGGTCAGGTGCAGGCTGTGGTGCCTGTTGCAAGATCAGTGACAAGAAAGCAAGATGCTGAAAACAAGCAGAGAGGATGAGCATTCTTTGCTCAAATAATGGGCTATCATGTCCTATCTCCTCATTACTAGCGGTCCATCAGATGTCCAAAAGAGGTGATTTTGGTTACTATCTCTGCCAGCCCATTTCAGACCAGCAAGTTACCTCCAGTAGCAGAAGGGGGCTCACAACCTCTTGCTGCCAACTACACCGAGTTCCTCTCTTCTGAGGACGTGAGGATGGGTGTCTGCGGTGACCTAGGACCCTCTAGTGAGACCACGACATCTCACAGATTTATGGGTTTTACAACATGCATAAACATCTACTCGAGCCTGGCCTAAGTCACCCAACTGGTGCTGCCGATGGCTCAGCACCAGCCCCTCTCCCTCTTGCTGCAAATGTTTACATTGCACTGAGAGATTCAGCTGGATTTGGAGCCTGGGCAGTCAGAACATTAATCAGGCTGCAGGAATCGACAGGCAAAAGCACCGACCAGAGAAGCAGGATGCCAAAAACCAGAATTAGTTCCAGGGATCAGGGGAGAAACAAGCACATTTAACATTTCACTCCAGCGGCTGCAGCAGCTAATCTTTCTGCCGCTGAGGAATGTTTATGTCCCTGAGTTACGGAAATGTTTGCTCTGGAAGCAGTGGCAGAATGTTTTGAAACAGGGAAATGAAAGGACAACAAATAAGTCCATTTGATAACAAAGCAAGACAGAGCTCGAAGAGATTCTACGGGCTTTAAGGGCGCATGAGCAGATACTGGGTGCTGGCTGCAGCCTTCGGCAGGCAAGAGCACCATTCACAGAGCAGGGGCTCCCAAAAACACTGCCACAGAGGACTTGTGACTACAAAACTTGGCAAGTCAACAGCCTCCCTCCTCAGCAGCCTCTGTGCAGTTTTAGGGACCCATAGAAATGGAAAATGCACTTTTGGTATTGTCAATAATATTTGTCTCTTTCGGATGCGCTGGCTCTATTATGTTAATTGCTTCCCTCTCTACACTTTATTTTAATGTGAGCATTAATTGATTTCTAACTGTAATCACAATTATGGCATGTTATCCTGATTAATGAAGGGCTTGATTAACAGATAAGAAGGTGCTACTGTTTTCATTTTTGGAAGAAGAGATGAAATATGTTTTTACTCCATGGCTGAAGTGCTAATTTCACTAGAGAAAGCGGTGCTAATGCAAGGCAATTAATCATCTATTTTGGTAATTTACAGTAATAAATTATTACTCATGGCATAGAACGTGCATCTGTAGATTTAACTCAGAGCTGCAGGATATGGCTACCTCTAGGTACTACACGGTTTAGCTCTTCGCATACTTGATGCAGCACTTCGGAATTCCCAGGCAAGGAACACTCCTGGAGATGCAGCTTGCAGAGGGGACAAGAAGCGGCCACCCCTGTCCCCTTCCCGATGCCCCTGTCTCACTGCCATCCTGCAAATCCAGGTCACAGGGTCAGCCATAGGGCTGGGCTTTTTTTTCAGAGTCTAAACAATATGATAGCACCCTGACTTGGAGATTCATCATGATTTCTCTTTATTTATAGTGCTGCCCTTAACAGTAACCAAGGCAGGGCCTTGGGAAGAGGGCAGGACCACAGTCATCTCTAACCCAGTATTTTCAAAGGATACCATTTTAAAATTGATTTTGGGAGGATTCTCACTTATTTTTCTCTGGGTAAACATGGCCTCAAAAAGGGAAAGCAAAACAAAAATAGCTGAAAGCCTTAATTACAGGGCAGCTGACTTCCAGAGAGCTAAAATTCAAAGACTCTGCCCACCAAGAAAAGCAAGGAGGAGTGCCTGCTGCCATCCCACACCTGGAGGCTTTGTCCTCTGCACCAGGACTGAGAAAACAGCCAAGGACCAACCCAGAGCCTGATGCCCGCTGGCACCAATAGGGCTCATTTGGCAAAGAACCTGTTCCAGAGTCTGGAAAAGCACAAAAAGATTTGTCTTTTAGGCTAAATATTATGGCTCAGCCTAGCATGCCCAGCCCATAGCTCCCCACGTCACACTGCCCCTGCAGTGCTGCTACCTGCAAGCCTGCTCGTGACCCCGTGCCCAACAAAACCACAGTTCACGCTCCGTCCCCCAGGGCTGGATGAACCCTTCCACCCGTGAGCAGCCACATTCCCAGGCAAAGGCTGGAAGAGCTTATTTGACATGCTGCCAGCTGCAGAGCAATGATGAGGATAAATTATCTGCTCCCTGCTGCTATCATTTCATGGACAGCTTCATTAGCTCAGCTCGCAAGTGCAGCCTTGATGGTTGAGCTTAATATTGACAAGTGATTTTTAGGTTTTCCACTGCAGCAGCACTTCACAGCCTGATGCACGGTCCAGGCCTGCATGGCATCTATCACTGGGAATGCCTTTGCTTTTAAGGAGCTGTGCTTCTGCCAAGCAAGCGAAGTTTAGGGTGATCGGAACTATTTGCAAATTCAGCTGTTCCACAAATAAAAGAAATTACCGCTAGAAAAGAATGTCATCATGGGCCAGATCACTGCCAGCACATCTGTCCATACATGATGAAAACAATTTGTTTTCCATTACTTTGCTTAGGGATTAAAACCCCACCAGAAATACCAGGCAGGGCAAATCACCACAGCTCATGAAGCAAGTGGAACCAAACCACATTGCTTTACAACCCAGCACGACACAGAGTTAACACTGTGTCAGACTGCTTATTTCTTCCTGTTTGTACAGAAGGGTGCAGTCACATGGCTGAGCCAGGCAGCCAGAGAAGAGATGCCTTCCTTGCAGGATTTTCACGAGGCCCAAGTCATGATGCTCTGAGCCAGAACAGCCACTGCAGCGGGGCTGATAAGGATGCGCACAATTGCCTTGTAGAATCAGAGACTTATTACTCACGCTCTGCTATGTTTACTTGGAGAAGAATGGCAACTCCACACAAGGTACCAGAAGAGCAGATAAACTTGTTCTGGCTCTGTTCTGCACCACCAGAAAGAGCTGATCCATTCTTCCCAGGTGCTTACAGCGTGCCCGCTGTGCCATGTGCATGTTTGCTTTGTAGCAATGGGCAGCAGATATGCTTGAAAGGAAACAACAGGCAAGAATAAACAAAAAATATCTAATTTTACAATGGGCACATCTGCTGAATAGCAGCATTTTAGCCAGACATTCTAATCACAGTTTTATGGATTGGTATTAGAGCAAAAACAAACCTCAGTTCTGCCTGAGCATAGAAAATAGGGCAGGGACAGAGCAGCCGCATTTCAGCCATAATGTGTGGTACTATTCGCAGGCCTGTTTTTGGTTCTGGTTTGTGGTGTTTGTTTTTTTGTCTCTTTTTTTTTTTTTTTTTTTTTTTTGAGATAACACCTCTCTTCTCAACCAAAGTCTCAATTTGCATTCAGCATCATTCCCAATCATCTGTTGTTTTCCTTATAATCAAGTCAGTGAGTTACGGATCTCAGTGGTAGCAAAAGACATCTCAGTGCATCAGGAAGGCTGCGCTGTCAACACCCCTTAGTAAGCTGAAAAAAAAATCAGGTTCACCTTCCTTGCATCAGGACCAAGGTACACAACCCATTTCTGCCACAGCCACACCAATGGAAAGCAAATCAAACTCCACCCCAAGAGTAAGGTCATACATATAGGGGAAAAAAATAGAATAATTGCTGGAAACATCCCCAAATGCAGTTTTTAAGTTGCAGCTGGTTTTGTGTACGTCTGCTGCTGTTCTAGGCTTTATGAACACAAGTCAGCGATTTTGAGGCCAGAAGGGACTATCAGATCATTTAAACTGACCTCCCATCTAACACAGGGCAAATAATTCCTTGCTACTTCTTTACAGAGCCTGACAAATTGCATTGGGCAAGAGCAGGTCTTCCCACAAGGCATTCAGTCCTGAAGTGATAACTTGGGAGAGATCACTTTCATCTGGCAGTTTTGTTTAAATCATTTACCGCCCTCATTGACTGTAATAATACCAAAATAAATAATACTTCATATCCTCCAATTTTCTTCTTTTTGAAGGACTTGAGGTCCTTTGCAGCGGTGGATATACAAAGCAGCAGCCCCTTTCTCACATGGGCAGGAGATGGATGCTCTTCCTGTTGAAGGCAACCATAAGAGGCTTAAGTGGAAAGTCTGCTGCTGTTTGATGGGCACTACTGTCTGACATCCTTTACGTGTATGAAATTATTATCAATTAGTCTAGAAAATAGCACCCTGCAACACATAGTATTATGAGTTCACTGACAATACCACAGCATGAGCTTGTTAAACCCAACTGAATCCTGATTATGCAACTGGAAAGGGAAATAGAAATTGCTCCAAAGATAAAAGCTTCCAAGGGGATGCAAAAAAAAAAAAATTAGAGTAGAATTGTTTTCTTTCATCATCCTGCTTTAAATTAGTTTGCTTTCTCTGTAGCAAAGTGTAGCAGCTTTACACTTCCAGCCTCTTTTCAAAGGCAACTTAGATGGGTGTAGAACAATACTAAAGAGGTTTTTATTCTAATTGCTCTTTTAGGAAAATGTCACTGACTGAAACTGTTTTTTCATTGCCAGCCCAGTTGGTATATTTATACCTGCCAGGCAGCACGAAAGCAGGCCAGATCACAGCATGCCATCAGGACAGGGGTCACTTCGCACCAACTCATCCAGGCAGGTTCCCCACTCAGCTCCTTCTTATCCCCTTCCCAGCACCAGGCAAAGCCGAATGCACAAGCAAGGGCTTTCCTGCTCCAAGTGTCAGCGCAGCCAGGAGGGTTCCGCTGCTTATCCAAGTCCCCTGGAACTAGGGAAAAATACTTGTTTTGAGGTAGTGGCATCCCCATCCTCTAACACTTAGGCTTGTTTAGCAGGAGGTGACCCAACAGTTATTGTACACTTGGTCACAGACTGCATAAGGTGGAAACAAATCTTGAGAATTACCTCTCTGTTGCAAAGTTAACCTTTGCAGAATGGACAGGTACATTTGAAGAACTGGATCTCTTCTTTCTCAAGCAAGCAGAAAGCTTTCATTTCTTCAGCTAGTTTCCTGAGCTCAGAATCACTTAAGTTGTAAAGGACCTCTTGGAGGTCATTTGCTCCAAGCCCTGCTCAAGTAGGGCAGGATGCCCAAGCCCATTAGCTGCTTTCTCTAGTACCACCATTAGCAAAACAAAACCCACAAAACCAGCCAACCAACCAAACCTCATGACTTGCACCCTTCCTGCTTTTACAGCTTGGAAGAGCAGCTCTGGAGTCAAGATCTGCTATTAAGATGCTTCAGATCTCCCAGTCCTGGCAACAACTGATTCCAGGAGGTTATATGAGGGATCACCAGAGATCATTCGCAGCCAGTTATCTGGTATCTGATCTTCTACACTTCTTTCTGTGCCTAACATTGCATATGTACAAAAAAAATACGCAAGTAAACATATGCTGGATACACACAATATACATGACATCTAGCACAGCAGGCGGCTTGTCTTAGAGTTTCTATACAACTGTGGTAGCATAGGCAAGATCCTAATAATTAAGATTTTATTTTCTGTTCTCGTTAAGCACATAGCATACAACACACGTGGCAGACAGTTTTTCTTCTCACTTTTAACTAGGCAGACAGAAAAAAATCTTCAGGCTGCCCCAAAAGACAGAGGAAATGGATTTAAAGTCATTAATCCTTAAAAGCATCTACCATCTGTGCTGCAAGCACTGCCCTGCCTGGAAGAATGAGCAGGACAAGGCTCAGCCGATCACAGCCCAGCAGCCTCACCGAGGTGCCCGTGCCAACAGGTGCAAATCTGGTGTCACAAAGCTTCTCTTTCCAACACCACAGCCAAATCTTCTGATGGAGGAGAAAGCACAGAGCCAACACTTAGGCCCAGGACATTCCCACCCTTGCCAAAGATAAGTATGATCCTATTAAGGAGACCTGAAGCTGCTACACCCCACTTTAAATGCCTTATTTAAATGTCTGCAATTAGGTAGGTTGAGTTCAGGCACAAGCGCCTGAAACGCAGATTCATTAATCCTCCAACTCGTGCTGGTTCCTTTCCAAAAGGCATTCTAACAAGGGCTGTATCACACACTGCTCACTGATTCTCCAACCACACCCCCTAATGAAAGGAATTTAGAAATGCTCTCTTCCTATTTGCTTATAAACACTTTATTAATTTGCCTGATGATACGTTTACAACATTAGCATGCTGTTAATTTTCAACAACGTATTCTTGAACCATCCATCCATTCTGAGAGACTGAGCTCTTAAAAGATCTGCCTCCATTTCATTATAGTTTATTATTGTATTTCATTCAGTATGTACAGTGCAAATTAGAAAACCTGCAAAGCTTTCTCATCACAGAAATAATTACTGCCTGGTGGCCTAGAAAGTAAAAAAGTAATCTGTGCTAATTGAAACAGTAAAATATGCACTTCTCAGAATCAGCTTGTTCAATACCTTGAATAAAACACACAGCCCCCTGAATTTGGCTCCTGCACTCTGGATTATAAATTCTCCTCCTTTTCCATCTTTCATACCACTTAAAAACTGGAAGTGCTGGTATTAATTATTTTAAGATTTTTTTTTGGCAGTCACTTCCTCTAATAAAATTCTACTCCCCTAGGGAATTATACATCATTTAATTCAACTTTTCCTGTGTCTCTTTCATGAGAGCAGACATGAAAGGAAGCTGTCATTCCAGCCTGTACTCCAGCCTTCAATTCCCTCACATCTTTTGAGGGTCACATCAACAGGAAACAATTTTTTCCCCCCAAACACACTCATATCAAGCTCTAGAAAAGTGGTCCAGCTGCAGCTCCCTGCAGGTTCTCACACAGGCACTGGGCAGACCTAGCCCAAGCTGCCTGGTTCTCCTCTGTGTGTTCACACAACTGTGGGAAGTTTGTATTGAACTAATAATCCTGTATGATTTTTAATCCTTGAAAAAATTTACTTCTGGAGCTCAGAGTCAGCACAGCTCAGTATCTTGGTGACACAGAGAAAAGGCATCATGCGAAACGCCTACGTTCCAGAGGCTGGGACATACACAGGCACTGAGGGAATTGGGTGTCCTGTGACAACTGAGATATAACAAGAGGTGATTTTGTATTTTTTGAAATCATGAAATTATGAAAAGTATACACTTGCACCACAGCCTAAGTTGAAGCACTAAGCAGTCTACCCCTAGGTCATGCTGACAGGAGCTGATTGATGCTCTGCTTCTGTTTCCTCTTCAAAGTGCAAGAGAATAAACTGTTAGTTCCTACCCAGTGTTTAGAGCTTCCCTCCTCAGCAGAGAAGGAAGATACAGCCAAAAGGTAGGAGAATATTTTACAACATCCTCAGGGCTGCAAGAGGTAGTAAAATGTGCCTGCCAAGTTCTAGGGGTGAGCTGACACCCAGTCCTGCTCACAGAAAAGCAGCATGCTCAGAAAACACTGCAGCCTGCACTACAGGGGTCCATGCTTCTCCCACCCTTGATCCTTTGCTCTGGGGTCCAACCGGTGCAGCCACCCCAGCACTAGAGTGTCACTTCCACACATTTTCTGTGAAAATCTAGGGACTACTTTCCTTTTCCTCCCCTGCCAAAAAGAATCAAGCTACTTGAAATGCTTACCTCTCACTTTCTGATGTGACAGAGAGCTGAGCTACGACCTGAGAAATACATAACCACTTGAAGTGAAGGCAAATAAATGGTGCTTGCAGAAAGAGCTTATTAGCATGGTGCACTATTTTCTGATAGTCACAAGAGGCAATACGTTTTAAGTACTTCAAGAGAAGCAGAAAGTGTTCCTTGGATGAGTTCAAACAGAACACCAGCTAGGTATATCCAGGGTGTCTGGGCAAGTGCAGATTGCTTGTTTTTAGAAACTGAGGATCAGATCATCTTTGTGTTGTCCTGAATCTCAGAGTCCAAAGGACAGTGCACAGCAGCTGTGGCTGGAACACGAGATTAAGGCTCATGAAATCAGAACCTCAACTCTCCTCCTGAGAACCTCACTCATTTTTACCCTTTCCTCCCACTTACAAAAGGTTCAAAGGTTTTTGGCAAGAACCTGTCCCTTGTTCTGTTTCTTTAGGGTACATTTGTAGCTGCTACTGTCATACAGCTTCTAAATTTTTAGAAGTGCCCTGAGCTTGAACTCAGGAAGTCCACTCCCAAGCATCCTAGGAGCATTGTGGAATTGCCAGGAGTGATGCCTCAAGCCACAGAAGCAACCACTTTAGCAGCCACAATGCTAGTGAACAATTAGGATCTGTACAAACCCAAAGTGTTTGCCTCTAACAAGAACTCTCTCCATCACCAAGTTCAGAACTAAAAAGCAAAATGATGTTGCTGCACCACAGCCCTATACATCAACAGTAGGAAAGGAGGAAGCTCTAAGTTCTCATCCCCAGTGTTTACTTTTATATAAATATGGTCCTAATTGCAGTATCAGCTTCAAAGCCCAAAGGCCTTTATCTCCCGAGAATGCTTTGAAACCATCTTGCTTTGAGAACAGACACATTCCATCAGAAAAGCCAAAGCCACAAACCATCATTCACATCTCTGGGTGGCTTTTGTATAAAAACAAACTGTTTGGAGATGCTTGTGCTGTTCCTCTGGAGATAGTAGGGCACATAGCCCCAGTCTATGTATAAACTATCCAATTTCTCCACAAATATCATTCTTTTCATGGTCTTGAAAGTGTTTCCTGTTTCCCAAAGCTGTTTATATTTGACTCAGTCATAGCCACGTGTTTGTTCTTCATCCCAGCCACACAACCAATTTCATTTTTCACAGTTTTCCTCAGCACTTCATCATAAAATGGCATCAAGTAAAGAGAGCCCCAGATCTTTGTCTACAAAAGGCAAAGTCCTAGGGCCAGTGGTGCTAGTGGTCTCCCTGAGCTCTGGCAGGGCAATTGGGAGTGCAATAAGTTTGGAAGAGTATAACCTCCATTTTCATAGGTCCCGAGTATAAATAAAGAACTCAATTCTCAACAGCTCAAATCTCAAGAAGATTTGAATGCCTTGATAAAAAGTTAATTAAGCATTCTTAAAAGCCCCATCAGAGCTTATAAAATATCATCTGTAAGTCTCCCTGCTGCCTCACCGGCCTTTAGGGCAGCAGCCTCCAGTAAATCAATCAATTTAAAAAAAAAAAACAGGAGGAAGATTCAAGATTATTCGGAAATTTATATTCATAGCTTTGATGACTGAAAGAAAAACCGATGTTCTCTAAAATCCCCACTCTGAAGAAACACACGTAGCTGAAGGGCTGAGCATCTGCTTCGCCTCGTAACGCAAAGTTGAAGGCCTGGCTTCTGCTCTCCCAGTCTGATGCATTTCCACTCTTCTCCCCATGCTCCTCATAGATAACTCACACTTTACCTTGAGAGACTTCAAACTTCAGTCTAAATGGCCTGCTAGGAGAATTGAACTGCTACAATCTGAGGGTAAGAACAGAAATGTGATGACTGAAGACTTGTGGCGAAAAGAAGTACCAGAGTGTAACTCATGGCTAAAAGGCGACTGATACAGAGGCATGTAGGAAAACACACTGAAATGTTTAATTCCAAAAAGCAAGAGAGACAGTACTAAAGCAGAGACCCAACCAGATTTTGAACCAGCTTTGACCAGGGTGCACCATGCTGCAGACCCACAGCCCCAGCGCAGCCTCTCTGTTACCTTAGGCCGAGTCTGTGCTAATCGTCCCCAGCTGCGGGTGCTCCCCTCCTCTGCACTGACCCCATCGACGTTATTTGCCAGGGTGTGCTGTTCCTCCCCTCCTGGGAGCAGCATTCAGAGCTCACACGTGGCTCTCCTCGGAGCATCGATAAGGCAAAGGCTGGGTCAGGGAGCAGCTGCCTGGGTGGGCTCAGAGGTGGTGCATCCATCCAGCTTCCTCCCAAGCGTACCTCCCCCAGGGGGAAGCATGGCAAACGCCTCCCCGTCCTCACAGGGGGTTCTTCTAGTAAAACATTTGCATTTCTTTCTAATTCTCCATTAGCCGATCTGCAAAGCCGTTACAACCTTGGATATTGAAATGAAATTCTTTGACTTGAAGCCAGCGCAAAGCGATGCTCAATTCAAGTGCGGCTGGGGGCATTTGCATGCAAAAGCTGTTAACAATGCGGGGAGGAGGCGCTGCTAAACATCGTGCTTGAAGTCAGATCGGTGACTGTCAGCACGAGACCCCTTATTTACACCCTAATTACCCAGTGCTTCTAATTATCAAGTAGGAACAATTGCCCGTCCCTTGTCACACCACGGAGATTTTGTCACTTGCAGTACTTAAAGAAAGCGAAAAACGCTTTACAGCGTTTGAATATTCATTCAGTCTCCCTTCAAGGCTCCTGCGGAGTCCAGTGGAGACCCAGATGCTCACCGTGTTTGTAAATCAGCCCCAGGAGAGCTTGTGTGCCTCTGGAAACGCGCATGGGTGACTGCTCTCACACAGCCTTATGCCAGACTACCAAGGCACACTGCTCCACTCAGAAAGGTATCCGCGATTTTGAAACGAAAGGACTTTTATTCAAGAATCAAGCATCATTTCCTTAGCACTAGACATCTTGAGACTTCCAGAATTAACTCTCATGAGCATGATTCTCTCCTATTTAGCTGAGCTGACAATTTTTCCCTCTTTCATAGAGGTGCCACCCAGGGTTTTCAAAGTCAAAGTGACCCAAGATGGACATCAGCTTTATTTGTTCAGCTGTTTGTTGTGCTGTCCTTTGTGCACTGAGTCAGTATAAAAAAAAACTAAGATTCCTAATTTTTACTACACATCTCCTCTTAAAGTTTAAGCTTTCACACAGAATTTTCTAGGTTGGAAGAGACCTCAAGATCATCGAGTCCAACCTCTGACCTAAAACTAACAGTCCCCAAGGATCCACAGCCAGTGTAAATCATCACAACTCTTTAGAAAGCTTGTTCTGATAGAGTTTGTCATTCCAGCAGCTAAAATTAGAAAAGATCAGCGCCAGGGGAGGGTCTGGCCAAATCTGGTCTTGCTTTCAGTTTAAGTGAGCTCCCAGAAGTCTTCTCCTTTGCTCTGGGAAGTTGCTGGAGAGGGAGATGCATCACCTCATCAGGCAAGCAGGAATAGGAGAAAAAAGAGCATGTCCAGAAAGTGTGGATAGAATCAGATCCCAGAGCAGAAGGACACACTGGAGAGATGGATAATGCATTAGAAGGAGGTAGAGTGGGTTGAAGAGCAAGCTCTGTGCCATCAATCCTGAGGGGTGAGGTTGATACCTACACTGACACCATCAAAATGCATCCCATTTATCTTGCACACCCTGCAGCCTGCCTGTGAGCAGCCTCACTCCAGCCAGAAGCAGGTGAAGGAGAAGCAGGGAAAGCATCACAGTACCCCTGTTCCTGGGAACAGCACCCTGACATCAGGGAATAAGGTCCAGGCTGGAAGAATTTAGTTCCAGTTATTTCATGTCTTTGAGATGGAGTCACGGCCTTTTTGGAGGATCATTTCAGACACAAACCCCTTGACTCCGTTACAGCTCTATTTAGAGCACAGCAAACACAGGTTGCCCACATCACCCTGATAAACGAAGTACATTTGACATTGAAAGTTGCCTAAACAGGCATTATCCAGTATCTAGCTGTGCCTTTTTCTCCACCCTACCTCAAGTGTTTGCCACTGAGAGTGAAGTGCAAGGAAACAGCAGACATCTCAGCAGCTAAATCTGCAGCAGTACCAACACCAACATCGTGCCCAGAAGTTGGAAAGAGTCATGAGTTTTGTCACATCACAAGCTCCAGTGATCAGCATTAGGGATGGAAAGCCTGTAACTTGCCTTGGGCTGCCTGTGACATCAAGCTTGAAGATTTTTTGGTGCTCTTCATTTTGGCTCAATGAACTCGCTCACTTTTAATGGCAGAGTTAATTGCCTAATTGTGAAAATGACTGTACCCATCTATTAAGCAATATTCTTTATGAAAAAACCTGTTTGTCGGAATGAATGTCCCCACTCTTCACACAGCAGGTGTTAATTTGTTTTGTGTGAATAGGTAGATAGCTCCTTAAGTACCTAGGTATGCATTAGGAGCTCGCTTTTATTTGACTGCTGCCTTTCCCAGCACTGGAAATGACAGATGTTCTCCAGGCAAGGCAAACACAGCCCTCCCTGCTGCTCCCAACCACTGCTTCCCTCATCTTTATTAATTAGGCTCCTTGCAACACCTCTGCAAAGTAGGGCAGAGTTTTATCCCTTTTTTACGAATTGGAAAGAAAGGTGGTATGAAATAAAATAATATGCATGAGATCCCACGGGAGGCTGGTGGCAGGACACAGGACCTTCAGGAAGCTGCTGTGACCACAAGGTGCAGCTTTAGGGGAACCATACCCTGATCCCTGCAAGCGAGGGACACTGATCAAGTTTCTTTCTTCCTTCCCTGGCTGGACCCATTGGTGTTTCTGCCCCTGTGCAGTGGGATCCCTCCTGCCTCAGCAAGCATTTTGCACTCCTGGTGCCTCCTCTGAGAGAAGCGAACACCTCAGCCTCCCCGAGAGGGACCGGATCCTACCTAATTCCTTGCAGCCCTGTGTCCTGCAGGTGCACTGCTGGCCTGCAGACTAGTGCTCAGCAGCAAAGCAGGAGCACTTGGCACAGCTTCTGCCCTCCTCAGCTCCCACCACAGTGCTGCGACACCCCCTGAATGGAAAGGGACCAAGCAATGGTTCACCAACCCTGCCAAGCCTGGAACCCATCCCAGCAGCCACCGCTAACACAGAGTAAACGCCCTATAAATAATCAAAGGGGAAGAATCATTAGCTAGCCATCTTGTAATAATAATTTTAAATCAATGTGTAATTTATAGAGAGAATTATGAGACAAGGCCCTTTAACCATAACGAATGTGCTCGGATAATGCTAGCTCCTGTAGGCTCAGGCCTGCCTGGGGAGGCCTGTGTTTTCCTCTGGAATAAAAGGCCAAATCCCATTCATAGATGATGGTGCATGGGAAATGAGACCAGGTGTCCAGGAGCCTAGAATCACAGAATTTCTAGGTTGGAAGAGACCTCAAGATCATCACCAGCATCTTTAGGAAATGTACCTCAGAGGCAAATCACAAACTTTCACCACATGAAATTCCTTTGTTTGCCTGTGCTGCACCCACAAGAGTTCCTAACTGCAGCCAGTGACTTATCTGGGCACAGCAGCAGCTCTTGCATCAAGCTACATCCCGGAGGGAGACTACCTAATGAAACCTAATGGAGCAGGTGAAAGAAGGAGCAGAGGACTTCTCTGCCTCATGCAGCAGCTGTTGTATCATTGTTCATTGTAGCCAGCAGCTTGCCTGAACACTGGCAAGAGGAAAACACTGTTCTAGACTTAATCTTCCATTTCTGAGCTACTTCCCTGAATTCTGAAGGCTAATAACCTGACTCTCAGCTTGGCCAGTTTGGAAGCAGCAGCTGCTGCTCTGGAGTGTAGTAAGTCCCCATGGAAATGCCCAGCTCCAGCAGATCCTCAGCATCTAATCTGCCAGGAAGTTTTCCTTTTTTTTTTTTTTAATCTTCAGTTGCACATTTCTTCCCTTCTGCTCCCAATGGAGAGCTAAGGATAGCAAGGCTGATGCCAAACATAACACCAGGCTTTACCAGATAATAAAGAGGTCTGCAAAGTCTCAAAGCAGCAGGGATCAGCTCATCCCGGAGACATTTTGGAAGCAAATGCATTGGACAATTGAGCAGCAGTAATAACACCACAACGTGCTATCAGAGCTCCCATGCAACCGGAATTTAACAAAAACTGATTCCTGCTCATTTATAGCCGACACAGGAATGACACAGCTCTCATCCCATCAGCAGCATCCAAGCAGTAATGAGATGGGGCTGGCAAGAGAATTTTCAACAGCTACCTATGCTGTAACATGCATTTTTGCAGGTTTCAGATGAAGCTCCCTGAAGAGAGCAGATAGCTAACCAAAATCCACATTTAAACTGCACTGGGAGTCTAAGTGAGAGCCCAGGGGCATGAGCTGTGTGAAAGCTAAACCTCTACCATCCCTTAACCAGCAGCTACCAGTCCCACTCCACACCAACATGCAAACAACATTGATGGTCAAGCAGCCACACCATGAACTTGAACTCCCAATTAAGGTGATAGTACTGGTAACCATTGCCTTATTCTCCCCTGCATACAGCTCAGAACTCATCACCATCAGCCACAGGCAGCCTCACATCCATCAGTTCTGCAGAGAGGCTTCGAGGTTGCCCCTTCACAATGTGGAGTGGTTGAGCAATGATGGTGTTTGAGCTTTCATCATGCTAACAAGTATCAATAATGATGCATCAAACTAAACACACGCAGCCACTTATCAGAACACTGCTATTGCAGCACAGCTCAGCAGGAGCAATTTTATTAGCGGAGATAGCACTGCAGCATTGTTTCCCTCATCAAGGCAAGACCCCAGATTTGACAGCACCATTTGTTAATTTTACTGCCAAGGCACCAAGTTCACCAGCACGGCCTCCGTCAAGCCTGCCCAAAGTACTTGTATTTGGGAGTCACTGTAATGGCTCTGTGATACATCAGCCAAGCTTGCTGGAGTATGGATGGGTTGCTGGTAGTAGAGATAAAGAATGTCAGGGAAGAGAGGTGAGAACCATACGGATAATATGTTAAGAACACAAGGGCACAATTGCTCACCTAATTTACTCCCTGCTGTGGCAGTGATTGCTCCTGCAAATTGGCTGCTCAAACAGAAAATAGACAATTTTGTCAACATGCCTTTGCAAGGTCTTGATGAGGTGTAAATGTCTCCACCCGCCCCCCCAGTCACTTCCAAGGCACCCTTTAACAAAACATCCCAGCCCCTTACTTGGGCTGCTACATTCTCAGGGTGAGAAACCTTGTACTGTAACTGGAGGTGCAGTCCAGCTCACCTCAGTGCCAAGGGCTTAGGATAAGGTCAAGGAGAAAAAACTGAATCCCCCCCAGCTTTGGGGTGGAGTGTCAAAGGGAGAATTTCAAGGGTGAGAGAATTTGGCTGCTGCTGGGCTAACCACAGCCGGCTGTGGCAGCAGTCAGGGGTCAAGGCACAGGCAGCCAGCTCCCATGGGAGGCTGCAGGGCTTGCGGTGGGCAGATATAGCAGTGGGGTAGAGCTTGCTGTGACTTATAATAGCCAGCTCTGCATCAAAGAGATTCACAGGGAGACCAGCACTGAAAAAGAAATGCATTTAAGTTGTCCTACAAAGAGGCAGCAAGGAACTTGCTGCTGTTTGAGTGGGTCAAGAGTGGGCTGAAATCTGAAAGAAGTGCAGGCACAGATCCCAGAGCTCTGCCTAGCAGGATCTTGGTGTTGGAAGCACACTGACAGCTCCTGGGACACCCCGAGCAGTGTGGTCACTTGCAGGACCCTGTCATGCCCACTGCTCCAAAGGGAGTGCTTCTCCAACCCAGTTCATAGTACAGTGGACAGTAACACAGCAATCAGAGGGCTGGAAAATATTTCCAGCTACCCAGTGCAGGCTCTCTGGCAACCTTTCTGCAGGAGAATTCCTTGCCTACTTGTGAGAGGCTCAGAGATCACAGAGCTCCAGCTTCTGCCCAGCACTAACTGAACACCCCTCAGCAAACCAGATGCCTGCAGGCTTTCAGTTGCAGATGAAGAGGATCTGGAGTACTGCTTTATTGGAGGCCTACCCCAGCACACGCATACATTATAAAACATGGGAAGGAAGCACGTTTTCTTTTATCCTGCAGCTTGGTTCAGGCCCCGCTCAAGCCCCCTCTATGCTAACAGCTTCCCACTGCTCAGCCCTGCTGTTTTCTCCAACACCCCAGAAAGCAGCGTGGAGGACAAATCCACAGAGGAATGAGGATGCCACCACAGGAACCGAGAGGCCATTATGTTTGTTTACTGAACTGAATAATCCATATCACTTGATTAACCGGTCCCTTACCATTCTAAGCAGCTTTTCCCTGTCCACTGCCCTTCATCTGACTAGACATGTACTCACTGGTCTTTTTAAAGACATCTTGAGGCCCAAACTTAGTTTATCAACACAATCTAATGTCTTCCAATTTTTTTCCCCCTTTAGAAGCTGCTTACTGTAGGGCTAGCAGTACATGTTACTCACACACATGCTGCATTCCCACTTTGCTGCCCTGCCTGCTCCTGATGATGGAGCTCTGCTCTTTCATTGCTTTCATTTCACCATGGAGGTGTTCATGTCTTCCATATGGCTGCAACCCCAACAACTTCTTGGACCTCTCTCAGTGGGTTTCCCACTCCAGGGCCTCACCTGGTGAGCAACAACCTCTGGTGGACATCACCACACAGGAGAAGGACATGGGAGCCCCAGCAGGCTCCAGTTGTGCTCCATGGCTCCTCCAGCTCAGATGGGACCCAGAGGCCATTCATCAGTTGGTGCTGGAGCAAGAGAGGCCGAGGGAGTTGTGTTTCATAGGTGCCTGGAGATGACAAAGCCCTGACAGCATCCTGTGTGACAAGAACTCCCTGCAGCCCTGGGATGGCAGGCTTACTTGATTAATGAGACAACTAATAAGTAATGTCACTGGGACTGAGACATGCTCTGTGCTCCAAGCCTCGCAGCCATGTCCTAGGCACGAACACCCAGCAGATCCATGGTAACTTCAGTTCAGCCTGTGTTACATTTAGAGCCAAGTTTCTAAGGAAATTCACAGTTCCTTCAGCTGGACAGAGTATGCTAAGTTTAAAATGCATCTAGTTCCTACAACCATCATGAAAGCCATCAGAGCACTGAGGCTGTACTAGTGCCCCACAGAGAGGGCTTGGCACTGACCACCATAAGCGTGGAGAATCTCATTCCTCCTTTGATGTAGCCTTCAGGTGTGTGAAAAGGTATCACATCTACTCTGTCTTCTCCTCTCTAGACTAAACCACATTTTACTTGATCTCCCATCATACTTTCCAGCCCTCTGAGCATTCCTGTAACTCTCCCCCATTAGTCAGGTGAGTGTAGCCGTGCAGACACCAGAAGTACTGGCCAGCACAGAAGGATAAGCCCATGCCTCTCCCAGTCTGCTTCTGACCTCTGTACCACCACCTGGCTGCCTCATGGGGCATGGGAGCTGCTGCAGCCCGTCCCGTGTCCCCCTCCCTCCCCGCACCCCCCATTCCCCTGCTGCCCTGTCACTCCTTCCCCTTCTGGCCTTCAGGCAGTTTTCTCTGCTGTATCACTCCACGTTTTCTCCCAAAGCATCCTCCAGTTCATCCACAGGGAAGCAAACTGGTTGGACTGGCATGGCCTGCTCCTGATGAACCTATGCGAGCTTGTTTGAGCAGGAAGCAGTTTTCTTGCCTTCATCCATGTTGTGAACTCCCAAGGCCAAAGAACAACATGCAGGCACCCACTTGTGCCATTTCATGTGTAGGCACTATGGGAACATGATCAGCCTTATAATAAAAAATGTAGGTTAGTCTGAACTTGGACACTATAGTTAGCTTGCCTGGGAAAGGACAGACTTCTGGAGGAAACGTGCCAGTAACTGGACTTCCAAGTTGTTAAAAAGTAAAAATATACTCTTTAATTTAGAGCCAGTGTGACCTGACAATTAGTCATAGGATAGGCTCCATCTCAATTAAGACAAACAGCCCAGAGTAATGGAAATGGCAATGCGACCAACAGGAGCATCCTGAGTTATGGTCTCAATTTTCTCCATGCCTGATAGATTTAAAATAAGTTCAGAGAAGGTCAAGTGGTTGACTTTTCATTTGCTGATCTCACACAAAGTTTTTCTATCCATTTCTCTCTTCTTGTGAACTGTCTCTGGCCTCTTGTCAGCACTCTTCTGTCTCCCAGGGCCTAAGATCCTCCGGCTGCATCTGTGCTGTGGAGGAGATGCAAAACTGAATCCAGGAGAAGGAGAACCTGAAAACTTTCTGAGCACCATCCATAAAGGCATCATTTCTCGTTCTCCTTGCAGATCTTCCACCTAGTGTTTCTCACTTCACCATTTCACATTTAAAAGCTCAGATTCCAAAAGGGAGCAAAAAGCTAAGCCCAGTCCTTGCAGATATCTCCCCTGACCACCCAGCACAAAGCAAAAAAGATCACAGGGTCTGAGGCCATCTCAGTACACCCAAGACTGCAAGGGCTGGAAGCAGAAATAACCATTCAGCTTGACTACAAGATGTCAAACCAGGTACATGGTGCAGGCACAGGAACAGCAGCAATAGTTTTTTTTTTTTTGGTCAATTTATATATGTCAGAGACAAACCCATAGCACTGGTGTGCTTGCTCACCACATAGAGGTTGAAGAGGTAATGGAAATACTGGAACTAAACACAAGAATCCAGAATCAGACCTATATCCCCAAAGAACACTGATTTCTCACAACTCCAGCTGGAATTTAATTATCCCAGCCAACCTCTTCCCTGTGCCAAGACAGCTCAGAGATGTTTTCCTCCCACAGCACCCCCATCTTGCCTGGGCTGTTTCCTGTGCTGTCCCTCCACTGCTGAGAGATGCTGGTAGGAACAGCACATTGGCATCCTTGCAGCAAGATCCACAAAGTAGTCTTACAAAGAATGGTGAGATGAGGCTGGAGACAAAGCAGCCACCAACTGCTTCAGGGTGCTTCTGTGAAGCCTCTATAAGAAAGGGACTGGTCTCACCGAAGGGCTTGAGGAATCGACAATCCAGTCCCAGTCTATCTTGGGATTTAAAAATAGTAACAGGGCGCTCAGTGGGAGCCTTCTACTTTGGATGAGGGCACCTCCTGCTCTCAACCTTCCCCTGTATATTGCAGGGTGGCCAATCTCCTTTCTATCAGAGAGGTTGGGAAAGTGGCACAGCCTCCTTGTCATATGGAGATGAAGGTGTCCTGTATTGTTCCTTGCTATAGGACACCCGCAATTACACACGCCTCTTTTCCTAAGGCTGGAGGAGACCAGCACAAGAGCAGCAAGAAGCCAGCAGGAGCGCCATGTCAGGCTCCATCATCCCTTTTACCTC
The DNA here is from genome assembly GCF_963932015.1 of Anas acuta. Lineage (NCBI taxonomy): Eukaryota > Metazoa > Chordata > Aves > Anseriformes > Anatidae > Anas > Anas acuta. The sequence continues at coordinate 402,000 of NC_089001.1, read as the reverse complement.
CCGGATCACCGCAGCTCCGCCAGCGGCTGAGCAGGGCAGCAGTGCCACCCGGCGGCTGCAGCCCCCACCCCGGGGCACATCAGCCCGGAACCCCCCACTGCAGCTCAGCAAATCCCCCCTGAGCCGGCTGCTGAATGCTGCAGGGCCACGAGGACCACTACTTGGGCATTAGCACGGGTGCAGGAAGGCGATATTGCAGTAATGTGCTGTCCAACACAGCTGCTTGTTACCTGCACAGCATCCCCTCAAGTTGCACAGTTAAATTTGGGGAAGCACTTTAGAGCAACAATGCAAAGCCATCTCCCTACAACAGCATGGCAAGGACCCGTTTCAGGCAGTGTACATGTTGCTCTTCTCTCAGAAGACAAAGCAGTGGCTGGACAGTGGAATTAGACAAACTCAGAAGAGAAAAAGGGACTCATTTTCACCAGGGCACTCAGCCCATGGAGAAGGCTGCCCAAAGAAGCTGTGCGTTCTTCTGCTGCTGAGATCTGGAGACAGACCTGCACTGAGCTCAGGACAGGGCTCAAATCTCATGCTATATAGCCCACATGACACAGAGCAACCTAGATGATGTAACAGTCCTTTCAGACATTAAAGTTTATTCATCTTCACTGATGGTTATTTCTACTGTTTCTTTTTAATCACTTCATTGCATTACTCTGCCTTAAAGCCTTGCTCCCCTGGCCTGTGACTCATCAGGCACAGCTCCCTGGTTGGGGAGGATGCTCCTTCCCTCTCCCATCTCAGGCAACCATCGCAAGACCTTGTCTTATACCAGCCAGCAGATCCATCAGGCTCCCAGCTCGTACCATGGCTGAGGAAGCTGTACCAAGCAGAGACCACCACAAATCCAGGGCCCAGGCAAGATCTTCCCTCACACTAACTCCTTTGTAGAAGCACTGGAAACAACACAGGGAAATGAAGACTATTTGGCAAAGCCCGTGCACACAGAACAGATGTGCTGCTGTGGACACTTAGCTGAAGGCTGGCTGTGACCTGACACCTCTGGCCTGCACTCATCATCCTATAGCATGAGTGCCACTTTTGGTGGGGACAGAGCTGCCTCTTCATCCTTAGCACAACAGGATCTTCGTTCACCAACATTGTCTCTCAGCTCTAAAATAGCAAGAGAACTTGCTGAAAACCAACCCTGAGTAACACAGAAGCCCTTGATGTCCCCTCTCAGCACTGAGGCCTGCTCCCCACAGGTGCTAGCAACCCCTCACGGAGAAGGTTCCTCCTCCTCCCACAACAAGATGTGCACTTGGGGACAGCTCTCTCCTAATGGCCAGGCAGGGATGCAGTCATCCCTGAAAAGCATCTTTCAGTTTCAATCCATATCACTAGCTGAGGGCTTATTTTTAATAAAGTGGCTGTGAAATGCATGGGAAGTGGAGGTCAGCAAGAGCAGCTCACCACAGATGAGCATCAGTTACCTTTGGCAGTCGTGGACCAAAAACTCATCCCAGCCACAAGCAAGCTTCAGTGCTGCTACTGCAGAGGCAGAGACCCTTCCCCTGGAAGAAACCAAGCCCCAAGGCAGTCCTCCCGTCCCAGATCACGTTACCTAGTGCTCAGCTGATATATACTCACTTAAGAGGAAGAGATATTTATCTGTATGTCCTTTCTTCTCCCCAGCAAAGGTGTTCTCACCCCTGACCTTGCTTTGTCTGGAAGGCAATTACAGACACTGCAAGAGTTACAAATTTAGTTCTTTATTTAGAACTGGGATTCCTCAGTCAATAACAGATCCCTCCCCCCTATTTCAAAAGCAATTAAACATGGTAGAAAACAATGTGAATACACCCCTAAGATACCTAAAATATGCAGTTAGATATCAAGTGCCCTCCCATACATCTTCAGTAAGGGGAAAGAAAGCTCCAGAAGCTTCAGTCAGTGCAGTTTCAGCCCAGAAAAACTCCCACAAATGGTGAAATGACCTCCTGTTTTATCAGCAGCCAGCAAACATCGTATCATATAGCAGCTACAGACATTTCCTCTACATCATTCAATAGCCTGGAAATTCATAAGGAAACTGCTCCTTTTGTGTCCTCCATGCAAAGCACGACAGCCCTTTCATCTGCCCTGCTTTCTTTAGCTGCAAAGCATGCTGTCTTACAGGGCACTGAAAAAAAAAAAAAAGTTAAATTTGCTACCCCACAGGACAGGTCTGCGTTGAATCTGGTCCACAGCAGCACACCAGAGAAGCTACAGGGCAGCTCTGGATGCACACACAGCATCCTCACTACCAGGTGAGAAGGGCTAGTGGATTGGTTGGATAAAGCCAGCAGTTTTCATGACGCTGTTGAATTACAACATAAAATCGGGCACATTAGGCCAACAGTCTCAGGAGCTATTAATTCCTGAAGAAAGGATAATGAATCTAATAAAATTAGATCTTCCTGTTCCCAGAGGATGAATGGGACTTCTATACAAGACCAACTGCCACAGTCCCATTTAATTGCATCATGTAGGCTTGGGGCTGATAGTAGCAAGTAGTTTGTTTCAGGGATTGTTAGCAGAAAATAATCTATTTTTTCATGTAATATTGGTTTTGAGCCAGCCACTGAGTGGGCATTTGTAATGATGAGGCAACCACAAGGAGCACAAAAAAAGGTCCCTGGGACTGACGGATTTGTTTTGAAACTGGAGTGAGACCAATTATTTGTGGATATGACCTGCTTCAACTTACCTGCTACCCCAGCATTTGGAAACAAGTGGTTAAACCCATCAGTAGAGCTCAATCCCATGGAAGAAGCCCCCAGCTATGTCCCTGAGACCCCCCAGAGTTTTAAGAAAGGTCTCATGTCCCACTTGAGTTTGCATTGCCTTGATTTTCTCTGAAATGGGCAGGACAACAGCATGAGAGCCAGCAAGGAATCTCCTGAGGTAAGCATGTGGTACAACAGCTCCTAATGCTGCTGGCCTCATATCCAAGTGGCTTTAATTTGTCCCCACCCACAGTGGCTGTAAAGGCTTAAAAGGCAGAAGAGCACTGAGACTTGCAGCTGGGAGAGACTGGAGCACTGTCAAGACCATTAATTCTTCACACATTCCTGCCTGTTTTGTCCTCAGCTCCAACCTCAAAGCTTCTTTTTGTTCTGGGAAAGTTTAAAAAAATCCTACCTCTGAGAATTTCAGTTCAGGAGTTTTGGTGTTTTAAAAGGTTTCCTGCCAAAATCTTTCTACCTGACAGAGTTTACAATGCCACAGACAATGCTGCATGCTGAGTTCCCAAGGCTTAAACTGAACCTCTGAATATTTGTTTGAAAATTAAGAATTGACAGTGCCCCACTTAAAAAGATCAATACAGTAGATGTCAGCACACAACGCTGCCTCTACTCTCCTGGAGATTTCCCTCTGCCTACCTTCCTTCACACTTAATTGTAGCCCAGAAGACCCTTTCCTATTTAGATGAGAGCACTTTCCTGATGCAAGGGAAGGTTTCTATTAGGCATCCACTCATCCACTGGTTTGCAGGGATGAACAGAAGTGACCAGAGGTGACAGGATGAAGTTGTTTCTGACTCACGAGGACCATAAAGCAAGTCCTTCTCACCCTCCTGGGCAGGGAAGGACTGCTGACAAGATGGAGATTAGGAGGCTTGCACAGCCTACATGGCAAGCACAGGCAGAAAAGCACTTTCAAAGCCTAGGAAGGGAAAAGCTGACATTTAGCTGTAATGGCACTCTCCAAGATTGAGATTCTCAGATAACAGTTTTAAGTGTTCCAGAAAAAAAATTCTACTGAAGTTTTGGTTTTGTCCGTAAGTCAGCTTTCAACCCCAGAACGTCTTTGTGAAATGCCTTTTACCAGCATCACCCAAGGGTAAGAAAGGTTCTGTACCTTCCCCTCTTTGCAACCTGCTCTTTAAACACAACCTAGTCTCAGACCATTTCCCATATGCTGAAAACAGACTTGCTCTTGAAGGCTCACAAACTTGTTTCTAAAATGAATTCTTCCCAGAAGAGACTGAAATCCCAGTTCCCGTCCTCCTTACTTCCCTATGCTTTGTGACACCTGTGTGACAGTGCCATGGCAAAGAGCACCCCACAAGGGTGCCCACATACCCTGCAGGCTGCCCCGACCATCCCTGGCTGAAGATTTGCAGGATGGGTGACAAGGGAGTGCTGCTGATATCAAAAGGCAGCCCATCTGCTAAGCTGATGCACACTGACTTCAAATAAGCTGAGTCAACAAGGACAGGTGCTGAAAGAAAAATTTTAATCTCTGTAACAATGAGTGACTAATTAGCAATCTATAAACCCAATAAAAATCGGAATTACAGTCCACAGGGGCAAAGTGCCAATACCTAGCTGATCATTTGCGCTAATGGAGCAGCAAAGCATTGCCAGGTGCAGACAGAAGCGCGAGACAGTTCAGAACAAGAGGATCCAACTTTAGCAGCCCCCTGAAGACCACATGGAAATAACCTGGGACCTGATGTTTCACAGCATTTGGGGTCCTACACACATGCTTGCACTCCACAGCTCAGGACACAAGGTGCAAGCTGAGGAGGCCAGGGTGTAACACCCAACACTTAGAGCTTCACCAGTCCCCCATTCCTGCTCTCCAGCCTGGAGCAGGATCATGCAAGAGCCACCCTGCAGCAGGCAGAGGTACCAACAGCATTTCTGAGGAGAGACCATTGGTTCCTGGAGGCTGGCTGTCTTTTGGCTTTGCATAACTCCTCATGCATCAGGGCCTCTGAGTGCTCCTGCAGTAAAAATAACAGCCATCATAACTTCCCAGGTAAGCAGATCATTGCGTCTTACTGACTCAAGTAATGTCGTAATTACAGCAATGGCTCCCCTGACTATATTTAACCTAGTCACTTCTCTTCACATCAAAAGAAAACAATGGGCAGCTCAGCTCCCTGCAGCAAGAACGTCCTGAGAGTTCTCAAATACATCACTGACATCTCAGAACAGGAACTTCTCTGCAAACCCTGGGGCATGCTCCTCCCTGGGCTGTCCCAGCAGAGCATGCGTTGTCCTGCCTGCCAGCCCTCAAGCCCATGTTGAGATGCCATCCATTACAGGCACCAAGGGTCTGGCACCGCCTCAGGACCCTGGCTACAAGACTTTGGGTTAAGAGCACAGATTTTGGAAAGGGCTGTCTCAAACCTCTGCAGACAACACAGCCATGCCAAGAATTCACAAGCAGCTGGAGCAGCTTCGTTCCCCCCAGGCAGCTTGCATAGGGCTGCAGGGATGAGAAGAGAGCTTTACACTGCTACCTTGGCAGCCTGAAGGCTGTTTCCCCCTGAAGACACTGCTCCCCTATGGCCAAAGCAGGCAACAACTACTGCAAGACAAAGGAAAAAACTTGCCCTTCCCTCACTGAAACCCCGAACACCCCCTAGCTAATTCTGCAGTTGGAAGCAACCATGTAGATTGGAGTCATCTTCTCAGTGGTCTGCTAATTCCTTACATGGCCTCCATGGCAGGGAAGCCAGTGGTTTTGGGATGAAAACTTGTGCCAAAGGAAAACAAATTTGATTGGAATGAGAAAACCAATGGAAAGGGCAAGCAGCTGGCTCCAGTTACAGCCTTATTTTTAGAAAACATCTGTCAAAGGATTCAAAGGAGACTGGCAAGCTCCCTTGAGCACAGATGAGCCCAAGTGGAGACACTGGTCTGCGTTACTTGGTGTTGTGGGATTTGCCATTAGGGAGCTGTCAGCATACACCGAGCACAGCCTGCCCCTTGCAGATGCTGCAGCCCCACAGAGCCACATCTGATGCCTCTGTGGGACAAGCTCCTCATGGCAGAGGGGTGCTGGGCTGGCAGGATCTCAGAGCCCCAAGATATATGGCTGGGAGGGATTACTGGGGTCAGCCAGACCACCAGCATGTCCCCAGCCTACAGAGCAAGAGAATCTCGAGTGGAAAAGGAAAGACGACAAAAATGAGGCAGCTCCTGCAATTCCCTTCTTTTGATACCTTTTGCTCCGTATCTGTGCTTGCCTCACTTGGTTGGGCTTGAGCACTGAGTATCCTGGGGTGCTTGCTGTGTTTTGCAAGTTTTTGGCACAGCAACTCTCCTGCCCCGGCATGCCACCACTGCAGCATTGCAGCCTGCAGCACTTCTGGCTGAAATTTTGAGGCCCAGGGTGAAGAAAGTACAAGGAAATAAGGGCACCGAGGGCACACTAAGCCCTTCTCTCGTGCTTGAGAGGGGAGCAGGACAACAGCATCACAGAGGAAAATGACTCATTAAGAGGTATCAGAATTTATTTACCTCCAGCTACACAGCAGGTTAAAACAGTGCACGGTAAGGCTGGTATTTAACTTCCCACTCCAGCCAGCCTCTGTGGGGCTCCCGAGGTTAATGCCTCCATTTAAATGGAAATTGACTGCCAGATTATTAACAACTGTTTGCAAAAAAAGCCCCAAACAAATTATAAAGATTCTTTGTCAGCACAGTGCAGTTTCCAGCAAGCCTTACCCTTACCACAGCTCAACCCCGATTTGGAGGGACCCAGGTAGACCTGGCCTCCAGTCAGCAGGGCTGTCTCCAAAAAGCCACAAATCCCTTTGAGTGACAGCCTCAGAGGATTTCACCTGGCCTAGAGGAAGAAGCAAATTTGGATATGAGGTGAGCCCTGAGCTGGGCAGACAAGGGGTCAGCCAGGAGAAAGGGGCTGTGAGCAAGCAGGGACAAGCCTAATTGAAAAGGCTCACAGGGAGTTTGGGGTGCCTAGAAGAAAGCAAGTCTTAAATTAAAAAAAAAAAAAAAAAGGTTCTTCCAGCAAAAGGCAGATAAAATGCAAAAAAAAAAGATGCTGGAGCCATCCACCCAATGCAGCAGGACAGGTGGGCTCTGGCTGGCCAAGGAAGGGCAGAGCCCACAGCTGTCCAGGCACAGATGCAGCCACAGAAGTCTGACCCCAGCCTGCCACCACTACTTGGTCTTGCTTTGCTACACAGCAAACACCATGAAGGAAATATTGACCCTAAACGTCTCTTGAAATTTGTTGAAGCAAATTGGTTCGAAAGTGAGAGAAACCATGACCCCACTTAACAGTGTTACTTTGGTACAAAATATCAAGAAAAAAGGGTGTGATTATTTTTTCCTTTGACCTCAAAGTAAGTAGTAGAACAAGGAAAAAATCAAAACCAACACTAGAATGCAAACGGTTCCAACATCCTGTAATTAGTTACTTGTTTTTAAAAAAGGCCTGTGAGGTTCCTCAAAGTGTGGTATCTTTTTTTTTTTTTCCTCTCACAACAAGAAGTTTTCTGACACTGCTTTGGACCTCAGCTGTTTCTGCTGCTCACAGGGAGCATCTCTGCCCCTCAGAGCCATGGTGAGCACTCAAGCCCTGAGTTATGGCTACTTCTCAGAAAACTCAAGCTTTTATTAACTAGAGCCTAGGCCTGAGGACACTACAGCACAAGATTTTTTTTTTTTTTTTAGCAGGAAGGCAGAGCGCACTAGAGCAGATCCAATTATCTCCCAGCTATTTCATGTACAAGAAGGAACATCCCATCTAACCACATACACGGCCCCCAGATGTGCAAACAGCTGGGTGCCTTCCTGACTTGGAGGGAAAATCCAAGCCCAGCTCTCAGTGCCTCACAGGCCTGCATTTATCTTCCCTGTCACCTTCCCAGCATGTCACTGGTTTGTGGTACCAGGCCCTTCCCCAAGGAGCTTACAGCCAGAGCAGTCTGAAGCAGGGGCAGGAGAGCATTTAACCAGTTTACTGACCAGAAACCAGACCAGTTTGATGCCTGATTCACCCAGGCTGGCACAGGAGTCCCTGGAGTTGGGACACTAGCCATGGCCAACCCTCAGCCCCCTGCCCAAGCCCTTCCACCACCCCCCTGAGCAGAGTCATGCCAGCTCGAGCTTGATGAGAGCTGGAGCAGCAGCACGAGGTCCTCCACAGCCTGAAATCCTGAAAATGCAGGCAAAAAAAAAAAAACAACACTGTTCAGTCTCCAGAACATGCTGCCTGAGACCATGTGCACAAGAGCAGTTTCAGGCTGGAATCAACTGTCACCCCCAAAGCCATCATGCAGCTCCTCTCTTGGCTCTGGCCTCAGGTTTCCCCTTTATCTTGCTTCATTACATTTCCGGGGCAGGGCAAACAACTCAGATTTTTACCAAGAGATGACCAGAATACACAGGTAACAACACAGAAAAGGAATTTGGGTGGAGAAGGAGCCTTTAAAGGGAAATGCTTTTAAGCGCTACTGCCTGGAGAAAAGTATAAGAGAATTAGATCATTTTAGAAATATTTACAGCTTCACTGCATTGCTGCAGAAAAACCTCATGCTGCCATGTTTAATTTATTTCAGGCTTGAAAGAATAAATCTCATTAAGGGCTAGTGCTTTCCTTTCACAAGGAGAAAGCATGTGTTCACACTCAAGATAATTACAAACATCCATGGCTTTAAAAATAAACCCATGTGCATCAGCACAAGCTCTGAATCCATCCCAGCAAGTGGCTTCAGTTTGAGCAGCCCTACAAGGACACAGTTAAAGGCAGCAAGGGGGGCCCAGACCAAGCACCAAGGGGGAGCAATCCTCTGGACAACAGAGCTTGCTTCCTGCTAAGTAAAAGTGGGCATCACTGCAAAAAAAGCCACTGAAGACGCTGTCCCCTACTTCTGCACCCCTAGGACAGGCAGACCTGCAACCCCCAGCCAGCTCCCAGCAGCACTGAACCCATAGAGGGTCTTACAGCCCAGGTACATCACGTCCTAGTGCTCCCACATCCTAGGAACACAAGCACTGCATTTTTTTCAAGATGCTGCTTACATAAAACCGCAATGCTCGGCTGCTACAGAACGTCAGATCAGGCCTGAAATGATTCAGCAGTCAGTTCTGAGAAGGAAATCAAAAGGCTGGATACAGCCCTATGCCTCCCCATGATTCACCCCCATTTTCCTCCTGCCTGTCTCCTCTGTCTGCCTTCCTCCATGGCCTCTGCAGGCATTTGCAAGTCATCTCTGTGCTCTATGTGAGAACTGGCCAAAAGCAATCATTCCAGGCTTTAAGAATTTTGAAATAAAATCTATCTTGATCTGGAAAGAAAGGATCAATTTTAAAGTCACTCAAAGAATCAGAAGTTAATGATCAAAAGGAACATACCTTTCTAAAGGACACATCCAAGTGATTTTAAGCTCTTTTAGTTACTTCTTAAAAAAAGTTGCACAATTTTGAGAGTCATTTCAAGATGGAAAGTTAAGCATTTCGGTAATTGAATATTGAAAGTAACTTCTTTAGAAACAAAACCACTGACCAAAAATGCATGAAATTTGTCTGCAAGTATTTCAGTAGCAATATATTGTATATATTTAATAGGAAAAATTTAGAGAGGTTCTCTATGCAGACAGATCATCTGTCTTTAGACAACAGAAATACTAACAGTAAAGATAAATGCAGAATATTTGCAGAAGAATCATCAAGAAACATGAATTAGTAGCCTCACGGCCAGAGGTTTGGAAGCATCTGTTACAGGAAAGGCCTGATTTTCATCTCTTGCTCAATCAGCAATAAATCAAAATATCCCTTCCTCAATGCCTTCCTTAACCAAACATTCAAATGCATCCTTCCTCCACCCAGCCAGTCATGAACTATTGCTGCTGCCCTGTGAGCAGGATGAGTCAGGACGATTCCTGCCTGAACCGCTTGCAGATAGAGGGGAAAACACCTGACTCCTCTCCATGATCACAAACTTTAACTTCATCTGAGGTTTTGTTCCACTTATTTTGCCTTCTGAGCCTTCACATTCCTCATCTATTTTCCCTGAAGTAAACAGAAGATACAAAGGGAGCTGGGTGCCAGGTGGCACAGCCCTCTGATCTGCCACCCAAGCACGAGGTGCCTCCCCCAGCTCACCAGACCCCTTTGATCACAGCTCTCAGCTCCTGCACAAAGCTGACTTGCCACCGATGACTGAAAGAGGCAACATGAGAGGAGAACGTGGGGCTTGTGACAAGGATTTTCTCTTGAGAAAGCTCTTTGTAGATCCCGTTTGGTCTGATCCAAGGAGCTTCAGTACATGGAGCCGTAAGAGAGAACTTGTCAGCAGGCAGTGACAGGAGGCTGTCAGCACGTGCATCAGGGTGAATATGACATCCCCAAAGCTTGTGTGTTGTGCTGTTTTGCCAACACTTCGCTGTTTATTTCACACTCGGGTGACTCTGTAGCAGAGTTCTGCAACCATACGGCCAGTAATGGAGAAGCTTCTGCAAGGAACCTTTTGAAGATACGAAGCTTTAACTACACTTCAGTGTTTGTGCCCAGCTATCTCTCATTGAGCCTGGGAGGTCCTTACTGAAGTCACTTCATTTTGTGAGCATTAGCAGCTTTGCCAGAAGGATTTTTGTTTTTGACCATGAAATACTACAGTGAGAAATCAGAGCAATTGCTATCTCAGACCTGCTTCTCATCTGGGTTCCTCACCCCCTGACATTGGCACCTCTCCCCTAATTTCTCAAGGACTGCTTTGCCATTTATGCATTGAGAGCAGCCCCAGCCATCTGAGGTACGTGCATTCCTATTTTACATCTGACGGCTAACACTGGCACCAATTCAGTGCTGCTGCTGCAATCCACAGGGCAATATTCTCCTCCACACTCTTCCGCAAATGCTACTTTAAGCCTCAAACACTAAATTAAGCAGCAATTAAATTTCTTCTCCTTTACTGATTGCATCTGTTTCATGACAGTTATCAGTGCTGACTTATGAATAAGTATCCAAACCCACATCAACGTTTGCCAGCAGCTCTTGTGAAGCACCTGATTAGTCTCATAAGCCAGTTGCATAATTTCTGTGCTTATCAGGTGCCATGAATCATTTGGCACTCTGGCTCACAACAAGCAAATCTCCTCTTCCCTATAGGATACTTTACCCACAAATGGAAACACATGACATTCACCATTAGGTTAAACTCATTAAAGTAAATAGAACTAAATTTAATTGACATGAGTAAACTTTCCTTTACCAATGATGTTATTTCATTTCAATATTGCAGTAGTTTCAAGACAGCCTATGTTATGTTGGGTGCCATACAGGCAGTGGCAGTTCCTTGTCAAAAATGAGGTACTGTTGTGAGATTTAACAGGAGAAACCAGACCTCCCACTACAAGTGTCCTCATACTCCAGAGATGTAAACAGTTGGAGGTATGAGAGGGAAGTCGAACTATTTTTAAGGAGTCCTGGCCACTGAAATTCCCTATTTCTCTATGCTTTTCCCCCAGCAGAGAAGAGACTTTCCCCTTCCCAGGAAGTGCTGTGCTGGGAGCAGGAGCTGGATGGGTTTCTCTGAAACACCCTCACTGCAAACCATTGAGAATGGAAAACAGTAACAGCAACCAGAATGCACCCAGACACATCTGTCTTGTGCTATCCTAGCAAAATAAAGGGTTTAGAAATACCGTCTTCTGGTTTTATTTTTCCTGCAGTTACTTCAGCTTGAGAGAAGCTGAAGAGACAGTTTCCTGCCTTGGCAAGAGCCTGAGGAACCTCTGCTTGAAGAGTCCCACCCCAGCCTGGCACAACATCATGCTGCACCCAGGCAGCAGGGTAGGAGGCTGAGACCTCAAGACAGCGTGGCCCCAGGTGCCCAAAGGAGCTTAGCTATCAGCTTCACTGAAGCATAAACCAGATCACCCACATTAGCTGCTTCTAGCACAGGGCTTGTGAGTGTCATATGGGGCAGAAGGGGACAAGACAAGGCTTCAATTTTGTTGCCTGAAGCAGTCTCATCCCCTGCTTCAAGCACCCCCAACCAAGCTGTAACTGAAGGGTCTCCTCACTCCTCTGGCTGCTTATCATAGCTTGAGCTATACCTCCATTTGAACACTGGAGAGAAATCACACTCCTTTTACTCTGACATAGAACAAAAAAAAATTGTTTTTATTATTCTAATCTTGATAGATTTGCACACAAAAGCTGCTCCTCTTAAGGCCTACCCCTAGCATCAACGCTGTAAGCTGCCTCCAGCCCCTCCTGCCTGGCAGCCAGTCCATCTCTGACCAGAAGATCAAAAGAGCAAGTGAAAGCTCTTCTCCTTGTTCTGCACTAAGTGCTCCTCCACCACTTCAGTGCTTATGAGAGATAATTACTGGCAAGGACTGAGAAGTGATGTGTTCAGGCCTTAGCTTTGTAGCCCTAACAGATCATCAGAACCAAGTAATTGCTAAGGAGAGAAGTCTCCGTGTGATGCTACCTTCCTGGTTCAGTGAGAGTTGTGTGTTCTGCTGCATTAAAGCAGCTGAATTGGTTTCTCACCCTCCAGACCCCAGCCCTCCTGAACTCACACCCAGCCACCCTGCAGGCTCCAATCCCCTGGTCACTGGTGGGGTTCTCAGGGCAGATTTAACATCCTATGGCAACACCAGTGGAGAGGGAAGAGCCACCAAAGCATCGGCTGAAGAAGTGGAGCAAAGGGTTCAGATGCACCATACCAGGGATAAAAAAAAAAAGCCACACAACCCACACTGGCAGGCTGAGCCTCCCTTTCCCACCAAGCCAAAGAAAGGTTTTACTTCAAGGCCACCCTCATGCCTCTCTCCATTCCTGCACCCATGTAGAACCCACAAGAAATGTCACTGAACAGCAGAGTTCTGCAAATGTGAAAGCAGCTTGAACCAGCATCAATGCTTTCCTGCTTTCTCTTGCAGCCTCTACTCATAAAACGCTGCTGAAAAGTGTGGTTTTGTTTTTCACACTGTCAGGCCAATCTGGTGGCCACACAGGGATTTTCAGTTTGTTCCCTCTGAGTTTGCTCCTTTAAGTACATTACAGCTGTTACAATCTTTTCTTGCTGATTGCTTCTGCACATGTGAAAACATCCACACATTTTCTTTTCCTACTTGTCTGCCTGTTGATGAATCTCTTTCCTGCATGATTGAAAGGCCTTGGTGGTTTTTGACAAAAGTATGAGATCTGAATTTAACCTTCCACCTATGGCAAGTCAAATACCAGCCTGCACCACTGGGAGCTGTAGACACAAGTTTCCCTAAGATGTTGGCAATGCTTAATGCAGAAGACTTCAGATTAAGAAGCATTAAGGACAATTTTTCGGTGTGTTTGCCTTAAAGGTAAACACAGACACAACAAACCACTGCTCAATGGAAAATCAGTGTGGCGTGGAAGGGGAATATCACCAATGAATAAGCTAAAGCATGAACCTTCATATGAGCTGTGGTCCAAGACCCTGTATACCCAATTCCCAGCAAGTCCATCCCATTTATCCTCTATTTTTTACTGACTACATCACTAGGCCCTTCCTGGCTGAGTCCTACAGCTGGTGTGGCTCAATGCCCTGTATCTGTTGTATGCAATGCTAACAAGTTGAAGGTGTCAAACCAAGGCTGCCTATATACAGTGGCTGTGAATAAATCAGCTTTTAGTGCCTCATGGTAACCTCCCAGGCATTAATACAACAAGAACAGAAAAAGCACGTCATTCCCAGGTCAACTCACAGCAACTTCCATGAGCACCTTGCCATGACCACTTTATACCAGTGGTTTGCCCCTGAATTTCCTGCAGTCTTAGAAGGATTTTGCAAGGTTTGGTGCAAGCCTTAAAAGTGACAGCAGTGACTAAACTATCTGCATTCCTCCAGGTGCAGAAGAAGCTTGATGCATCCATCATCTGTACCACTGATCTCAGCTCTGAAAAGTGCTTGCATGCAGCTATTTCCTCATTCCAGCAGCTAGAGGCTCTGCTGCTTTGGCAAAGGAAGGATCTCCACAGGCATGAATTTAAATATAAATGGAAAGCACAAGCAATTCCATGCCATGGAAAGACTCTGTGTGCTCAAACAGATGGATTTTACAGCCTGAAATATTGCACTTCATTGTCTTGCATGGGCAGAGTCCAAGCTTCATTATGATACGAAAAACAGCCAGAGGTTCCTGATGGGCTGCCATTCTTTTTTTTTTTTTTTTTTTACAAGAAAACAGCTAGTGTGCAACCTCAATGTGAGGAACTCTATTGGACACAGAGGACAACGCTCAGAAGTCAGCCAGGGATCCAGGCTAGTCAACATGTTCTCTTCTGCTTGTCCAGTCTGCTCTTGTTCTTTGGGGCAGAGTGCCTCAACTTTTTGCTCCTGGTACCTGCCTCACCAAGGAGCAGTGATACAGGTAAGCCTGCAGCAGTGCAGTTCAGTTTTCTGCATTGGACCAGTTACCTTCCCTACATGCTTCCAAGAAACAGAGAAACCCTTGTCAAGTCAAGGGTGATGCAGGGAAAGGCTGTCCAGACCAGCAGGAGGGTCTCACAAAGTTCTCCTAATATCTAACAGATCCTCTTTCATAGCACTTTCAGTAAAAAAAAAAAAAAAAGGCTGCCAATGCTGTAGAAGCAGCCGTCTACACAGAAGCAATGTTGCTCCAAAGCAGCATCAACTCTGGTAAACACTCAACAATGTTGTCTTCTGTCCCATCAACACGGAAATGGGACACGGGGTTTGGGTCTGCAAGCCAGTCTGTGTGTTCAGGGTCTGTTCACATTTAAGATCAAGCGCCACCAAGAATTTATGATGAGAACAAGGCACAGGAGTACAGCAGCACCTCTGAGAAGCCTCCTGAACTCAGGGCTGCCACAGCCACATGGCTCCTGTGCATATGTGCAAGACACGGGCTGTTCGTACACCCACTTCACAGCCAAATACCTCAGCTGTGACTGCTTAACTAGCTCAAAATAAGGCACAACACAGAAACCACTTCAAGTCACACAGGCAAAGCATTTGCCAAGCTGTGACTCTGGTGCAGAAATACCTGCACACCCTGTCCAACGTGATCCTTAGCACAGGACCACTGGTGCCTGGAGAAAGCAGCATTTATTTATACAGAGAAAAGGAATGCGGAGCTTACGCAGCTCCCTGATGCCTGAACAAGATGGGCAGCAAGCAGGTAGCACAAACACAAGCATCCTAATGCACTGACAAGAATCAACTGCTTGAGATACCCCTGCACAGCCCTGCTTTCGCCTCTGGTTGTACAAGGTACACGATGAACGGAGCAGCAGCCACAGGTTTAGGTAGGGCTGGGAATCGATGGCGTGCTGCTTTGTTAGCTGCCATGTAACACCTTCAGTACAAGCTGTGAGGACTGCACACAGACCCCAGCTATTTTTTTTTTTTTTAAACAACAAGGAACAGCAAACTGCTATCAGCCAGGGCAGAGACAGCCTGCAAGCTGTTTCCTTACCCTCTAGTCCCCTTTGACCCCACTCCCAAGGGGACAGAGCCACCACCAGGGCACAACCAAGCACCAGTCTGGGAGCTGCTGCCTGCTCCTTCCTCTCTTTCAATGCCACCAGCCTGTGTGGCAGGGAGCAGGCTTCCTCCAGCAGAAGTGCTCCCAATCCACAGACTGAGGGACATAAATATTGCTGTTCCATGGCTGAGCAGCAGAGCCGCTCCTTGGGACAGTGCCAGCATTCCACAAACTCCTTTTATTTATAGCTTCTGTGACAATTTGTCTTCCTAAAGCTGCCACTGTATTATATCTATTATTTAATGTTTTGTCTCAATGATACTCTGTAATTTATACCAGCCCTTAATAACACATTAAAATCTTGTGCTGTGTTATTTTCTTTGCCATTGTGCTTTTCAAGAGCATAAGTAGATTTAGGCATAGATTTAGAGCATCCCCTGTATATCCAGACCTGGGGTAGTGACTCTCCTGAAAGTTAAAAGCACTGGAGCTCTGCTGGGGAAAAATTGCCAGGAGAGCCCTGCTCTACCATGACTAGAGGAGCAAAAGCAGATGGATTTCCAACCACTATAATGGAAGCCAAAGGGAAGGGGACAGGTAGAGGCCAGCTACTGGGGCAGAGATGTCAGTCTTAGCAGCAACATGATCTTTTACTGTCTTTACATAAAGTATTCCTGCTTTTTTTAGGGTGAGGTACAAATATTGACTTTAGGACCTAGAAACAAGCACGGTCTTGAGGAATTCAAAACATGAAGTTATTGTTTTTCCAAATGGCAGCTTCTTCATAAAATAAAACCTCTCAGGTATGTTTGCTCCCATTAAAATCATATAAAAAACTATGATGCATCTTCAAAACCTGGGGCCTTGAAAGCCTTCCAAATGTGGATCAAAAAGATGACATATTTTCCAAGTCCTTGAGGAAACTAAACCAAAGCCAGAACACAGGGCCTATCCTAGCAGCAGGACCAAACTGCATTAGGGAGAACTCTGAAGGATCCCAACCTACCATCACACAAGCCCTAAGAGTCAACCTAAGTACCCTAAACATACCCGACCAAGCCCCACAGAGACCCAACAACACAAGAGCTCTGCAGTTACACAACATTCCCACAGGTTCAACATGCAGGAGAGATGTCCCCATGTTTTGGAGCAGGGCTGTACGCTACCTGACATACCTGAACAGTACAGACACCAAAGAACATTACATGGCCAGCAATAAAGAAATAATACAAATACAGACACAAGAAAAACACTTAAATCCTACCTTGAGTAGATCTCCGTCTCTTGCAGAGACCACATGAAGACCCAACAGCCATCCTCCATACAAGCAAAGTGAGGCAGCATCACAACCACCCTACAGACTGGTTCCTTATAAAGGTCTCAGGGAGACCAAAGCCACTCTCCCACCTTGTACTTCCCACCACCCTTCATTTTTTTTCTTACATCATTAAAGTGCTTGGCATAATTGGGTTTTAATGTTAGCAGCTGTACCTATTATCTGTTTAAATCCTAAATAATTATTACAATTAATGTTGCCTTGCCTACCCTGTCTTAAGAAGTGTTTGTTAGGGAAGGCAATGTTATATGTTAATTAACTTGCTACCAAATTTCGGTATTTAATTACATATTCTAAATCTGTTGCTATTTCCCCATGTAAGCAGGTAATGAGCCAGGGTCAATTAAGTGTGTGTTAACCTGGATCCTGGTCTGTTGGCATGATGAGGATAAAGACATTTATTATAGCAAAAGCCAGCCAAAACCAAAGTACCATCAGCCCATTTTTTTGACCAATATCAGCTGACAATTCCTTCCCCTGATCCAGCACTGCCTGCAGAGTACAGGATCAAGCACACTGTATTTGTATTAATTAAACCAATGAGCAATGGGAGACTCCTGGGTGTCTGGGTGTGTTGCAGAAGCCAGTGCAGCTGCTGCAGGCACCTGGGCTGGGACTGGAAGTGGGAGCAGCCAGCTGGGGCTCAGCGGGGATTTACAGCACTCTGCCCCATTACAAAGACCCTGCTTGGCTGCAGCTTGATGACAGAACCCATTATCCACCAGTGATGTGGAAAAGCTCAGGATATTAGTGAGCCTCGGGGTCCTTCTGTGGGTTTGGTTGAAAAAGGATCTGGAAAATGACGCTGTCAAATAAAATATGGGAGGCAGGGACCTGTCCCTGATCTCCCACTCTTCTGTTCAGGTCTTCAGTGGTCACCCA
The DNA here is from genome assembly GCF_963932015.1 of Anas acuta. Classification (NCBI taxonomy): domain Eukaryota; kingdom Metazoa; phylum Chordata; class Aves; order Anseriformes; family Anatidae; genus Anas; species Anas acuta. Next base: position 384,589 of record NC_089001.1, on the reverse strand, counting down.
ACGGGAAACCACCTAAACATGTGGCTATGAACAGGCTGTGGCTTGTGCAGCTCTGCTGCTGAGGGCTCTTATTGTACTATTAGAAATACCTCTTGCTACAGCCACGAGGGTGACATATAGCCAAAACCAGAGCTAGAGCAATGAGAGAGAAAGAAATTGGAGCAGGTGGCTTGTGGTTGTTTATTTATTTATTTTCCTCTTTAATAACATTCTCATGCCCTAGTTTTCTCCTGGAATTCTGATGAAAAAAAGAAAATAAAAAATAAAGATACCATTATTTGCTCTGAGCTTTCGTAGGAAAGCAAAATGCATTTCTCAGTCAGGTTATCCATCTCCCCCTGGAGCTGCCTGCCCATCTCAGAGCACGGGAAGAAATGAGCTTTCACTGCAGCAGCCCAGAATTAATGCACAGGGTCACCCAGCCACCTCCACTGTAACACAGCCACGGCCGAAACAGATGTGTCGAGGCACACGTCAGGATGGTTCCCTGCAGCATCACCCCCATCCCACCTGCCCTGGCCTGCAGAGGGGAGCAGTTACTGCTGTGGTTTCCAGCACCAAAGGTCGGCGCTGCTCCTGTCCCATGCCCACTCCCCTCGGAGCTGCAGCACAGAGCAGCTCAGGCACCAGCCGGGCCAGCAACTTCCAGCAGGATTTTAAGAAAGTGGCAGTTTCTTAAGAAATCTGTTCTCTGAGCTTGGTTTGAACTGGGAAGACAAGCTAGCAGGTGCTGTCCTTGGCAGAAGCATGCAGAACCACAAGAATTAACCCTCCAAGATGTCTCTTTTCTCAAAGGCGACAGCACCGCTCACTCACTTGTGTTAGGACACCCTTATTTTGGGAGTGCTTGCATCCACATGGTCCCACAGGCAAGCATGTGAGCACTCTCATTTTTGGCCATTCCCCTTCATGCAGGCACATGCACCCTCACTGTCAGCCCAACACAATTCTGTCACAAATTTTTTCTCTCTGCAACCAGGGCTACCCCTGCCTGCTCTCCCTGGGCAGAGCTGCGTTTCCAGCACAGGGAACCGCTGGTGATGAATATTAATTGCTTTAACATCTTGTTGTGATAGGGCCAAGCCCATTTTGCTGCTTTGGCTCGTTGCTAGGGAACTGAGAAAGGCAAGTCATGGGTTTTGGTGCTCCAGGCCGCCAGGGCTGCAGAGCAGCGGCAAGCTGCAGAGCAGGATTCGCCTGATAATTATTTAGAATCTAATAAAAGAAAGGGCGAGAAAACAATGGTTTTTCTCTCTTCTCCCGGATCGGCTTTCAGACTACATGGGGTCATTAATCCCCATAGCCAGGCAGTTTCTCGGTTGCACGATGCCTGCCTCACCCCGCCACAGGACGAGGACGCCCCTGCTTGCTCAGCAGCGTGGTGCTGAGCTGCACCTCGCACAACACCGTGGCGAGTGGCTATATTTAAATTTAATCATCCGGAAATTGCAAGCATAATGCTCTCTCATTTCGCTTCTAATTTTAGATGTAAACACAGCAGAGAGTTGATCTCATCCCAGCACCTCCACCAGCCAGCATCGCTGCCGGGGGAGCTGCTGCCCTGAGCAAGGGCCATGCTGGATGCTCTGAGCCCTCCGTGCAGCACAACCAGGCTGGATCCTGCTGGAGATCTCCAAAGGAAAGCTGCTGGGCCTGGCTCGCTGCTTTTTCTCCACCACTGAAGATGCCACTTGGGCTACCCTGGCCCTACAGCATTAAGATTATTGTCCAAGCAGCAGGGATGACCTGCACAGGTTTCTGAGCAAAGGTGCTTACATAAAGCCAAGGATGCTAAAGGATAAACTGTCTGCATCCCCACTTGTGAGTGCGCCATAAATACCAGCCAGACGGAGCAGAGAGATGCAGGGTGACTGCAAATATCCTCTGTGGCCTCACCAGCTGGAGAGCTTCCTCTGCTGCCCTTCCCTTGGAGGTTAGCCATTGATCCCTGCCTTGGCTAGAGGGCACTTGCCTTCTGGACACCTGCTGCCACTGGCTGTGCAAGGGAGCAGGAAAGGGGCTGCCCTTGGGGACAGATCGCCACAGGGAGTGACAAGCACTTACATACTCTGTCTCCTGTCCCTGGAGACTCAAAGCAGAAGATGCATCCCCATGCTGATGAAGCTGGGGGTGGATATTGTATCACTGCACTCTGCATCCAGGGGCTCCTAGCCACCAGAGGCACAGGGAGGTTGAGCCCCAGGAGAGCTTGCAGCAGTTCTCAGACCTAGAAAACCCAGGGTACATCTGGGTCCTACTCTAGGCTACCACATCAAATCCACCTCCAGGCTTCAGCAGCACCCCAGCACCATCTGCTGAGGCCATGGTCCACACCACAGACTTTAAAGGAGGACAAATGGGCAAGGACAGGGTTCTCTCATCCCTCCCTCCTCATGGTAGAGGGCATAGGAATGAGAGTATGAATTCTTGCTAACAGCTGGTTTAATGTTGTGTAAACAGGTGCATCTGGTTGAGCATCACTTCCCTGGATCCCCCACACGGCCAGCACCACAAATAACAGTGTTTTGTCAGCGAGACGGCTGGCTGCTGCCAGCAGGAGACTCAGAAATGCCAATTGTAATTACTGCATTTATTCTGAAATACAGTCCAGACCTCATTCCCAATAAGATGCATCGTGCCACTAAGCATGTGAGCCTCGCCTGAGCCAAGTGCAAATGTGCTTGGCTTTGAGAAACACACAGTAACCTATACCTTCATCTGCCATCCACATGCAGAGCGTGCGCGTGCTGCAGATGCTGAATCAAGACTGGGAGGGGGGCAGAAGTCTCACTGCTGCTCAAACAGCACATGAAGAAATAGGCTATTTCCAAAGTATTGATTGTCTCTCTCCTGCTTCTATTAGTTCAGACACGGAAAGGGCCTCTGCAGAAAATCACAGCCCTAGCAGGAGTTCCAGCTGGCTGAAGAAAATGAAGTGCCGGCTCACTCCCAGGAATAAGTAAACTTGGAGTTTGTCAGGACTGGGTAGATGCATCTGTTCACCTATGGCTTGTGGTTTTCACCTCCGCGGGCACAAGCAGGCCTGACATGAATGTCACGTCCATCAGTAAATGTCACCCAGCCAGACGAGCCCAGAAATCAAAACAAAGTTGGCACAAGCTGTGCCAAAGAGAGATCATTTTGGAGTCACTTGCTCCTTGTTCTGAGGCTCAGAATGGAGTCACAGGGCACAGAGCCTCAGCTCACATCACCTGGCGTCAGGGCAGCTGCTGTGCTGCTGCAAGGCAGTGTCCTGGGGGGCTGCAGTGCGGGTGGGCTGCCCCCGCTCCTGATGGCTTTGATGATGGCCATCGTGGGAGCATTGCTGTGCCTGCTCAGAGTGGACCCATTCATCTGGGACCTGCTTGAGTTGGTGTGTCCAGGCCTAGGGAAGCCAGCAGACATAATAAGACACACATCTTATGAAAGCAGTAGTGACAGAACAGCCCTCGGTGTTCTTTGCCTCAGTCCCATCACATGCTGGCGCTGAACACTGCCTGCAGAAAGGGTTTGGTGCCAGTTCAACGCGTTGCAAGAGACTAGTGGCGAGGCATGCCAAGGAGCTGCTGCCACCAGCACCAACTGGAGGATTTGCACACAACAGTCTGGAGAGGAAAGGTTGAACTTCTGTAGATTTGCCTTTTTTTTCCCATCAGGAAAAAAAAAAAAAAAAAAAAAAAAAAGAGAGAGAGAGAGAGAGAGAAAGTACCCTTTTTTCTTTAGTGAGAAGGGAGAAAGGGAGAAAGGAAATGGTAGAAGGAGAATAAACTAAGTAAAATTTCCCAAGTCAGGACTGTTTTGGCCACAACAAACAGCTCCCAGACTCTCTCCCACTTTCTCCCTAACCCCTTTCTGGAAGGTAACTAAACTCTAATGGGATCAACAGAGAACCCATCAGAACAATCAAACCTTTTGCAGAGTGGACACAGGAAATTAATTAAGGGAAAGCTCATGGGCTACTGTAGGTGTAAGATCGTGGATCAGTAAAATGCAAAAATTCATTCAGGGAAGGTGACGTTAACCATGCATGAACTAATTATGTTGGTGAAAGCCGATGTGATAAACTAGTGCAAGAGGAGTTAGAATTTATTTGTCTGCTGCATTTAGCAAACATTAGCTAATGAATTATTTAGGAGGCAGAGAGATCGCTTCTGATTTGGCAATTGAATTGCACTGGCAGCATTCAGGAGGTGGGAAAGAGAGGTCAAACGGCTTGCCCAATTCCACAAAATAAAGCAGCAGTAAGACATAGGGCTAGAGTCGATATTTGTGCTAAAGAAGACGCACTGTGGTGAGATGGGATGGCTGAGTGATGAGCATGTGAGTCTAACAAGCCCTTACCGCTTAGGGGGTTAGCAGATACTAGAGGTACAAGGCTGGAGATGGAGAGCAGCAGCTGATGCATCTCCTGCAGGCTGCCAGCAGCAACACAGCAGGAAATTCTTCCCCGAAGAGGCTGTAACTTAAATAGTGTTTTAAGCATCCACATTTGGCATTGCTATAACGTGGTCAATACTGAACTGGTTTTATAAGTTTCCTATTTCTCACAGAAAGTTTAAATGCATAGAAAGGGGGATGAGTCATTCGTATCAATAAATAATGTCTTTGACAAGGGGATTCAGATCAAAGACAGCTAGAGATGGCAACAACACCAAGCAATTAAAACACACACGAGATTGCGAGCATTGTGCTCACAACTACAAAGCAGTGGAGAGAATCAGGCGAACTATAATCGGTAAATACTTGTTGCAGAGTCCAATTAGCATCTTAGTGTCCAATTACATGCTCATTGAAGATAACATGGGTGACAGCAACAGAATTATTATTTTTTTTTGGCCTTGTAACAGCCATCTGTTTGGAAAAAGGATGCAAACTTCCCCAAAAAACGAATCAGTTCTGACATCAACAGGATCCCGGGCTCCAGTGAGGAAGCAAAGCCCCTGGAGAGCATCAGGACCACAGCACCAGCAGCAGGAACGTGGGCCTGAGAGAGGGAACCCAGCCTGTGCATCCCTGTCTCCTCAACATGATAACCTGCAAAATATTGGCAGGTGGTCTGCAGATTGGGCCCGGTAGATAAATCTGCTCTCTTGGTCCTGCACCCCAGTGCCCTGAGCTGGGGGCAGCTAGACAGAAATGCAATTTTAATGCATATATTAACTTCTAGGCACTGCCCAAGGAGTTCACTTTGAAAATGTCTCTAAGGACACAAAGGAGATAAAAACGGGTTTTCTCCTGATACCTGCTCAGCTAAAACTAGCAACCTGCCGTGTTGCAGGAGCCAGCTCCATCATCTTTGTGCCTGCGTGATGACCAAGCTGCCCACAAGCACCTCATCGCAGCCCCCACACAGCACTTGCAGCACTGCCTGCAGCTCCTTCCTCTGCCCGGGGAAGGGTCAGAGGCATGCACACTTCACTCCTATGAGAGCTGTAAATACAAACACTCTCCTAATACGTGCATACCCTGTCATTAGTCATTATCATTATGAGCAATTTAAAGCAATATTTACCCTATTGACAAAAGTTATTTTGCACCTACTTGCTGAGAATTGGTTTTATGGGGATCCTTGTTCTTTGGCAATGAGTAGATTGATTATAGTTATTACTTTAATAGTTATAAAAAAGAATTTTATAACAAACAGCATGTCTGAGACCCATGCTGGCTTGCCTTGTGCTTTCACACACAGTCATTAGAACCATTTAGCCCCCAGAGCTGTGTTACAGAAAGCACTGCGTTCTCTAAATTGCTGGAGTCTACCTGTGGTCTCCATCCACCACACACTGCCATTTACCCTGCAGCAGGGAAGAGAACAGGGCAGGAAAGAGATGCCAGTCCATTTGCTTAGGTAATAGCAGAAGATAGCTAGAGGATCTCTTGTGCTCAGCATCATGAAAGTGAAGCCGCTTACACACCAGGCAGCTTTCATTTATTGCCTTGAAACAGCTTGTTTAACAAGAGCACTGCACACGATATTTCCAGAATTCCAGGTCTCAGCCATCCTTATGCTCTTGGTGTGGCTGCAACTTTTCAATTAACTTCTGCATCCTGGTGGACTTCATCCTATGCCCATGGAGTGACAAGAGATGCTGCCCATGTATGCTGAAGGGCACCAAAGCCTGATTCCCTGCTTCGCCACAGCCTCCCTATCAGTAAATGCAAATCTTTTAGATTCCTCTGTTCATCAGCAGCAAAGTCAGAAAACTAACTCAAAATGTGTTCAATCTGGAAATAAAAGTTTCATTTTTCAGAGCTTGTTTTTTTTAATACAACTAAAATTAACTTTGAAATGAAACACCATCTCAAAATTTAAAAAGTAGTGATTCATTTTGTAATTGATGAAATAAAGTGCTTTTATTTTATGCTGCATTATGAACAAAAATAGATGAAATTCACATACATTTTCAAAACGCTTCAATAAATTCAAACACCAGTCTTCAGTCAAGGAGAGATTTCACTACAATTTTCCAGCAGTTCACGTCTTTGTCTCTTTGTGCCTCAATTCTGCATTGATAAAACATGGATAGTTCTCCTGTCTCTATCTCATCTACATGGGTTATAGGTTTCAGAGCTGGGACTGTCTCTGCTTTTTGCCCCGAAAGGATTGGGATGTCTCTCTCTGAGCTCAAGACTGCTAAGCATAATTGTAATATGTCAATAAAACAACAAATAACATGCAATTGGTGTTGATTTCAAGGGCACCTGGCTTATAATATAAGTGTGTAGGTGGGTAAGCTGTATTCCTTTTTTTTTTTTTTTTTTCTGATTTAGTAGGGAATTCTCTGAAATTCTATCATTGCAACCCATGTGCGAACTCCTGCCCACTTGTCTGCAGCAGGGTTTCAGTCTTGGCATGCTATTAATAAAAATGGTCTTCCAGGCTTTTTAATTGACTCTTGGTACTCCTTCCCTGCAGTCATTGTTCTCCAGACCTGCCTGCAATTTTGGTCTGAAAAATAAAGGAATTGCATGCGGCTGAAATCAGGAAAGAAGATATCTAACCATCTGGGGCTCCATGTATTTTTCACACCTGAAATACTTGGTAAATGGCAGTAAGCAAATGAAAAGGACACAGAAGCTAAGAGGGAGCCTATGTAATTGAGGAGCAGTATAATGGGAAGAGGCTGAATAATAACATCCATTAATAACAAGACTTATAATTAGAGGTCACTCGGAGAAAGGCTCGCTGTGCTCTGCCAACCGCCTTCCAGGCATGCGGAAAAACAGCCCTAGAGGTTTACCACAGGGTAATGTGAGCCATGAACACCTTGTTTACCTAAAACACCGTGGCCAAGTTCACAGTACCTGCTGCCACGCCGTTCATTACAGGAGGTTTCAGCAGCGGCATGGAGGGGATACGGGGTCTCTGCAGCACTGCCGATTTGCCTACGGGGATGAGAAGAGACCTGCTGAGCTCCTGTGGAGCAGGACCAGGCTGTTCTCTGTCTGTGGCTGGAGCACTGAAGCTGTGTCCCCATGCGCTCAGTGATGCCGAGCTCCTGGTGCAGCACTCAAGGGCTCAGCAGGGAGCCCCAGTGCTCCTCCTCACCCCGTCTGCTGCGACGCTCTAGGAGCTGCTCCTCCCCGGGCAGCTGTGCCCAGCTGCTGAAGGGGAAGGAGAGGGCTTTGGCAGCTCTGTGACACTACTGGAAAGGAGAAGTCTTTCATCCTAAATAATCATCCCTTGCCTTTTTGGCTAGAGAGAACAGAATGGCAGATCACAAAATGGTTGAGGCTGGAAGAGTGCTATTCATGTGCAGATGCGGAGGTCACTCGTATCCCGAATGAGACATTAAAGCTTTCTGAACAGCAACCCCATGCACAGCTAAACCTCTTAAGAGGAGCTAGCTGACACAATCCATCCTCTTCCAGAGGCCCGAGAAGAATACACGCTAGAATTCTTTTCTGCAAATCAATAACACTTCAATAAAGGGATTATCAGAAAAACAATATCATATTTTCTAGAAAGCTCATTATAAAGCACAAACAGCTCGGTAATGTATTTAAATTGTTCATTTCTGAGCATTGCCTTGGGATCGTAATAGATTTTTTTTTTCCCCAGAACAGAATCAGATTAGGATGATTAGTTGTTTTTCCCACAATAGCCAAGCAGCAGGGCAAGAGAATCACTGCAGCTTTGCCAGTGCCTGAGGTTAGACTGGGACTTGGGGAAAGAAATCCTTTCTCTCCTTTCTATCATATCTTACTGGTGAACTGGTTGGAAATAGAGGTCATCAGCAGGTTCTCCTCCTTACCTGCCCATCAGGCAAAGGGACTGCTCTACCCAAGGCAGTGTACCCCGAGGTTCCCTGCAGAGAATAGCGGGGAGTAGGGGATGAGGTGAGCCAGAGAATTCAGCACCGTCTCCTCCAGCAGTACAAGAGAAGGCAAGCAGGTGGGATAAATTCCCAATGAGCCATCTCCTTCCTGGATTGTCACTGCTCCCTAGGAAATCACTTGGGTTATGTCTATTTAGAGAGATAGGTACATGTAATGCTAAAGTCTTCAGCCAGGTATTCAACAGAGAAGCATAGCTATTAAGCTTAAGGCCATGGTTCATAATTAAAATGCTCCTGTTTCTGCCTATTTTGGATGACCAGGAGGTTGGTTTTAGTGTCACAAGGAACAAGGCAGAGCAGAGGTGGAAATTCACCCAGCACAGGGCAAGGACAAGGGTATTGGGCATACTGGGAGTCCTTATTTCTGCCTATGAAGGGGATTTTCAGATCAGTACACTGAAAATGAGCCAAATAAATACATATGTGCTGCAGTCAGAGCAGGTCCACGTGTGTCTGCAAAAATTAAGCCCTTCACACCCTTCCTGAGGGCTTTTCTGCATGGCTCCCCTTCTCATCACTAACAAAAGAGCCAGTCAGCCTCTCCCGCTGAGCTCAGAACGGGAAGCTGATATTTTAGTGATTGCTTTTTCACTTTTTTTTTTTTTTTTTTTCCAGAGCCATTACAAAACATACAACCAGCACAGCCAAATCTCATTGTAGGGTGAACTCACCACCCTGAAATCAAATTCTCATGGAAATGAAATGGCTGACCCAAAATCTCCTGAGCACTGGATGAGCTTGCATGATAAACAACTTGTAATGGCTCTGCTGGCACCACTGCCTCTGTTAAATGTCACTGCTTCTCTAAATACCTTCCGGGAGATGTCTGCTTTATCTGTATGCTGTATTTTCCCCTTTTCATTATCAGCGTCTGCAAAGTTGCCATCCTGGAAGCCGTTGTCCAGGGACTGCAGAGAGCTCCAGATTCATTTCCCTCACTGTTCACATCAGCTATTCCTCAATATACATGTGGAATTTTAGCTCGGGACCGTTTTAAAGCAAGCTGCCTGTCATGATGGAGGCTGGACACATCCTCGTGGTGATGCATCTGCTGGTCCCTGCTGCCCGGCCACCTGCCAGCCCTTGTGGGGCAACACAAGTCACCAGCACCAGCACCCTCACCCTGCTTCCCTTTGGGGACCACTTTTTGCCTTCTTTGAGTCAATGGGATGTTTGCACTACCCTCAGGCTTTTATTACACAAGTCTGTATTGGGGCTACTAAAAATAATTTGCATCAGGTTAGAAAAAAGTAATGCCAGAATGGCGTTAACCCCACGAGCAGCGCCAAGCAGATAACCCAGCCCAGCAGTCGATTCCCCATCATACAGCAAACCCTGCTTTGTTCTCTCTGAATGTCACTGAAGTCTGTAAAATAGGTCTAAATACAATTAGGAAGCACTGAAAGTTAAATGATTGGGGCATTTGCATCCAGCTGTTAGCCTGAAGCATGGACTGCTGTGTGCAGAGCTCAAGGGTTCAAGTGTTGGCCAAAATAGCAGTAACACAGATCTTCACTGGGTTTTGCTTTGTTTTCAATGGCTTTCCACGGCTTGAAACTGTAGCTCATTACATTAATTGTGCTTTCCTGGATTCTTTGATGGGGTGCATGGGTGGCAGGAAACAACTTAAAGAATAAAAAGCGGCATTGGAGCACATCATATTTCAGCTTCTACTCCCCATGGAAAAATGCATGCATTTCCTGAGAGTTTCTGTTGCTTAATTATGCTGGGATCCATCTCCAGGATATAGAAGAAAACGGGCTGCCTGGAGGGGGGAAATAGTGAGAAGTTAGAAATTCCTGCACACTTGAAAAGGCAGAATCCTGAGGGGATTTGGGGATGCTCAGGAACCTGCTACTGCTGTGGTCCAGGGGTTTCCCATGGCCCCCTCCCTGCAGCAGCCCCCCAGCCCTGCCCAGCACCATCACAAATGCCCTTTAACAGCCCTCAGACCCCACACCAGCACCAAATCCAGCTCGCTCTGCCCCCATGCAGGGCAGGCTGCTGGCAGCCCCCAGCCCACCCCACGCCTTCCCTCAGCACCAGGTACTGCAGCTGAAATTCCCTCGCCACGATGCCTCTGTTGTCACTTTGATGTCGCACGTTTACATCGTGTCCTTGTCACAGATAATAGTTTATTCTGTTGCTTTCTCTGTCACCGTCTCCCTCTCTCTCTTTTTTTCCCTCTCCTGCAGTTTTCTCTCTGCTCTCCATTGTGTGCATACAATAGCCCCTCTCTGTTCTCCACAGACTGCATTGTGCTGTAATTGCTCTCCTATCTCTAAGGAAGGGAAAATTCGCTCTGATTTGATCACCTTATTTTTCTCCGTATAAATGATAAATTCCTCCATTAATCCATCTGTTTTCAGTGGCGTATCTGGGTACAGCATGCATAAAACTCCTTACATAACAGCATGTCAAATTACAAATTTCCCTGTAACACATTCTCTTCAATACTTTTGCTGTTAACACAGCGACTTCCCTTATCTCCTTAAACTCATTCTGGTGCTGAGCCTTCGAGACTTCTTCCAGAGCAGCTTCCCCAGCTGGAAACAAGAGCAGAAGATGCAGTGGCTGAGCAGGACATCCCTTCCTAGGCTCCTTGGGGAAAACCTGACCTGAATTCAGGTCAGGGCGGAGGGGGAATTTTCCAAAATGTTTTCTAGGAAAGTGAATTCTCAGCAGAGGAGAAGGGGAAGACCCTGCCCCGAGTGTCTGCAGCATCTACCAGGTGTGGGGCTGTACTCCCTGCAGCAGGGTGGGCACATGCCAAGGAGCAGCTCCCAGCATCTCGTCCCACTCCCTTGCTTTGTGGAGGATTATTCAACGTTTCCCCAGCTACAACCAGTCACAGCAATTTCCGTAATAACAATATTTTTGCAGCAGAAATTGTATTACAATGGAATCGCTGTTGTTAGAGCTGTTATTATCCCACGATCACTGCCATGATAAAGCTGTGCTCATTACACCCGCAGTAAACTCAGGCTGGGGAGAGTTTAGCATAAGAAGTTGAGACTGAATCTGCCCTTTGGGGACTAGAAATCCAGGTTCTTTTGTACCACTTCTTCTTTCTGTTAGCAAGTGGAAAGGAACCACCCTTGGAGATTGTTACCTCTTAGCTGGTACCAAAACCTCACAGAGCTTCATGCAGCCAAGTGGAAGAGATGTGATGATATCATGTAGCTGAGCATCCTGCTTCTGTAGGACAGGTCTCAGGAAAGGGCAAAGACAGGATAAGACAGCGCAGAATCTCACCTCCTTTATTGTCTGCCTCCCAGGTGATACCTTTGTCTTGGCCAGCTGAAGGGATACTTGATCAATCAGAAGATGATTACACCTTAATCACTTCTCCTTCCATTAATTGGCTCAGCTGCATTTTGTCCCCAAAGAAGCAGCCCTTGTAGAGGACAAGGATGGTTCAGACACCAGAAAAGCCCTCTCCAAGGAACATTTTGGGAGCCTTAACATTCACAGGCATCGCATCCCCCTCTGCTCCAGCACCCACTGCCACCCCCTGCCCACAAGCAACTACCAGGGCAACGCAATTTCAGCATCGGAGATAAAACACTCTCCAATTTTACAAGCAGAGAAAGTATTTTATCAGCACAGACTCTTTTTTACTAGCCCAGCATAAAAACTATCAAACTGTATAAATAAACCTGGGGAATTATCTCCTCCCTCAGCCAGGACCCTCGCTGGGCCCTGAATGGATTCATTTAAAATGGGTTATAAATTTCTGATAAAGGATATTTCAGCTCCAAATTGAGTATTTAATGGTGCTTTCACTCCATGTCTGCAGGGCAAGGCGCAGTTCTCAGTGGGCTGATTCCACCCGAGTGGCCTGGGAGTTGCCCTGCATCCCACCCCACATCACAGTGAGGTGCTGGGCAGCCTCTCCTGCTCCTCACCTGCATGCTGCTGCGGCTGCCTGCCTGATTGAAGTGTGAACTGGACTAAAATCATGTTTGCAAACTGCTGGGGAAGGCTGTGAGATGCTGCTGAACCGTGCTGCCCTGGGGAGCGCAGCACTGACAGCAGCATGGTGCTGGAGCAGCGTCCAGGCTGCCTCTGGCCTGGGACCTCCGCAAGCATATTGCACATCTCCATGTTCCACTCCTGTGCTGGGCATAAATTCAGCTCCCAGCTTCCCTTTCCCACTTCATTTAAATGCCAGCACAGAACTGGAACACCAGGAGGAGAGGGCAAAGAGAGGGAGACAGAGCGAAAGCAAGCTTTTGCCTAACAAACGAGAGCACAAGCGGACCAAATAAATAGCAGCACACTTTGGCAAGAAGAGCGCCAGGGAAGCTTTCAAAGCAAGACCAGCATCCAGCGATGCAGGCAGCACAGCTGATTGATGGGATCCTGCCTCTCCAGCTCCCAATCTATGCACTTGTTTCTTTTATGCAAGAGCTCTATTAAATGCTACAGAAAAGTAATATTGGAACATGGTCCGAGGCAACACACGGGGAATTAGCAGCCTGCACCTGAATTTCCAATTCATTTAACAGGAAGATGGTGGGAGAGGGAGAAACAACAAACCCTGGGCTGCTTGGAAGGATGGAGCCCTGAGCGGTGGGCCACAGTTTCAACCTCCTGCTCTCTGCTGCAGCCCTGACCATGGGGATGCAAAAGACCTCTAAGTCCTTTGCTTCACTCCCTGCCACTGCTCAGCAGGATGCAAACAACCACCAAGCCCTTCCTTTCCTGGGGGAAAGGAAGATTGTTCTGCCAATGTTGCAGTAGTATGGGTTCAGAGTGGCTGGTGCACATACAGAAGCTTCTGCCCTTTGCTTCCCAATGTTTCTCTGACCGATGCGAAGCAGCTGTTCTGCTGTTCAGCATCTTTCGGATGAAAAACTCTGGCAGTGCTCACACATTTATGGGAAACCTGAGAAAAACTTCTACATTTCCTGCTGGACACAGTTTTAGTCCAGGGGGAATGTTTATGGCCAAGTTATTCCAGCTGGAACTAAAGATAACAAGAGAAAACCTGACAGCCCATTAAATCCAGAAGTAGTGCTGGGTGGGACTGAAACTCTGAAGTGCCTGCAGCAGTAAAAGTAGGAGGTAATCTCCAACCAGGGCCAAAACAGCAGTTTTTGCTATTTATTAAACAAAAAAAAAACAAAAAAAAAAAAAAACAAAACAAAAAAAAAACAAACAAACAAACAAACAAACAAAAAAAAAATCAGGGAAAAAGGCTGGATTTCCCTCCAGTTGGCTGTTTGTTATTGTATGTGGCACTGTGGGCAGAGGTAACAGCTCATGGGCACGTGAAATGACAGTCCCCACAATTAGTAAATAAAGAACAGTGATAAGCTTTGGCAGATATCAGGGTAGCAAAGTTTTCCAGGTAATCATTGTGTCTGAACCAGCCTTTCACCATCCCAGGTTTGCACCCCTGCCACTCTGCAGCTGGGGGATAAAATATTCCACCCTTAGCAGAACATGCCACCATGTGGTCACCACTACAACAGGATGAATATGCCCTGAGAATAGGTTTCTGTACAGACCAGCAGAGATACGTTATATCTTACCTACCTTTTCATAAAGGAGCGACTGTCTTTACACAGCCAAACCTCTGCTGTAACCATGTCTGTGCTAAGCAGGTCAAGAACAGCGCAAACAGATGTAACCCTCGCATGTAGAACAGCCTCTAATTTATTGACCGTGTTCTCCCAAATGACTGAACCTGCCAAATAGCTCAGCTTCTACAGCTGCCTTTAGATTTTCCAGCAAATTCAGTTGACACTTAGGTATGGAAATTAAATCCCTAAGTTTTCCAGGGTATGCCGCTTCCACCACTACTACATCATCCCTAGTGCCTGACCTCCTTTAAAAAGGCTGGCTACCTGCATTGAAAAGTGTCCCCAGTGATTTGACGGGTTGGTTTTCTGTTTACCCACCACCATCCCTACCTGTCTTGCATTTTGCTGCAGTAGCACGTGGGAGTCAAAGCTTGTAGTCACATCTGTGCCTTCTTTCAACAATAGATAAAGATGAAATAATCATAATAACTATTACTTATATGCTCAGATATCGCAGTAGAGAGTAACAAAAGGAAGTCTATAAACAAATCAATCTAGGGGTTTTCATCTTCAGAGTTCCTCAAGTGCCTTGAAACAAATTCTCTTTCCTTCAGTGTTAGCAGCATGTAGGTTTTTGATTCAGATCCATGCTTCTTGTACTTTATACTGATTTTAATCAGTCTCTGCTGCATGGAGAAGCAGAACAGCCTCACCATGAGAACAAAGTTGCCACATTTCCCTGTAATCTTCAGACAGTTGTTTTTGTTTTTTTGCACATGAACAGCCACTGTCAAGGAGGAAGCCTGGGGTGAGGTTAGTGAGTGCTGCCTCCGTGTTAACTGCCTCTGCCTCGAAGGGCAAATTTCTCAAAAGCCAGGTGTGCTGCACCAGAGGCTGCTAAGGCTGCCAGGCATTGACCCCCAGAACTCAAACTGCAGAAAGAAACAAAAAGAGGTAAATTGGTGTTTGTTTTTTTTTGTTGTTTTTTTTTTTGTTTGTTTTTTTAATCAGATTAAGTTTTACAGCTCAGTATTTCCCTCAGTTTGGACATGAAACGCATGGCAATGTATTTTTCAATGAACTGCAATCATTATCCACACTAGTTCATTAATTCTTCAATTTCCAGTCTCAGTAAGGTCTCTAAGATTTCTGGAAAAAACAATTCACCCTTTGGAGGTCCTTGACAAAACACTTGTAAGGACAGAAGATGTCAAAAATGATGGATGGCTCCAGGTGTGTCAGAGCAGGGGGGTGCCTGGCTCTGAGCCTTCTTCCTTGTCCTCCCTTAGGCAGAGCTTGGGGGCTTTTTTTCTGGAGGAGAGAGCTCAGCTCTGCTACTTGGAGCTGTGTGCCTTGGGTCGTTGTCGTTTTGGTGGTTTTCTTCCCCAGCACCCCCCCAAATCCTGTATCAATGTTGCCATCACTCTGCACACGTGGTCATACACCCCTCGGTTATGCCAAGCAGCAGAGAAGCAGCCTCCCCGAGCTGATTGCTCTGTCAGACCTACCAGGAGGTGACAAATCTCCTGGGTCCTGCTCCCCAGAACAGTTTCCCAGTCCCACTTGCAGCTCTGTCCAGCCAAACACCACAAAGCTGCACCTGGCTGCGCACGTGCAGGCTCCTGCCACCTTGCCAGGAAAGGTGTTTGGTGACACCATGGCTTTGACATGAGAGTGATATTTTTCTTGAACTCCTATCAAGTTCCTCTGATGCACACAGTGTTGAATCTGTTTGTGTTACTCCTGGGAACCGTTATCGAAGAAAAACATATGCTAATGAGTGTTGTTGGTTCAGCAGTGTTTAAAATGCATGTTTTGTTTTTTTCCTTTTGGTCAAAAGGTTCTTTTATCTGCCAGATTTTCAGATGCGCTTTGCTCAAACTGGAAGACTTAACAAGATTTGATATTTTATTGGCAGCCCTTCTCGATGGGCTGCAACTGCCCCATTAAGATGCAGCCAGCATGCTTCAAAGCAACTTGTACTCGATCTGCTCCACTCCCTCCAAGGCTTGCCTGGGAGCAGCTGCCCATGTCATACAAAGTAGGGGAGAGAAGCTACCAAATTTCAAAAGCAGGCTATGAAAGTTTTTCCTTTTTTTTTTTTTTTTTTAAATTCTAAAATGTTGCTTTATAATAGCTGGATCTAAACCACGTTGAATTCAAAATCCCACTGGCCCAAGGAGCATCTCCATCACTTGCAGGCTCTGTCACCTTTCACAGCAGTCAGGCTTCAAACAAACCATGAGCAGCAGACCCAGGGGCACCCAGCCTCAGCCAGGCTACCCAGCTGCTCCATCCCATCCCATCCCATCCCATCCCATCCCATCCCATCCCATCCCATCCCATCCCATCCGCCAACCTTCAGGAGCTGCTCAGCTGGCAGAGCTTGCTTGAAACCAGACAGGGTTCGCAGCTCAGAATTAATGTTTTGGAACACAATATTATTGGGCTGATTTTAAATAGATGTTTCCCTTCTCATTGGTAATAAAGTGAGTGGTGCTAAGAAAGCCAGAGAAAATGATATAAGCCCAGCCTGCTTATTGCTTTGGAAGCGTCTTTAAATATTTCCCTCCCACAGTCAGTGCTGGAATGTGAGGAGCAAATGACAGGTAGAAGAGAGCAGATGAATATCTATTTATGCAGGAAAATGAAATGTATGAATAGTTATTTTGAGGACAAATGTATTTTGACAGGTATCTAATTTCATTCTGTTCATAAAATGTACACGTTCTTCCTTGCATGCTGGAGTTGATGGGTTTTTTGTTTGTTTTGTGGGGTTTATTTTTTATTCTTATTAGGGCATTTTTAGTCTTTGTTTGTTTGTGGATTTATTTTTTTTTTTTAGTTTGCAATCTTTCTCTCTGGGTAGGAAGAACAGAAAAAGTAAATTTGTCAAGCATCACAAAGCAATTTAATGTCATCACAACTGTGTTTAAAAAAAAAAAAATAAATCAAATATACCCAGACATTATTTATCCAGCACAAAACCCCAAATTAACAAGGAGGTGTGGTGAGGCACAAACATGCAGGAAGGACCCAGACAATGAAAAGAGCCCACTGGTCTTCTGCCAGCTTTGTGCTCCAAGCAAGAAAGTTGAGATCTGAGTTTTTTTGCAGAGTTTGTCCAGAGCAGCCTCAGCTCCGGTGCCAACCCTGCAGAGCCCAAGCCCCCATCCCTGTTTTCTCTCCCATGGCCTCCTGGGTGCACTGCCCGACATTTTAACACTCGCACACATCATGGCACATTGCTAATATAAATAATTCTGTAATGCAAACAACAGGGGTGGCTGAGCTACTGTTATAATCATGTTCATTATTACAGTGCTTAAACAGAACCAATGGTTTGACTGCGTCGAATGTTTTCTGTGCCTGCTTTCCTCTGAGACATCTCCAAAGAAATAACCCCCAGGGGCACAACCCCACCTCTGTTTAGATGACAGCAGACTGCTTCTCATTGCCAATATATTACAGTGACCGAAAATAAAGCACCAAGAGCAGAAGGGATGCTTGCCTTGGCTAACAACTGGTGAACAGAGCTGACTGCTCTTCTCCCCTTGGGAAAGAAGGGGAGCAGGAAGGGACTGTCACCACATCGATCAACTTAGGAGAAGAGCATTGTAGATAGTTGATAAATACCAAAGCAGAGAAGCACAACCAACCTGCTTCTTTTCTCTCCAGCTTGCTCACTGTCAGAGTCAAGCCGTTCACTGAACGCTTCAAATCTTATTCCTCTGCTATCGAGAGCTGATCATCTCGACCCAAGCTACACAAATGCCTCAGACTGGATTTCAATCTCCACTTCATACATCTCTTAACGGTTGTTATTCCACAGGTAACGCATGAGAATTTCATGGCTTTTTAAGCAGGACAAGGTAGCCTGGATGGATTTACCGCCAGTGAAATATTGGCACTAGAAAGCTCAATCCAGTGAGCGATGCTGTGCACTGCTGGTCTGGAACCCCATGGAAGAGTGATCACCCAGGAAACAGGTTTTCCTCGAAGTTAATAAAAAAATGATTGCAGTAAAAGTTAATGACCAGATATCTGCCAGAAAAAAAAAATGCCTGGGGAAGCAGTGGAGAACTCTGGTTTGGGGAAGGAAACATTGAACTCCCACCTACCCCAACAGCATATACCAGGAGATGCTCAACCACACAGCTCCTCCTCACGTGGGGGACACAGGGCACAAACCTCACTGCTTCTGCTGAGTAAACAAGCAGCTTTTGTTCATCTCCCAGCCCAACCCCATGCCTGTCTGGCTCCTTTCAGTCCTCAGGCCCCTACAAGCTGCCCCAGAGCAGTTTTCATGCTTGGGTCCCAAACCCCCCTGCACATTGCTGTGATTTCCCTGCACCAGGACAGGGCAGTTTGGCCTGGCTGGAGCAGAGGGGGCTACTGCAGGAGAATGGAGTTGCTTAGTAATATCGGCACCTGCGGCATGCTTAATTAGGATGCTCAGAGCCTCCTAATGATGAGGCTGAGTTTGGAAGGGCTTCTGCCTGGCAGGCAGCAGCGGTGCCATGGTCCTGTCCAAGCAGCAGCTCTGCCCCAGCAGAGGGGGGCTCTTTGGGTGGAGGGGAAGCATCACAGGGACCAGCACAGCCCTGACAGCTGGTCTGGGCTCTGCAGGAGCAAAGAGCCATAGCCCTGTGGCAAGGCAGCAGCCACAGCTGGACAGCACTGCCTCCTGCTCAGCCCCAAAGCTGGAGCTCTCCTTCAGGCTCCTTCTCCTCCCAAGGGCAATTACTGCTCTCACCTGCAGTGCTGAGATCCCATGAGGAGCATTGAAGCTCAGCTCATGGACCTTGTTCTGCTTTGCTACTGTAAGCCTCAGCAGCAGGTCTGCCTGGTTAAGCCAGCCCTAGCAGCCAGCGCTGCGCTCCTCACCGCTGAGGTTCAGCACGTTTTGGGATCTCCGAGAGCCTGTGGCTGGAGGATGCACGTCCTCCTTGCAGGATGCTATTAGCACGTCTGTGCTGCTGACAGAAACATGCTTATTTCACCCACATAGCCACGAACCGCTCCAGATGGACAATCAGTCACTCCTACTCCTCAGGAATGATCCAGATTACTCTCCCCTTCTGGGTTTAATACTTAATCCCAAACATTTATCATATTCCACTCCAAGCCTCCTACTTCTGTGCCTGTTCATTCTTCCCAAAAGCTGCTTTTTCTTTCAAGTCATCATACAATTATCTTCCACAGTAGCGTCTCCAGCTGGTGCCTTCTGTTACGTTCCCCTGCGTACCGTGCATTCCCCCAAGTAAAAGCATAAGGCCTCTGGGGCAAGAACTCTCCCCTCCTGGTGCAGGGAAAAGGATAATTATGACATCCTCTGCATCACAGCATGCCTTGAGCTGCGTCTGGCAGGTAGCACACTTCAAAGAGATGCAAAGGAGGTTTCGCTGTTCCTGGCCTTAAGGGAACCATCACTTGGAGCTGACTTAACAGCCCTCCTCTGCCCAGCCACGCCTGCAGGGAGCAGGAGGAGGGAGATGTGCTGGGGCAGCTGCCCAGGGAAACCTCATTTGGATCTCACGTCCACCCCCAGTTTTCCATTATTTTCCTTGCCTTCATTTGCTTTTAGGGACATTTCCCGTTGAGAAGAAACAAGAATTGGATACAAGTGAAACCGAGGGATGTGTATTTCTGGCAAATGCAATCCCTCTGACCCTGCAGGAGCAACTACTGTCTCAGGCAAGGGCACATTTCCCTCTCCCTCACGCCAGGAATAGTAACACAGAACAAATTTGCTGCTTTGTTTACTGGACAGCATCACCCTGTGCAGCTACCGCTGGATGGCCTCACACAAGTTTTATTGCTGGCTTTTAATGCAAAGGCTTCCAGTGCTGAAAAGCACAGAAACCCAGCCCTCCTGAGAGGCAATAGCTGCAGAAAATAGCCGCTCCCAGCCACATGAGCTGCAGGAGTGGCCCCACAGGACACTGGAGGGGATTTGGGGCTCTCAGCCTGGGGCAGCCCTGCCAAGGAGCAGGATGAGATGGATTTTCAGTGCAGCCCGTATCAGAAGGGTCCGTGCTCCTCCAGCAGTCGCCATGGCTACAGCACGATGTCGCGTAGCAACGAGCCGAGCATCACCGTGGCATCTCTGCCTCTCCAAATCCCTTCCCTTGTGTGTTCACCCAGATGAGTTAGATTTATTCGCAGCCCCAATATAAACACGCAGCAGGGAACATCTACCTATTGATCGCACAGCCAGACCATCTCTGTGAGCAGTGTGGAGGAACGAGGTGCTCCAGGCACCAGGGAAAGCACCGGGGCTGCCCAGGGCACGTGGAGCTGGCACAACCTCAGGACAATTTCATGGGGATGGCCACGTTTCTGAAAATACAGACTGGAGAGCCCATGTGCAATGCTGGGTTGGAACAGAGCCATGCCCCAGCTGAAGAACCACATTTATACTTCCGAATAAAAATCCAGAAGTCAGTTTTTGCTGTGTTAACCAGTGCAGGGATACCCTCAGCACTGAAGCCATGGGGCTGCACCTTGTGCAGAGCCGGGTAGCACTTTGTATTCCTTACACTCTTCAGAGCCTTTCAGCATTACCATTCCTGGCAAAAATAAACTTCTTTTCCCCTTCTGGTCTGCAAGGTAACCTGCAAGCATGGCTGGTGCTCAAGCAAGCAGTTCAGACTGTGCCAGGGAAGAAAATTTTCTCACTAATGCTGAAACCCTCATCACTGCTTACTCTGACACCCAGACACCTCCACACAGCAACGCTTTTGCTGGCTGCACAGGTTCAAGCCCCCCACCACACACCCAGTCCCCTGTGGTTTTGCTATTTTACCTCCCCAAAGGCTCCCACACATCCATTAGCATGATGGCATGGACTTGCATTCCTGCCTGCATTTGCACTCTGCCTGCACACCCGTGGCCTTGTGCTGCAAGGCTGCCATCAGCTCCCAGTGCCGGTCCCAGGGCGACACGGACACGTTGGGAGTGTGCTGCAGAGCAACATCCCGCCTCAGTTGCTTGCTATTTCAGTCAAGAAGCTACTGGAGGGTTTTTTATTCCATTCTCCTGTTATTACTGCTTCTGTGCAGGGCTGTCTAAGCAGATACACTTCAAGAATAATGGTGAGCCTAGCATAGGTCTTACAGAGATCGTTTGTTTCCCCATCTGAGCTCACCTCTGCTGACCCCCAGCCCTCTCTGCATTTTTTGTTCACTGTATTGACTCTTCCCATCTGACTTCTGTTCCATGAAAAAGGGAGGATAAGGCTTTCTTCTGACAACTGGCCGTGGAGAACTAGTCATTTTCCTTCATTTGCTGTTAGTGCAAGGAGACAGGTAGGGGCTGAAGCTCTTGGCCCCCCATCTTTACACCATTCCTGTAAAGGAGTCCCCTCCTCACAGGAGGTGTGGCTGCAAGGCGGCCAGCACAAATCCACCTGGCCTGACAAGGCCCCCAAACACTCAGGCATAGGAAGTATAATAATAATAATAATAATAATAATAATAATAATAATAATAATAATAATAATAATAATAATAATAATAATAATAATACCAAAGTCATTCAAGAAAAAGTTCCCTTGCAGATGAACCCTCAGATGTGGAGCTGGAATTCTTCCTCCTTGTTGCAGAGGCACCTAAAGCAGTAACCACACGGTCAGTCCGAGCTCTCAGGGTGCTCAGCACACCAGACCATGCCTCCTGCTCTTTGTGAATGCAAGCAGCAGAAAGGCTGCTCAGGGACACCTGGGGCCCAGCTGGCAGAAAAGGGAGGCTCTGAAAGAGGGAACACGGCAGAGGAATCAGGGAAGCCAGCTGGAGCTGAAGGGCTGAGGGGTCACACTGGGAGCGGGTGGCAATTCAGGGTTGACTTCAGCAGTGAGAGACGCTGAGGCCTCGTGTGCAGTCAGGTCTTTCACACACCCTCATAAAGCACACCCTGAGCTCACAATTAAACACGTGAGAACACACCAAGCACCCATTGCCTCTCAGCAATGGCAAACACACCAAAACCTCCTTTCACCACCCACCACTGCAGACCCAGGCAGGCTGCTCCTAACCCCACAGGCACCAGTGGTGGCTGTGCCATCCATTTCTCTGTGCCCAGAATTATTCCCGTACTTGCCTGACTGGGTTATTTTGCATTTTTTATTCCTCTCCTGTGTCTACAGCACAAGCTGTGTGTGAGGCGCTGCGCAAACACACAGACGAGGCTCCCTGGGGAAGGGACAAGCAGCGTAGGGGCATCCTAGGTGATGCTAAGGCAATTACAAACAGCAGAGTAAGCTGTGCCTGCGAGCCTGCGTATGTATTTCACCAGCATTTCTGCAGCAGGGGACAGGCAATTTGGAAAATTCAGCCTGATTCTCTTTGCAAAGCCCAAGGGGATCCTTGGCAGCACAACTTGCTGTCGAAGCATTGGATGCAGTTATTCCAATCCGAGCCATGCTAATGCAGCAGGAATGGCCATGTTGGGCCCAGCACCCATTGTTCCTGGTGTTATCTTGAATGTGTGTTCACTGTGCTCATCTTTGTGGTGTGACATCCCCTGACAGACCCAGTTTGTATCGTGCTGGCCCTGGCAGGCAGGGAATCACATCAAGCTGGAAGCAGCTGCGGGAGCAGTTTAATGAACGCCGCCACCGCTCCTGCTGATAGTGACTGTCCTACACCAGCTCCGTCTCCATGCCATGTCACCAGCATCTCAGAATGCTTTCCATAGAGGAACGGAGCACATCAGGGGAGTTTAATAACACCAGGCTGCATCAGTGTCAGCTCTATCTGTGCAGAGCACTTCCCATGTCTGCAGCTGCCACTCAACTCGCTCCAGCGCCAGAGCCTCGGAAGTCATTATGTCACCATCTGGGAGCTGTTGTCACGGAGCTGGCACTTGGTTTGCCTCTCGCAGATCGGTCCAGCTACCTCCTAGACCCAGGATCTGAGGGACCCAACAGCTTTTTTGTGGATCTGATGGCTCAGGAGCAGGCACAGGATTAGCCTCTTTGCCGCGAGATGGGCAGAGAAGCTCATAGCATTCACTGAACTGGGAGACTATCCCTCATCAAGCAACCATTCAGGTACCTGAGATGGAAATCCTAGACTGGCATCAAGGGGGTTTGTTTTAGTTTGTTATTTTTGTCATAGGGATAATTCCCCTTATTTAAAAAACAAACAAAAACCTACTAACCAACAAACAAGTGGCAAGGGAAAAATCTTGCAATAAATAGTTACTTGTAACTAATGAAATCTCCTGGGACTGGAGATTTTTTTTTTTTTTTTTTTTACTAATAGGGGAGTTTATCTGTAATTTTCCACTCTCATAATGAGTGAGCTGCATTAAGGCTGAGCTACAGCTATTGTTTAGTGCTTCCAGTTCCCCATTTTCACATTAAACCTCTAGAAATCAGCACTGTCTATCTCATGATGACACAGATTAGTCGAGATTTTGAGCAATGCACAAAGCTCTGTGATTGTATTAGAGCCTTTCAATGTGCTTGGATTCAGGGGGCTATCACAAAGCTCCAACCAGGCAGACACTCAAGCAAAGCAAACAAACCACCACGCAATCCAGTTAGAGCAGATTGCACAAGCAGCACAAAAGGGCAAGGGAAAAAAAAGGGCAGAAACTGAACTGCCTTTTTCTGAGAGCTGTGGTAAAACCCTAGTCTGAGCAGCCCAGAACAATCCGGGCTTAATCCATGGTTAGTGGGACTTGGAGAAATGAGTTCTGCGATCATTTCTAAGGGACAACCTTGGGTGCACAGAGCAGGGGACTGTCAGAAGATGCTGCCAGCACAGGAAGCCCTCCCCAGGGAAGCTACCTGAGCATTGGTGGAGACGGGTCATGGTTTGGGAGGTGCCTTCTTGAAAAAGAGGGGCTGGGGAAGAAGAGAGGGAGGAGAAAGCAAAATCCATCCCTGTTGGCTTGTCTGCTCCCCAGTGATGCCTCTCCAATGAGGACCACTTCACCTCCAAATGCCATTTGCCTTCTCTTTTGGTAAGATCTGTGGCCAAAGGTGACCTGTAGGCATCGCTGTGCCCCACACGCACCCTTCCCCAAACCCTCAATTTCAAATGAGGGCAGAGGCATCAAGGAGGAAGGCTTCCTCAGGCCGAGCAGCACTGCACTAATGAACCTGGGTGCTTTAGTGGTCATCTCCAAAATGGGCTCGTTCAGGAAAAGTAAATATGTCAACTAAATTGCCAAACATGTTAAATATCCATTGTCTTGAAGTTCAGGTTTCACAACTGATATAAAACATGATGCATAATCCCCAGAGCCAGGCAGGATTTGTGACACTGCAGAATGCCACATTAAACCCAGAGCTCCTGGGCTAATGATTGCAAGTCCATTTTGCAGTAATGAATTGTTTGTTACAGAGCACGTCACAGAGCAGATGTCTCATCAGTCACTGCACCAGAGACAACAACACTCAGAGAGGCTCAAAAATCATTCCTGGATTATGGCACAAAATTATGAGGGGAGAGAGAGATGCGAGCCTTCAATCTCAATGTGAGCAGTGTTTCTGTGCTGCTCCACGCTTAACAGACAGCACTTAGCCAGAAAGCAATTGGCACCATTTTCATTGCCTTGTGTATTGGGCTATAAACACTTTAGACAAAGGCTTGGCTAAGTTAGATCTCAAAGAGCCCAGCCCCAGTGCTCAGAAGGAGGGAGAGGTGTTTTTCTCCAGCAAGCAGGGTGTCCGCTGAGACCACGCTCTCCTGGCCTCATCTGCACCACTCGGACTCCCACTGGGCCTTGAGGAGGGGATGGTGCAGGCAGCACACGAGCCACTTCCTGAGGAGCTGAAAGCCAAGATGAAACAAAATAAATAGATGCAAAAGGGCTGGCGATGTTTTCTCACAAATTCACACACTATTATAGCTCCAGCTTCTTAATAATGCACACAGCTGCACGCAGGAGGTATGCCTTTAATTAACACACTCGAGCAAAGTAACAGCAACTGATACATGAGAATGAGCCAGTAATGAGCCTTCCCTTCTCCCACAGACCTGAGCATCTTCTGCTGCAGTTCCCCACCTCCACGGGGAGCCCTGGAGGAGTCCCTGCCCTGCAGACCTTCTGGGGGATCACCTGCCTGCTCTGCCTTCCCACCACCGCCTCCCTGCAAGGAGCCCCAGTGATTCCTCTCGCTCAGCCACTCCTACAGTTCAGCTTCTCTCCTGCAGGCTGAAATGGGGCTCCTTTCCTCTGCCTCTGCTTTTGGAGGAAGGGTGAGGGCAGCTTGGCACCAGCGCCAGATGAGAGGAACTGCAGCGGGGCACAAGCAGGGCCAGATGCTCGGCTGATGGAGGTGTGATGCTGAGGGGTACAGGAGTCACTTCCTACACCCCTGCATGACCTGAAGGAAGCAACGTACCCCCAGCACCCCGGAGCTCACACATCCCTGTGCAAGTCCACCCCACATAGTACACATTCACATCACCTCACACACCTCAGCTGCAGTTTCCCTGCAATCCTGTCCCATTTTAAAATCAGCCATTTACAGTAGCTTTCTTAGCAGCACAGCATCAGTACAATCCAGCCTGCACCTCCCTGCTTCCATCCTTCAGGGGCTGTTGTGCCTTCCATCGGTCAGATCTGAAGTTTCAGGGGAGCACCAAGCACCACAGGTGGTACTTGTGTAGTCCTGCCTGCAGAAGGACCACAACAGCCCTGGGCAAACGAGGGTTTGGTGCTGATCACAGGCTGATGGGGACCAGAAGCTTTTGGCTAAAGCAGAAGTGCTAAATAAATAATAATCCTGACAAATGTTGCAGGAAAGGGAAAGGATGGGGGAGGAAGAGCTAAAGCATCTATGAACTGTTTTTCATTCCCCACATAGCACTCAGTTATTTACCTCAATCAGGACAGACATCTGCAGAGAAATGTTTTTCCCCTTCCCCGGTTAAAATCCTTTTTGATCATGTTCAACTTGAATTTTACCTTGGATTTCCTCAGAGTCGAAATGGGAAAGACAGAGGGAGCATAAGGCCTTCTGCCATTCCTCAGGGTCAGAAAATTCTAGAAAGAAGGGAAAGGACGAGATCTCCACCCATGTGCAGATTCTATTGGAGGTCATATTTACATTACTCAAATGACCAGCCTAAACATGGACTCTCTTGTAGTGTTCCAGGGAGGAGAAGGAAGGAGCATAGAGGTCAGATTCCTTTAATGCAGACTTTTATACCAGCACAGAACACCGTTGAACCCAAGTTCCACATTTCCATCCATCCTTTTACCAGGTTTTCCCCACACAGCCGCCCTCCCCCTACCCCTGCAGCCAGCTAGCTTCCAACTCCTTGCTTGCCCAGGCATCCCTCTCCCTGCTCCTCTTCCTTGCCTCCTCTCTGCTTGAAATGCAGCATGAAATAAAGTCCCTGGCTGACACAGCTGGCTCCTGAGCAGACCCGTGCCTCTCCCTTGGAGGCACAGGCACACACCTGTGTCTCCTGGCTGAGCCCTGGGGCTTCAGGGAATGGCACTGCTGCCTCGGGGTTAGGCAACAGAGAAGCAAAAGACAAAATAAATAAATCAGACCCTTAATCACTGCTTCACGAGCAGCATTACCAAACAGTCATTACAGCTGGATTTTCCCTTTCCTTCCACAGAGCAGAGATCAGCTTTTTAATATACTTAAGAACACCCATCACAAGGCAGTTTTGCCAAGTGTAATTGCATGTCTGGTTATCAGCTGCCTGCCTCACCGACACAGTTCTCCTGCATCACCAACAACAAACAGAGAATTTTCCAAACAAGCCAAACGAGCCCAGAACACACAGCTTTTTCCCCTGCAGCACCCAGTGCTCTGCTTGCAGGGACAGCATCCTTCAGGCAGGACCTCTACAACTATTTCACGCTAAGTAGCGTGGAAAAAAAAGCTGTGAAAGCTCTGCTTCCTGCAACACTCACCTTCCTTGGAAATCAGAAATTAAATGGGAAGTTTACACTTAGCCAGGTAATAACTCACACTGATGGGTACTTGGTGTGGAGCTTCTGCTGGTGCTGTGCACAGCCCCACACAACTTGGCTAGGGCTGAGGAAATGGGCTCCTCACGGCAACCGGCAGTGGCTGCCCCTGGACCTGCTGCCCCCAGGGGTTTTGCTTGGCGCTCTGCTGCCCTCAGTGCATCAGCTCAGCACGTGCCTTAGAGCACATGTCCAAGCAGAGCAGCAAACAGAGCGTTTGCCTCTCGTAAATCAAAGAGCAACTCTAAAGCCACCATGGGATGATCATTCTTTTCTCCATCCCTCCCAGCACATGTACAAAGACTCAAAAAGTCAAGACACATTTCTTGTAAGCATTCATATACAAACCTACAGAAACATTGCTCAATGAAGGAGATTTACAATGCACAACTTCAACACTCTTTGGACTTGCTGCCATCACTGAACACCTACAAAGGTTTTCTTAGATTTCAGCAGTGCAGGACAGGACTCCAAGTAATCCTGAGACCCTCTGGTTAAAACAGGATTTAGGTCAGGCCTTGCTGCATTCAGGCTTTTAAAGAGAAACTTTTCCATTACCGTGTTCCACCTAAGGCAGCAAAATGTAACGCAGCTACTAGGAAGGAGCACTAATAGCAGAGGGCCTATTTTTTGCCAGCCAGCGGGAAAGAAAATGCAGGCAGCCAGCATGTGCCTAATTGGAAAAGCCTTCACATTTTGCAGTGAGCCTTATTGTGGAGTAAAACAGGACTTTTTGAGATATTGGACAGCCCTGCTGACAGAGAAAAGCATGGCCTTGCTTCTTACCTCTGTGCAGTACCTTCTAATAACAAGCCGTCACTGAACATTAATATTACCTAAAACATTTTAATGTTTACAGCCCCTCACGTTATGACATTGTTAGGATTTTGTGCAAGTTTGTGGTTGGTTGGTTTCCACTGTTGGTTTCTGACACTTAACAGTGAAGCAATGAGGTGCATCCGGTGGCAGGTTCCACCACCAGGCAGCACCACGGCACAAAAGAACTGATTAATCAGGTTGTTGGAATAAGACAAACTGTTGCAACATAAACCTGCTGTAGATTACCAGAGCATTTCACTAATTCTTTCTTTTGTATGAACAGCAGTCTCTCTTCCCTTCAGAAGCTCTTACAGTGGTTCAGCCTCACGGAAAGACTCCTTAATCCTGATCTAATTGCCTGCCTTTCCCACTTACTTGCTCATCCTCCAACAGCCTCCGTGGGGTTTTGGTAGCTCATCTTTGTGTGTAGTCGGCACAAAAACCCCAGAGGCAAAGCTGTGCAAGCTCAGCAGACTCTTCATTTCTCATTGCTATGACCTCTGTCAGTCTGCAGACTCAAATCAACATTGCCAACACTTGGACAACTGGGGTACAACAAAATCTGCAGCATATTTAGTACATGTAATTCACTTTAAAGTAGAAAGTGAAAGTGTTCTGTATACATCCATCCATATTTTACAGCCAAGCTCCTGCTCACGTCTTCTCTCACTTTAAACATTACAACAGCTTGACAAGTTTGAAGACGTGACTCTGTATCCCAGAGCAGAGCATATGCTGCTCGGGTAAGTGATTGCTCACTTGGTTCTGGTTTCCTTCCACCCTAATCCCGGGACCATTGCAGTTTCGGTGTGGGGTTAACATAGGCACAAGGCATTGTGCTTCTGATTCACAGGGGTATTATGCAGGTTAAACTTCAAAGAAGGCTTTGCTCCCTGTGATTACATCTGAGTTAAACATTAATACATCAGCACATCTTCCCAGCAAAAGAAGGTGCAGTGTCAGTATGCCAATAGTTCTGTTTCCTTTCACCCTTGACCTGCCACCCTAGAGGGCCAGTGAAAAAGCTTTGCTGTGCCACTGTTCAGTGCCTCTTGGGGCCATCTCTGCAGCAGCTGCATTTTCTACTTCATCCCAATACTCAGCTAACACACAATGCACAATATAGGAGAAATTCTCATAGGTCTTGCCAATATTATTTATTCCTGAAGCCCATCCTCCACAAGCAGCAGAGGCCCTGTTCTGCCCCAGATGCTGGACTTGAGGCTGGCCTAGCCACGTCTCTGGACTTCTAGGCAAGCACCAAACCATTTTGATCTATAATGGCTTGAAATCCCTGCAAACTTTCATGGAAAATGCCACTACTGTGAAATCCATGTTTTATTTTTTTTTTGTTATTCACACAGCAGTACCACTAACAAACCCTATTTCCATTTCAAATCCTCTCCTGCCCCTGACACCCAGGATACCAGCCTGGGTCCTCCACCCCTAATCTATTTCGGGTGTTCCTGAGGCATCTCATGCTGTTGTACAACAGCTGCTCTATTGCGAGTGTGGAGTGGGGCTATTTTTAGCTGTATTATAGCAAAAGGAAGATTCAAGGAGGCAACCGTCTACATTACAGCCTCAAGAGCTCTTCCCAGACATGAAGCCATTGTCTACATCAATTCCTTTATTAATCTAAGTGGGGTATTTAGACCAGTGAACATGTGTACATGCACTCTTAGGGTTCCTGCTATCCTCAGCTTAGCTAGACCCATTTAATTACACCCATTAGTAAGCAATAAGGCTTTTAGAGTAAGAATTTCCGTCTGGTGATCATTTTTCAGGTTCAAAAACAGAAAATGCTATAGTTTAACAAGCAGAATTAAAAGGGGAAAAAGAGCTTTCCAAAGCTGTGGATTATGAAGGAAATTGCAAGCAGCCATAACGCCTGGGACAAATACAAGTTCTGATACACTTTGCTGTTCCAGTTGTGCTATTTATGCATATATTTGTCTGGTACTATAGGCAAATTGTTATAAAAGACAGCACCAGAGCATGCAGGTTGATGACAGCGCCTGTCTCAGCTGCAGACAGAGAGGAACAGGCAAGGACATGGGCTCCGTAGGACTAACAGGGAAGCAACCCCAGAGTTCAGGTCAGCTCAGATATGAAATCCTTCCAGAGTGGATTTAAAGGAGAGGCAGCTCCAGAAAGCACCATCAAATGCGTCTCAAGCAACAAGAAAAAACAGCTTTACAGGGAAGCAGTCATGTGTTTTTATGCTTTAAGTTGGCTCATTTTTTGAGCTCTTTGATCCTGTAATTTTATTTTGTCTATTTCTTAGCTAGAATTATATGCTGGAAAACACTAATAACCTGTTCAACAGCCTGATTGATAAGTAAAGCCTTATAGACAGCATAAAAACCCTAAGCCATTCACTCACCACCCATGTCTGTGCTGTGTCGAAGTGATGATTCAGAGACTCTGAGATCCAGCAGTCACATTTCCCAAACAAACCAGGGAAATGGCTCCCTAGCAATAAATGCAATAAATACTGATCACACCCAGCTAAGGCCAGGGTTGCTTCTGCTGATGAAGGATTTCATCTGTTTTGAGATCAGCCTTAAATTGTTAAACACTAATTAAAAAAAAGAAAGAAGAACCTTCCCGTACTTGTCTCACCAGGAAGAAAAAAGATGTTGGTTTCTTTTTTTTTTTTTTTTTTTTAGATTTTTTTTTTAGAAGTCATCCTCGGTGAGCTCTTAGGAGGCCCAGCCTATTGATGAGAGAGCTTCGCAAGCTGATGAGCTGGAGAGATGCATATCCAATGCTGGGAGCAGCTGACTTGCTGGAGCTGACTTTCCTCCCAGCTGCTGAGATGTGTCTTTACTCCTAAGGACCTAGTTAGAGTCAGATCTGTCAGAGAATAACTGACAGCTCTGTAGATTTCCTCCTTTTCTGTTTTTGCTACTTCTGGTTCCTTCTCTAGACACTTCCACCTCTTCTTCCAGAGGGCTTGAATGAGAGCTTAAAGCCTTTGTTATTCGTCTGCAACCCATTAAAAAAGATCCCACTTCTTCAAGTCATCCACACAGAATGATCAAAGTCTGACTCAAATGTCTAGCGTGCAAATCGTAATAATACCCCAGGAGATTTTATCCACGGTACTAAAAACAGAAGACCCAAGATGCAAAACGCTACTGAAAATGCCTGTAAGAGAAATCTGGCAAAAGAAAAATCCCATCCCATTTGTCCAAACCTGGACAGACAAGCCTTTAGAGAATTCTTGTCAGAGGGAAGTTGTGCAAGACATTTGCAATTATACATTACCTACTTGCTTTTAAATTATAATGGTGCCAGAAATGCTTGATCTACAGCCTGTACATTCTCTGGAAAATGTTTTTAATGTAACAAGACAAGCAATCTATCAAGACGTTTGTGTAAACAATTTATCCTTCATAAGTATTTTTGAGGCGGAGGCAGAACAAAAATAAAAGAGAGTCCAATGGCTTTTCAGTCAATTTAAAAATGTACTGCTTTTCATAGCAAGGAAAGACTTCCTGGCATGGAGCTTGCAATGAAGACTCACTCCCTGTGATGGAGACCATTTTAAACAGGACTGGAGAAACTCAGATAAGCTAGAACTGAAAATGCTTATACGAGAAAAAGGTACAATTCATCCCTCTTCTGAAGCTAACAATACAATGGACTCAGTTAGACTTCCAGGCCGTGTTCCCATCACCAATAATTGTGCTTAAAAAAGCAGCTTCTGCTGCTCCTCCTGTATGTACTGGGTAACCTCCAGGGATCTCGGCCTCAGTCTCCTGTGTGCCCCTAAAAGAGCCCCTGAGCAGGTGAGTTTCCCTGGAAAAAAAGGCTGCAGAATCTGCCTTTTCTGATATATTTTGGAGGAGCAATGGAGGAGGTGATGCCCTAGCCATTCTCTGGGTAGCCCTGAAATACCAAAATTGTCCATGTGGACAGCTGGGCCAGCAAGCTCTGTATGGCCATGAGGAAAAGGAAGACTCAGTCTGCTTCAAGTAAGATTTTCAGAGACAAAATAATCGCAAGGCTTAGGACTTTGAACTTCTTGCAGCAAATGTCACAGAAAAATGCAAGCACACGATAGTCATTGGAAAATTCACGCTCAGCTGCAAAGGGTTCGTCAAAAGGCGCTGAAGCAATTGCTCCCTGATTTGTTGCTCTGTGTTTTCATTTAGTTTTCCCAACAACAGCAGCACAGAATATCAGAGCCACTGGCCCATGAAGAAATACAAAATCGTAAGAAAGAGAAGCAGAATACATTCCCCCCAGCTAGTGGAGCGGCTGATCTGAGAAACCTGTGCTGGGGAAGGCAGATGAAGGGCAGCACAAGAATGGATAGGGTCGAATCAGAGATGGCAGAGAGCCACCCCATCCCTGCCTCGTTGTAGCCCACAGAAAATGCTCTCTTCCAAAGCACACCTGCTTTTGGCCACAGATGCCATTCATACAGAAGAAGGAGCAGGCCCAGGCATCCCCCCCCCCCCCCCCCCCCCCCCCCGCCTAGTACAGAGCCAGCGGATTGGGGGTTTCCCTGGGCAAAAAGTGTCAATCTGCCTTTGCTAAATAAAATCTTCCTTCAGGAACCAGAGGCAGCAAAGGCTGAGGGATGTGACCAAGCTCATGCAGGAAGGCTGTGTCAGAGCGAGAAGCTGAAAAAACTGTCCCTAAGTGGTGTGTTCCCCATCCGACCTGCAGCCCCCTCTTGCACCAAGGCTGTTCCTTGCCTCAGCGGTGAGTTACGCTGCAGAAAGTTTGCTCAACCTAATGCTTCGTTTCACTTCTCATCAACCCCACTTCTGTTGCTTTAAGGCTGCTGCCCAAAGCACTAAAGAGTGAAAAATATCAGCCTTTTTTCCCTCTGTATTACTGTTCCAAAGCCGACTGACTCGGCATCACTGCGGCACGGCTGGAAATTACACACAGCTGGCAGCCCCACCGGGGGGAGCAGAGCACCCCCAGCATCCTCACCGCCCCCCTGCCTTTCGCAGCCCCCTCCTCATCACCTGAATCCCCCAACCCTCGGCTCGGCAGCTCCAGCTGCCGGCTGCCACCCGGGAAACAGCGCGGAGCCCGGTCGAGGGTCGCCACCTCGTGGCACCGCGGGGAGCGCCGCGGCCCCCACGCTGCCGGGGCTGGGGGTCCGCAGCGTTCCGGGGCTTGGGATGTTCGTGCTGGCCCTGGCAGGGGAAACTGGGGGGTCCTGAGCTCGTGCAGAGTCAGTCCCGCCCCCAAATGGAGAGGCAGAGGCGTAAAATGGTTTTCTTTCCATCAGTGGGTCCCAAAGCATTTGAGATGGCCAAGGGGGGCGGGTTACTCCGTGTTTTATCCAAGGAGAAACTGAGGCAGTGAGGGGGGTGTGTTGCTCAGCCAGAGGGACAGGGATGGACATGGGCTGCTTCCAGCTCACATCCTACAGCCAGGACCCCTCATCCCCCTCAGTGCTGGGCTGCTTACCCTGCAAGTCACCCACGAGGAGACCTACATGTTCCAGACCCCATGAAACAGGGGCCGACATGCTCAGCCCGGTGAGCAAGTTGCCATGGCGATCTTTGGGTGATGCAGCACAGATAGAGAGGGGCAGCGAAAAGGAGTGTAATTAATTTAAGTCATTAAGAACAATTAGCGTTTATTAAACCAAGTTTATTGAAAGAAGGAAACAAAGCAAACAAATCAGATTTTTAACCCATAAAACAAGGAAGTCTGCTCTTTCTAATGCAAATAATGCTCTGTGGAGAAGAGAGTGCACAGGAAGGATTAACTGCATTACCAACCATATACAAACAGCAAATCTCATTCCTTATTGTTCATCTGAAATGAAAACTATGGCCAGTTAATCCATTTCATCCAGAGCAAGTGTTTCCGAAGATTAAGAAGCTGAGAGGAGTAAGTTAGTTGCAGATAAATGCCTTGGTTCGTGGCCATAGGCAAAGATCGCCGTGGCTCGGATTGATAAAGCATTACCAAGGAGCAGGAAATCCATCCACCCGTCTATCAGTCATCAGTGGCTATTAAATGTGATGGTGTAGAGGTGCCCTCCAGCACAGGAAGTCCTTAAGATGCTAACAGTCTGATGGCAGCACTAAGGATACTCCATGCTTTACCATTCGTCTCTTGCTACTGCCAAGACCGGGGTACCTGACCTACTACAGGATCTACACTTTGTCTCTCCATTCCCTGGCCTTTACACTGGGTTTAACAGCATCATTTCTTTCCCTAAGCTGTGCTAATGAAGCGTGTGTCATGATCACTTTTCCAGGGTCACCTCAAAGCGATTAACAGCTCTGGGCAGCTCCTGCTGACATGTGCCATCGATCTGGAGGTCCCACGGTCAGACCTGCTCAGTGAGGCTCATTGCGTGTCCATCAAACCTCGCACAGCACCTAGCCCAAAAGCAGAGCAGGGTAGCTTTATCACGCTACATGAATGTGGTTGATGCAAAACCAGCAGACAGGCATTTTGCAGGGAAAGGCTCTGCTTGGTGCTGCCATCACAGATGTGTCCAGCAGAACAGCAGCTCTTCTCCAAGCACGTTTCAGCAGAGGTGTTTTTGCAGCTGTAACCAACAAGCAAAGGGCCTTGACTGCATGTTGGGCAGCAAACCACCCCTGAAATGCTTGTAAAAAGATTTTGTCCTGTTTATTCCCCAAATACTCTTCTTGGGACTCCTCTGAGCTTCACAGAAGTCAGTGACAAGCATGAGGGCATTTCCCCACTCCCCTGGTGTTGGAAAAGCAGGAACCCAAGCATCCAAACCCACCATGGGATGGGGTAAACTGGAATTTAATTAGGTCACTCCCCAGATACATTAAACACAGATGTCCAGATTCAGGAGATTGCAGATTTATTGGGCATTGATTAAATGAAAAATCAAATAAGAGGAGAGTCACAGCCGACTGCCACAGTCATGTGCCAGCCCTCCCGGAGGGGATCCAAGGCAGGCTATAATTAATATTACACAGTCCTGACAGGCAAGATAAAAGTTCTGGCCAGGCCAGGACATAATTTATCATCTATTTATTCTCCAGCATAATTTATTAACATGAATATACATTCTGCAGGCAGATTTGTAGTTAATATGTTATGGTTTCTCAGCAAAGGGTGTCAGGAGCACACAACACACGCTGCTGTTCAGAGGCCCTCCATCTCAGAAGAGCAGAAAGCTCCACAAATAAATACAGCCTCCAGCTGCATATCCAAATATGAAAAGAGCTTTGTAAATGGCACTGCCAAGCCATCCTCCTGGGCAGGGCCACCAGCTCCTGCCACTGACCCTTTAGCTGGGAACCACACCAGCACCAAGCATGTCCCTGCAGCAGCAAACCTGGGCTGCACTGCTGAAATAAAAGCTGTAGCAAACTTCTGAATTCATGTCCTTGGATTAATGCCTGCCTCTAACACTGTTAGTGGCAGGAAATTCTGGCTCCAATTAAATCGATGGCAAAAGTCCCGCTGACTCCAACAAGCCAGAATTTCAGCCTGGTTCCCATCACCTCATGCTGCAGCGCACAGAGCCCTGGCCAAGATCAGTGCTGATAATTTCAGTGCAGCTTTTGTGGAGCACTATCCATAGCAAATATGGGCTTTAGAGGCTGGCTTTTTGGATAGCTGGTGTAAATGATGACAGATACCTGGGCAGAGCTGTACAGGAAGAAAGCAGCAATTTCCAGCCAGCTTTCAGGTCCCAGCCTTCAGCTGTGCCATCCATTTGAGACAGACTATTTTTTCTGAGGTGTTTGACCAGCCCATAGCATAACAGAGGCATGTGATATTCCCAGCCACACATCGACTGTCAGGTGCTTTTAAAAAATGAGTGGTTACAGCAGTGCACGTCCTGGGGGAGCACAGCTGCACACCACTGCTTGATCAGTGTTTTCTCCTGGAGGAACATAAGTGTAGCTTCCCAGAGTGGAAGGAGATTTTTCCACTTAAACCAGGGCAAACTCCTTCTCCCCACTCCAAAGACATTACCAAACATGGAGATGGCTGTGGAGGAAGCTGCAAGGAGATTAAATTAGCAGAAAGCACAAAGAAATGAGGACTGGCAGTGCCTGTGCTTGCAATGGCCCCAAAGTCCATCTCCATCAAACAATATTTCAGTAGCAGCATCCTCTGTAAAGTAGGGCTGTGCTAATAGAGTTAATAGAGATCAAACACCTTGAGACCAGCAGAAAGCCAAGGAGCTCTGCTACTGAATGATCAGAATCATACAAGAGCACCATAATCACAGGGCACTACAGGCTGCAGTCGGCAGCTGCTGTCTAGTCCACAAGAAGCGGACTGAAAAATCCTATAGCTCGTTTTCCAGAAAATAAATAAATAAATAAATAAATAAAAGTAGGGAGTGGTTTTTAGAGGGTCAAAATGTCCACTGGGAAGTAGGAAAAAAATTACTGGAGATTTGGGCATCATGTCTCCCATTTCCTTACAGCAGAAAGATAAGTCACAAAACTCACATTCTTCTGTCAAGATGCATACATTTAGACTGGTGGGAAAAAAAAAAAAAAAAAACACATTAGTGTCTGCTTTTTTTTTTTTTTTCCTTTCTTTTTTTTTTTTTTTCTTTTAAACAGCCCCTTACCCTCACTGTCACCTCTTTAAATAACCCCTCCTTTGCAAGCCTCAGCCCAGGCTTGGATTTCAGGCAGCTCCTACCCAGGGCTTATCGGGCGGCTTGTTCCCGCTGTCATTGACAAGGCAGCTCCTAATCCTATTAATCAGGCTGTGTATTTGTTACTGCATCTGTGGAAAGGTAACACCCGCTACATGCAGAATACTGATTCTGAGCAGTTTCTCATCTCCAAGCTGAACTGATGGCTCAAAGTTAAGCCTGTCTGTTGAGTGTAATGAATCCGAAGTTCAGAGTGCCAGGACTGCCCCAGCAACAGATAGCCTGACTGTTTAGCTTCTGAAGCTTCTGGATCAGTTATTAAACCTGGAGCTTGAAATTTAATGTTTTGTGCAAGAGACTAGCAGGGAGAATAGAGAATATACGACTGTGCCCATCCCTCAGTGGCCATGCACTCAAGCAAGGAGGTGACAATTTAATTGCATCAAGCTACACAGGGCTGGATGCCTCATCCAGGTCACAGCCAGGAGCAGCCCCAAAA
The DNA here is from genome assembly GCF_963932015.1 of Anas acuta. Taxonomy (NCBI): domain Eukaryota; kingdom Metazoa; phylum Chordata; class Aves; order Anseriformes; family Anatidae; genus Anas; species Anas acuta. The sequence continues at coordinate 347,857 of NC_089001.1, read as the reverse complement.
CCACCTGTTTTCTCCAAGAAGAGCCCATCTCCTGTAGCTTAGGGTCTGTCTTGGAAGCCTGCATCAGGCTGGGGCTGGCAGCCCGGGTCTTCTCCCCAGGAATGAGCAGCACTGAGCAGCCAGGCTGTTACCACCCCGCTCTGCAGACACTTTACGGTGTCAGGAGCTGTGCTGTGTAATTCTGTCAGACAACAGCTTGAACTGAGGGGAAGGAGCATCAGCACTGCCAGGAACAGGCTGCTGCTGTGAGGGTGCCCCCGTATGACAAAGCACCAGCTGGGCCAGGCACTTGCAGAGCTGAAAGGAAAATAAAACTGAGCTGAGCAGCATGGGAAGGACCCAACCAATCTCGTCCATCCATCACACATCAGACAATAATTAGTTTCTCCCCCATCTTTGAGCGTGCTGGGGAACAAAACCCCTCCATGATGCCTAAAGGACAAGAAACATCCCTTGGGCTGGAAGATCCTGAGGCAAAGTCCCATGGAATCCCACTGCATCTGCCCATACATCAGTCATGCCTCTCCCGCCTGTCCCCGTGGCTTCCCAGCTGAGCTCGTGGGCATCCCAAGGCGTTTTGTTCAGCATGAGCTGACCCCGAGCTGCAAGAGACTTTGCTGCTCCATTATGAAAGCATGCAGATGGAGAAGAGAATCACAAGAGAACTTCTTACCATGCTCCATTAAGGAAAGTCATTTCCCCTCCACTATTAAAAAATTGCCTGCTACCCAAGTCTGTGCAGCTCCAGCTGCATCTTGCACAGAGAGGGCTCAGAAGGTGAGTTCAAGTGTGACACTCACCCATCAATCACTTCTGAAGCTTTTCTGAACCAAAGGCACAAGGGAGCCTGCACTGAGCCATCCTCTTTCTGTGGGATCCTCTCCATATCCTCTCCCCATTGCTGCACCAAACTAGCCTGGCTTCCTGAGAAGTGGATATGAAGCAGCTCTGAACACACGTGCCTGGTGGCCTAGCATCTAATCCACCCCAGCAGGGACAGGACCAGACCCACATCTCAGCACCCACCCCATCAGCTCCAGGCAAAAGCCCCCAGCCTCCTGGGGGCAGGAGGACATCACCTCATACAAGTCCTGGGTTTTATCACAGCTGGACATTTATTGGCTTTGCATTTCTCCTGTTGTTTATCCAGTTCATTAAACATTTTCCTGAAAATACAATTATCTCTAGCAAAATTTAAATTGCTTTAAGAGGAAAAAAAAAAAAAAAAAAAAAAAAAAAAAAAAAAAAAAAACACTTGCTGGGGAAGAAACTCCCCTGTGTTTTTCTTCCTCTCCTTCTTTTGTTTACGTGATCTCACTAAGCACAGATCTATATCCATGCCCCTGGAGTTTTGTGATGTCAGAAATCTGGGTCAGTCACTTGCAGGTTTTCTGGTGATGCGTAAAGTCTTCAGAACAGGGATCCATGTTTGCACTGAGCCTTTCCTCCAGTTTTCCTTTGATCACATCTACTGTTTTCTCTTCAGCATTGTCAGCAAGATCTGCATACTCCACCACCCACCCCAGGCTCTGTTTTTTTGCTCACCAAGGCTTAATTCCTCCATTAACTGCAAGGAGATCAAAAAGATATCAAGTGGCCAAATCCATGATTTTGTTGGCTCTGCCCACTGGCCCAGCAGTCCCAGGAGAACTTTGTACCAAAAGCTTCCTCAGGAAAGTAACTTTCTATTAAAAAAACAAGGTTCACATAGGTCATCAGAAACTTCAGCTATTTCAACTCATTTGTCCTCCTAATGTTCTGCAATTAGCCATTTGTCCTCTTTATATTCTGTAATTACATAAAAAAACTATTGACATTGTAATACTTAACCTATATTAAAATGACATCTTCTTCCCCCTGCTCATTACTCCAGCCTGAAATAATAATCAGTGTGCTAAAATGGGAAAAACCATGTGTGATGAGCAAAGCTCTGAAGGGAGCTAATTAACAGTTTTCAGAAGTGCAGAAATATCACTCAAAATTATGACGCCAGCAGAGGTAAACAAAAAAAAAAATCCTTGTAACCTTTGAGCACAGACCATTAACAAGGACAGGAGAGAGCTGCTCCCATTTCTGCCCAAAGGTCTCGGGATGACCTCATCCGTGGTATCTAACTTTTGATATCCTTGTTTCTCATGATTATTTTAGACATCTATCCCTGGTGAGCAAGCCAAACCTAGTCAGTGGGGAAATGTGTTTTGTGAAATATGTTTCCATTGGGTGATTTGACTTCACTGAAAATCCACTGATTAAATAAGGAGAACAAAGCAGCTCTCTTTAGGGGAGCAGAGAGGGGTGAGAAGAGCCCATTTTCTCTTTGTGAAACCAAGAGGAAAATATCTCCATTGCAGGCTGCAATTTAGCATGTTCCTTCAGTGCCACCTTCTTTTCCAGGCTGTACCTCCTAGGGCAGCTGGTGGGATATTGCTTCTGGGTGACGACATGAGCCCCTCCAGGGGTGCAGGCTCCTGCTGCGAGGTTCTGCCAGACAAAAAAAAAAAAAACAAAAAACACACGACTATGACAGCTTTTGGACAAAGTGACCCTTCCTTCATTCTCTGTCTTTTTGTCCGTGTGCTGGACAGGAAAGGAGATGCTAAACCTGCTTGTGTGGAAGAAAAAAGGAAAAAAAGCCAAGCAGAGCTGGAGATTTAAGAACCACTCCTGATCAGAGTTCTGCCAGAGAGTTTGCAGGAAAATGGCAATTCATTTAATCAGTAGCCTGGGTCAGCTTCATTGATTTTCATCAGACACCTCCAAAGCACTTCTCCCGGTCCCTCAGTCATTTCTAATTCCATCTCTGAAGCTGTGATTGCCACAAAAAAAAAAAAAAAAAAAAAAAAAAAAAAAAAAAGAGCACCAGAAGGGAAAAGAAACTGCTATTAGACTAGCCCGAAATGAATACGAGCACTAAGCAAATCCTGCCTTGTTTCGTCGTTCCCTTAGAAGGTTTAGAAGCAACAAACAGCCAAACAGCCCCTTGATTTTCTAGGCTGCAGTCTCTTGTGACCACAGGCACTAGCCTGGGTCAAGCACAATTTGCAATGCTGTGCTCACAGGTAACAGGGAAGCAGAGTGATTTCACAGAAAGATCAACAAGATAAGGACCAAAGATTAGAGATAACGAGGTAAGCACCATCTTTAAGGGGTTAAATTAAATGACAATTCTAGTATTGAGCAGAAGAAATGTTCCTCCTGAATGCATGAAAAGGAGGAAACTCACAGCAAGGAAGTTTTGAGTGGCATTTCACTTTCTCACGTTTTCTGTGTTTTGTTTTGTATTTTTTCCTCTTTTATTGGCCTGTTCCCCTAGCTGAAGATAAATATCATCCACCTGAATATTTGTGTTTGCTCTTGGAAGCATCACCAGTCCCTAGAGTTCAAACATCATGAGTCACAGCAGGAGATTTAAAAAACACATGATGAATTTAAAGGTAATTGCATTTGCTTTTTCTGATCCTGTAAGTTGTGTTTGAAAGTCATTCTCTACAGACATAAGGTCTAGAAACCCTTCCTTTTTAAGAAGTTAAAACCCTGTTTTTCCACCAATAACTTGACTTGGGAAGCAAGAGAGAGACAAATATTGCCAGGCTTAAAAGAACATCACGAGCTGCCTGCAAGCTACCTGCCTGTGCACAGAATACGGAAACAGCTCTGACTTACAGCCCTGGTCTAGACCCACCTTTTCTACACTTCAAAGAGAAGGGGATGCCTCTCCGCAATGACCATTCCTGCCCTGGTAAGCTCATGCACTAAACAGACAGCCTAGCAATACGATGGCACCTCCGGCTGCCCCTGTACCTGGGATTACCCATCCTGACAGGCTCCTCCCTACCCTTTCCTCATTTCTGGTGCTGCACCCAGCTCTGCACACACTTCAAGCAGTGATTGAGGCAGAAAACCTGCATCTCTTTGGACCTGAAGCAATGTAATTGAAAATTCATTCACTTGTGCTCATTTTGCATTTTCTTTCCCTTTTATAGAAGGAGCAAAGTGGTTAGGTGTGCCGTGATGAGGCACAGGAAAACCAGCTGTTACATGACAGGCACAGTAATTAGGAACAAGCAATGCTATGATCATTAAATCAGGCGGATGCAGCCGCTGGAGCACTCACCTGGCAGGCAGGTCTCGTGCTGGAGGTGCAAAGTGCTCTAGGTGTTCATCCAGCAGCCTTATCTCCTGGAAATTGAGGCTAAATGCTGCAAGAAAAGAGCTAGCTCCATTATGTGCTGCTGAGGAGAAAAAAATACACTGTTTTAGCCTTTCAGGCCTGAAAACACTCTTGCCTAAAGCAAACCCTTCCTGTTATGTCAAAATCCATCACTTGTGGGTGCAGTTGGGAGAGGAGGGGGACAAGGGAAAAGAGACAGACCTCTGCCATTAGCAGGCTGCTTTAGGGAGCAGTTAGGAACAATCTGATCACACTCAGGAGCTCTTATTAGATAAGAAAAGCAAAAAAGAGCAAGTTTTAAGCTTTCCCTGTTCTCTGGGAGGAGGGAAGGCTGTTTCCATCCTGCCTCAGCAGAAGGCGGGTTTCTCCGGAATCATGGCCGTCCAGCTGGGAAACCATTTCCTGCTGCCCCATTTGTGCTTCTGCTCCTGGCAGGCTGGTGCAGCTCAACTCCAGTGGCTGCTGAAAGGTTTTTCATGCCGAGGCAGCAGGGAGAGCCCCCGCTGATGACAATGGAGCATCAGTCTGAAAAAAAAAAAAAAAAAAAAAAAGCCAATTAGGGCTGAAGAATCCCTGCCTGGTTCTGGGTCCTCTCTGGGTTTTTGAGCCCAGGTCATCCTGCCGCCCTGACCTCCTCGAGAGCAGCCACCTCCTGAAGTTACTGTGGAGAAGACCTGGCTGAAGAAGGAATGTGCTCATTTTGTCTTCAGAGCCAAAGGAAAAAAAAAAAAAAAAGTACATTTGGCAGAGGTGCAATGAAAACATTTATCAGCAACTACTTACCTGAACAGGGTGAGTTTGTCTTCATGGCACAGTAACGCCTGGATGCCGACCATGCCTTGCGTTTGGCAGGATCACAAGGCACACAGTTAGCACAGAGGAAGATTGCTCCCCATGCCATTAAGTCCTTTGTGAGCTGACAAGAAAGAAATCCCTGCCAAGGAGCAGCACAAAAGCTTGTTGAGACAGATGAGGCATGAGGTCTCTAATGAAACGGGTCTTTGCCAACACTCCTGGAGGGTCTCGTTCAGATTCGGACAGCTTCAGACTGTATCTGGGCAGAGAAACAGGGTGCACGGCTCAGTGGGGATCATGGTTATCAATGTACTCCTTTTTAATGATGCCATTTATTTCCATGACTAACACCTGATGACTTCCAGCAGCTCAAGTGGGCTCTACTGTCCCCCACTCCATCCCGTGGAGTTCTGGGGCAATCCAAAAATGCCTCAGATGGTTGCTGAGGGCTTTGTCACCAGGAGGCAACATTCCAGCTGTTGCTCACCAATGGATCTGAGCTCTCCTCCACCCATCTTTTCCACTTAAATTACAAGGTTTCCAGGTTATAAAGTTCCTCCTTTAATAAACATACACGAATAAATAAATCAAAAAAAGCTGATGCCTTTCCTGAGATGGGAAGCAGCTCAACTAATAACATTAAAGTTAATGATCCTGAACATTATGTGCCACACAGGAACACGAGGTGCAGCCCCACGTACCAAATGGACCTAAGAGAGCATCAGTGTTTTGACATACCCATGCTACAACCCTCCCACTGACCGCCCAGGCTGAGCTGAACCAATCCTGTTTATAGCACTTAGTGGTAGGGGCTGTGTTGTGCCTTTGGGTTAGTTGATGCCTGGTGTCTGGGGAGCTTAACCACCAATTACATGTGCTTCACTGCTGCAGACCTGATAATAACAATAATAATTATCACTTATAAGGTCTTTGCATTTTCAGAGCTCTTTGCAACCATTAATTAATTAACACTGTAGAAACCTTTGTTTAATTTAGAGCATCTTTAGAGGGAGGTCACTCCTTCAGCACACAACTGCCAACAGGAGATGCCTCAACGCAGCTTCCTCACTGGGTCTGCACACACATAGACATCCTCCCTCCACCTCCCCATTTTGGCACAGAAAGAGAACAGCAGCAAACAGGCTCAGACCTAGCTGAGAAGAGACACCACGCTGGTTTTTGATGCTCTTCTGTGGGATCCTCTCTCATGCTCTGCACTCAGTGACTGCTAAGGCCCTGTACAGTATGTCAATGCCTTTGCAATTTATGTAGCTGCAGACATCTCCCAGACAATTGCCCTTGAAGCTGTTCCAAGGAAGAGAAGCTAAGCTAGGCTGCTTTCTGCCAGCATGGGTTGACCCTCACCCTCTCTACAATCACAGAAGCGTGCTGATTTCAGCCCCTTCCCACATTAGGAAAGAGTGTTGAATCAATAAAGAATAATTACTTTCAAGTAGCGTCCTCCCCCTGCACAGACCCTCCAAGCACAAGCTCTCCCCACACTCTCCTCCTCTGTACTTACCAGAGGGAGGCTACCAAGAGTTGGATGCTTTCAGCATGGTCTCCTGCCTACAGGAAAAGCCCCAGCTTCTCTGGTAGCCCCTGAGAGGACCCTGCTTGGCACCCCACAACCAGAGCAGGATCCTACCTCTGCTTTCAGCCTGCCCATGTGTGCAGACAGGAGGGGAGGAAGGAGCACATGGGATCCGCAGAGCATTTGAAAGGAAGAAGCTTGCCTTGGAAACCTTCTCTAGGATCCAGGTAAATTCAGGGCATCTGTGCCTGCAAAACAGCTTTAGGATGCAAGTCTTCCCACCACTGCAGAGAGCAGGGGCTATGCTGTGTGGCTTTGCAGATAGTCCAGGATAATTACAGGTGTGTAAGTCACCATGGTTTGAGGGGAGAAATGGGTCAGATGAACAAGTTTGACATGACTTGAGAACTAAGACTTTTTTTCTACAAAGGAAAAAAGCACAGAGACCATGCAGAAAGCCCCTACAGAAGGAGGAGTGAGTGGTCTGGAGCTGAGCCCCATCCACATTTCAGCCCAAGTGGCCAAGTGCCAAGCCCACGAGTGGGACCAGCCATGCTTGCACAAATTCCAGAGCCTGGAGCACATCGTCACACATGGGCACACTCCACGCCTCGCTTTCCTCCCAGTCGGGCACTGTGCCAGCTGCTCCTTCCACACACATTCTCCCCTCTCCGTGTCCTGCATGATTTATACAGCGTTTAAATAATAAATTGCATGGACATCACGGAATTTATAGCGCTCAAAGTAGGTCATTAAATAAATCACTGTATAATTTATATAAATGAACCTGGATCTTGCAGTGGGAGGATTTCATTGGAAAATCAATCCACAGAGTTTATAAAATTGAAGGATTGTCAGGGATTTGCAGTATTTAAGTACCATGTGTATTTAGGGTAAAAATATTAGTGATTTATGCCAGGTGCCAGCTGGGTTTCCACTCACTCAGCTGGACATCCCTGCCTGCATATCCTGGCCTCTGAAGGATTCTCCCCTGGGGAAGCCACTGCCCTCAGAGGGAACAAAACCTTCTGAAGGATCCATGAGAAACAAACACTGAAATGGGAAGAAATAGCAGAGAATAAGCAAGTCCAAGAAGAAAGAGCTGGTCTACCTGTTTGCTTGGCAAACAGGAAAGAAAGCCTGTGACAAGGGCAAGGTGAGTTCTTTACTTTCCTCTAGGATATGACAGCAAGTCAGAAAGATTTGCATCCCCAGGAACAAACATGATTCAGTACCTGTGTGCTGAACAGCCAGGCTGTGAGAGGCTTAGCTGAAGTCCTTCATGTTATATTAATTTAATTCGTGGTATATAATTAACTCTGGTCCCTCTTCACCTTTGATAAATTGAGTACTAGTGCCCACATGTGCTCTCCAAATAGCATCATTCGTTAGTTTGTCATTCCTGGGTGCTGCTATTACAGAGGAGATGCTAAATCTTACCCAGAGGGAGAAGGACTAGCCCCAGCAACTCCCTCCTGTTGGAGCTGCGCTGGCAAGAGCCCACCGCCCTGCGCCACGGGGAGACCTGATCAGCTCCCCAAGTTTGGTGATGCCACAGCCCCAGAGCAGAAGGAGACCCTCCCCTAATTGCTCACCTGGTTTTCAATTGGCAGCATCCATAAGTGAGATCAGCTCAGCTCTCTTTCTCATGCAAAAGATTTTTTTATTATTTATTGGCTTTATGTTTTGTTCCTCCTGTACCAGACCTGCCTTTCTTTCACGGCTGGTACCACTGTGATCACCCACCAGCTGCCTTTGCTGCCTTTAAATCTACTCAGAGTTCAGCTGAAAGCTGGCCATGCAGTCAAAGAACAGGACTGGGGATTAGGAAGCCATCCTTGGCTCTGAATTAGACCCTCTCTAAAGCCATGGCACATCACTTACTCTATCAGCCCCATGCTTCCACCTCTGCAGGCAAGGTGAGAACAAAAACGTTCTCCTCCTTCCTCTTTTATATTCAGTTGGAGCACTAAAAGGAAAAGATAAGCCTGATTTCTCTCTGGACAGCAACAAACAGAACGACTTCAGGAGAGACTTTCCTTGTTTACCATAATAATACAGGTAGGTGAAGATAAAGGGCAAACAGAATAACTTAATTTTCTCTGATCAGTACAAGGCAGCTGTGCTCTGTTTGTTTCCTCCATTCACATGCTGGCACTGGCACAACTCCGGGCATCTGCAGAGCTCTCAGAGCAGAACATATTGATCTGGGGGCTGCAGAATAAACGCCTTGCAGAAAAGGCTTTGCCACAACAGTAGAAGTTCACAGAAGAAACATCAGAGTACATGCCATTTTAAATAAATGTAGGTTTAAGATTTAAACCTAAATCACATACTAGGTTCTTTAAATTAAGGTACAGCATTGCAAAATGTCTCAAGTGGTTCACTTAAGGAGCAGTGTCATGCTCCTGCACCTCAGGGCTTGAAGGGTGCTCCCTGAATACAGCAGACCAGGGGCATTACTTCTCCTCTGTGGATACAAAACATCCCTATGGATCACAGCTGAGCACCTCAGAGACATACCCTCAGAGACTATGTCTGAGCACCTCTTAGACATACCCTCACCTTCTCTGTTTTTATTCTACAGTGCTAGGCTGATGGAGGGAGAATGGATAGATGAAAGAGCGAATAAATGAATGCAGAGGAAGGCATTTGCCAAAGCACTGGCCCAGGTAGAGCACAGGGATTAGTACTGACAAGAGCTTTGCCTTGTACTGCGAGCCAACAAAACTGCTCCTCACCACCACTGGTGCCCAATTCACATAAATACAGCAAGAGAAATAATAGGAGAGGGACAATGAGTGTGTTAGGCTGCCCTCGCTGCATTTGTGTAACTTTGAAGGTATCTCTGGAACACAGCCTCCCTCTCAAACGAGCCTTCATCAAACATCATTGTTTAAGTCTCGTGAAAACAAAGAATCTCATTGATATTCACAGAGTGGTGGAGAGGATTTTTGTACCTCTTTTTAGTGTTAGCACCTAGGAAATGGCAGGTAATTTACATGTAATTTATCAACAGTGAGCAGAGGTGTTTCTGGTTGGGAAAGGGAGCACACATTGTTCTGCTCCAGCAATTTACTCAATCAATATTGTCAAAGGCTCTGCAGTGCCCAGGAAGGAAGCAGAAGAGACTTGTGGAAGACAGAAGGCTTGAGAAATGCCGCAGCGATATCAGGCCCCCACGCTGGACTTCCCATTGTTGAAGACTGGTTTGCTGCTGATGTTTAAAAGTCATTTAAAGCCATGACTGTGCTTTCATCAGCTGGAATGTGTTTAGCCAAACCATAAAGGAAGACGCATCATCGCGGCTCATATTCCATCTTGCACCATATTGAACTCAGAGACAGGCCACGGGTTCTCAGGGAAGTAAATTAGTCTTCGCTAACACCGTCAGGGATTGGGCTAATGAGGTTAAAGCTAGCTCTTGTGTATCCTGAGGGGCTTATGCTGCTGCATACAGTGAAAAAGTGAACACCATCCATATATTTATAAACTTGGGCACACTTAATATACTTTGAGTGATCAGCATGGTTGTTTTGGGACTCTCTACTGCTGTACTAGAGCTACCTTAGAAGGCCAAACAAGGCAGAGATGGAGTCATGGAGCATTTCTTTTTGCTCGGCTGCCTCCCTGGCCGCTATACCCAACCCTGGACTTTCTTAACCACTGCTCTGTGCAATGTCCCCAGCTCCTCTGGTGCCCTGTGGCTGATGCCCAAGCTTGCCAACATGCCCGATGCCTGCGGGCATCCAACTGCCCGCCCGCATCAGACACCAATAATGACCTTGTCATATGGGTAGAGGGATACTAGCATTCCTCCAAAACACCATCAGCTGTTGTAATCTGCACTTTGCTTCCTGCTGCCCGAGTGGAAAATTGCCTTTTTTTTTATCTGAAGAAGGGACGTGTTTCGCATAGTTAGAGATACTGGGAAATCCTGTGTCAGAGAGGGAGGCAAAAAGCAAGGATATAAACCTGCTGCATTTTTTTTTCCTGAAAAGAACACTTGTCCTCTTTAAATCAGGGCCCAGAAGACTACTGGGACAGCAGCTGTGGGGACAGACATGTCCCTGGGGGCAGACATCTGGTATTGAACAGTCTGGATCAATACAGCCTGACCGAAGATAGGAGCAGCTCTGCAATTCCCCCCTGCTGAGGGCTTTCTGTCTGCCACGTTTCTCCCAGCCCAGACCTGCATCCATCACCGAGGGCTCAGCATCTGTCCCCATGTGGCTGACCAATTCCCCAGCACCGGCACGCAGACCAACACCCTCTGAGCTCATCAAGGCTGAACCACCATTTGCAAGCTCCTTCTCTACTTTTTGCCTTCCCCCCCCACCCCCCCCACCCCATTCTTCTCCATTCTAACTCGGCTTAAACTCCATCTAAATGATCTTTAATCACAGCCCGGCCTGCACCAATGCCTCTCGAGTCCTGCTGGCAAACTGCCCCCAAAACAGGCTCCTTATGCCCCCGGAGCCCCTCACTTCACTGACATGGCTCTCCCTCATCTCCCACTGCCTCAGCCAACCTCGGGACATGTAAATCCCCTGCCCAGGATGCAGGCAGGGCCCAAAATGCTGATGCCTCTCCCCATTAACAAAGCTGTGCCCCAGGCAATCTGTTTTGTCTGGCTCCATCCTTTCTATTTTCCATTTGCATGTCAGTGTGAGCAGCTCCTCATCTGGTTTGACTTTGGGTTTGGTGACATGTTCATTAATAACTGTCACACGTGTTAGTAGACCCAGGCTTGCACAGACTTCTGGTCTCATCTCAGACTTGATCTGCATATCTGTACATCCACATCCTGATCTGAAGCTCGCTGTTCTCATCCTGGCCTCTTTTCTTGCATCTTTCTGAATATAAACACCAGCAGGACTCCAAGCCCAGCTCTGTCCATGCACTGGTGAGGCTGAGCCCTTGAAAAACCCACCTGTTACACCTCAATGAATTGCCCATGGCTCTGCCCCCACTTCCTCAGCTGTAAGATGGGAAGCTTGAAGCTCACCACTTCACAAAGCACCTCAAGCTCCAAATGAGAAGGATCACGGCATCAGCAGATAATTATTACATCCATTAAGCAAATTAAATGAGAATTAAGCTCATTCCTGACAAAGGCTGGCCCTGAGGTGAGCAGCACCCTACACTTCTGTTCCCTCAGCAAGCCCCATTCCTGCCTAACCCCAGCCTTGCTCTTCTTGGTGTCGGGGCAGGGGTGTGTGTACAGCACCAACTGTACATGGCAGGCAGCCCCCAGCCCACAGGGAGGAGGAAGGAAGATTGAATAATCATCCTCTAAGTGGGCTTTTGATGTACGTTCTCATGTCAAGCAGCATGGCAAGCCTGTGAGTTCAGGAGCCCCTGGTGCACTGCAGAGACGTGGGTGCCTTTATATCACCCATTTTGGAAAGCATTTTGGTTGCAGTGCCAGCTTGCTTTCACGGCTGTGCTGCTTTCTCTGAGACCAAGCTCCTTGTCACTTTGAAGATCCCAGCTGTTTGACTGCTTTGAATTCATTTGTTTAATGAACCTCAGGGGACCACTGCACTAAAGCATTCCCAAACATGTTCAGAGCTTTGCAGTTTCTCCGCTAATTAGGGACTCCTTTGGGGCTAAACACAAGAGGTTCTGCTGCTGCGTTTGAAGCCGGCAATAAGCCAAGACAGAGCTGAATCTCTAACTCCAGCAAAGCATTTTTAATATTTTTCCTCCCCTATTTCTTCTCCCCCAATCAGTGCAGCCAAACTTGCCAGCCACATCCACTGGCAGCTGAGGTCAAGGTGCTCTGAGACAGAGGGAAGCATTTAATCAAAGCAGGAATAAAACTACTAAGTTCTGCCACGCTTTTCTGTACACGTGCACTTTTCCACATTACACAGCCCCTTCTCTTCCACGGGCTCTCTCCTCGGTGCCCATTAACCTACTTATTAGTAAAGGCTGCTGGCAGCCAGCAGATGGGGTCACTTGTTAGTCACTACCCAGGCACCTGCCAGCCTCAGTACTTGCAAGGTCAGAGCATGGCCTGAGCAGCCAGCCTGGCATAGGCAGCACCTTGTACAGCTCACAGTGGCTTAGGGTAGGAAAACAACAGGGAAAAATCTTATTGAAGTGCCTCAAGGACACAGGATCATCATGGTGAGAGAGATGTCAGATGAAATCCACTCAGAGCAGCTTCTGCTAATGGAAGAGACTCCCCCTTGCTTCCTCTGCAGTGCCTGGTCCCTCACAGCTTGCCTGCCAAACTGTTAAACGTGCACACCCAGGTTTAAAACTCAGGAGCTGCACTTGCAGGGGAACCAGGAAGGAAATTGGTATCTTTTGTCATTCATTACAACTTTATTACTCCTCAGAATTGGGCAAAAGAAAGAAAGGTCTGCTCAGCATCAACACCACAGTGCTCAGGGCACCAGGAGTCCTGCTGAATTAATTGCCAGGCACTTTCATTACTGATTAAATAGGAAATCTCCAAATGCCATTATAAAGCAATGATTAAACTGCTCTGATTGGACATATCCTCTCTTCTAGGCTCACCAGAGGTCACCTTCCTGTTGGTAAAGTTCAGAAGGACAAATCCATAACGAGGAGGCAACAGCACTAAATAAGCCATCTCATCAGAGAGCTGGAAACCGCATTTCCAGGATGAAGTTGTAGATGCCTTACCCTGGACCCCTCAGCCCGGCTGGAGCTGACCTGGAGCCAGCAGAACTGCCCACCCTGGACTTCGCTGCTGTAGCAGCAGCAACAGGCACTCTTCCAGCAGCTGCCTCCTGCCTCAGGTACCAGCTTCTGATTCCCCATGTCCCAGCTGCCCCACCTAGTGCTGCCAGGAGAAGTAACGAGGCAGAAAAATTCTCACTTTCTTAATGCCTGTGTCCACTGGGGGCAAATCTAGGGCCCACAGCTGAGCAGTGCTCTCTGCAGCAGGACCTTCCTCGGGCCCAGAACCCCTCGTACAAGCACTGGAGGCTCCTCCCCAGCCTGGCACAGCCCAGCAGGGGCTGCAGGCATGTCTCCATCCCTCCTGTCTCTCCATGGCTGTAACGCCCGCAGCTCTCACCAGAGGTCACTGCTGCCCACCGGCAGCCTCAGCACAGCCCCGAGGTCCCGAGCAGCCTCCTAGGCAGAGCCTCCAGCCTAGGAGCAGCCTTGTGTCACAGATAACACCTCCACAGGTGGGCACCGTGCTCTAAAAGCCACCTCCAGCACGTTCTGGCACTTCCTTACCACCCCTAAAAACTGATATTTCTCAAAGAAAAACGCCAGACAAGCACAGCCTCCAGACCAGCCCTTCCCCTGCATGCACCCCTCTTGGCTGCAGCACCCAGGATGAGGGCAGCAGCACTGCAGCTGCCACAGATGCTCCCCTCCAAGCAAAGTTGGCTGAGACAAAAACAGAGAGCAAAACAAGAGGTTTGCGGAGCCCTCTGTGAGCCTGCCAGGAGCACGCTTGCACTTGAGCTGTCCTTTCACTCCACTCCTTTCACTGCAGGAGAAAACAGTGCACATTTCCATGAGGAGCTGATAAGGCTGTTACTGGAATGACCCGTCCACATGCAGCCCTTCAGCAGCAGGTCCTGCCTTCCCATGGGGTGGGATGTCTGCATCCCCCTGCCTCCCCCTGCCATGCCCCCTGCCTCGGGGGGTCGAAGGCAGGAGCAGGAGCACCCCAGGGAGGTGGCCAGCCTGGCAGAAGGCCAGTGTGATGGGAAACGGCACCAATAAAAGCCACCAGAGGAGGAGACAAAGGGCCTGAAGTTGACTTGTGGAAGTACAAAGAAGCAATGCAGGCCAGGCAGGAAAATCCCCGTTTAAACGGCTTTGTATAGGGAAGTGCCCTTTTGCAATGTGTCCTTCAAACCAGATTCCTCCCTTGCAAACCGCCAGAACAAACCTGCCCTCCCTCTCCCTGCAGCCCTTTTGATGTAGATAACAAGGAGGTTTTCAGGACTTTATCCCCAAGGACAGATGTGGAGAACAATCCACCTTTTCTTACTCACGCCTGGATAAAGCCCCTCCAGGGCTAAGAGGCTAGAAACCTGAAGGCTCCTTCTGCTGTTTGCCTGTGGGAAATCCCATGCCAGGGACTCCCTGGGAGAGCAGCTGGCAGAGGACAGGATGTTTCCCTGGGTTGTTTCCCTGCAGCAAGCCCGGGACACGTGGGGGAACTGGCAGCATCCCAGCTCCGTCCTGCTGCAAAGCACATTCCTCATCCATGCCACAGCCCCAGAGAGCCACCGGCCCTGCCCTGCCCCATCCCATCCCTGCTTTCCTCTCGTTCCCTGTTTGGAGGCAGGTGATAGTGCATGGCAGGGCCCTCTGCAGGGATATTCAGGGACAGGGCTGGCCCCAGAGCCCTGGCTAGGTGAGAGCAGCAGAGCCCAGCCGTGGTAACTCACCACGCACCACGAGCAGGGCAGGAAATCTCTCAGAGCCAGCTGAGCAGCCTGAGCAGTAAAAAAAAAAAAAAAAAAAAAAAAAAAAAAAAAGAACACAAACAAAAAAAAAAACACCCTGCAGTTACCAAACACGCTGTTTGCAAAACAGGCCAGTAAAGCTCAGCCACCCGCCATTCACCTGGAGCAAACAGTCTGAGAAACCCAAGCAGAGGAGTTCAGGGGAAATGTACCTCCCTCTGCCTGGAGTAGGGCAGGCTCCTTCCTCGGACAGCCAGGCAGGAAGGGAGGATGCTGGAGGGACAGGAGGGAGCCTCAGCACCCTGCCCGTCCCTGGCTCAGGACCTGCTCAACCCAAAGATCAAGCTTGCTGCAGCTGCTGTATGAAAACAACAGCCCGATCCAGTCCTGCTGTGACTCACACTCCCACCCTCAGAAGCAGGTTGTTGTGTGTGGTTGTTTATTCCCTGAAAGACTGCTGTGGTTTTGCTAAAAAGATGCCCTTTCACCTGCCAGCTCCTCCTGCCAGGAGGAGAAGGTTTTGCCTTCCTGGCTTCCCGGTCTTACCTGGACCCAGCCAATGCACTGCAGGGCTTCATCTCCGGGCCCTGAAGTCAAAGTGCTGCCTGAGTGCTCTACCCACGGGAAGGAAGGTGCATTTAACTCTGTAAAGGCAAAATGGAATGGATTTGTTGCACAAAAGGGAGCAGAGACCAGACACTGTCCCCTCAAACCAGTTGGTGCAGGAGGCTCCAAGCTGGGCCAGGCTGTGGTGCTTCCCTTCCTGTGCCTGGGGGTGCTCAGCACCGCTGCTGGGATGGGACAACATCCGGCTTCCAGGACCTCCAGCTCTCTACAGAAGAAGAAGCTCAGAGGACTCCAGGGAAGTCCCCCAGGGTCTGGCAGACCCCTGTCGCATTAAGGGGTGTAGCTGATTAACCATTACGGGCCCGGTCCGATTCAGAGTACTGAACCAGTCGGACATTCACCAAAAACACGTTAACCATCTGGGGGTCCCATCAGACATTCACCATCAACGCATTAACGGTCTGGGGGTCCATTCAGACATTCACCAAAAACGCATTAACCGTCTGGGGGTCTGGTTGGATTCAGAACACTGAACTATCACGGATAACCACCCTCACCCTAGTTGCACTTAATGAGAGCTATCACAATGCAATCAAGTATGGTTTATTACAGCAACAGATAATCAGGTTCTTTTGGATTGCCAGCGATAGTGACTGTCTGCAAAAGCAAGCTAGTATGCATGAAATACACAGGTGACACAGGTGTTACAGGTGTCACAGGTGTCACAGGTGCACAGCCTAGAAATAAATGCGTTAAAAGGATCAAAGACTCTATAGAGATTTATAAGCAAGTATTCAGATCTCACCCAAAGGCGTCCCAATGGGGGGGGAAGAGAGGCTCAGCCCATCAACTGATCCCAGGAGTCAGGAGGTCCTAAGGATGTTGTATTTCCTCGGGATGGTATCTCCCCTGACGGTGGTATCTTCCCTAACATCCCCTTTCTCTTGGGCCAATTTATATTATTTTCTATCTTTTAGGTGGAGCTTGAGTGGCTCTACTCAAGCATATCTTAGTTATGATTGGTGTAAAGTTTTCCCGTCTCTGTTTAAAGTAATAGGCTCAGAGAAATTCAGAGCGCATGCTCAGTGAGGGGTGGTCGCACCTTGGAGGCGGGTAGCTTTTGGGATGGAGGTGTGTTTTGGTATTATAATGATATTATAATGAGCAAAAAGTACACTAGGGTACAGCATTTGTCAAAACATGACAGGTCTTTGGCTCAGGGTGGCAAAAAGTGCAGCTTTGTGCACAAGAAAAATCGAGGCCCCACCTGATTACAGAGCCTAGCCGTGGTGTCTCCACTCCACTCTACGCTCCGTGCTGTTCCTTAGGGCTAGCACACCAAGTTTCCCCAGCGCAATAGCATCTAAGGTTGGGAGCCTAGGGAATGCTCAGGTAATGCAGTTATGCCCTACCCTGAAAGCCTCTTCAATGTGAACATTAGTTTTATTTTACTTCAGGCAATTACACCGCAACCCCAAAACACCAGGAATGCACCGTGCAGCGTGGGGCCCCTCCAACGGCGAGGCGAAGGGCACTGCTCCCTGCGCCTGTCCCTGCCAGTTCTGGGAGGCAGAAACCTCCTCCTGCAGCGAGCAGAGAACAGCACACTTGTTCCTGGAAATGGCCACAGGCTGACCTTGAGAGAGGCCTGTGGAAACTGCAGCTCTGGCTCTAGCCAAAGTTTAGCCCACAAATACATAGGAAGACAGCAGACGAAGGAGCCACACCATGAGTGCTTATAAGGAGAAGGAAGGGCAGGAGAACAACCTCTGTGTGCTTGCCATGAGGGAGCAAAGCCCATGTCCTACCACACAGCATCTCACCTGCAGTGGGGGTGAGAGAAAACACAGTGCCCTGAGTTGTTCCCCAACTGCCTTCAAGCCCCAGGCCTGCTACCAGGGACTATATTTGTTTTGGCACCCAAAAAACAGACTTTTTGCTGCCAGCCCAGGAGGGGCCAGCTCCTGCTCTTCCCCCAGGTCCATCCCTGTTGCAGCAGGAGCAGCCAGCAGCCTCTGCCACATAGCCGGGCTGCTTGGTCTGAACCAGCCACTGGATCTGCTTCAATACACGGGCTCAGCCTTAGATGGATTAAAATGTGAAGCCACCTTTTGAGCTAAAAACCTTCATGGTATTGCTTCCCCGAGCTCTCCTCCTGGCAGAGATTTCTGGCTATGTCCCCTCCCAGAGGCAGGCCTCTTCTTTCCCTTTCCTGTGGCAAATACAAGCTCTCTGCAAACAGATGAGGAACAAAGCTGAAGAGCCCCTTGGAGCACACACATGCAGTAAACATTGCCATTTCCAGCACCACTTACAAAGATCTCCTTTGTCTCGGGCAGGTTGCTGTAACAGCATCCTCCTTGCGATGTATGTGACACAATCGCATCCTGCCTTTTCTTCTCCAACATGAATTTCTCTCCTAAAGGCAAAAATATCTGTTTTCAACTCCGCTCACTCCAATGACACTGCACTGAGTCATCCTCTCTGGCTGGGAGATGGCACAGAGGTTTTGCAAGGGGACTGGGTGAAACCACCATGGGCAAATTGCGTCAGGTTGTGCTTGCAAAACCCTCTGCTTCTCCATCTCCTCTCGTTTTCCTGCCTTACTTTCCATGTTCCTTCATGTGTTTGTAGAAGAGGCAGGACAGCAATCAGGGGACCCACAGACCCACATCCCTCCCAGTTCTCCCATTTCTCCACATGTGAGCTGCTGGGCATACGGCGTTGGGCATGGACAGTGCCAAGGACTTCCCCGGGGCAGCTCCCAGTGGGGCAGAAGCCAAGAAGGAGCCATAAGGAAATGAGGCCCCACTGGAGCCTCTGAGTCAATTTAATGAGCCGGAAGAGCTCGGTCTCTCATCTTCTCCACACCCTTTGAATTGAGGTAAAGTTTACCGCTGACCCATGGTAACATCCTGGGCACACACCACCAGCTCTTCCACCAAATCTTCTTTTTCTTCTGCCTCTTTTCTGCTGCTCCCCTTTCACTCTGCTTGTCCTGAACACACACATCCTTTTTTTTTTTTTTTTTTTTTTCATCTGGCATTTTCTCCCATCTCTGCTCAGCTTTTATTTGAAATATTTAATACAATGGCTTCTTGGTCAACCTGCACACCACTGGCAGGGCAGCGAGGGCTGCCCAGCTCAGGGGGAGAGCCAGGGTGAGCTCCTTTGGGGTTGGAAAGGGGGAAGAGGACCCTAGGCAAGCTGCTTTGGGGTCAGAAAAGGGGGAAGAGGAGCACAGGGAGGGGAATCCAGAGCTCCCACTCACCCAGCCCTGGGGGTGACTCAGCAGAGCCAGGGCTGAAGTGCAGGAGGTGAGCTTGGAAAACCACAGAGCAAGGGCATCAGAAACGCCTCCAGGAGCTGCCAGCATGGGGCAGATGGGGGAAAGAAAGGGCAATCCCTTCTGATTCAGGCTTGCCATCACCTCCAATTAGCAGGTGTCACACGCCCTGGGTTTCATTCAGGTGGCAGCGGGGTGGAGGGTGCTCGGGACGAACCTGCTGGTGCCTGGCAGCCCACACCAGCACCTCCCCGATGGCTAAAGGAGCACTTGCAACATCAACACCTGCAAATCCTGGCTGATGACCTGCGGGGAAGCAGGCGAGAGGAAGAGGAGAAGAGAGAAACTTGGGCTTTCATTCATGCAATGTTATCTTAGGGGTTAGAGCCAATCTGCCTTGTCGTGGTGCTTCCCAAGGAGATGCCCAGCAGTGATCAGCCTGTACCAGGAGCCCGCCGTGCTCACCAGCAGTGTGCTGCAAGAGGGAACATGGCCAGGGCCACCAAGACCGTCCTTGCCCAGCACTCCCCGGCTTTCTCCAGGCAGGAGCAGAGGCTGTAAGTGAACACAAGGATGGACCCTTCCACACTTTCTGGAATTGTTTGGCCTTTAATGAAAGACTGGAGCAGGGCTGGCAACAGGATTGCAATGCTCCTCCACCTTCCCAGGCTCTGGGCTTCTGCAAGAGGTCACAGGGACCACCAGCACGCACGCAGATGTCACAGTGCTCATACACAAAAGCAGCTCGAGGAACACAGGCTTGCAGAGACTTGCTTTCCAGCCCAGGGCCTCCTGAGTGACAAGCACAGTGTCAATTTTACCCCCACTCAGCTGATCATCTCTTTATATTAACCGGTTCATCTAGAGGCCAAGCAGCTAGGACGAAGTAATCTCTCAAACCAGGAATGAAACCTCCCATTGGGGGTGTGTACATGTAGGCTGGATGGGAAGAAGGAAATATTTGCATTTACCTCATCAAAATCTCAGTATAAATAGGCTGGGAAGAGTGAGGCTGTCTCATTCCCCAGGTGCCGGTGTGTGAGGCGAGGACATCGAGGTGGATGATGGCGGCTCTCCTCTTTTTGCTGCAGTTTCTCTTCTTTGGGACTTTAGTTGTCCCAGCATATATGCAGATGCCAGAATGCAATCTGACTCAGAGTACAGACACAGGCAATTTCTCTGTAACCGTGACACCCCAGGACTACAGCCCAAACACCACCTACATAGGTAAGCCCAGACCTCGGAGCTTCCACACCGCACAGCACCGTGTCTCCTCTTCTCCTGCCCCAGCTGCTTTGTTCAGTCTTGTGGTGATGCTAGATATGCTTAAAACCTATGCAGCATAATGGTTATTTATTATTATTGTTATTATTATTATTAACTTCGGTCAGAAGATAGTTCTTTTACTTCTTCCCTCTTTATTCCTATTCCCTGATAATGTCCATAAGGGTCAGCCTCAAATTCTCTTTCTTTCCTTATGGGGCCTTAACCTTTTTGCCTAAATTTACACTGAAGGACTCGAATGCTCCTGAAACACCGGATTCTGAGGGGAGTTTTTTAGCTTTTTGTTTTTTCTTTCCTCCTCCCTGAGAATTTGCCCTTGTTGGTGGCAATGGCTATAGAGACAAAGATGGAGAGGTTGCTTTGGTGCTGACACATGTTCAACATGTGCCATAGAAGATGGCTTTTAATCCTAAAAAATATTTAGTCCCAGAGTAAATAGCTGCTTTGCCCTTTTTCCCAGACCTGATGACAAATGTCCCCATGCCTTGAGGTTCAGCAAAACCCAAACGCGGAGGGCAGGGCAAGAAAGACATCCTGAGTCTTTCCTGCAAGGGGCCAGGAGTGTGCTGGTGTAAAGGAGCACAGATTTCTTCCGATCTTACCCCAAGGAACAACCACAACAGTTTGTTGGGCTTTTAATAGGGGGATGCTTTGTACACAGCTGTTATTTCATTTTTTTTTGAGCACAGAACTTGTGTTTAATGTTCACTGCTGTCTCACATCAGCTCCTGTAGCAGCCGATGGTCCTGGGGGGGTTCATTTCAAGCTGCCTGAACCCAAAGGGTGCTGAGGGCCAGGAGGGCTACAGCTGTGTGGCACATGCAGCTGCACGCAGCTGGGGAGCTGCTTTCTGCTGCAAGGGAGTCACCCTGCTGTGTGCAATAGCAGCATGATGCACTGCAGCATTGCACAGGCTCATCCCAGCTGTGAATCAGCAACCCTGGATGGAGACATGGGGTAAAAGATGGGGTGGGGTCTGGCACAGTCAGCCGTGGGCTGCCCACCAGCCTGCCCCCTGCATATTGTCCACCCCTGAGATCTGCATGGGGCGCAGAAAGGCACAGGAGCTCAGCATGGGGATGTGTCACCCCCAGCAGCAGGGGCTGAGTGTGGGGATTGAGAAGTTCCTCCGGGAAGTGGGGAGGGGGCAGGTGAGGGCTCTGTTTGCTCTGGCAGGGGGACATGCCCTTGTCTCTGCAGGCAGCTGGTGTCCCTGTGTCACACAGAGAGCCAGCAAATGCTTTCTGGGCTGAAAACCCTGAAGGCAGGGGACCTGGAAATTGCTGTCTTACAGGACAGACCACTGACTTTGTTTCACTTGCTGTATTTCTAGTTACGATAGTTGACAGCAATAACACCAGAAATGCGACCAACTATTTACTGCAGGCCATAGCCATCCAAAATGTCTCTGTTGGAGAATGGAGTGTGCCAGAGCAGCAAAACTGCAGTGCTCTTACCACAGCAGTGTTACCAAACACTCAGAAAACAGCAAACTGGACATCCCCAGCCACTAACTTCTCTTCTGTGGAAATAAGGTAATGTTCTACCCTGCCATTAAGCATTCAGGTGGGACAGTGCAAGCCTGTCCAAGCTCTTGGCAATGCTTGGAATCAGGTGCCCACCCCTGAGCAGGCACTGAAACAAACCTCTTGTGCCCACTGCAGACTTTCACTTGAAAATACCTACCAAGGAAATATTCTCTGTAAAGCCAGATCCAGAAGTCACTGCACTGTGAGCCCAGTGGTTTAAAGGTTGCTCACCTTAGCCGGAATGTGGGTTAGTTCAGTGGAAAGGAAGGGATTGAACACCCTTGGTTTCCATTAACGCTAATGGAGCTGCATCAGTGGGAAATGTTTGCCGAAGGAAACCATAGCCATTAGCCTGATTGGCCTTATCTGCCAGGAGGAAGAATGCAGGAGCTCATTGCTACAGTGGGTCTCTTGCAAGGTACAGATGGTCACAGCACAGCCACCCTGCTCCACTGCATCCCACCCTGTGTCGGAGCAGGGCAGTGAGACAGCAGAGGACTGACTCTGGCAAAAAAATGAAGAATCAGTGCTTCAGATTAAAAAAAAAAAAAAAAAGTGTAATCTGGCGTGAGTGAGCGCAGGATGACTTCACAGATCCTGTCTCTTTATCTGCTCTTTATGTCCCTTTTATATCACTAGGCGGGGTCTATGAGACACACTGCTTCTCTTGTTTCATTTTTCCTCTCTCTTCCTTCCCTTCACAGGGCATACATTGTCTTTGAAAATAATTCCGCTGTGTTCAGGACTGTGACTCTGACCCAAGGTAAATAAGCTTTGGTGGGGAGGGTCCAACAGCAGGGCGAGCGGCACGCCAAGGGCAGGCTTTGCTTGTGCCCTGGTGATTTGGGTGAGGGGAAAGATGTCTCAGCACACCTCCAGCTGACATTTCTCATCTGTCTCATAGTCAGGAGACAAGGCAAAGACATCAGAGTGCTAGAGCTAGAGAGAGGGCTTTTGGGGTTAGTGTTGAACTCAAACATTTTGCAGCTTCCTTTTGTCTTTAAGGGACACTGAACAGCCACAAACAAGTGGAGGTTGTTTGTTCCTGCAGGTGTTGGCACAGGCTTTATCCCTCTATTCTCTCTATCATATAGAGGTGTAGTGGAAATCATGGTTTGCCCTCACAGGTAACGTTTCTGTACTTCAGGGAATCCCCTGCCACCCGGGAGCCTAACCCTATGATGCTCCACTGATGGCAATGACTATATTCAAGCATCCCACTCCCCTACTGTAGCTGTGACACATTTCTGAGAAAGTACAGCCAAAGGCAGCCTCTTGGAGCTGGTCAGCAGCCAGTCCTCTGCACTTCTAACCCACCTGGGGGGCTTCTTCCATTTCCAGGAGCAAAGCCAACCAGCAGCACCAACTCCGTCTCCACAGTTCAGAGCAGCTCCTTCTTCATAGCCACCATCCAGCTGCTGATGCTCCTCGCCACAAGCAAACTGCTCTCCTAGGCGTCGGGGAGAGAAGATGACCCATCTGTGCTGTACCTTCCCTTCCTGCCTACAGCACTCGTGGCAGAGCAGGCAGCTGATCTACTCAGGAAAATTATTAACTTCTTGTGTGTATTCGGATGATAACTGCACTTCTACATTAAATGATAAGGGTCTATGGCTACAAAGCTCCCCTTAATCCCCTCACCCAGGAGCAGCACACCCAGCAAGGTGAAATGTTTGTGGCAAGCCAGACCTCACTGTGGGTAGGACAGCTGAAAAGCATAGCCAAGGTCATTTAGGAGCAGACCCTGTCCAACCAAGGGGCACTGGGTGAGCTCATCCCTTCCTCGTCACCTGGGGCTCTGTGAAGCACAAAAAAGTGTGAAAGCACTCGCAAGAGGGAAAAGGCCTTCTTCTCTTCATGGCTTTGGGGTCTGCTGAGAAGCTCAAGGTGAGGTTTGCCACCATCTTAAAGCCTCCAGCACAAGCACAGTGAAGACAAAGGCACCCACCAAGCCTCCACCTGGGGAGGGGAGCCCTCCCCGAGACAAGCTGGAGATCCTGCTGGCAGGGTGTCCTCCCCAGAGACCCCAGGCCTTGGGAACTCACACTGTGTTATTCTCTAGCCCAGCATTCCCTGATTTTTTCTGTTTCACTGGATGCCCTGTAAAGGTCCCCTGGATTTGTTCTGGCTTTCTGGAATGAGAGGTTGGGTATTTTTTATTCCCATTTTTTAATCAGCAACTGATTTTGCTGTGGGGTAAGATTGGGTGGGCCACTGAATGTCTTGATTTTATTGTTTGTATTTTTATATGAATAGAGGTTATTTAGGGGTTTTCAAAACTTCTGGAAAGTAATTTTATCTTAAATTAATCTAAATAAATTAAGGAATGAAAGTTGGCTCTTGCACCTAGCAGTGTTTGCTGGCTTGGCTGGGACATGGCAGGGGGAGCTGAACTGATCCCAAATCCTGTGACACGTTCGGCTTTGACCCCGAGCTGGGCACAGGAGGGCACAAAGGTGAGGTCTGGGCACCGCAGGGCTGTGCAGCGGAGGCAGAAAGCTGTGGAGGAGAGGGTCAGAAAGGCGTCCCTGTGCCGCGCATCCTCCTGCTCCTCTTCCTTCTCAAATATTAGCAGCAGAAACTGGTTAGTTAGGATTAACACCCAGCTGGAGTTTGTCACAAGCCATGACAACAAGCCTGTTTTGCTTCTCAAATCTGCTTTTTTTTTTTTTTGACACAAACTTTCCATGACCTTTCCCTGCCACCAGCACCCAGGACCACCAGTACCGGGGCTGCTCCCAACATTGTCCCTTTGCCCTTTTTATTGCTCCACTCTTTTGACATTCCCTCTCCTCCAAACAGCGCTGGGGATGGGATCAAGGTGCTGTGCTCTCACTCCTGCCTTTATCTGATAACACGATGGGTTTAAGTAAGTGTTTAAGAGCAGAGGAAGCACGTTGTGCTTTCTGTGGCTATTGTGAGCCGATGCTGCCCATCATGGATCAGCAGCACGGCTCAGAGCAGCGCTGCCAGCCCAGGCAGCACAACCTGCACTAGCAGTGTGTGGATCTGGTTAAGGAGGGTGAAGCATGCAGTGAGGAATTTGCCTTCACCTGTCCTTGGACCAGCACAAGGTGACTTACCTTGCCTATGACTGTGGAGTCCAGACACCGTTCTCCTCCTTTCTCCCTGCTGAGGCTGGTTTTGCTTTCAAGTGGGAGCATCTTGCTCAAGTCCACTGTTTGCTCAGATTTGTCTATCTCAAAAAGCCATGGTTTGCATCAAATAAGAGAGATTCCTCCCTTCCATGCACTCAGGCTTCTCAGGGCAAGCACAAAGTTCCAGTTGTTTCATGCTGGTTTCCATTTATTTCCCTGTTTTCTGGAGGGCTGTACAGCAGTCGTTTTTTAAAGTCATAAAGTCTCAGGCACGATTTTATGAATGAAAATTTGACCATGCAGCATATGGGGTGATGCATTAGCAGAATGTTTCTGCAGAATTTCATAGAAATACATCTTATGTTCCAGCAATTAAAATTGGCATCTGTTTCACGGCAGGGTAATTAGCAGGTCCTGAGTAACTAAGACCATGTTATATGTTCTGCTACTGCAGTACATAGCACTCAATAAAATCCGACTTAAGTGCTGTAGACCACAGTTCTATTGTAATCTTACTGTTGATACCTCTATCTGGTAAGATAACAGCTCTTTGCCTTGGATAACAGGTATAAGTTGCCTTCTAAGTAACCTTTGGGCAACTCCCAGGTCCCCTGCTAACTCTGAGTGCGGGGCCTTCCAGCTCCAGAGGTGGATTCCTGCTGGGTTTGTCCCAATAATAACCCTCATCCATGCATTCTCATGAACTTTTGCACTATTTAGCAGTAAACACCAGCATTTCTTTTTCCATCCCTGTGAAATTTCCTCAATAAAATTAAGTTCTCAGACATGACCAAGGAGAGGAGCAGAAAGGCCCTCCTTTGACTCAGAGCTAGAAGTCCCAAGGGACGAGAGGAGGCAGCACAGTGCCTGGCCCTGCCCGTGTCTGCCTTCTCTGCCCCACTCCTTGGCAGACTCTGGGTCAGGACACCAAGGATTTAGGGGAACCTTTGAGGTCTGCAGCAGGAGTCCGTGGCAGAGACCATCCCGGTCCTACAGCTGTGTGGATGCACGTAGAGGGAGAAGCAGTCATTGCCTTTAAGGCAGCCCCTTCTCCTAAAAATGCTGCCTGGTAGGCCTCTCTCTAGTTGTCCACCCTGTCTTCACTTCCAAGAAAGCCCCGGTGCTTTCCCACACAGCCAGGTAGGCTGATTTGGGTAAGGCCCATGAAAATGAGACCGTTTATCTCCCCAGCGCATCTCTGACACTCGCCAGAGAGCTGCCCATAAACAGCAGCCGGTGGTAAAGTACTCTGCTCCTACTGCAGGTGTTTTGCTTTAAAATCCTGTTTAATAATTATCAGAGTGGCTAAGGCAAACAGCACAATCTAAGTGATAAAACACCATTAAACATTTCCCTGCCCTTCCACTCACTTGCTGTACTCCTGAACTTCCCATCGCTTACTCCAGGTGAAGCACGCTGCTTCAAAGAAATCAGCAGGACGACTTATTGGACTGCGAGGCTCAACTTCTCACCGACATTTCCTACTCCTGCTTATATACAGCAGGAGGAAGTGCCTCACTCACTTTAACACGACAATCTGGATTAGATACTGACTCTATCTGCATCATTCCCAAACCCTACTGCTGCAGAACAAGATGTGGCTTTAGCCCTGGCTCTCTTGAGAGCACCCATCACTTTTGCGTGGAAATACAGCGATGTTTGCCCTCTTTGTAACCCTCTGGGGATGGATGGGGATAAAAGGAGCATCAGGTGGCATCTACAGAGCTGTGGCAGGAACACTTGGTTCAGAGATGCCATCTGCAGACATTCCTACATCACTTCTAGAGCAGACATTCAGTTTTCCAAACCCCTGCTCCAGCAGTGTCCGAATAGACCCCAACCTCTAGTATGGTAAAAGCCAAAGGCCTGCTCACCCTCCCACCCAAACAACCTGAGTGTACCTAGGGACACCCACACCCACAGCAATTAAAAGAACATGGGGTGGTATGGCAAACATCATAAAATGCCCAAGCCTTCGCTTTGTCACAGGACGCCTCCCATTGTGCGTGCGAGATGCAATCACGCACTCCCTTCCCCCGGCCCGGCCTCACTGAGTACACAGGACACGAGATGCTCCTCGCAGCGGGAGAGCACGGCAAGTCCCTCAACCTCCCTTCCTGCTCTTTTCTCCAGCACTGCTTCCCTATGGCCTCATGCTGTGCTCCAAAATGGTGGCATTGCCCTCCCCGAGCCCAGGATGGAGCAAGCCACATCTCTTAAGGACAGCTGGGTGCACTACAGGGCAGCCAGAGGGACGGCTGCTTGCAGGACAAGGGGCTTGGCCCACCTCTGGGTGACACCACAGCTCTCACAGGCAGCAGCTCCTCTCCCAACAGCTCTGCTCACGGTGTCCTTTCCCAAAATCACGGGCTCTGAGGTCCTGTTCAGCCTCTTCTTCCTCCCCATGGCACCTGGGGCACAGGGGCTGCAAGCACCCTGCAGCCTCCACTGCGCATCCACAGGAGCCACGCTCCGGGGGTGAGCTCTAGGAGGAAGAGCTCCTGGTGGGGGCTGCCTGTCCCTCATCTGAAACGGCATCTGGATTATTTATTAACATGGTCATTGTTGGGGCTACAATGAAATATTAATAGCAGCCTAGGGAGTGGCACGTAATGCTGAGTGGCAGAACTTGGCTGCGCTCCGGATGGTGTTTTCCTTTTGCTGATCCTTCTGTAACGGTGTCCTTTTCGCTCTGCCCTGTTTGATATTTCAGACCTCATGGGAAAATGATCAATTGCCACTCCCCACACTGCAAAAGCTGGGGATGAACCCCGCAGTCCTGTGGTCATTTTGTTTCAAGCCCAGAGAAGAGGCTAAGATGTTTTCTCCTCGCCATGAGGCAGGATGGGAAAACATTCCCAAGGAACAACTAATTAAAAGGAAGAGCTGCTGCTTAACAGCTTTGCTTTGACACCGGGCAGTCTCAAACTTCATTTTGCTGCCCTGCTAGACAGAGCCACAGGGTCACAGCAGCTGAAGCACAACACAGCACGAGTGCAGCACAAGCATCTGAGATGTGGACTCCTTGCACAGGCTCCCCGTTCCCCCTGCCCTGCTGTACAGCCTGATTAAGGACCTTCCATGGGATGGGAAGGCAGACAGGGGGCTTCCCGCTCAGTCCCTAAATACCACACAGCACATTTCTGATCTTGCCATCATTATGCTGCCATTTACGTTTCTGTTTTCAACTCCAAATTGCCTCCCTGGACTCCCCCCCCCATCACCTGAGCAGTTCTTCAAACAGTTCCATCACTCGGTAACTAAGTTACAGCACAGAGATGCTTAATATTTAATGATGCCAGTTAATTCTCTATACACTTCTCCCCAACCCATGAATTTGGAGGCTGATTCCTGAAGACTTCCCTACATGGAGCTCACGTTCTCCTGCAAAGACCAAGACCCCTCAAGCAGCTGAGAGGAGGGAAGGCACACACCATAACTTCTTGGGACACTGGCAACTGCAATCCCAGCTTGGATAGAACCAGCCCCCTTCCCCCAAGCCATTTCCATCGCTGCAGATCTGCTGTGATTTAAACTTGACGGATCAGAGTGGAGGACCTGAGGCCATCCCCAACACACAATGCAGCAATAAAAACAAGTGGCCCAGGTAATGTGGGACTTGGTCAGCATTATATTGCACTGCAGTAAAAGATCAGGAATTTGGGCTAGTTCTTTTTGTCCCAGCTACCTGATTTCTGGTTAAGAGTAGCAAATTGCCGTGCTGTATAGATAACATCCATTTGTTTGCTTGTTTTTTGTCATCAGTGTCAACAGCTCATTACATTTCTGAGAAAGACACGACATGAAATTTTTGAGTCTCCATGATGCCCTGACCATACCAAAGGCTTTGTGGGTCGGAAGCAGCAGCTGTCACCCAGTATGATTTACAGAACATTAGCAGAGAGGCACGGTGCATCACACCAGTGAATTACAACATGGCAGGAGCATCCAGCTAAGGTGCAAAGCCTCCCCGGCCAGAGCCCACTGAATAAAAAACAACTGGTGCCACATCTGGAGTGAAAATGGTGGGGGTGTGACACTGCCAGCAGCGTGGCATCCCCCTCAGCTGCTCTACTGAGCACTGGTGTGACACTGGAGTGAGCCTTCAGCCACCCGCTCCCCAAAGCTCTACCTTTAAGGGCAAAGAAAGCAGTGCTGGGGCTCCTCCGCCAGACAGGAAGGTTGGCAGGAACATCCCTCATCTCCTTCTAGCCCTTCTTAGGAGCTCATCCACAAAGTTTGGGCAAAGATGGATGAAGACAGGAGCCAGCACAGAACCATCCTCCTACAAAGTGGCCACAGTTTGAAAGAAAGCAGTCAAGGTGTTTTCTGGAGCTGTAAAAATTACCGTACAGCAGAGCCAGTAGGAAGAGAGAGATACTTTACCTTCAGCCTGTAGTAACATGAAGCCAAGGTTAACTATTAGGCAAGCTTCATTAAACTTTTCTAAATGGTGCTGTTTGCTATCATTATTCAGCCACATAATTTCCTTGTAAAGCAAGGGAATTATTACCCTGGATATCACTTTTTAAATTATGCACATTTAGTTATTCTTAATGGCCATGCCTCCTAATTACTCTACTACTGAGGACATTGCTCGTGTGATGGAGAATTACACACGGTACCATCACTTCTGCCCTGGGCTGACAGATTGATCTTACGGCCCCTAAAACAGCCATGGGAACTTGTACAATCAGTGTTCCCTGACTGGTTTTACAGGCATTCCTCTGCCAGCACGTAGCTTTCACGGTATACCTACAGTTTCAGGAATCTTCAGAACAACTGGGTTAGCGTTCATTTAAGCACATTTCACAACTTTACCCTTTGTAGCAACAACAGTGCTGCCTCTCCTGATCTGCGAGAGGCAGCAGGAAGCTGCAGCCCTGATGACTGATGCATAGCGAGCACTCCTTTTGTCCACAAGACCTTTACAACAAGGGATTATGATGATGAAAATACCAAATAACTGTTGGTCGGTAAAACAAGGTGGCTGCTCTCTCCAGAAAGAAAGGGGAGAGCTAAATCCCATTCCTGCAGAACTCATAAAAGCCTCCCCCTCCTCCAAAAATAAATAAAAAAAAAGCTTCCAGAGGGCTTCAGTGACTATGGTCTCAAGGTATCACACAGGTTGTCTGCTACAATTTCAGCTGCCCACAATCAGATGCAGAAAGGCAGGTCCAGAAAGCTGAGGATTATATCTGTAGTTCTGTTCTGACCCTGAGCTGAGACAGCATCATGGAATACCCATAAAATGACTGCTTGCACCACAAGGAGTCAAAAACAGCTAGAATTTGCCAAGATGAAAAGCATTCTCCATAAAACTCCACAAGAGTGGCAACACTGGGACACTGGCTTGATAACCAGTACATCCCCCAGGCACCTGTGGGAAGCAGATGAGAAAAAAACAACAAAGTAAACCCTGAAGCTGGACCATGGTACTCCAGCTCCCTCCTGTGCAACACCAAGCCCTCAGCCACTGTGTTGTGGGAGCAGCCTGTAAGCCAGCCCTGCTGGACAAGAAGGAGCTGCTTTTATTTCCCCAGCTCCCCATACGAAGTCTGAACAATGTACCCTTCTCTTTGGATCCCAAGGGTTGCTTTGAAAACAGCTGCACTGCTCATGGTGCCACCTCCTCAGCCAGAGAAAGGTCTGCTAGCCACAGGGAGAAGTGAGACTGAAGCACAGCAAATGAATAAATAAATAAGCAAAACAGCACTAAAGCCAGGTTATTAAAAATCATAAATGAATCCGATGTTTAATTAGAGAAAAAACAAAGCCTTTGGTGGTTGTTAGGGATGTACACTTTGCCAAGTCATCTCCTTGCTAGAAAGCTGCTTTATTTAATGTGGTACAATTGCAAATTTCACATCAGCTTTTCAGTTTAATGAAACAGGAATGTCTTGGGAAAAGGCAGACAAATCAACAAATTCTGAGAGCCCAGACTGCTAGACTGCTGCAAGGATTCTTGTAGAGTATCTACATCAGTCCTTGTGAAATAGATAGTGGACATCTAGACCTCAGAGTCACAGGGAGCAGGGCTGAAGTGATCACAGACGTGACAAGGCAGCAGAGCTCCTGACCAGCTGAGCTTTAGTTCATTTTACTTCTCAGAGATTGCTTCTTCTCCCTTATAAACAACGATGTTCTGGTCCGTTTCATACACTTTGACTTTGTAGAGAGTTCCCATGGGCAGGAGCTTCTTGAGGTTTTCCCAGATGAACACCGCCACGTTCTCCGTGGTGCTGAGAGCAGAACAGGAGCAGGCTCAGAACCGATGGCAGCGGCATTTATGGGGCTGCACCCAGCTGCAGGACCCAGCCCTGAAGACCATTCCTTGGCCCTCCCTGCAACCACCTCTATGAGGAGACCCCGTCACTCACCTCACAACCTCGGCAAAGTAGGGCACGTCTTTATCCAGGTTTTTGTGGTCAAGCGGCTCCATGATAGCCTGCTGCAGGAAGAGAGCGGTGCCGTCAGCCATTATTTTGCACATGATGCAGCAAACCAAAGGCTCCTGCTACCATGTACAAGGCACCAGCACATAAAGAAAGGGTTAGAGCCCTGCATCCAGCTGTTAACTTCTAGCTGGAGACATGGTACTGCCTCACATCACTGTGCTCCAGCATTTCAGCCTTAAATCACGCCTTAATTTCTTCTTTATTTCCTACCATTATCAACTCGTCGTGTTGCCACCCTGGCACCAGACAAATTGCTAAGCTCTAACCAATTCTCACAGGGGATGTCTAGGAAAATAGTGCTATTACCTGCATATATTCTTTCAGGTCTGTCAGGTTTATAACCATTCCCGAGACTGGGTCAATCTGCAGGGAAAACAAAAGGCAGATTAGTAGCCTAGCTACAGGTCCTTATTACCAGGGCTGCTGTGAGCCAGTACAAATCAGTGAATATCCGAGCCACAAGGAAAATCTCTCTTCACCCTCACATGCTGAGCTCCAGCTCTACCCTTGTGATGTTCCCAAAGGCTAGACACAACACATAAACAACTCCAATGGCTCCACTCCCTGACACTAGGGAGGGGAAAGGCTTGAAAGAGTCTCCAGTGCAAGAAGTTAGCATGGCCACGGGCAGACAACAGGCATTGAAGTGCTGGGTTGAACAGTCATGGACAAAGCAAAGACCAGTCTGAGCTAAGGCAAAGTTCCAGTCTGGAGAAGGCAAAGCAGGTTCTCTAGTTCACAGCAAATTTGGGGAATGTAGAAGGCTTTACGAATCTAGTTGCAGGCCTGAACAGAGCCTCCCCTCCTCTGGGTTCCTGACAATTGGAAATTCTCAGAAAGGAGTTTAGAAAATATTGAAACAACTCATTCTGCAAAATACACAGAACAATGACAGGATGAAAGCTGAAAAACAACTCCAGAAGGAAAAATTATTTTATATTCACTGCAAACTACCCTGAGAAGTAGCAGAGAGAATTACCCATCGGACACACCGTGCCTCCCTGCGGCTCCATAGTCATCCAGGGGTGCCCCACAGCACCTGCACCAGCTGCAGCGAGGCTATGGCACAACAAACTATATGCCCAGAGGATGGTTACAAGCCTTAAACACGGTTACCTGCAAGTCCTTGTTAGAGGCAAGGTGATTGATAGTGACTTTGGGAAACCTTCTTCTACAGTGATATGTGCAGAGCTTCCACAAACACCCCAGGAAACCTAGCAATTAGCTGGAACTTCAGTACCACCCTGCTGCTCGAGGAACGGCAGAAAACGTTGATCACACTTACCTCTCCACGCACAGTGACTATAACTGGAGGAAAAAAGAAAAAAAAAAAGAAAAAGGAATTGTCAGGTCATGTATGTGCCACCACAAACCTGAGAACAAATTGCACTGGTAATCAAGGCAGACCATCCATTCATCACCAATTCTCCAGGACTGATGCAGGCTTCACAACACTCAAAAGTGCAACTGGTTTTATAAAATTGTTATCCGCTGCTTTAGGAATAGGGACTCACAGAGGTCATGCTCCAAGGTCTGATGCCCAGGGACACCCCAGCATCCCTGAGGAGGGATGCATCCTCTCCTTGCAGGCCCCATGAAACTAGATGACATCCCAAGCACCTGCTCCCCATGACATCAGTAACGCCAGGAGCTCTGGAGGACAGGTTTCAGGGCACCTACAGCACCCAGACAGAGCCCATCAGGCCTGTCAAGGGGGCAGATGTGATTTTACATGCATAGGGTATAGATGCTAGGAGAAGAACTTGTGAGGACAACTTTCAAATAATGTCTCTGGGCCGTTTAAATTGTGTGTACTTTGATTAGAAAAACCTTCATTCAAAACAAACAGTGATTTTGCAGATTCAATTTCATTCATTAGATGAATGGGAATTGAGATAAGTATTTATTACCTATTTATTTATTATTTATTTAACTTCATGGCTTGCACACCCCTGCCATTGTATAGCCATGCCCCCTTGCTGCTGAGGAATCACCATAATTTTGCTTGAAACAAGCAAACGACCACAACAAATGAGGCACTAAAAGCCACACCAGGCTGCTGGGACAGGACCGGCCCTGCCTGCCCAGGGGTTTGTGTGCGTTCACACCAGCCTCCCTCCGTACCCACAAGTGTGGAAGCCAGCTCCTTACCTTTATAGTTGTGCCCGTGGCCATTCGGATTATTGCATTTCCCAAACAGCTTCAGGTTTTCCTCGTCACTCAGTGCCTTACTGCGGGAAGCAGAGGCGGCATTTCAGCACTCACTGCAGATTTTCGTGGCTTTGCCCCCGTGACTGCTTTCCAGCTATTCCCTATAATTCTCTTGTGTCTAACCCATGGGCTCTGCCTCCCCAGCAGGCACACACACAACCGGAGGAGCGTTTGCCCCATGAAAAGGAGCCGCCAACGTTGGTTTTGGCTCGGTGTTTCTGTACACACGCTCCGTGCCAGGTGCCTGCTCCCAGGGCTGTTCGAGCACTGGCCCCGGGGACAGCACAAACCATTGGGGCTGCAGCAGGAAGCGGCAGCAGCGAAGTCCTACGCAGAATCAGCATTAACCAGCAAGCAAAATGCGCTGCTCCACGAGAAACGAGAGGGGAATAAACCCTCCCTTGGACCCAGCCGTCCCGAGCCCCCCGCGGGACCGAGCCCCCGCTAACCCCGGCCGGGCTCCGCAGCTCGGCGGCTCCCTCCTCCTCTTCCTCCCCTTCCTCCTCCTCCTCCTCCTCTTCCTCCCCTTCCTCCTTCTCCTCTCCCCGCCGCGGACCTGTGCAGCCGGTGGCAGGCGCTGAAGGACACGGCCCGGGAGAGCCGCGCCAGGCGCGCTGCGGGCGGTGCCATGGGGCCGGGACCGGGGCCGGGACCGGGACAAGGACCGGGACAAGGACCGGGGCCGGCTCCATCCGGGCCCCCGGGGCTCGGCAGCGCCCCCGGCGGGAGCAACGCGGCCCCGCAGCCGCCCGGTGCCGGGCCCAGCCGGGCTCCGCGGGTGCCGGTGCCGGAGATGCTCGGGGGGCGCCGTGCGGTGCCGGCACGGGGGTGTAGGGGTGCTGCTGCCGTGCCCCCCGAGCGGCTGCAGCTTCTGCCTGGTTCAGGTGCTGCAGATCCCAGCCCAAGAGACCCCCTGGGAAAGAACCCGGCTCGAGCAGCAGGGGGGATGCTTGCAGACCGGGACAGGACCAGGGGTTGTTGCAGAAGGTGACCCCAGCCCCCAGATTTGGGAGTCACGACTTTTGTTTTTCCTTTTTCAAGGCTGTCCATCCCGTAGGGGTAATGTCAGCAATGATTTGACCAGCAGTTTGGCTTGGGTTTGTTTTCTTTAACAATGACAGCTCCCCGAAGCGTTTTTATAAATGCACCAGTGCACAGGGGTGGGTCTGCCAGGGGAAAGCTGTCAGGCTCTCAATGTACTCAGGAGGTGTTCACAAAGCAATACCTGCCCGAGGGGGCTGGGGCAACTTCACAGATCTCATTCCCACCCCCCTAAAATAACTGCAGCACCATGGGACCTGAGGAGTGATTATTAAACTGTGAATTCCCCACCCCTTGCTCATCTGGTTGATTTGAGATGCTTTAGGTAAAGGAAGCACACAGCAGTCCTTCCCTGCACCACTCTCAAGAAGAGCTGCCAGATTCTTATTCCCTTTCTAGCCTGGCAAACCAATTTGATTTCTGGGGTGGTTATAAGCCTGCCAGACTTACAGGCACATGCTCCAGTAATGAGGTTCATGGGATCAAGTAGAGGAATCCATAAAGCGTGTGATTTTCTGAAAGCTTTGGGAGAGGGAGTGGGACTGGGAATCCTCAGTGTTGCAGCTTATTGCCCCATTCTGGGACCCTCCTGGTGCCCGGGGGGTAATGGAGCACATATGGAGTGGGAAAACTCCAAGTCTCAGGGCAGGATCCTCAGTTCTGTGTTATAAACTGTGAAAGCACAGTTTGTGAGGTAGCAGGGTACGGCCTGTACACACAACGCAGGCAGGGGCTGGGAGTGTGTGCTGCTGCAGCTTTTGAAACAGAGCAGGGCCTTTGCACTGCAGGGCATCTTTCTTCCCCTGCCCTGTTGATCAGCAGCGCTGCCTTTAGTACTCTGGAGGGCTGCAATCCTCACAGGGAACTTCTGACACTGCTTCTCCTTCCCATCTCCACAAGGAAAAAAAAAAAAGATTAACAAAAAAATTAAATAAAAAGGGGGGGGGGGGGGGGGGGACAGAGCGCTGCCCACCACCACTAAGCGCTCTCCTAGCATCATTCAGCTGCCAGCCGTGGGGATGCGACCTCGCTGGGGCTTGTCTCCTGGGGTGGACAGGCGACAGACGGGCGATGCTCCTGCGGCAGGGCTGGCAGCAGCAGGAGCCCCAGCAGCGGGGGCTGGCTGCCATCTGGTGGCCGTGGGAGAGCGGCTCTGCCCTGCAGCCCCCCTGTGCGAGCCGCCTGCCTCTCCCTTGCCTTCGCCCACGAGCTGAAAGAAGGTGAAAAAGGTCCGAGGGGAAATAAAGCTGGGTCATTTGGGTGGAGCGCATCAGCCCTGACTTGGTCGTGTTCTCTTTGGACTGGCTTCCAAAACAACAGGAGTCAAAGCAGAGCAAACTTTTAAATAGGAAGCCAGAGTTTTCCTTCGAGCTCTGTGGCATGAGTAAAGTTCCCTCTTTCCTCAAGAAATGGGCTCAAAACATGTCCCAGCCTTCTTGCAGTGAAGCAATATAAAAAGTCCTCAAGCCAGGAAGAAAATCCCTTGTCCAGAAAACGTTCATTTTTCAGAGTCCTTAGAGGAAGAGCCTTCAAGTAAACTACTTGGGTGCCAGTGGGTGGGGATGCATGCTGAGGGATGCCCTCCCATCATCTAACCTCACAGGCAACTGTCCAGGAACTGTAGGAGCCTGGATGAGGAAAGAAGTGTAAGGGAGGGTGTTGGCATTTGATCTGCACAACTCCAGAAAAAAAGGGCTATCAAGGCCACAAGGAACTACTACGTGTTTCATACCAGTTGCTTAAGAAGAAGGCAGGAAATGTTAGCCATCAGAGCTGCTTCCAGCTCTGCTGTTTTAGCAGGAGTATGATGGAGATCTCACATATCTTCGAGATGATATAGCATCACAGGGTGGGTCACAGTTGCTGCTGCTGCCTCCTGTGGCACAGCACAAAGTTGGCTGTAGTTCTAGTGAGTGCAGCAAAAGAAAGGAAGAAACTTCACAAGCTTTTATTTGAGGGCACAGTTAACGTATGGAGAAAAGCACTACAAGTACAGCTTCTGTGAGCATGTGTCTATTCTCTGGGGCTTCACTGAAGGCAATCTTTATGCAGTGGGGCCAAAATTACATCCTGTCAACAGGCCTACATGTTACCGGTTAGTTTTACTCCTCTCTTCTGCTTTAATTTCAGCCAAAGCCACTGCCCTAAGCACAGATTCTTGCTACCCAGAGAAGGTAATGATCATCTTAGTTTCCATTTTCTCCCTTGCAACCCTTAGGCATGGCAGCCTCTGTGAACTGCTGCTAACACTTCTAGCAAGATAGTCGGAAAATTAAGATAAAGCAGTGAGCTGGTAGAGCAATGGAGCTTCTGCCTTCTCTTTTCTGTGAACTGTTAGGAAAGCAACAGTAACTCAGAAGATACGATTGAGAAGAAACAGTTCTCTTCATCCTTGGCATAATGTAGTGTTGGGAGATAAAAGAAAATAGAGGTTTCTTTCTAAGCCTGACCTCGCCCTGAGTTACAGGAAGTGGCAAGGTCAGTGGGACCTAAAGATGCCATGGAATCCATAAGGCATTTCCACTGGGACTTCTGCTCGCCCCAGTTCTTTGAAGGTTTCTGCATCCAGAACAAGGAGGAAAGCACTTCGGTTCTGCAGGATGAAAAGAAAACCAGAATGAATGACCAAGCTGAGCTTCATCCCACAGTCCAATGCACTACATCTGTCAAACACAAAGGAGCCCAAACATACAACCAGGCACAACCAGACCTCACCAACTAAACCCCTCAGACAGTTAGCCAGGATCACCAAGAATCACAGAGGTCACCCAAGAAACATTGATGTTCCTACTTGAAGTTTATCTAGCTGTGCTTGACAGTTGCAGAAGTATACACCATGTAGCACAGTGCTAGAACTATCTGCCAGGGAGCCTTATATCATTTGTGTGTGTGTGGTTTAGAAAACATACCTAATACGATGTGGCTTTGATGAACTAGTAGGAGTAAGTTACCTCATCGGGGGAGATCACAACAGACAGGATGACTCCATTGTCTTCTGCAGTGGCATTAGGCACTGGCACAAACACAGGCTCTGATGGGTAGGATCCTTCCTCCTGCCAAATCTAGCAAGTGCAGTAACATAGGGACGTTTCATTTCATTAAAATTTGTCTACTACAGTTAGCAGAGTTACAAGTTACAGTGCTCCCCACAGAGTTACCCAGGCGTACTCCATGCCCCAAGGAACCTACAGTTCAACCTTTCAAGTCATTCTTTTGGTTCCACTACTATAACGATGGCAGCGTTGTGACAGCACATCCATTGTGCAAGGCACTGTGCAAACAGGCAGTGAAAAGGGTTCCCATTGCTCGTTTCATCCAACAGCTCGCACTGGCACGGGTACAGGCTCAGAAAACCTCACCATCCTAGCTGGCACAGCCAGCTTCTCACCTCCCTAGTATAGCTCACACTGGGCCCAGGCAGCATGGAGATCTATCAGTATCACCACCTGATGGCATAGCTTCTGCTCTTATTGCAGACAGAGCCACAGCACCCAGTGCTGGGTGGAAGGAGGGCACTCTTACTGCAAAATGAGTATCCAGAGCAGAACGATTAAAAATAGGGCATCTCTTTTTGAGGATTCCTAAATTCCTCTAGGCCCTGGGAAAGTCTCAGATTAACAGCTTAAAAGCTTTGGAGATCATTATTTCCCTGTTTATGGGAGAGACAGCATAAATCCCAGCTTGTGCTTGCAGGTGGGGATATGCTAAACCTTGTTTGTTACCAGTGTTACAGGTGTCCTGGCAAAATGCCTTGGTACCTCCAACAGCCTACGTTATGTGGGTATTTTCTATGCTATCTGGTAAGAGATAACTGTTCCGGCCTGGAAGAGAGAGACATATTTTACACAACCCTTCCTGTTTCCTCATCTATCTAGAGACCTGGAGTGATATCTTCTGTTTGGTAAGTGTGCTACGAGATGAAATCAGGAACATCATTGCAAACTCATACGGAAAAAAAAAAAAAAAAAAAAAAGCACTGAAGAACACAATGCCTGGTAAATGACAGAACTTGTAGGCCAGTTCAGGGGAATGACTCCTGGTGCTGAGAAGAGAGAAGCTTAGTTCACCTCACCTTGAAATTCTTGGTCTCCACGTCAACCTTCATCAAGGAATCTCCAATGAAATGCCGAAAACCACATCCATAGAAATAACGGTACTTCTTACCACTGTACTGAGAGTAATTAATCTGGGGGAACTCCAAACCCCCAAAGTTTTCAAAACCCTCGGGGTGGAGATTCTCATGCGTGCACCAGACCTAGAAGAAGTATGCATTACAGGAGCATCAGTTTAGCTTTGACTGGGCAGAAGAGCTGACTGGTCCCAACAACCCACTGCACAGCTGTTGCAGAGAAAAAATGTTTGAAGAGCCTGACATTGCAAAGAAGCAGGTAGGAACACCAAATCTACCTCCCTTATCTGTTTCATTCAAAGAATTGACTCATCTTCACAGGCAGTGGAAACTTCAAGGTCAGTTTAATGTAAAAAACTGAAACTGGAGTGAGTCCATGTAGTCCTGCGCCCCTGGCTGAGGAAAAACCCGGCTCCAGCACTCAGTAATGTGATGTACAAAGTACACAGACAGACCACTCCACTCAGAGCGGACAACACATGTTGTATACCACCTAAAGCCACACTATAGGACCGTTCAAAGCTAAAAGCAAAGAACAGTTCTGTGCTCAGGTGACAGCACAGGGGATTTTGTCAATGAAGAACTTCACATTCACCCACTTGTCATAAAGGCCTGTAACCCACTTGGGCACTTTTGGTAAACCACAGTCTGTCCTTGCTCTGTCATTTAAGGCGATGTGGTAGGGTTTGTATTAAAACACCAAGCCCCAGCTTAGTAATGAAAAAAATCTTGCTTGGTGGATAAGTTCCGAGAAGATAAAAGCACAGGGTAACTGCAATCTCACTACAGCTATAAATGCAGTTTTGCAAGTCTAATACATACCTTGCCATCCGCATCTTTCACAGCCTTTGCCAGTGTATAAGGCAAAGGGTTCAGATTCTTCCCCACAGGAGCATCTGAACTCATATTCAGTGGGAGAACAAAGCGACGGGGGAAAGTTCGTGCGACTGAATTATAAACCTATTACAAAGCCAGAAAGTTACAGTGATGAGAAGAGGAAAGTGCCATTTTGGACCAAGTGCCCCTTTTTGGAGCAAACCTGAAGTTTTGGACATACATCAACCCCTAAAATCTTTTCCTTCTATTAAATGTTTTACCTGGTTCTGGCAAGGACTCCGTTTGTTGCAGTACTTTACAGTAGAACACAAAAAGGCACAGAAAGAAAACAAGAGTCATCATTGCTTTCACAACTGGGTATGGAAATCACCCAGTTATTCTCCAGATACAGGCCTGGAAGATATGATGCACTCTGTTTTATTCAGCTAGAACAGACATACACTGAACCTTTTTAGAGCCTGTCCATATGCATCCCACTGGGTTGTGTGACTTATGCCCTTCTTGCCCAGCCAAGGTCATGAACTAATGGGGATTACATAAAAATGCTCAGCAGCACTGAGCATACCAAGGGAATACCCCTGCTGGAAACTCATATTCCACAGCCCCATGCTGATCCCGCTTTGTGGGAGCACAGAGCACAAAGTGTGAGTCCTTTGGAAGCTTGATGCCAGTCAAAGCACTGAGAAGCTTCCACATTATTTTAAATAATATGAGTCACTCAAGGAAGGAGCACTTCATAGGTGTATGAACCTCAGGAGGAAAACTGCTTGACTGTCTCAGATCTCTGTAAGACGACAACACAGCAGAGAACAGAAGACATTAGAGGCACTGGTAGACAACAGAAGAGATAAGAGGGAACTGTATGAAGGTGCATCAGGGGAGGTTTAGACTGGATATGAGGAAAAGGTTCTTCACTGAGAGGGTCATTGGGCAGGGATTCTGTGTTGATGTTTTTCAGTTACTCCAACTTGTAATTCACCAGTTGGATGTGAAACTTCATATGTTAATTTGGAAACCCTATGTTCAAATCTTTAGTGTTTCAGGCAGCCACAGAAAGCTGATTGGCTGAGGAACTCTGCTGAACAGAATATGAGCTAGTCAGCAAACAAAAGCACTGAACATGATTTGGGGAAAATAGACAAACATGCTCAGGCACGCCTTAGCCTTTGGGTGTAGGGTAATTTTAAGATTTGATTTTGAGATGAGTTACACTCGTATCTGTGTACACTTTAATGGCTAAGCTACTTGTCAGTTAAATAACATGGGTATTGGAGCATCTAATGTTGACATATGGACTCCTTCAAACATCAGATTACATCTCTTCTGAGCTCAGAGAAGGCTGAAAAAATGCTAGAATCTTTTTGCAGAACAAATGCCCATATCAACACTATGCTGTACTTGAATTAATTTTCATTGCATCTTGGGAAAGAACAAAACAAACAAACCAGAAAAAAAAAAAAAATGAAAAAAATGAAAAAAAAAAGCAACAACAACAAAAACAAAGCAAAGCAAAACATCCCTTCAGGGACACAGCTGTACACTTTTAAGATCAGAACTGAATTGCTTTCAGTCAGCTCAGACCATAGAGGAAGTTCTGATTTGTCTGAACATGTTGCAGAAATGTTTGCTCTTCACCCACCAATGGGTGGGTTTCCAGTAAACACATTTGCAGTACAAGAAACTCAAGACAACCCCATTTTTCCCCATGTATGACCTATGTAAAATAATGCCTCTTTTATGGTATTATATAGTACTTTTGACAGAGCTGGGTATAGTAGGTTATTTGTGGGTACATGCTGTTGTTAAGCGAACGTAGAACATAGGGATTTCCTGAATATCTGTGCTTTGTGATTTACATAATAAAGGTTGGGTTTATGAAGTAATGCCTCTAAATAACAGGGCTTTTTTTTTCTTTTTTTTTGGGGGGGTGGGGGGAGTGTTTTTGTTTTTTCCGTATAAATGTAGGGCAAAATTTCATTTTGCACACTTTTTTAGGGGGAAAAGTATTTCCTTTTATTACATGGGGATATGGAAAATGAGTATCATTAAAAATGAATTTTTAAAAGAAAAGCACATTCTGCCGGCCTGGTGGAGATCTATATCACACGCCAGTCTGTAGAAGTTTCAAGGAAATGCTCCATAGAGATTATCTGCTAAGAGATTTAAAAGGAAAGAAAAATACCAACATATCAATAGACCATAGTTTCAGTTTTTCCATATAGTCATAGTTCCTTTGCCTAGTCCTCTGCCTTGTGGTCTCCCTGTAATGTTCTCCATTCTACCAACATGAATTTTGCTCAGAAAAATAACTCCATGAGCATCAGGCCCTAGCAGATCCTAAGCAACACAAATGCAGAGCTCTTACCTAATGCAGAGATCTTACCTGATATAGATCTACACCACTCCTCCGCATGTTCTGAAGCTTGTAGGTAGCCAGAGTTTTTCCATCATCCTGGCAGCACAGGTCAAGGACCACACAACCATGATCTTCAAAGGCATTGATTTGATGGAAAGTAGCAAAGGGTTTACTATACCACTGTCCTGGCAGCACCTACAGTGACCATAATAAGAGAGACTGGCTTTTCTTCTCTAAATACTGGAGACAAGATTCAGAGACTTGCTCTTCTTGCTCTCATTTCATTCCCACTTATTCCTTACTGTTGTCTTATGCCCTTGAGTTGCTATGGAATGGCTGCTTTAAGCCAGGAAGTAGGCAGGTGCTGATGAAGAAAAGCCAATTCAAAGCAGCCCAGAATAGATTCCTTGCTGTCATGGGTCCATGTGTGCTCCATCCATCCATGAATGATGCTATAGACATCATTCCCAAGCTCTGCCTGACCCTGTTACATGCAACAGTACTCTATAGTAACCCCAAATTTCTTATTTTTGCCTGTTATTTTAGGGCTGGCAAAAAGATGAATCAATAGAGCAGAAAACACATGAAGTCACGCCATTTCTAAGAAACCAGCACCTGTGCTTTCAAAGCCTATACTCCAGTAACTTCTGCATTGATTCATAAAGCTCTCTGGGGCTGCTACCCAGCACTCTTCTTTTGAGATCTAAAATTCCAGCTACCGTTGCAGAGCTGCTGGAAACACGACAGAGACACCTACCTCCCCAGTGTGCTTATTCACCACATGGAAGCGAGTATTGTGCTGAGGCTCCCAGTTTATCCCTTCGGAAATGGGCTTCCCACGGAATTTGGAAGTGATAATCCGCATCAGATTCAGCTTGATGGGTTGCTCAATAAAAATGATATAATTTTCGCTCATCCCTGAAAAGGGAGCAAAGGAAGTACCATCAGAGCATTTGGCAAATGAGGCAAAAAATTGGAATCCAGGGGCAGAGGGCAGCAAACAGCCCCTTCTGCTTCACAGTAGGCAAAATCCATAGCATAAGAGACATTCTTACCAAAGCTGTGATAGTAGGAGGGTTTCATCTTATCCATTGGAGCAATGGAGCACAGCACTTTTGCTCCCTCTAACGTGTCACTGCAGTTTGACTTTTGTGGAGGGATCTCAATGATATTATACCTTGTCCCTGGAAAGAAGAACAGGTATTCAACACCACTGAGATGTGAGACTGTCCACATTCATGAAACTAAAGTCAGATTCTGTTCCTTTCTGTTTCCCTGGTGTACTAGGAACCACAGTCATGGGTAAACTAAACAGAAAACAAATGAACAAACAACAACAAAACATTTAGCAAGTCAATAAAACAACCAACAGAGGATGACTACCACAAAAAGATTTTAAAGGGTCTTCTCAGCCTGGTTAACTGCCATCTAATTTTTCTGTTTGCAATGAATTCCTCATTTTAACTCAGAGTATCCTAAATAAATAAAAGCATCAGGAAGAAACCAAATTCATAGATTATATACCAAAGCAGATGAAAACTTTGAGCTCTGGCGATGACTGAAGCTCATTTACTAAATATGAGCATGTGGGAAGCTATAAAGGGCATATCTGAATAATCATCTAAGGTTTAGTCTCTCCAGCTGAAAACAGCATGTGCTATAAAGCCAGATGCTGCTAAAGCCAAAAGGAAATGAAAACAGCAAGAATGAAAAACAAAACTGGGCAACTGCTCAGTGAATTGGAACTGGCTT
Source organism: Anas acuta (assembly GCF_963932015.1). Classification (NCBI taxonomy): domain Eukaryota; kingdom Metazoa; phylum Chordata; class Aves; order Anseriformes; family Anatidae; genus Anas; species Anas acuta. The sequence goes on along the minus strand of NC_089001.1, from coordinate 304,395 downwards.
GAGGTATAATAATAAACAGCAGTGGCTGTCTTCATAGGCCTCAGACACCTGAACAAGAGGGCCTTCAGCAGTGCCTGCCAGCTCTGAGCAACCATGTAGATGTAACTAGATCCCAACTTGGTGTAATGCTCCTGGATTTGAGAAGAAAATCTATGCCAGATAATTCAGGTTCACTGTGTGATATCCAAGTCACTGTAATAACTTCCATTTTCTTTCCTGTATACACTGTTATCATGCTTATCAAAAGCCAGTTAATGTAAGTGGAAAATGTGTCTAATGGCAAAATTCTTTCAATGAAGCTTCAACACTGAATGGGACTCCAAATATCATTCTCCTATTTTCCATAAAACCTTGGCAGAAAAAGTGGGGAATCCATTGGATATTCACAGACCAGAGTCAGAAGCATCTGAAACTACTTGTTGGGAGAAGACATTTTTCTGGGGCAGGCTGACAACCTGAAATTAGAACTAACCTGATTTGCCGTCATTTTGATGCAAAGAAAAACAGCAGTTTCAAGATCTCTAGACACTGAAGCTTCTTCAATAACTGCTCCTTGAAGCAGCAGGGAGCAGCCTGTCCTGCCTGCCCACTGGCCAGACCTGGTCAGATCCAATCTTACCATGTTTCCCATAGGAATTGCCCATGTTGTATGTCGTCCCATCAGATGCATAATGAGGATGAGCAGTGGCCCCATTCACTGCAATGAATTTGCTCCAGTCTACCTGCAAATCCCAGAGATTTTCAGTCAGTGCATGTTTCCAGTTGCTCTCTAGCAAGCCACAATTTCTAAACATTAGTTTTGATGAAGACTGAGGAAGAATAGCTTAATGACTATGGCCCTACTGTGAGATCTGAATTTAAGCCCTTTTTGTGCCTGAAATCTTCCTGAATCCCTGAAAATTAACCATGTTTCTTGGTGCATTCAACCTGCCAGTAAAATGGGACTAATAGCAGTAGCCATTTCCCTGGGAGACAGGGACATTACTATGGCCAGAAATGCTGACGTTGTGGGAATATTGTCCACAGAAGCATTTTAGCTAGGACCCCATGTAATAAGCACTGCAGACATGCAAAAAGAGACAGTCACTGCCCACCCCCCCCACCCCCCCCCCCCAAAAAAAAAAAAAAAAAAATATTTTTTTTAAAGCATACATAGCTAATCAATAGTCATTGTTCACTCTCCTCACACACACACACAAAAAAAGTACTTTCCCTTCCTGGGCTGGGCTGTGGTTTGGACTCAGACAGAAGAGAGGATGTGCTTGTAGGGAAGTCTGAAGAAAAAAAGCAGGAGGGGGATCGACACATGCATTGAAACATTAAGGCATGGAAGATCTGCTGCTTTTGAATACCAAGCCACCAGAAGATCACAAAACCACACCCTTTTAAGGCATCTCGAATCGGAGATTTTAAATGTGAAGTCATCCCTTCCATTCCTGCATTTAGCCCAAAAATGCCAGTCTACATCTAAAAAGCAGCTTAAGGGGATTTTTTTTCTTCAAGTGACAGGTTGGCTGAACAGAGCTGAACATTCAAACTAAAAATGCCTACACATCTTCTCATCACTAAATTGTGGTTTTACGAAACAGAAAACAGCAAATCAAACTCTCAATTTCAACATGCAAGTAGCATGCAATACCTCATAAACAGAGCACCTTCATGGTTCACAACAGGTCCTGTAGAGAGCTAGGGACTGCTGGAATGCCTCCCTCGAGACCCGAGGGTGTGCTGAGACTGCTATCTTATGATATTAAACAGTCCACAGTAACGTACAGGGAGGGCAGTTAATACTCAAGAAGGGCAAAATCCTTCTTCAGTCCTTCGCCCAGTGAGCCAGCCCAGCAAACATCCATACCCCCTTTAAAGGAGCCTGCAGGGGGATGCATAGCTCACCCTGCCATCTCACAAGCCATGCTCCGCCCTCAAAGACAGCCACGCTCCTGTGAGGCAGTGCAGAGGACATATGGGAAGACTTCTGCTCTGACTTTTGGTTCTTTTGCCAGCATGGGCAAAAGCAAAGTGGCAGCTACACTTGGACTTCACATTGGCTTCACCACCCCATTGTAACAATGAGGTTTTAGGCAAGACTTTGCAGGTCTGTAGTGTTTAGAGCTGGGGGTGTGTGAAGAGATAAAGGGAACAGATGGGAAGACTGAAGCGGCAGTTGAAGAATAGAGATCTGAGATCAGTGATGTTAACTTCTTCCGGTATGCACTTCTATTCTTCACGCACAGACAAGTACAGGCAAGTCCAGACAAGCAGCAAGCTCGGTGGAAAAAGGCCAAACGGAAATGAGTCTACATCTGTCTCTGCCCTGGTCTGCTGCAGTGGGCAGTGACTGAGTGAGAGCTGCCTTGCTGCTAGGTAGATTTCTCAGGGACTCAAGCACACAAGGCAGAGATGCTTCTGACTATGCCTTACAGCTGCATTGATCATTTGGTTTGCGATCTGGTTCTTCTGTACCACAAGCCCACCCCCTTAGCCCACCTGCCCACACCTTTTCCTTTGTTTCAAGTGTTTCTGGGTCCACTTTGTACATGAAGGTGTTCTCACTGCTGACGTAGTAGTCTCCTTTGTACACAACGTAGCTCACACTGGCATTGTCACTTGGCTCTGAAACAAAACCCAAGCTCTGTTTAAGCTTACATTACATCATATCAAGTTGGACATGTTTAGACAAAGAAACCTATTTGCAGTGACACTGATCCCCCTGTGGTTGATCAGAGATATCTCCCTAATCTACAAAGATACTCAAGAAATTCTCTGAACAAGTGAGTTCAGGACAAAAGGACGAGGACTAGCACTTGCTGCACATCTTTCTCAGCTCAGTGCTAGATACCAATAACCTACTCATGGTGTGTTGTTTCCTGGAACTAAAGGGAATTGATTGCATCAGCAGAAATCTTGAGAAACAGTTGCTGGGGAAGTTAAAGCATCTTTCACTGAAAGACCCCACACAAAGTTCCATGTACTCAACAGTAACACAAAAAAGCAAGGACTCAGGTTGTTGATGAGACAGGTCAGTGATAGTAACATCATTAATAATATAATTTAAAGAATATACTAGCACTGATTTAAAAAGCTATGAAGTGTAAGTTTTTTGAATTGACCTCTTAACTGTGTATCTGCAGTTGTGGAAGGCTTTTCTACCCAGAAGAGAGTTTTATGTATCTCAACAGCAATTAAATTTGGATGCTTAAGCCTTGTCAGTATTGCCAGTTAAGGTCGCACTGTTTATGTGCACAACAGGGCTCCAGGGTGAGATTCTTGTGTTGCTTCTTACGGGATCTGGAAACCTGCAAAAGAGCTCGAGTTGGACCCAAACAAAGAAACTGAGCTGTTCACTTTATGCATTCTGGGAAGACGTGTAATTCCACTAACCTCCTAGAGGCTTAAACAGGTTTTGTTTCTCACATCTGCACCAAATGCATTGTTCAGATGTTGTCAAGGAGCAACACAGACAAAACTGTGTTACCTTCAAGTAGGAGGCTCAATTTCTTTTTCATATTTCACTTACCACATTTTAATTTGCCTTCTTCAAATACACACAAACGTTAACATTCTAGTAAGGGAAGTGTGGAAATGACTCCAATGAAGCCAGCATAACCTTCATACTTTCATACGCCCTTTGCTTCTGACTTATTTCTTCATATCTCTCTTCCTCCCCAGACAAAATTTTCTCCTCGGACAGCCATATGAGGAGTCCCATGTTTGATTTACACCATTAAAAACAAGAGGCGAGACTTGAGGCTACAACGTGGGCTAAGGGGATGGCAAGGATGCTGTTTGCATGACAGGACTTGGGAAGAGACTGCTATCTCTTCCCCATTCTCTGAAATGGAGTCAGGGCGATGCCCCTTGAGAGCTACACACACACAGCAGTTAGAGCTGTTCTTGCTACTCCTACGGGAGACTGAGACCCACTAGCCAGGTGGCTGAGAAAAGCCAAGGAAAAAAAGATTCCCCTGATTGAGCACTGTGTGTACAGAGAACAAAGAGCCCAAAGCTGCCTTGAGAAAAGCCCATAGGACAGGTCAGAACAAGATCCTTCACCACAGGAAGATAAGAAGCAGAAGGTTGTCACAGACACATGCAACAAGTTGCACACTTTAGGTCCGTTCTGGTTTTAGTGGAAGACACTTGGGTTTAAATTAAGCCTATTTCTTTCCTAATTTATGCAGGAGTCTGTAGGCAATGGTACTTCCATTCCTGTGCAAAACACTCTCTTACCCTAACTTCTATCATCTCCTACACCTTAGTACAGGAAGGGAAGGATTAGCCCACTTAACCTACAAGCTTAGCAAGGCAAGGTGTTTTAAGGGCAAAGCTGTGTCTCAGGGAGAATGGCAGGTTGTAATGCTCATTATCAGACCTGTACAGGGTGTTCCTTGGAAACAATTCTGTTGGCTATTTACAACAAACTCTGGAAGCAAGTGAGACAGAGTGTCACTAAAACACTAAGCTGAATGTACATCTCCCAGCTACATCAGACACCGAGTTGTAGTAGTTACTGTTCCAAGAGACCATATTCTAAGAAAAATATGGGCTCAGAATAGGCCTCCACCAGACTTCCTCACAGCTCCTTAAACCAAACCATGAGCTCCCCAAGAAAGTCTTAGAACATTTCACATTTCTTAGAAACCCTCTTACTTGGCGTATCGAAGCGTGACATGAAGCGCTCAAACACACTCTTGCATGGGTCTGGCATTGCCAGTGTCCCAAATTCTGAGACCACGATGCGGTTGTGCTGCCTGTTAGTGAGGTACGAATTGCTCTGCAGAAACTTGCTCCGGTATGTCACTGTGCCATTCCTCAGCTGGAACTGGTGCAGCAGGGCCATGCCATCAAACCAGTGGTTATATCTACAAGCAGACATAAATAGGAGAACAAGAGTTGGACGCTACGTTATGGGCTGCTACACTGTTCCCTCTTGCTTTATTATCAGCTGTGACAAACTCATGTCCAGAGCCCACAAACAAATAAACACATACAGCCTTGTGATGAGCCTCAACTGAGTGAAACAAATAAAATGTATTTGTGGGTGAGGGTCCTGAAGTTAAGCACTGAATTTCAGAGAGATTGGGGCTCCCTGTATCACATCTGAAAACGGACCTTAGGAATTTCTGAAAATGCGAAGTATGGGGGAAATAATTTATACTAGTAAACCAGCCACTTTGAAGACTTCTGCAAAAGGAAAAGAAATTGTGCATTACTGCACAACAAGAACAGAAAATATTACTGAAAGCCCAATCGCACAAGGAACTTCTCAGCTGTTGGCATGATGTCATTCTCTCCAATACGAGAAATCTGTGAGACTTAAAGAAATATCTGGAAATATGTGGTTTTGTTTTGTTAAAGAAATCTCCAGAAATAATATCAATCACAAAATCAACCACAGAATGGCTTGGTTGTATGATCACCTTTGGCTAGTTACTGCCATTAGCTTTGCGGGAAGAATTCATCCATTTCCTAGAATGGCAGATCCCAAGCCAAAGGAAGGGGTTGCCTTCTTAAAATGTTTTGATATCTTGTTTTTAAAGTGAGATGGACTTGCTTCTAAAGCAACTCACAGAATTCGGCACAATCAATTTAGAAGTTGCGCCCTGGGTTTCAGAGTGCTCGCGGGATGGACTTTTGTTAATGACAAAGGACTGGGAGTGTGTATGTTTTAATCCCCAGCCCTGTTACCTCATTATACCATTCTGAGTAGGACACAGCCTCTCTGTGACTCAGCTTCTCCACCCTTAGTAAGTTAACCACACAGCTATTTCAGAGAGCCCGCTAAGAGTTTCTAGATGAAGGAGCAGCCGTTCTTAAAAGAATGATAACACAAGCATTTCCCCCTCGCCTGATTTCAAAAGAAATTACAAGGTGCCCCAGAGCAGTAGCAAGCCATTTGGGTGGGTCCCCTTTAGGTTTAGCTAATGCTCAGGCCAGAATCATTTGACAAATTCACCAAACCCAGACTTACTTCTCCTCGCCAAACTCAAATCTCCCAGGACCATTCCTCAGCAGATTGCCATTTATCCATTCAGGAATATGTCCTTTGACCTTTGCTGGGATGGGCTGGGGGGTCTCCTCTACTGTCTTCAGTAAGGGCGAAATGCATTGCAAAGTGGGCAAAGTGGTTTGCTCTTTTGATGGGCTGGGCAGGGATCTCTTTAAACCTGCAAAGAAAGCAGTGACAACAAAGAGCAAGTAACTAAGATTTTCACTTGAATGAGCAGAAAGTTGCTAGAGCTTGAGTTTGGGTATCTAGAACATTTGGCATCCTGCAAGCAGCCAATCTGTACCAGATACTCGAACTAAAGCTCTGCTCCCATAATACCCCACACATCCACAGAGAGACGAAAATCCAGTGGAGTTAACTTTACCTAGTTAATCCATTAGAGACACCTGTTCTGCAGGCAAAAGGAGGTAATAAAATGGGCAGTTTTCTTAGGGTCTTTCTTCTGTGCTGTGACTAGTGGTTCACCATCAAGCTTTATAAGCATTATTGATGCTACTGTATGCCCACATTTTATCCTTTTTTATTTGTGAAATGAGAAAAGTGTTTTGCAAAGTCCTTGACTGCAAAGGCTTTTGTATGCGTAAAACATGCAAAGGAAAGCAAGGCCAATACAGCACGGAGCAAACAGCATAGAAGACAGAGGACAAAGACTAGCAACATCCATTGCTTTGAGGTTTGAAATATGATAAAAGGTATGGTTCACTTCAGCTCCATGCCAGCAAACTGGATAGAGTGGATGCAAGGATTACTATATGTTAGCCAATATCCTTTACTATGCCATCATGGCCATATTCTCTGGCATTAACAGCTGTGAACTAATTCTGTGTTAAAAGAATTGCTCACTGCTTGCTTGCAGATGAAATCACTTACGGATGAAGTCACCAGTGCAGCAACATACGATTTAACAAAAAGTCTTATCCAGGCCCAGTCATGTTCAATACTACTTCAGACACCCCTGTCTAGGAATTCATCTGAGCTGGATTTAACCAAGGGTTTCTGAAACAGTGTTGAAAAACTGCGCTATGAGGTTCTTCACAGTAACCAACAGCATTGTTTGCAGCTAAAGGTAATGCATGGTTTTCCTAATGCTGGCCATTTCACAGTGAAGAAATTTTATACTACTAGTATTCCTTTCAGCCTGAGTAGTTAGCCAAAATTCAAGATCTCCCAATGATGGAATTTAGAAGAGGGGATACATCATGGCATCAGGTTCCTTAAAAACAAAGAGCTGTTCTTAAACAAAACTTTAGACATCCTCCACTGAATTTAAATAAATAAGAAGTTTTTCTACCCGTAGTACAAAGGCTTTTCTAAGAGAAAGACAAAAAAAAAAAGCAGCAAGGCAGCTCACTAAAAAGAACATCCCGGAGAACATCCCAGAGGATTCCCAGTGCTCTACTGTAAATCCAGGCAAACCATAGCTTGCTAAACAAACAACAAAATAATAGTTACAAACATGAATTCAAAGAACCCTAAGTCTTGGAAGAATACAGGCTGTCAAACACAGGTTGTCATGTTTTCTCTCTACACTGCACATGGAGGACTTTGCCAAGTTGGCAGCATTTGAAATGCAGTATACCAGAAGCTCAGACTATTGAAAGGTGCACAGGTCAGTTCTCAAACTCACCAGGACAATCCGATTTCAGAAGCTCAAGAAGGTAATCACTAGCTTTTCCCCTTGCAGACCTCCCCCCTCCCTGCCAAAAAAAAAAAAAAAAAAAAAAAAGGAAGTGATGTAGAACACAAATGAAACTGAACTGAAATATACTGACAGGGAAAAACAAAGCAGATTAAACAGATTTACCTGCAAGGATATAAGCAATAGGAGGAAAAGGTCATTTCTGATGTAGTCTCTTTTTTGCACATTGGCTGCAATATCTCCCCTTACTAGGATAAAAGCATAAATGAAGCGTGAAGAGAAGGGAATGCTGTGTGCTAACAGCACACAGTTATTAGCTCCAGTAGCCTGGCTTGCAAAGCCTCATCAACACAAGGATTGTTTTGGCAATCCATTTAGCTACAAAGGGGGATTTATCTAGAAAGTGTCCAGGCTGCTGCTTTCCCTCCCAATGCTACCACCTCCTCGACTAGCACAGGCTCCATTTCCGCAGGTCGGTGGAGTTGTTCTGCTGCCCTGCTCCATCCTCACCATTAGACTACTTAGCCCTGAACTAAACCAGAACTGATGAAGATTTAGGCACAAGTGAAACACTGATAGACAAGGACAGCGTGGCATACAGAAGTCCATTCCTGAACCAGTTCTAGGACAGAAGAAAAAAAAAAAAAAAAAAAAAAAGATTCCAGTCAGATAATCAAACTCCACCTGAATTTTGAGGGAGCTATTTGTTCTGGTTATACCACTCACTTTCACCACTGCAGATGCTTGTTCTAGCCTACCTTCTTTAATCCAAGTAAGTGAATTTACACAGGTTGCACAATTTATCCGTGAACCCCTGAAACCACGTATTCACACCTAGAGGAAACATGCTGTTTCAGAGCAGGAGGTTATCTGTATAAGAACTGTGCTGGCACACAGCATTTGCCTGAGCTTGCTTCTTTAGGACAGCTTGAGACAGAATGGGTGTTAGGCATGCAGGAAATTGAATTGCAAGATCCCTTCAATGTAGTTCTCTGGCTTGTCAATCCTCAAATCCTCCTTTAGATCTTTAATATGGTAAGTCAGCTAGATAAAGAATTCAGGCTGCAGGGCTAAAGCAATTAACCTCAAACCACCAACATCCTCTCCCTCTTAAAATTCAATTAAGTTCTGATTAAATCCTATATGAAGCACTTAACCTGATCCCAACATGAGTGCTCCATAGTATTTCCTTATATAAGGAACAGAAGGCTTTTCATATCAACTGGTACCTGATTTAGTGACTGCCATCAGTATTTGCAGAAATACAGTTTTCGTAGGTTGAGTGAAAGTTGGTGAAGATGTAAAAAAAAAAAAAAAAAAAAAGTAGAAATAAAAATAAAATTTAAAAAAATGAGAGCAACATGTTCCTAAATAGAGATTTTTTTCATCTAAGCAGAAGCAACAATGGCATAACCGAGGATGGAGCAACAGAAGAAGATACTGGAGAGCAGCATTATTACATATGGAAATTTAGGAAGATATTCTTCACAAATAAGCCTGAACAGGACTGCCAAACACCTCCTTGGTCATCTCTCATCCCAGTTGCTGTCCCAGAAAGTTCTATTTGAAGTCAATCTTAAAAGTTACTGTGTTTCCTGGCTCTTAACTTCTGTTTGGAAGACTGCTTTAGAACCCACTGCCCAGGTGATAAGAAAAACGCTATGAATTTACAGAAATAAGTTATTAATAGGACAGACCATCATCCTCATTATTCTGTCAGCACTGCCAGGTGGCTTTGGTATTTCTCCCTCTCGTGTGTTTATCAGATGCTGTATTTAAAGAGAGCAATTATATCACTTCCTAAGCTAAGCAAACAAAGTTCTTTTAGCTTTCCTTCTCCTATTTCAAACCTGTCATTTACATGATCATCTTAGTAGTCCTTGAAACCTCATCTGGTTAGAATTCATCTTTCTTGACCTTGGATAGACCCAACTGTTTGAGAGATTTCTACAAAGCGTCTAAGAACAGGCTATATACAACAAGAACATGTACATTATTGCCCTGTACGATCAGACCACAGAGAAAACAAGCACAGCAAGACCATGTAGTATCTTTCCTCCTGGGAAGTGATCAAAGGAGATGAAGATCCTGACTGTAACACGTGCTAAATAGAATGCAGTCATGATGTCCAGATGAGTCAGAACAGAAGTTTTCAGAAACATAACAGGTCATTCTAGGAAATTTCTGAAAAGGAGGGAACAAAAAGGGGGGTCAGGAAGGAAGCAGGTTTGCTCTCCTGAGTTGGTTATGAAAAGATTCAGGACAAGAAACAAAAGACAAAAGTAAGCAATTACCTCCGCTACGTTCAGCACAACACACAAAAAAAAAAGACTCTTCCAGTTTCATTATGTAGACCACCTCATTATTACTGACCCCTGGTCAGATCTAGGAACAAGAAGGTTGTCTGGAGATTTCCTCAGTGACCATCACCTACAAAGCAATGCAACATTTATGCACTTCGGGTGGGCAGGTGAATGGGTGCTTCTTTGCAGGGACTTAATGCAACCTACCTTCTGTTTCTTTCCTTTTGTGATGAATCATTATTTTACAATATACTGAGACTTGATCAGTAGCAGAAAACAATGCCACAGACTAATTAGCATGTGGAGCAAGACCAGAAGGACTTAGTACAGCATATCTCTCCCTGTCAGAAATGGAAAGGCTGGCATTCATTCAAAAAAACAAGCTGCTACAATACCTATGGCAAGACAGTACAGCACAATACAATACAAAATGAGTACTTTACAGGATATTGATTTGTTGCGAATCTTTGAGTCACTATAACTGTGTTTAAATTTAAAAAAATAATAATAATAAAAACTACACACACACAAAATCACAAACAAATCCATACCTGCCTAGCCTATATTCCTTCCCTAACAAAAATAAATCTGAATAAAACCCACCTGAGTCTACCCTCCAGATTTAATCATAGTTTAATATTAAAAACTGCTCCTACTCTGAAATGCACTAAGCAGATAAAGTACAAACACTTCCTATTTGAAAGCACTGGTCATGAGCTATTATAATAAAGGCATATTGCCATCAGATAGGATCACTTCTAAATGTTTAACTTAAATGCTCTAAATGTTTAACATCTAGCTTCCCAAAAAGATACCAATCTCTGAAAAAAAAAAAAAAACATTGTTTTTTAACATTGAGCAACAAATAACTAAAGTAACTGACTCTGCTAGCACTAAGGAACAGCTTTTCTGTGCCCTTTATAAGACAAAGCCACAGTTGTTCAGGCTACAGACCAAGATGGAAGAACTTGAATAAGCAACAAATCAAAGGCACTACACTCGCAGTGGTACTTGATATACTTGTTTGAGCATAATACCTGCAAAACAGTGCAAGATTTTAACCTGCTAGCTCAAAGAACTTTTTTCTGGGTTCTAATTTCCATGCTACTTCAAACCCTTAAAAACAGGATTAGTGTCTAAACTTAATTTGGCATATCAGAGCAGAGGCAGAGCCAAATACAGCGTTGTACTATTTCCTCAGATCTTTCCCAAAGACTGTAAGCTATTTCTGCGTAATTATCACAGCCTATCATTTTCATGTGCTGTTTCCATTCAAGTAGAGGTGTGCCACAATTTCTCTGCCTGTCACAAACTGACATCCTAGCATGGATTATTCACATCCAGAAGCTGTGGAACCAAGGACAAGGATCTTTAAAAAAAAAAATAAAAGTTTCTGTACATTAAGTAACCCATGTGTTTTGGGTAGAGCAGCAATGAATCAGAAAATAAATTATACTTGAACAATGATGGGTGGGTCAGAAAATCTTAACAGTGGACAGAAAATATTTGCTAGGCTTGAAATTGCAATCACATTGAATATAGCAAATCCACTTTCATTTTAACATACATATTTAAATCCAAGGCACAGGGGTCCCTAACGTTTGTCTCCACATGCAACTGCATAGTCTGACTCAGAAGGACATATAGGACCAGACCAAATGGCAGACCAGTAAAAAGAATGCTCACAGCTGGAATTCCTCGAGCAGAGGAACTCTAGCTCCCTGAGGTCTCACAGAAATTCAGAATAAAGAATAACTGTGCAGCTGATCTGGAAATCTTCTGGCGCAAAATGTGGGCCTTGTTATCATCCCTGTAAATTACAGATTGGAACAATAAGGCAAGCAAAATAGCTTTCTCCTACCCGTCTCCCACCCCACATCAAATTGAACTGATGTTGCTGTAGCTATTCATTTCCAGCCTTTGCCAATGCTGAATCACCAGGGCTGATACTCAGCTCACTAGAGTCTCACACTGATTACTGAAGTTCTTGCACTTGCCTTGTGTCTGCTGGGAAGTCCCCATACATGACTCCTCGTTCCGTCTAGCCTGTAGGTTTCCCATTGTCAGGGACTCAGCCACCCACTTCCTTGCTAACAGGCAAAGAAGAACATAAGAGAAGTAACATAAAACACAAGGAGAAAGAAATGGGGAAAAGGAGAGGAAAAAGACATGCCAAGGAGAGGTAAGGCAGAAGAGAAACTGTGAATTGTGCATATACTTGCATATGAAATACTTGTTGATTCCCTAAATACACCTATAGAAATAAATACTTATAAATACTATACTTCAGGGGCCTTTTTTTTTCAATGACATGAAGGAAGTGTAACATTTTCTTTCTTCAATACTGATTTACATAGCCCAGTCCTTGGAACACTTTAGAACGACACCACGAACTAGAAGAGAGTAAACTTTGGCCAGTCATGGAAAATATAACAAATGGAACAAACTTAATTCACACTTTTTTTTCCTGATATTATCACTTTTTCACTCAAATGCTTTAACAAAGTAGTGCTGGGGAGAGAAGGGGAGGGGTTCTTTCTCATTGTTCAACATTCTTACCTTTTAGCTAAGTTGAGATAATGCTATATCAGCAAGCCTTTTCAAAAAGACCTTACTAAAAGTCGGAGAAAAATTGTAATTTCCACAAAGATACAAGAAATGATGCAAGGAAAAATTCAGGCATTTCATGTTAATCAGATAATCAAAAAGAAAAGTATTTACATTCCTATGCAGTCCAGTTTAAACACAACGAAAGAAGCAGGGTTCAGGAGAAGTTAGCAAAGAACCCCAATATAAACTAGATTATGCAGTCCATGTATAAATGCACAACATGACATGCCTCACACCAACTTATTTACACATGCAGTGGAAAAAAAAATCTCCTGGACTGTTCCTAAACTTGCATCCATGGACGATGTGCACTGGTGGCACACAAAAGCAGATGGGAGAGCCTTTCCAAGCTTTGGGAATCAACCCTTTTATTCTAAACGGGAGGAAAACCATCATCAATAAAAACAAATTGGAAAGGAGAGATTCTGGTGAACTGACCTGCTCTGTATTATTTTCCTATTTTACAGTGGCAGATCTCCCTCTCTTAGTCAGAACAAAAGACAGATCGAATTGTGTAATGATGGCACAAACTGCAGAGTGCTGTGGGAAGGCAAAATCCCATGGCACAATTTCCCACTTGTACGATCAAAGCTTCATTAATGTCACAGCCCTAAGCAATCCTCTCCCTCTCACAACCCACTTACACATCTCACAGCAGCCTCCCTTGCAGAGAGAATCTGCTGCCGACTGGCTTTCCAGCTCTAAACCATCCGTATCTGCTAATAATCCGAGAGAATCTGTGCAGTGTACTTGCCTCTCCCGCTTACCTTTTCAGTAAATAACAGAATGCTGGCTCCCAACAAACGTTTTGAATTTGCTTAGTTACTCATTCTTGATCGTTAGAAAGAAGTTCGCTCTACCGACCGACCTGTGCTAGCAGCAGCACTTAACAGCAGATCGACAGAAAACCCCTTCCAAGATGATGGGATAGAAGGATTTGTTTGTTTATGCATTTTACCTGGAATGAATTGCATCAGGGAGGAGAGGAAATGCAGCAAATTAGCGAGCAGGATGCTGACAGCCGACAACAGGATTTTGGAAAACATTTTCTGCTCTGAAGGCATCAGGTCGCAGATGGTCTGGAAAGGTACCGCTGCCAGGACGAGCAGCGTGCAGCAGAGCACTGGTGGCTGCGGAGAGCTGCTTCAGAATAAGAGCCGGCAGGGAGGCTGCCAGCAGCAGGAGCAGCAGGAGCAGGGCAGCAGCGCGGCAGCCTCGGGCCCCTGCCCGGCCAGGGAAGCGAGCATCTCCCGGCGTGGGGCACAGCCCGCGGTGTCACAACGGGGGGAGCTTCTCCCCTTGCCCGGGGGATGCAGGGAGCAAGTCGCGACCATTTGGCACACGCACTGCGATGACTGCGGCTGTTTTCTTTTTATTAAGTGGCTCCCAGAAGCTGTCCCTCGGTGGAGAGCGAGGCAGCATACCCAGCACTCAAGGTAACCCACTGTCCTTCAGATGGGACAGATTACTACTCATCCTAAATCTTCTGTTGCAAATTAAGCTGATTTCTTCCTGTCCTTTCTACAAGACACAGCAAACAGCTGATTACTGTCCTTTTTATTACTTATGCTATCATAACATTCCCCTGTTTTCTGTGTTCTCTAAACTTAACTCCAGTCTTTCCTAATAGATCACCGTTTCTTTGTCCATTATTATTCCTGTCTCCCACTCTGGACTCTTTCCACTCTGGTTTTAATTCTCCATCTAGGAGCTAACTAGCACAGAGTAAAGCAGAACTACGCTTTTGCCTTATCCACTAACCTTTAGTTAACACATCTCAGCTTCTTTTTCCCCACACAACATCATATAGACTGTAGCCATCGCTCTGCTTTGTAAGTAGCACACAATCCCCCTTGCTAAGCTTAGTGTTTTTCTCCCCCTTTTTAATTTTTTTTTTTTTTTTAATAAAATTGATCTTGATTTCATGAGTTTTCCATCTGATTGAGATGATGGCAAATTTTCAATGTACATTACTGCTAGCATCTGCCACCCCGCATAGCTTGCTGATACTTGAAAATTAATGGTATTCTCTCACGTCGTCCTTCTAAATCACTCACGATAATATGGAATAGGCCAGGTTTGATGCAGATCCCTATAGGATGCCAGCTAAACTGAACTTTCCAGGAAAAGTGAGACTGATTCCTTTGATCAACTTTTTAGCTCATTCTATGGCCCCTACTTGTTGACTGTTCTTATCTATATATATAGATATATATATCACGCAAAACACTGGCAGTTCCCTTATATCAAGGTATACCCCACCTATTATTTTTCTATATCTATTAAGTTTGCTACTCCAATCCAAGTGTGTATTTGATTGTTTTTGTGGACTCTTCCCTGCTGCTTTTGAAGTGATTAAGAAAATTGGTACAGAATCTCCACAGGATGAGAGTTAGATTGATCGATCTCTGATTTTTTGTTCTCATTTTTCCAGCTTTTAACCCTGATAATGTAAGAGACTCACTCTGGTCTTTGCTAGTACTACCTTCGTCAGGTTTTCAAAAGACAATTCAAAGAAAAAACTCGAGGTTTTTTAGATTAGCTGAATTGAATTTAGACTGAATTTCATATGCCTTAAATAGATCTATTACCTATTCAATCTTGTATTTTTCCATTATGATCCATGTACCTACACCTACGCTATTTCAAGGCAGTTTCATTTTAAGTGAAAAGTCAATAATACCCTTTTCTGGGTAAAGATGATTGGTCCCTGAATACCTCAGCCACATCTGCATTATTTGTTGTTCTCCATTTCAGCTTTCAGATAATAGCAGAGCAAAGAGATGAACTGAATACTAGTTTCTCATCACTTAAAATTTCTGGATTCTGAAAGTACTCACAGCAAGCTCAGAAATGCAAGAGAATCACCGCCAAAATTCCCCGTGACTTCAAGAGAATCAGAACTTTGCCTCAGATGCTTCCACAATTTCTAGAAAATCCATTTATATTCTGTTACTGATCTGTCATCTTAGACGTTCTTGGTAATTTACTAAGGCACTGCAGCTTAAACAACAGGGGGAGAAGCTTAAAGAAAACGTAGTTACCAGCTGAGCTTTGCTGATCAGATTTGGCAGCTTTAAAGCCAATTAATTTTCAGTTCAAACCTCCTTCAGTAAAACTGAAAAGCGGATAGTGATGGGAGAGGTGCCAGGAGGACTCCATATGAAGCTCATTCCTCAGAGAGAGAATGAACTTTTAGCTTCATTTCAGAAGATGAGAGTAAGAAAATTGTTTTTTTCTCCCAATAAATATTGAAATACCCCAAGAGAAACAATAAGCCCAGGAACATCACTATCAATGTAGGCAAATTGGAAAACACCAAAATTATATTTTGTAATGGTTTAGAAGATAAACAGAGTATGAGTATTCCCACATAAACAGATATTGAATAGCACACTGAAAGGCAAGAAACCTTGTTTATATTTTTAAAGTAAAGTAATTATGGAAGAATTCCTTTTAAATGGGAAAAGAATTATGTACAAAAGCAACCAGTAAGTGGGTATTTCCACTGCTGAAATGTCATACAAAGCTTTGAATGACTGCCTTTTAATGAGCATAATCACACTGTTCACAAGTTCACCCAGGCTACTGTATCCATGCCTAGTGAGTTTACTTTTAATGTCTCTTCAGACTCTAAAATCCTTTTACTATGACAGAAATCCCACCATAAATTATACCATATTACAAACAAGCAGTGTAACATAATGAAAACCAATCGTATAAGAAGTCACTGTAGAAAAGCAAGTCATCTTTGAGAGAGGTATGTTGAATTTAACTGCATTTGAATGTCAGATTTAAGCAGTTCTCCATTCTAAGAGGTGCAGACTGACTAGTTTTATCGGATTTTATGAAGTTTTTAAATGGAGCAGACCACTACACAAGTAACAGTACATATCTGTGCTCTTTTGAGCCCCTAAAGGAAGAAACTTGCACTATGTGACCCAATGGAACTTCTAAGTTGTGCATCTTATTAATCTTTGATACTAGCACAAGAGCTTTACAGCCTATATATATTAGCCATGCAAACTAAATCTAATGATCTGAATCTATCTGATCAAAAAAAGTTGCACGATTTTGCTAAGCACAAACAGATAAAATGCAGCAAGGCTCTTTTTGAATTTGACAAAACAGACAGATATTTAAGTCATTAAAGTTGCAATAATTTTATTTAAATGCTTATATAAGTTACTTCAGGTAGATTTTCAAATTCAAACACTTCACAGATGACAATTTTAAACTTCGCCTTTAATAATTATTGTTTAGATGATTATTCTACAGACACCGAGTACAATATTCTAGAAAATTTAGCTTCCAAAAACTTCTCTTTTTCTCCCACTTTCTTGCATTTGAACAGAATTGCAGAGACCAATTACAAAATTACCAGACTCTAGTAAAATATGATGTATACCAGTGGTGAGATTTTTAAAAGTCTTTAGATGCTAAATATGCAGATAGTCATCTTATGGGATTTTAAGAAATTCCTAAGCATGTAAGGTGCTTACATCCGTAGGCACTTTGAAAATCCTACTAAGTCCATATCTGCATCTTTAGATACCTTGGAAAATCTCTTCCTAGGTGTCCAGTTTCTCTCATTTGTTTTAATTTGATTATTAGTATTAGCTTGACAGACATCACATTCAGTCGGGACTTGTATCTACCTTCCTTTCTGCCTTTTAAGTCCAAAAAGATTTAAAGAAAAAATTAACGCACAGCACTAAGAGAAAGATATATTTATCTATCTTATGCTAGCAACAGGATTATCTAGCTCTTTTCTTTTACATTGGCCTCACAATTAGTACAAGTAATGCTTTATACATTTTATGCTTCATCTTTTAACCGAATGAAATGACACGAAAGAGAAATTGTTCAAAAACTCTATAATCACCCTTAAATACACTGGATATACAGCAAACAGTACTGATGTATCAAAATAATAACAACAATAATAAAAGAACAGTGTAATTCAAGATAGAGGTAACATTATCTTTCATTTATTGATATTACCAGCAAAGTTTTGATTATATGCTTTTATGATTATATTAAAATGACCTTTTTTCATTTGGAAAGATGTAGGTATTGAAATATATATTCAAATTAAGACTTTATACATCTTTATACATTTCCCAAAGTAATACTCTTAATAGAACTCTCCTGTTTCTTAGCTGATCTCTTCAATCTGTTTATGCTCTGAGACAAAAATAAAAATATGATTTCAGATACATTCTACTACAATTTTAGCATCAAAAGTTAGTTTTCTAAGCATGGAAGTACAGGGACAGCCTACACAATGAGTCAAAAAGAAAAGATGTTCTAACCTGTAGAATCCCTTGGAGTGGTAGGATTTAAAAGGGATATTTAGTGCCATGTTTACTGTCACTACTCTATATATTGCATATGCTTACTTATTTGAAAAATAAGATGCTGTTTAAATTGTTGAAAGTTTCCTGAATTAGAAATACTTACAGAAGATATTTATGAAACATTCATTATCACATTCACCATGGTTTTTACAAAGTTTTGCTCTGTATTTCTGCAGTCTAACAGACTCCATTCAGCTTTGCAGACTATTTGCAATCACAGTGAATCTCTGTTTCAGACTCTCCCTTTTCTGTTTTAAGTGGTTTTCTAGGGTCCTTGCTTCTTTCAAGATTCCATCAAGTTCTTGGACATAAGAAGCATCCATTGCTGCTCTCTCACTTAATTGAAAACAAAAACAAAACAAAAATGACCCACAACTGAAGTTAAAATTAATACTGAAACCAGTAACTGCTTTTATGCTTTACTTAAGTGTGCAGTCTACCAATACTCAGTTTCTGACCAATTTATCTGTTCTCTATTGTAACAGAGAAAAGCACTTTTATTTCAAGATCTATGGTTTATAATTTTCACCATATGTTTTTATATACAGCCATGGTAATCAATCATACCAAGAAAAGTTAGAAAGAAGTGCTGTATAAATAGGACAGTTAACTTGCCTTAAAATCTGGGCATATTTTGATAACAAGTTCTTAATTTCTTTGTTCATCTCTGTTAAAAGGAAAAAGTAATTTTATTTTAACAGTTGAATGAATCTTCATCTCGACATCCCATTAATTAATTCAGTAGTTACTTTAAGTATATTTAATACATCACCAGTTAAAACCTCTTCCAGTGGTTCAGGTTTGTAAAGGGACTGGGAGCTCTCAGAAAAAGCCAAGTCTGTTTTGTCAGTGGAAGACAACTGAGGATTCTCTGTGGCTTCATTCTAGTAAAATACAATAAATTAATAAATAAATAAACAGATTCTAGGACTTGAAACATGCTCAGCTTGTCTGATCAAATTTAACTGAAAACAGCAAAAAGTTTCAAAAAGATCTCAACTGTTTTCACAGAAAGCCAAGTGCTGGTTCCTGTGCCAACGCCCTCTGTTAAGAGCAAGCACAGCATCACTATACTAGGGTGTGGCTGGAAAATCCTAGGATTTTTGCCTCTATCAGTAAAATCTGGTGCACTTCAGTAGTTCACTCTCGAGAGGCCCTACGTAACCATGTTGCAGTGCACACCCCATTTTGTTGATCTTCAGTCTGAGAAGGTTCCTCACAGAAGTCATCCTTGTTCCCCTGTCAGCAGAGAGGACAGAACACCTTGTATAAGGGACCAAGGAGAGCCATGGGGCTCTCTGCCCCTTTCTGTGACAGGAACTCGCAGCAATGCCAGAGCAGCAGCTGCAGCAATGCCAGAGCAGCAGCTGCAGCATGCCTCGCTCCACTGAATCATAGAATGAATCATAGAACGGGTTGGGTTGGAAGGGACCTCAAATATCATCTACGTGTAGTTCCAACCACCCTGCCATTTTCAGGGACACCACCCACTAGATCAGGTTGCCTAGGGCCTCATCCAACCTGGCCTTGATCACCTCCAGGGATAGGGCACCCACAACCTCTCTGGGCAATGTGTGCCAGTGCCTCACCACCCTCTGAGTGAAGAATTTCCTCCTAACCTCTCATCTAAATCTCCTCTCTTTTAGTTTAAAACCATTCCCCCTCATCCTGTCATTATCTGATTGAGCAAAGAGTCACTCTGCATCTCTTTTTAAGCCCCTTTTAAGTACTGAAAAGCTGCAACGAGGTCACCCGGGAGCTTTCTCTTCTGTAGGCTGAACACCCCCACTTGCAGTGAGCTCGTCCCTCACTGGGGCTGCAAGGGCGAGACCCTTCCTCACACGGAACTGCTCACCTCCATCTCTTTTTTACGTTTACTTCTATTCTCATCGGATTTTTGTGCGTTGCTTGTCATTGTTACCTGATTAGAAGAAAAAATAAATAAATATGTACAACATTCAGATTTTGCGAGCAGTTACTGGGTGTAACTACTGGGAAATAAACCTGCACAGACACCTGACAAATGTGCGACCAACACCTCTGTGACCGCTCCACACACAGCACCTGAGAGGGCTCCGCGTCCCGGGGTGGGCAGTGGGGGCTCCCTCAGGGAGATGCCGCCCCCCCGAGCTCCCCTCAGGGCGGCTCCGGGGTCTGGCGGCCGTTGGCGGCCGTTAACGGCCGCCGCGAAATGGCGGCGGCAGAGGGGAGGAGAAGAGGAGCTGGCTCCTGAGGCGAGGAGAAGCCGTGCCGCCGGCTCAGGCGGCCGAGGGAGGGGTGTCACAGCCCGGCCACACGCCTGGGTTATCCCTGGGCCCACGAGGCCGCCCGTAGGCACCGTGTAGTTGTGTCAGGCACTGGGACAGCGCTGGCAGTGTCTGTCGCAGGTGGCATGGCAGTGGGAAGCAGGGGCTGCTTGCGGGTGTCTAGGCCAGATGGACCCCTTTCAAAAATTTGGAAGAGCCCGCAAATGCATAAATCTGAGCAATTACATCAGACCTATAAGACTAGGCTACTTCCAAGACAAACGAGGCTTTTCTATAAAATGGAAAAAAAGATTGCATTTTCCTTACAATGTAGGTAAACAGTGTACTGTTTCATTAGGAAGTGTCTGAGTCAGATAGTGTGGTGAGGTTGCTTGCTTACAGCAGCAAGAGGCTGGCCACCACGATCCGGGAAACCTTCAGCATTACACCTCATGTTCTTAGTCCAAAACGTTCAACACCATTCTTCTGCTGCCTTCCTAAACCTCAGGTTGATGAGCTACAGTGAAGAAAATAGTCACAAAATGTGAAGTTACGTTGGAGTACAGGGGACTTTTCATGCATCTTTCATTTCTGGTTAAGAGAACAGATCTTAACGTTACACGTTTTATCCATATATCCTCTGAAAGTCAGAACTCAGGGTAAGAAGTGAAACTGCTGAAAGAACAAGAACTAAGCACTTCCTCAAAATAGAAGCAATATTCAATTCACTGTCATGGCCCACTTCGTGAAACTCTCCAAAAATATTGAAGAACCCTATCTAACATTATAAAATAGATACAAAAAAAATATGCCAATTAAATATTAAGTTGTTATTAATATATTAATATTTCTACTAACAGACCACCTGACTTATAATAAATGAACTATGTGTTGTTTTTTTTTTAACCACTTCCTGTATCTTATGGATGTGATAGTCTATGGAAAGAGGTCAGAAAAAAATAATAAAGAAAAAAGAAAAAAGAAGTCTAAGCAATTACTATAAAAGTAGTTCCTGTTCCTTTAAAATTAGAGATATCAAAATAGCAGGAGAAATGAAAGCTTAAGACTTAAAATAAAAAGAATTGTTATGAGTTAGACCCCAGCCCTTAAAAATGCAAATATGTAAAGACTAAGAGGAAAAAAAACCTCCAATTTGCTAAATGACCTAACTGAATTTTTACTATCTCAAAGGTTGAAACAACAGACCAATTTTTGTTAATACAGGATTAACAATATTGGCTGACTGGCACTTTTTTTTTTGGTGCTTTTGCACAACCTTCTGTACCAAGTACAATATTATTTAATATTTCACTAGCGATCTGCATGTAAATTTAGACTTAATAATGAAAAAATGCAAAAGAATAAATAATAATTACAACATTAATTTTATATATATGTTAATGAAACAAAATGTTAGGTATCTGGGAAAGAGAGACATAAGCAGTACCACCCAACTGGGGGGCTCTCCTGAATAAAGCTCTGGTTTCTGAATTATTAAAAATCAATTAAAAGTCAATAGAAGGAAGACAAGATTCGTGAGTATTATTTTAAGCCAAAAGAAAATTATTCAGAGGGAGATGCTTAAAGAAGTGAAACTTTTTATTTTCATTGAAAGAAACCAAGAGTCAATTTGATCGTACTTTATAACTTCAGAGGAAGGAACTATCTGTTACATAATAGCTATCGGGAAAACTTACAGGAACCAACAATCAGAAGCAGAAATCAGTTATATTTTAAGGGACGTGTGTGTGTATTACTGCAAGAACCAACCGTTCAAGCAGAATGCCAAGAGAAATGATAGAATTACAGCTGTTATATATTAAAATAATCTAGGTCTAATTGTTTAAACCAGATCTGGAGATCTCTTTGGTATAGGTTAAGGTGAACAACACACACTGTGAATGCCTTGTAACAAAACAAGAAAATGGAAGAGGATAATATAATATTGCTCTCTGATGTGAATTTAGTGTGATTGAGTGCCTATAAATAATTACACTTATTATCTGAAAGCAGTAGCTACCAAAAATTTATTTTTATCTGCCTGAAACATGAAGTTTTACTCCGTGGAAAGTATATTCCAGTAACTAGGCAAAGAAAAAATCTGCCTCCTGAGAAATACTCTGCAACACCTGCATTCCTCTGCTTTTTATAATTTATTCTAGATCAATTTAATTAGTTTCTTTCAACAATTTCAAAGAAAAAATACATTTCTGCAGCTAGCACGTGGTTTTTATCTTAACCTGTTTGTGAGGTACAGACAAGAACCACAGTCATTAATAAAATAGACAGTACTTCTATTTCACAATTATTAGCTCAGAAGGGATATTGAAAGACACCCCTTTGGCCTCAGAAATACCTCCTTCGGTTTAGGGTATAGCCAGGAACACATCGCCTACAGACGGGTACAGCTGCCCCGCTGAGAGACCAGCACGGGGACAGGGGAACAACGGCTCAGCTTGCGTTGTCGTCTGCTCTACCGCTTTATTTTTTTTTTTTCCTCACCGCCCAGTACTAAAAATGTATTGAATCCTACAAACTATGGAAAATATCGGCGAATAATTCGATCCCGGGTTTGTTTTCTTGCTTTTATGTCCTACCGCTCCACGGTACTTGCCGCTGCAGGGACTGCAGCTCCCGCCGCCCACGGGGCAGCCGTGCCTCCTGCGAAACACCCCGGCTGGGGCTGGGGCAGCTAAAAGAACCCTTCCAGCCAGCACCAATTTATTTATTCCCAATTAATAAGGACTTGCGAAGCAATTCACGTGCTGGTGCAAATTAGGAGATATTCATTCACCTGTTTTTAACTGTCAGCTGTATGTTTCTGGCTTTTCCTTTTCCTTAAGAGCTGCCAATATTTCTCCCCTGTGGTTACACCTCTACGGAGGGTGATCAGAGGGAGGACTTCGCAGACAGCAGCGATGTATTTCTTGCTGCTGCTTTGGTAAAGAGCCCGAGGCACGCAGCATGCCTTAGGTCCGAGACTGGCTTCCCTACAGCAGTCAGCGTTTAGGGGCGAGTGTGCAGAGAGGGAAGGAAGGGCTGCCTGCTGCCGGCATCGTGCCGAGAGCCTGGGGAGGGTAACTTGCTGCCGTGGGAACGAGCCCTCCTCTGACAGCATCGGCGTGAGGTGGAGGGAAGAGAGAGAGAGAGAGAGAGAGAGAGAGAGAGAGAGAGAAAAAAAAAGTGTCCTTCGTAACCTCGAATTTGCGTGATTGGCTTTCTTCTTAGGGGAAGTGCCACCCCTACATGCCGACGCGCACAAACGCTCCAGGAACCGAGCCCCCCGCCCTGAAATCCCCTCCCGCTATCGCCAGGAGCCTCGGGAGGAGCGAGGCGAGCCCCGAGCCCCGGCAGCGCTCCCGGCTCTGCTCCTGTCCCCACGGACACGCCTGGACCCGGGGCCGGGGGCTTGGCTCCCCTGGGGGTCCCGCAGCCCCTCCGCACCGCTCCACCGCCCCCAGCACTAAGGTAAGGGCGCTGCCGCCCGGGGAAGGGGCGGTGGGTGCCTCGTGGGAGTGGGGCACCCCGAGATCCGGGGGATGGCTGCTGTCCCTGATCCCTTCTGGGGGCTGTGGAGCTGCCCCTGCCCCTGCTGCCCCCGCCGCCCCTGCCCCTTCCCACTGGGTGAGCAGGGATCCCACCCGCACCCTCTGCTCGGCAGGGAGTCCCTGTGCTGGGTTTACCCGCCAAAACGAGGGCCATCTTTAGTCCTTTATCCATAAATCCCGCTTATGCTTTCCCCGCTGCTTTAGAATAATAGTCCTCGACTTCTTGGCTCGCTCAGCTATGTGAGGCTCGTGCTGGCTGGTGGCATGGTATTTCATTTCAAAGGCTTGTGTGTGTGTGTGTTCAGAAAGGAGGGTGCCGTCCTCTGCCATGAACCTGGCTGTCTCTTCCACCCCAACCAGCTAGTGCTATACAGGCTACAAAAATGAGGAAAAGAATGGCTCCCAAATACATTCCTTAGTGTGCTCTTTCTGGAGGGACAAGGAAGTCACCATGATTCCTCCCCACCAATCCCTAAGGCAGACTAAGTTGCTCAAGTGTATTTGCTTTATAATTTTGTTTAAGTTGCGAAAAGGAGCCTTGGAAGTAAGCCAGATGCTCTGACTGCACAGTAAAATGATGGTGCAAGAGCCTGTTCTTCCCATTGTTTGCCCAGGTTTAATGCTACATTTGTCACTCCAGCAGCTAGCACAAGGGAAAAAATGCCTGGACGGGAAGTGGTAGGTTTGAATGGAGCCCTTCATGTTCTAGGCTACTTAGAACAACCATGTGCATTCTGTGCACTCTGCTGTGACTCTCTTCTCCCCTGCATAGTGCACAGCAAGACGCAGCTCCAGCTGAAGGCTTGCAGATGCTGGGCTCCCGACGGTTAGAGGCTGTGCTGCTGACTGTCACTCTGCCTGTTCCTGGGTGCAGCTGGCCAAACGTAGGGCGCCTATCACAAAGCCAAGCAAAGCAGATCTTGAAGATAGCAAAGTGAGCTGTTTATTTTCTGAAAGCGAAAAAAAGCATTTCAGTAAATCTCTTGCTCATTTTCCTAAGATGCAGACCAAAATGAAACAGGAAGGAAAGTGGCAACCTGCATTTCACAAAATTCAGTGGCATAGAAAAGGACATTTTAAAACTCTACTGCCAGAGAAGTGAAAGGATGTCGTATCTTCCTCTGCTGTCTATAACCTCTTTTTAACCTTTCCTTTAAGGATAGTAGATGCTGTTTTAATTTTGAAGAGGATATTATTTTTCTTTTTTTAAATAAATGCATTCTAGTGTTTATTTATTAGATTTATTGCTTCCAATAGCACTAGAATAGAGCAGAATTTCTGAAATACTTCTTTACAGCCCTAGTCAGGTCACTCCAGGTCACTTTTGTTTTATTTTGTATTTTTTTTCTCCTGATGCACTGCCAGAACTTAGACATGGAGAAGCCTGTGCTCTGTGAAGCAACACAGTCTGTTCAGGTGTATCTCTTTTCTGCCAGCATAGTTGGAAACTTTTAGATAGAAGAAAAGGGGTGAG
Organism: Anas acuta; assembly: GCF_963932015.1. Lineage (NCBI taxonomy): Eukaryota > Metazoa > Chordata > Aves > Anseriformes > Anatidae > Anas > Anas acuta. Next base: position 279,205 of record NC_089001.1, on the reverse strand, counting down.
TGCAGTCATAGGCAAGTGGAAGGGGTAGAGCAAATTTATGGCCATTGCCGTGCTGTTTTACACACTAATGGCTCTCAGTCACTGTGTCAAAAAGTTAAAGAACATGAAGTATAGCTGGCTGTTACCGGTAGGAGGTCAAGGACAAGAACAAAGCAAAACCAAATTATTTTTCTGGAGTTCCTGGAGGGGTTGTGTCTTGACAGTAGAGGCACAGTGCAAGCCTGAAGAATGCAGAATAAGGATCAAAACCTCTGAGGTGCAGAAGCTGCCTGGACTTTAATGATTAGTTCAGGGGTTTGGTGAATGACAGGTGTTTTTTCTGAATGCAAGCGTGCCTTTTCTTCCTCACTTTGCTCTGTGTCAGTCTTGAAAGAGAATAGCTGTGATACATTGGTAAAAATAAGGTTAAAATATCATAAGCACATCTCCAGTACTGCAAAACAGACTACATCTCTGCTTCTCTAGGCACCTGTACAAGTCCAGCTCAAGATGCACATGAATAGCTAATTTCAACATAATGTTTAGACTCTTTGGGCTGTCCTTACAGCTAATGGAAAGACACAGGCTATTCTAGGGGGCAGTCGAAGCAAGAATAAGTTTTGGGCATTCTGCAAGTTCTTGGTCACCATTCCAAGTCATTTCCTTATGAAAAATGAGAAACAGAAATGGCCGTGTGATAGTAAGACAATTTTTGCAGGCCTGAGAGAACAGAACTAATTTGATGAAATATGTTTATGGAGCTACTTATTAGCATTCCCACAGAAACAGAAAATGAGTTTGTATAATGTTATATATGGAACAATTATTTATTTAGTGAAATGTACTTTGGACCAGATCCTTTTTTCATGTAACATCACATAAATCAATGGAAAGTTTTATAAACTAGAAGAACTTTCAGGATGCTCTGTGTAATTCTAAATAATGGCAAAAGGCAACAGAGAAGGAAACCAAATGTCCTTCAAAAACTATTTTTCCAGATACAGTGAAATATGCTGTCACTAATGTGGTGCTGTGCATTAGAGGCAAACTCGCCCAAGAACTCCCTCACTGCACAAAGTAAGCATTGTTCCTAACCCTGAGCTCTCTTGTGTTTTTTGGCAGGGTGAAGATGAGCTGTGAATTGATGGTTGTGTGTGCAGTACAGCTTGGAGAGAACCTCTGCCTCTATTTTGCTGGTAATGATTACCCCCTGCTTAAAGAGACCAGGTGTTTCTGGTACCCGCACAGAAGATCAAAAGATGCTAGACAATTCAACCCTTTCCTTGGGCAGGCATCCCTGCTTCTGTGGACATGTTTGTAACCCCCAGACTACCTAAGCAATCCTCTAAGCTTATACTACTCCCACCGCTTTAGTAGAGCTACTGTTCTTTGATTATGCAGCCAGGCTGCTCAGTGCAAAAAGCACCTGAGTTTGTGATAGCTGTCCCAGTGAAGTAACAGGTCAGTACCATACTATTGGTGAACACCGTAAGCTTTCACTAAATTTCTCTGTTTGAACACTGATGAAAAATAACTCTTTTATAACACTCCACTTTCACATAATTTTCCCCTAAGCTTCTTCAGCTTGAAGTATTGTAGCCAAAGTATATGAGTCAGTGGAATAATTACTGCTTTATATAAAATATTCTGGTAACTTGGAAGGATTTTTGGCTTGTGGGTAGAATTGGAATAACTTGATAACTTCCAGACTTACAGTCTAAAAATGGCCTCTTCTTTGGAAGCAATCTGAAATGAAATTGCTCAGTTAGAACAAAGGTGCTGATGAATGCAGAATTGTGCATGCCATCTATTCCTTGAATGCAGGTTGAAACTGAATTAACCCGAAAACATTTTGCATGCTTCTTGGTTTGGTGATAACTTCACTTCTCAAATGACTGTTGGCTTCGCCATTCTGTTGAGCATGTTATGCTCACAAATGAAATGCTATGAAGCAAGAACAGCTCAGTTCGGTGGCTTAGGGATACTGGGGAGTACAGCTCAAAATGCACAGGTTTGACTGGCTGAACATTTTCCAGTTTTGCTGTATAAAATTGGTTAGAAATCTGTTTATTTTGTAGGGCAGAGATTGACTTTTCTTTTTTTTTTTTTAATTGCTCACTTGGAACCAAGATGACGATGGTAAGCTGAAAGCTCATCATTTATTACTTCATAATCAATTATATCTAAACTAACCTGCCTGGGTGTACTAACACACAGAAGCTTTGTGTGCCTGAGAGAACAAGTTTTTAAACTGATTAATGACTGCTCTAAAAGAGAGCTACAGCTTACTCCTTTCTGAAGTTGATGTTGCTTTATTTCTCCTGAAGGAAGTGCTTCCCTAATACAAGAAGCTTTTCATGTGATTATAATGTTGGGCAGAAGAGAGAACTGTTGCTTCTGTGCTTGCATTAACAGAATTTGTAGCTTCTCTTGCTTGCTCCCGACTCCTTGTATTTTGGCAAATCCTTCTGTCTTGCCTGGATTGCTGAGGTAGAGGTGGAAAGAACAAGACAGCTTCTGCTCCATTTGATATTGCTATTATAAGAATTTACTGTGCATGCTATCTTCAATTTTGCATGCTATCTTAAATTAAGCCTGTAGTGACCTGTTAAGATCTAAGCAGATTAGTTTTATTCCCCTTTGCTTAATATTTTCTGCAGAGCTGGAATGTGATGCCTTCTCTAAGGAAAAAACCCTCCATCGCTTCCTTCGGAATGTAAATAGCCAGGTGCTTGTGGTCCAGCCAGATCTGAACATGGCAGCTTTTGAAGATGTAACAGATCAGGAGATGAAATCTGGTACACTGTTTTTCATGTCTTACAACCATTGTACTATTTCTTTATTCTAGATGGGCTTTTGTTCTTTGTAATCACTGAGTCTAAATAGTGAAACCGAGAGTAAAGACTTAGATTTCATCTATAAGAATAAAATTCAGCTAAGAGAGGTAGGACATACTTATGGCTAAGTTTTTGCAGCTCTCTTCCAAGCAGACCATTAATAGTTTCAAAAAATTTATATTTAGGCAGCGGAATGAACTTCTGCATGCACTGTTACAAAACTACCACACCTTCAGCAGGGATGCCTGTTGCATTCAGTGTCCGGGTAGAAGATAAAAGCTACTACATGTGTTGTGAGGAAGAACACGGGAAAATGATAGTTCGATTTAGGGTAAGTGTCCGCTTTTCATACCCTATGTGTAGGCAACATTAAGCATTCAAACATACGTGAGCTGAAACAAAACAGCTCGAGTCTTGTGCTAGGACTGACCCATTCCCTTTTTTCCTCAGGAAGGAGAAGTTCCCAAAGACATTCCTGGTGAAAGCAACATCATCTTCTTCAAAAAGACATTTACATCTTACAGCTCCAAGGCATTTAAGTTTGAATACTCACTAGAACGAGGGATGTTCCTGGCCTTTGAGGAAGAAGACTCCTTAAGAAAATTAATTTTAAAGAAACTGCCAAGAGAAGATGAGGTAGATGAAACCACAAAGATAACTTTAACAAGTCATAATGAAAGGTACAACCTGTGATTACTAAACAGTCTTAAAATAAAATTTGCCTTTTTAAAGAAACTCTAATTCATTCTTTATCTAACGCAAAATAGGTTGATAAATTTCAATAAGGCAATACAAAAATGAGCTTCTTACAAAAGGAAACCAAATACATGTTATTGGGGAAAAGAAGAATTATGCCAGTAAGACAGAAGCAAAGAGAATTACACAATGAATAAACCAAAATGTGCATGCCTCTATGGTCTTGTATAGTTTCAGCCCTAAAGACTTCAGAGTTTGTTGATCAAACTGCTTGTGAGGTAGATGTCTCATAGGTGAAGCAGACCTATTATGGGGACAGAGAGAAAGCTAAAAAAAATTAAAAATTAGTAACAATCAACCCTCACGTTTACTACACAGGCCAGGAACCTGGTCAAATAAACATGTTGTCGTTTTGCACTATGATCATGTCCCAAGGGTCTTCATCAATTCTGATTACACGGTGGCATTCTCACTTTCAACTGAAGTAGAAACAACAGACAATTTCTACTGGAAACTCACCAGAATCTTTGATTAGAAAACTGGTAACCTAAGCAATTAAAGCTCTAATAAAGCCATTTGTCTTCAGAGGGCCCACTACAAAAATAAAAGGGGGTTAAAATTTAACAGTAAGTTGTAGATTACTGATCATACACATTTGTACATCTAACATGCTGTTAACAGTGAAGGCAAATGTGGTTCCACATGGAACCTTACTGAGTATAGAACAAGGCAGCATATGTTGGGAGTGAGCTGTGAACTCTATTTCACATTGGCAGTCGAGCCAACACTGGAATTTGACGAAAATAAGATTAGTGTAATATACTTTGGATATTTACTCTTGAGGAAATTGACGACACATTATTCTCATCTTCCATGTATGAGATAGGCATTGTTCCTCTTCTGATCCAACTGGAGGCAGTGATTAGTTGAACATGGGTGGCAGCTGGGTCCTGGGTCTTGCCAGGCAGAAGAGAGTATAACTGTTATTTACCATGCAAGCAGAAGTAATCAGAGCAAACAGGAAGGTTTCTGTCATGAAACAGGAAAATTCTCAAGCTTGCGGAAGAGAGAAGACTCTAATTTTGGTATAAAAAATAAAATTAGGGGCTTTAAAAAGTATGGAAGATGGAGACATGGAAGTGCTGTGCTAACCCTGCCTACCAGCTTTCATGCTGTGCTGCACCTGAGCTTTCATCTCTTTAGCTGATGCAGGAGCACCTGAGGCAATCAGACTCAGAGAAAGCTCTGCTTGTTACCTTTCCATTCTGGCCTCAAAAATTGACCAAGCTGGTTGCAGAGCTGCTAACCCCTACAATAGTTGGTCTGGCCTACTCCATTCCCAAAACTCTGACACAACTCATTTCTCACACGAGGTATCTTAAGCAAATACCACATACTGATGCATCGTATGTTCAGTCTATACAGAGAAAATGTCCACCACCTTCTATAACTGCTCAGATTCCACAGAACTATCCAACAATGACTCATGCTTCCTCCTCACTGTATAGGAATTGTGTTACGTTGCTATCCACATCAGAGAGAAGCAACCACCTTGATTCTGACAGCAACTTTAGCAGAACCCAACTGGCCAGCTGTATAATATTTCCCATGGTTATATGAATGAAAAAAAAAATAAACAAACAAAGAAAAGATTCAAAAATCAACTCAGGAAATCTTGTTGAATTCAGCAGTTTACTGATTCTGCTTATTGCATAATCACACTGATGGTAACACAATTCTGTTCCTCTTGCTATTAATAGCACCTCAAAAGTACCATTAGAACGTGGAAACAACCACTCCTTACTATTAAGCCAGTCTGAGAAGAAAGTTAAAAACCGTAATCTCATTTCTTCCCCTGAAATCCTCTGAAACCTAAAGATATGGAAAAGAATGCTGCCTCAGTCTCAAGTCAGGCCATGACATAAAGGGTATACTTCCTTCCTTTTTTACTCACATGGGAAAAAGTGTGGCTGTATTGATTTAGAAAACACAAAATGCTGCACCTGAGTATACAGGTTGCAGGGAAACTATGAAAGCCATATGCTATTTGTCTCCTCGAATTAATCTGCAAAAGTCTAAGTCAGTTATTGCTTTATTTTATTATGGAAATTACTCTTCTATGAAGTCAAGAGTATGTCAGCCCTTTAGGAAAGAAGGACGATACATATTCATAACAATATCTGTTCTATAACATCGAAGTGACATAAAGCAGAGATAAATCTGTAAGTATTTGAATGTGATTTTAGAAGAGATCTGCAGAGAAAAATAGCAGTATTAAAAATCACTCAGAAACACACACACAATTTCTGTAAATTCTTTATTGTATGGATTAAGAAAAAAGTATTTCCTTTTCTACCTCAACTCTCAGGATCAAAAGAATGACAGGGAGTGCCTTACATACAGTTCAGTTGTGATGTCAGAAATAACAGTTCAATTTTCACCAAGTTTGCTTTACAAAGCAGGAGACTATTTTAGAAAACCAGTCATGGAAAGCTGCCATTATAATGAAAGTTATCTTCAGCTATACTTTCCATCTTTGATGTACTTAATTACTCCAAATTTGCAGTGCAGCTTTAATCAACTCACTCTCACCTGGACATTATCCACTTTGTATCTTCTACTTCCTTTCTAAGATTTTTAATGCTCTTGCAATAAATCAAAAAAAAAAGATGAAGTGGCTGCAGAATTTACATACTACAGACTCTTGGTTATTCATTTCTCATCTCAAACACATCAGTAAAAATATGGTAAAGCGAAGGCAGCAATGAACAATTGTGTTTGTCAGAGTCTTGTCGCACCTCAGAGGCTCCACAGCATGGCAACAGCCTTGCAGATACCGACGTCGTTATAGTTAAAGTAGCAGAGGCCAGCGAAGGTCACGGCCGACAGGATGTACAGACCTGTATTGGCCACTTTAATGGGTGTCTCTCCATGGACGTAGTCAGTTATAACCTGTCCAAGACCCCTAAAGAATGAGAGAAACGAGCTGAAATCAGGAGAGCATGCCTCATGAAAATCCACCGGCAGGCACTCTACTGTGACTGCCCTGCAAAAATGGCTCAAACTGTCTGTTTTTCCACCACCTATCACCAACCGTTATTACCAAAGTCTAGTTCCCACTCAGAAAGCAGATGCATGTACTGAAAATACATAAAAACATTTCACATGTTCTATTAAAACACAGATACACTGGCTTGGAGATTTCTTAACAATGCTGAGGAAAGAAGGTGCTGAGCACAGCTCTTCCAAACAGAGATCTGCCTCCAGCTAACCTGATTTTGAAGGACTGAAGAAAACAGACCAAAGGAAATGCATTTCTTGCCCAAACTCTGTGACTGACCCTTGTCACAAATGCACACAAGACTCAAGGATGTGTATTGAGATTAGAAAACAGTTAGAGATTAGCATACTCTGTTTTTTTCCTACATCTGTCAGACTTTTCTTGAATTCTGTGGTCCAGATTTAAACCATTCAGCAACAGCAAGACAGAGGGCTCTATCATCCTGGTGGGGTAGTTCTCTTCCCAGAAGCAGTTGTATTTACTTTCTGTGATGACAGATGGCAACTTGGTGAAAACGAGAAGCACACTTACTGCAACAATCTTCTTCCTAGAATTTTGCCTTGGTCTAACGTGAAGCTGAAGGACCTGTCTCCCATAAGTTAAGCCATGCTGGTGGCCTGGCAAGTTTCAAAGTCCTGCAGCAGATTCTACCCCAAGAGAACAGAGCTCAGCTTCACTCTGATGGGACTCTGATACCTTTGTGATGTTGAGTGTGAGACAAGGGGTGCGAGTAAGTCCTAGATACACAAAAGAGGAGCAGAAAGTGGAAGCAATCTGAAAGGCAACTAATTCTTGAATTATTATAGCTACTGCCTGTCACTGAATGGTGGAGTAAGGTCAGAAGTGCAAGCAGCATGCACCTGCACCATGAACTGCTCTAGGAACAGACAAGTAAGGCATACCCAACGTGGGATTCACAGGCTGTCCTTCAGCTGGAGCGCTGATAAAGGATCTTCAACAGATCTTCACTTTACACAGCAAAATAAATTTGAGTCATGCCAAGAATTGTCAGCAAAATTACTGTGTGACTTGACCACAGACTAATTAAACCACACAAAGCCCTTGAGAGAAAAGACAAGTGGCCCTGAGAACAAGAAAGGGAATTAGTGGGAAGCAGCTGGCCTGTGGTAGACACACGACCTAGTTCAAAACAGAGCAGCTTTGCTGGGCAGAGAAATATTTATTACACACCAGTGAAAACAGCAAAAGATGGCCCCAGGTGTCTTGACAAAGTGTAATAATATTTTAGAATAGTATTTCTGATAGCAAAACACAGCAAAAGGTGAAAGAAATCCCCTCAAAAATATATGCAGAATTCCTCCGTAGTTTCTGATCAGCTATTAGAGGGATTATCTGATCTGTTAGGCAATCAACTAAACTTTTAACGCAAGCAAATCATCTTTTTTCTTTAAAAGATATTCTAGCATTGAATACATATGAAAGCTCTAGAGGAGGACTTTTCTGTGTAGGATTTAGATTCTTGCGTCCACACTTTGTAAAAATAAGAGTTTGGTACTGGAACAACTTCTCAGCTTAAAAAGGGAACAACACAAGCAAGATGTGGGGGAGGATGTGGATTCTCTCTGCTGAAAGCTATGGCAGAGCTGCACAGAAGCAGCGAAATATTTTTCTCATGGGGAAATCCCCACGCCGCTTACAAAGAAATGATTCCCAGTATGAAAAGTCCTGATGCTGGGTAAGAGACATTAACTGACAAATCAAAGCTGTGTGCATCAACACCGAGTGTCACTCCAGGAACTCATTTCAACACAGTGGGCTGCAACAGCCTGTCCCACTGCCTGGAACTGAAATGCACGTGCCCAGCAAGCAGAGAAGTGCTCCAAAGCATGCAGGATTTGCTTTACCTGCTTTATATTTGAAAGAGCTCTGTCAACCAAGTTCAAGGACAGACGCATTTCTGATGAATTCTGTGCTAGATTGGAGAGCTTTGGGAAGGAGCTGCCAGAAAGTGCAAGAATCCCTGCTGCAACTCCCTAAGGGCAGAACTGAGATTTAAGAAACCTCTCACCCCTAAGTCCATTTAAATTGCCTTATTGCTGCTGCAAGGAACTGCAGAGCAGCAGCACCTCAAGAATGTAACTGCTGCCAGTTGGGCCACCCACGCAGCTGGATCCACTCCTAGATTCATAAAGGACAGAAAGCCAGGCCTACCCACATGAAAGACCACAGCAGAACTGTGCTTCAGAACGTAAGCAAGCATCTGTTTTGCAAGAATCGAGAAAATGATTAAGGTCAAAACATCTCCACTGCAATGTTTGTTCTGAACTCTTCTTTAGGCAGAATCTCATCACCATTAAGATGTACAAAGCAACCCATGGCTCAGAACCTTAGAATTTGTTTTATGCAGGTCTGCCCTGTTCCTATTCCCTCTGTTCATAAAACATCACTTCTTTTAGAAGACAAAACCATCCAAGATTCTACACAGCCAGTACCAAGGCAGTTCTCCAAGGCAGGACTTTAGGTTTCATATCCTACAGGAGAACACTACAGAATGTTTAGTTTACAGATTCCTTAGTAGCAACGTGTGTCCTGCCTTCTGACATACAGAACAGTGTGACAGAGAAGCACCAAGGTACAGTAAGTCTTGTTAAAGGTCACTGACAGTTCACTGACAGTTTTGAGGAACCTACTGAGCTTACCAGTGGCCGTGGAGAGTGAGGGCTGCAGCCAGGGAGTAGTCCACGGCCGGTCCAGGGCATAGGTAGGCTGCGGGGAGGAGGCCCAGCAAAAGGACACTGACAGCTCGCTCGCTTGTCCAGTGCAAGGACGCAGCCTTGGAGCCGCCTGCAAGGTGAAGGACTGTGAGTGCAACGTTCCTGCTCTGGGTGCTGCAGCCTCACACACACCTCCTCCCATCGATGCCACCCAAGGACCTGTTTTTTTCCAACCTGACTACTACATTTCCGTCTGAGCAAAATCAAGAAGTCTCTGAATTACTGGAAGAGAAAATACATCTATTTTACAGTGCCTGGAGGGTTTATTTTAAATACTCCTCTTTGCTGCCACTGAGAAAAAGAAGCGTCTTTTAATTCAAAGAAGCAGAAGCTCAACGGGTGAGGTCAAAACAAACGCAAGTCCTCACAACCCAAGTCACAGAGTAAATTTCTGGGACCATCACACTGGTGTGTGACCCAGAAGCAATCTGGAGGCCAGAGGACTTCAGCCCTCCACTGATGCTCGGTTGGGTACAATGTGGACTGTGTAACAGGGGACTCCAGACACGGACATGCTGGGTAGGAAGCTCTGTGACTAACTCTTACCTTCTAGAAGCGCACAGATACTGTTAAGGAGGGGGGAAAAAATCAGTTTTAGAGGAAGCCAAACACCTAATTTCACAAGCGATACCCTGAACCACAATTATCAGCACCAGCCCAAGCAAAAAACATCCAGAATTGACAATGCGTAATTACCTGCAGAAATCAATACCCCCAGGGTGCTTGCCTAACACTTCCATATTCAAACCAGCAGCCAAATGCTTTTGCTCCTTTTTGCAAATAGAAACAAACCAGACAGCAAAGCAACAGGATAAAGAAAGCAAAGAAACCTGCAGTAAAACACGGGAAGGATCTCTGCTGTGGACTCATAACCGTCCCTAGGGTACACCATGGCCAAGGAGGCTTCGCGGCACGTGTATGAAGCGTGTTTAGCCTGAAAGCCCGAGCGAGAAGGAAGCCGTCCGGTCGTGGTGAAAGCTCTGCTCTCCCCAACATTTCTTCCCACTTCCAAGCCGCGTTGTGAGGGCTGCGCAGCGTCCTCAGCCTCACCGCGCTTCTCACAGTGGGGCCAGGCCCAACACTCACCTTCACTTCTGCTGCTGCTGTTACACCTTCCACCCTCCTTACCCACCGCCAGGTCACCGTGCGGGCGGCGGCACGAAGCGTTTAGCACGGCAACACCCGTGTGAACGCCTCAGGGCGCGGGTTCGCTGCTCCCACACCCCCCGCAGCGCCCTGCGGCCGCTCAGCACGGCTGGGTGCGGGGTACCCCCCACGGACAGACAGACCCACGGACAGCCGCAGGGGGCCATGCCGGGACGTACCGTGACCCTGCTGCCCGTGGCTCCCCCGGATCGGAGCGGCTGAGGCGAGTGCCGGCAGCACCCCCGGGCGGCGGCGGAGGAGGAGGAGGCTCCTGGTGAGGAGAGCTGCGGAGAGACGGGTGGGGGGCGGTCAGGGCCGGGGACAAAGAGACAAGAAGACGAAAAGGGACAAAAAGACGAAGGGACACGAGCAGGCTCGGGCCGTGCCGCACCACTCACCCGTCCGCACTCCGCGGCCCCCCCCCAGCCCGGCCCGCAGCAGCGCCGCCGCCGCCATCTTGCGTCTCCCCCCTCAAGGGCACCGGAACGGGAAGGAGCGGGCAGGAAGCGGCCTCCGCTGCTCCGCCACCTCCCTCAGCGGCCGTGAGGGGCTCCCTGGGGCCCGGCCCGGCTCGGCGGGGGCTCCGGCTTCGTGTGGTGCCCTGCCCGGCCCTGCTGAGGTGCCTCCAGACCCCCCTCGCCCCGTCCCGTCTCGCCCCCAGCCCCCTCCCGCTCTCCCAGGGCTCTGTTCCGTCCCCCGGCTCTCTGTCAAAGCAAGCACCGAGCCCTCAAACAGCTCCGGATTTATTTGTCTCCTCAGAAGAAGGCCTGGCTGCTGCCCGGCGCCGAGATCCGGCCTCTGCCCTTCTCCGTGAATAGCACACGGCGCCTGCCGAGGGCTCTCTGCTGGCACAAAGGGGTGCAGCAGCCCTCTGGAGAGGAGGAAGGCAAGGCAATCTCCAGCCTGTGCCAGGGTTTGGAAAGACGTCTCAAACAAGCAAACGCACGGGTTTCTTGCACCACACCTCCTGCCAGAATGAGAGCATTCCCTCATGCTCCCATCCGCATCCAGTTGAGCCTGTGCCACAAAGCTCTGCTGCTGTGGGAGTGGGAAAGACACAGTTACCAGAGGGTAAATCCAGTGATACTTCCTTTGTTAGCAGCTCAGCTGATGGACTTCGTGTCTCTTATTGCAAGTTTTGGTCATTAATTGAGTAACCCAAAAGAAACAAACTGTTAAAACTTAATTAAAACAAATAAAAATGGTGCAAACATGCCTGCCCCCCCCCCCCTGCAGACAGCCTGTCACGTTTCTGTGCATCGAAGATCAACCTGGTCACATCAAGCAAATCCGAAGCCGGCAGGACAAGCCAACCTGCGAGGCAGGGAACTGCTCCCCCGCCTTCCTGAGCACCGAGTCAAGGAGAAGCAAGGGGCAGCTCCTGCTGGCTGCCAAGGCTCAGTTCCCCCCGGGGGCTGGGAGGAAGGATAAACCACAGTGCTGAAAAATACTGAAGGACGGGGCAGTGCTGAAAGGAAAATACCTGCCTCTGTCCTCTACCGTATTGCCTGAGCCACAGCCTGGACTCAGCAATTCCTCGTCAGTCCTCATCTGAGCTATCCTCAGATTTATCATCTGCAGCCACCTTCCAGTTCTTCCTCTTGCTCCTCTTCTCTGGTACTTCGGTGTGTCTCTCCGACACAGAATTGTGACGTTTCTTTCTCTTTCTGGGGGGCCGTTTCTCTTTTTTCTCCTCAGATTCACTGTCCTCAGAGCTGCTGGTGGTTGAGCTGCTTGCATGGGAAAAGTCACTTTCCTGCCCAGAAGACGAGGTAGGTTCCCTGACAGGCACTTTCCTGGTCTTTTTCTTGCGCTTGTGTTTCCCCTTGCGAGTGCCTGAAGTCTCCTCATCGGAGCATTCGCTCTCCTGGGAAGAATCTGACGACGTCCTCCCCTGCTCCTTTTTCTTTTTCTTTCGCTTTTTGTGCGAACGCTTTTTTTGCTTCTTCTTGTGCGATTTCTTTGTTTTTTTCCGTTTGTGCGACCCGTGGGCAGTTTGCTTTCTCAAATGAGATTTTTTCTTCCCATTAACAGCGTTCTGTTCCTCTCCTTCTTGCTGGTCACTGCAAGAACAAAGGATCATCAGAAGAAACCAGATGGGCAGGCACATAGCAGCTGAGCCTTTTCTATATCCAAGTTGTTAGCAAATCCATTGACTCAACTGAACAGTGCAGGGGAGTGGCTGCATTTTTGTTTCAAATGCTTGTTAACAGCTTGGACCACACCTTACTAATACCCCTGATCAAGGTATTCAAGGCAGAGCCAATGACAACGTGTACTGAAAGCCATCAAGTGACAAAAAAAAAATAATTTACGGCAGGCTATTTCAAATCTGTAAGCCTGACAAATTTTGTACTTGATGACTGCTAGGTGCAACTTAACATAATTAACTCTAAGATCTCATTTTACAGCTAAGTCTCCACTTTCCAGGGGTCTGGGAGGGTTGATTTTCTCCAAATACGGACTAACACTGAAACCAGACACACTACAATGCAGTGGGGAATCCGGAGCTGGTATTTGACAGTGTGTCTACTGACCTGATTTGGATTCAGCCTACTTCTGTTTCCCTGCTGGCTCAGGCAGACCCTCCACAATTCACAGCATTTCAGTAACTCAAGCTCAAGCTGAATGTCTAATCACTACAGGAGACACAATCCTCCCCTAAGACTCAGACAGGAGGGAACCACATTAATGGACTAGTTGTTTTCAGTGGGTATCCGTAACTAAACAGTGTTGCTTTGCCATTAAAGGTAGATCTAAAACCAAAACTTACAATAATTCAGTTTGTAAAATTCCCTGCATACCCTGACAAGACTCAGAATACATCTCTGAATCTGTTTGCTTTACCTGTCTGTATCAAATTCTTCAGGGTATAGCTCTTTATAGCCACTGTGACCCCATCTGTAAGAAGCAGAAACACGTATTAAAAGCAGAGAAGTGTTTAAGGGGAAAAAAGGTTCTGAAAAGACAGAGCCACAGAATGAGTTTAGACACAAGAAAGGAAATCAGAACCTTCCCAACAAGGAAAGAAGGAAAGAAAAAACAACTGATTTGATTAGTACTATTTAAAGACATTTGATGTTTTCAGGCTCCTTCCTACTTCTAATAATATAAGTTCCATTTCTTTAAAAGAACTCTGGGGAGCACTGTGTTGCACTTCTTTAGACTTTTATCAGTTCCTTGGGCAAAGAAATAAATACCAAGCTTAGGTGGTAAACTTAGGGCTTAGCTTTTGTGGCTTATTGTGACTTAGGAACTCTGTAGACAAATTCAAATCAGATACTCTGTGACAGTGCAAATGTTTGTGCCTCTTACTTATTCATTCTCAAAATGAGATGAAATGCTATTTTATAGGAGTACATATCGACAGGAGTAACACACTAATATTTTGGTACAGGACTCCAGAAAGGTGCTCCAATTATAGTTACAATCAGAGAACATTAAAACACCCCACAGACCTGTCAGGCATGTTGGCTTCACATTCATAGAGCTTTTTATTCCAGGACCGTGCTCTAAGCAAATCATCTTCGACTGGGTCAAGAAATTGTGAGTTCTTTGTTTTCCAGTCGGCCCTGTGACCCTCGTCATCGAAGCCATCACTGCGCATCCGACTGCTGCAGAAAGAGAACAGTTGTCCTTCAGCTGTCAGTTCTGATGGAGAAACTTTCTGAGCAAGGGGTTAGTCCAGCGAGGGGAGCAAAAATCCAGCAAGTCTTGAGTGTCCATCTATGCAAGAAGACCAACTATCATTTTAACGGACAGTCACCATTAAGAGCTCTCACAAACCAGTTCACGAGCTAACACTGGTTTTCACACTTACTACTGCCTACAGTGCATGGCAAAATTCTCAGCCAACACACTGAATTAGAGGAAGGGGTTACCTTGCCAGCCACAAAAATGCAGTTCTCCTCCTTCAGAATACTCTGCCGGAGCAGACTAGCAACATGCAGTGAGACATAGCTGCTAGTAGAAGTCGGCAAATGAGGAACTTGGGAAGCAGAACTGACTTAACTGGAATTGGCTTGATTAGGTATCAGTACTAAAACTGAAAATCCACCAATAAGCACCAACAGCTCTAAGCCATCTCACATGTCTGCGGCTCGCCCTGTGCCACACTTCCTGAGCGAAGCAGCACCTGTGCACTTGGCACGAGTCTGCAAGGTGTTCTTCCCCGAGATACCAAAACCACTTCCTGCAGCATTTACATTTCTGCCATGTTGTCCCAGCATTTAAAAAAAGGAAACAAATCTCCACTTGCAATCCCCACCAAACCAGCTTGTTTTCGCATAATACTGCTTAAAAGGTGGACAATACCAATGTTGTACCAGAGCAGGACCCCATACTACAACAATTTTGGTTACTGATAACTGGTTTTGGTTACTGATAAGGCCAACATGTTTAGACTTTCCTCACACCATTCTGACCTACAACTCCAGCACTTCTTATTCCAGCTCTTTCACAGAGCCCGGCCTACTTCCGGTTGTATTTTGAAGACTATACACGTAGATGCAAAGATAAAGAGTCAGATTTAAGTGCAGGTCTGACTTCCTTCCAGGGACTCCATGCCTTATGTGGTATTCCTACATTATTAGGGGATGGCCAGCACAAAATACTCCTACAGCATTATAAAGCAAAAGGGTTCAGTGACTGTGCCAGGACAGTTATGTCCTCCACACAAGTGGTGCCCACCTGGAGGTGTCCGACAGCATCCTGCTTCGCCTCCTCCAGTATGTCTCTTCTGTCTGCTTCTCCCACTCCCTGATTTTCCACATTTCTGTCTCTTCCTGGATCTGAAAGCCACAAAAAGGAAAAAGACGTAAGCGTGTTACAGCAGCCCCCAGCTCAGCGGGGGAGCGAACCCTCCACGAACACGTGAAATTCACCGCTCGGCCGGGCCAGCAGGAGCTCAGGTCGCGGTTTGCTGAGGACCACGGAGCTCCTACACCGCGCCGGGCACGCTCCCAGAACCCGAAACTTCTTCGCTGCCACCCAAAGCACACTGCGGGAACGATAAGGCACCCACCCGGCTGCTTTACAGCCTCGCTGCTCACAAAAACCCGGCGGCGCCTTCCCCCCGCCCGATCCCCGATAACTCCGGCGGGGCTCGGGGCTCGGGGCTCGGGGCTCGGGGCCGGGCCCTACCTTGTTGTGCGCTCCCGTGTGCCTCATGAGGTTCCGCAGCAGCACCTTCCCCACCGGCACCCGGGCCATCCTCCGGCCCCCTCCGCTCCCCTCCGGCCCCAGCAGGGCCCCGGCCCCCGGACGCGGCCGGGCCCAGCGCCTCCCCCGGGCGGCTGCGGCGGCGGAACGGGGCCGGGCCCTGTCGCTACGGCAACGGGGCCCTGCCGGAGGAAATGGCGGAGGGCGAGCCCCTGCCTTGCTCGAGTCTCCTGAGGAGGGTTGGCGGAGCCCCGGCTCTGCCTGAGGGCTCAGCCCCGCGGGGCCGCCCCGCTCTTCGTTAACGTGTGCGGCTGCGGCGCGGTGCCGGCCCCCGGAGGCCCCCGGGCGCCCGTGCCCGTCAGGGCCGGGCCGCTGGAAAGGGCGGCCGGAGATGGGGGTGCGGGAATAAAGCGGGGGCTGAGGGAGCTGGGGGGCGGCATGGGGGGAAGCGGGGGGAGGAGGATGAGGATGAGGGGAGACCCCGCTGCGGCCTTCAAGGGGGTTGTGAAAGGATGGAGGGCTCAGCTCAGTCAGGTAGGGACAGGATGAGGGGGAACGGTCTTAAACTAAAAGAGGGGAGGTTTATACTAGGTACTAGGAGGAAATTCTTCATCCAGAATGTGGTGAGGCACTGGAACAGGCTGCCAAGAAGCTGTGGATGCCCCATCTGGGGTTGTTTAGTCTGAAGAGGAGGCTTAGGGCAGACCTTACTGCTCTCTGCAACTCCCTGAAAGGAAGGGGTGGGGAGCTGGGGGCTGCCTCTTCTCACCGGTAACCAGCGGTAGGACCAGAGGGAATGGGCTCAGGTTGTGCCAGGGGAGGTTCAGGTTGGGAACTAGGAGACATTTCTGCTCAGAAGGAGCAGTCGGGCATTGTGACGGGTTGCCCAGGGAGGTGGTGGAGTCACCGTCCCTGGGGGTGCTCAAGGAGAGGTTGGACGTGGTGCTTGGGGACACGGCTCAGTGGTGGCATTGGTGGTAGGGGGTGGTTGGACCAGGTGATCTTGGAGGGCTCTTCCAACCTTAATGATTCTGTGATCCCTGGAGGTGATCAAGGCCAGGTTGGATGAGGCCCTGAGCAACCTGATCTAGTGGGTGGCATCCCAGCCCATGGCAGGGGGTTGGAACTGGATGATCTTTGAGGTCCCTTCCAACCAGACCCATCCTGATTCCCCCTGTCCAGGCACACTGAGGGATTCACACCTGGCACCCATCTAAATCCCACAGAGTGTTTTATGCGCCAGGTGCCTCCCCAGCCACATGTGCTCACGGTGAGGTGCGTCACGTTCCCCTGCTTCCAGAGCACAAACACTGCTGGGAAGGTGAATTTCAATGATGCCCAGCAGCCACAAATTCAGTTTCTTTGCTTCTAAAGCAAGTGATCATAATAAACATCCAAAAACCTGAGCCCTGGCCAACCAGGACATACTACCAAAGCAGTAATTCTGATGCAACTTTTTTTTTTTTTTTTTTAGATCTTTACAGTATTATAGATATTGCATATAACCCAGATGTTCTTCAGAGGGGAGAAGAAAACCCAGAAAAAATGAAACATTTGATCCACATGACGCTTAAATTCATTGAGGAACGATGCAACCTTATTCTTTCACCTTCATACACTGTTGACCATTCAAGCTGAAAGGCAGCCTGGAAAGGAGGCAGCAACGTCTGCAAGGATGGCAGATGCCAACACCCTGTCTCAATCAGAACACAAAGAAGGGTATGTAGACAGCTGCTGTCAGTTTTCTTTGCAGGCCTAACAGACTTTGCCAACAAGCTCCCTCAACGCCAATTCTTGCCTTAAGCATAAACCAAGCACTTAAAGAAACAAAAGTTTCTTTTGCTCTGAGATGAGTAGAAGAGGTTGCTGTTGTTACCAGTGCTCTGAAAACAGCAACTTCTAACAGCTTGGCAGTGAAAACAAATCACGAGGGAAGGAGAAACTGCAAATTACAATCTTCAGCTGACAAACTTGCTAATTACAAAGCTAAAATTTTAGTAATAAGTTTGTCAAGCAGTGTTAACAGTTCTTAGTAACTGACTGTTATGTGAAAAACTTTGTTTTCTTGAAAGAACTGACACTTGATCAGCTGCTACACAGAATAGAAGCTAAAGACCACAGCAGTGCTCCTATCCTGCTGAAAAAAGGAAGTATTGCACAGCCTAAAGTGCCTCTGATAGAGGAAATTAGCAGTACAGAACTGCCAGAAGAGCTGAGCACCCCTGCCTATGAAATGAGCACCGTGAATGATGCAAACAAGAAGCCATTACAAATTGAACTGAAAGTTAAATTGCCCAAGGTTAGCTCCTTTTCTGAGTGTGATCTGAGAATTTCAAAGGTAAAGCAACAGAAAGAATAACCTTTTGTTTTCTATCTGGTATCAAATTCCTAGAAATACTTGCTGCTAATTCATTGTCAAATAATCAATCACATATTTTAATATTGTTTTAGGATGACATAATCATTAATGTTCCTGAAAAATACAAATTACAACTAGATCTGCCAGAATTGGTGGATGAGGAAATGGCTACAGCAACATTTAACAAAGGAAAAGGGGTATTGTTCGTCACAGTGTCAGTTGCAAAGCCCGTGTGTTAAAGAATTCAAAGTCCTGTCCAGTTCCTGTTCACAGATGACAGAACTAACCAAAAGCCCAGAATGAGCATCCTGACTTGCAGCTGGTGATGAGTTAATTGACCTCATCTTCAAAGGTGAATACCTCAAAATGCCTTTAGAAAGTGCATGTAGAAAAGGAAGCCAGGAGGAAAATTAGCATCACCAAACTTAGGAAAAAGTAGACTGTAAATACTCAAGGAATACTCAAATGTATTAACAGCTGTCCTAATGAACCATAGATGCATACATGCCTCACTGTCTCATGAATTCTGCTTTAAGATACATGGCAATAACAGTTGTATTGTTTTTCTGTGTTTTTATTGTTAAATAAATTATTTTGCTTACTGGATTTATGTGGTTAGAGCAGCTCCTGCAAGCATTTTATGCTGGAGCAACTAGCAGAGGTGTGTCATCCACAGCTCTACCCGTTGTCCTGCATGCTGTTCCTGTTTTCTTTAGGACAATCCCTGCTGAACTTAACTAGAATAGGCTTTGTAGTCTTTTCAATCAAATACAAGCTAAAATATTATCATTGCATGAGCTGAGCTGGCTTGTGAAGGCTGTAAGCAGTGTTGGAAGTCACTATCAGCACTCCAACCAAGTAAGCTGGATAGGATTTTTCAGACTGCAAGGCTATTCCCCGAGTCACTCGGGGAATGTAACTGTCAGGTAAACTATTTAGTGTTCTTCACACAGGAAGAAATCAGTACCTTCTTTAGCCAGAACCTGAGGTACTGGTGAATACTGAGCAAGAAAACTGGGAAGGTTCAAGTTTGCTGCTATCTTGCAATCCTTGTGATTACAATTTCGGGTTAATAGGGTGAGTTTCACCATCAGACTGAAAGGCTGAACAGCTCTAACTGTGCCATAGCAGTATGACAAGCCACACAGAGGACTGAAGAGAAAAGCACTGGAACATGTTTTAGTAGTTGTCAATTCCAAACATTTAATAGAACAGAGGTTCACTAGAGCAAGTCTGGAACCGAGATATTTTAGATCTTTAAAAAAAACAAAAAAAAACAACAAATTTTAATGCACTTTTTTTTTTTTTTTTTTGCTTAAGCCAGGCATGAAAACCAGCTATCACAGCAACCAGACATTAAATAGTTCCCACAAAAATATTTAATTTCCATAGTATTTTCTTCCAATATCTTTAGTGAATTTTGTAGCAGAACTTTACAGGAGACAGTACTTAATGCAATATACAGAAAAACAGATTAGCTTTATCTTTTTGTTTTGTTAACTTCTCCCCCTGTTGAATTCTCCCGATCACTTTGTAATTACTGCACAATCCTCCTTTTTACATGAACATTTCCAAGTGGAAAGTGGAATTTGAGAATGTTCAGCACTGTACCCCTTTCAGGAGACTATGACTGGGGTAACTGGACACAAGTCCAACAAACTACTTACGCATTTTACATACAATATATACATGGATAGCACATTCTGCAGTTTACTGAGGCTGGGACAACACAGACAAGTCAGGGAAGAACTGCAGCACCAGTGACTAATGCAGAGCTTCCTATGTTTGAATGCCTGAAAAAAACTTTCAAACATTCGAGTCCCCACATGATTAACATCCACTGGTGGCACTGTTGTCCTGTGTGATTTGCCTATATGGGTTCCAACACACAAAGTCTCTTGAATATTCTGCAAAACAGTTACTTCCATGGCATCGTAGCCTGATACTAACTTAGCAAGAGGAAAAGCAAGTAAAGAGTCTTCGTATGAAAAGCACATCTAAGTGAAAGTCTACAAAAAGACAGCACACTCCCTGTGGTATCTGAGAGCTGTGACACCACAGGTATCAGTGCTCTTTCACCTTTAAAGTGCTCAAAAGGGATCCCAAAGCTGAGAATGTCCAAACCAGTGCCAAATTCCAAGAGAGTTTTGGAATGCTAACACTTGGCCTTTGAGAAACCATTCCCAGGGGCTTCAGTCCCTTAGTGCATCTGTCATTGTCACCCACCCCAGCAGAACAGGATAATAAGGGAATTCACCTACTACCTTGCACGTTTCGGTTACCATCTCATCTGAACTCCTGTGAAGAGATGTTTGTAAGTCAAATTTCGGAGAACACTGAGGTCATGAAATTACCTGGTATGCACCGTGCCCCCTCTTCATTCAATCTAGTGTAGAAGCAGGTGCAGTGTGCATTCTGCCTGGATCATTTGTAAATCTGGGATGCTTAACTGTTTTAGAAGAGTTTGCAAATTCACTAACTGTATAAAAATACAGTATAGCTGTAATATTGCTTTGAAAAGCATTTTTGCAAACTTTTGTTTCTGTACAGACTGGTAATAACATTACCAGATAATATAATACATATTTAAAATTAAAACAAAAAAAAGGAACTCTTTAATAAGTCTGAACACTAAAGTCTAAATAGCTTGTTTAAAACAAAACAGTGTGACCCAGGAAAACGTTGCTTGCATGGTTAAATTATAGCAGCATGGTTACTGGCTTCTCAAGGAAATTCTTGAATTCAGCAAGCCACTGTGCTCCAACTGCTCCATCTACAACACGATGATCACAGCTAAGTGTAACGGACATCACACTGGCCACATCAAATCTGACAAAAGAAAAAAAAAGTTAACACAATCCTCTGCAAATCACTGTCAAACCAGCTTTATCTCACACAGGGCACTTGAATTATAACCCACCCCTTGAGCATTCCTTAAATACAAAATTAACCAAGTAGCTAAACAGGAACAGATGCCTGAACTGTTGTGTATCCCTTATGCTTTTCCATACCTTATTCCCCAACCTGCCCCCCTTCAAAGAAAGGGTCAGCCTTTCCTTAACTTGGAAACTGTGAGAACAAACATGGCAGATCATTTATCAGTCACTGCAACAGGCTCACGTAAACATTAGGAGAAACATACATCTCCCTATTCTTCTTCAGAAGGTGTTGAAAGCAGCATGTCAACAACTAGGAACTATTCTTAAATAATAGATCTATTGGAAGTGTTCGAAAACTAACTGTTATTTCAGAATTTTAATTTCAAAAGCTCAGTTCATGCAGAACCTGATGAATACTGACCCTTTCTCAGTATCAGCTGGCACTAGCCTTTTCTCTGAGGAACCAACTGCAAGGATGCAGGCTTGAGGTGGATTGATTATGGCAGAGAAATTCTTAATCCCATACATTCCTAAATTGGAAATCGTGAAAGTACCACCCTACAAGACAAAAACATTCACAGAAAACTCAGAAAAGCTGTTTCAAGTGGAATATTAATGAACACAACTGAAACATCACAAAACAGACTGCTCGTTCTGAACAGGGACAGAAGACAAGGGCAGCAGTTATTACTAGCAGCTGCAGTTCCTCACCTGGAATTCATGTGGCTGAAGTTTACCTTCTCGGGCTTTAGTGGCCAAAGAAACCACGTCCTTACTGATGGAAGCCAGGCCCTTTATGTGTGCATTGAACACAATAGGTGTTATAAGGCCTGCAGGAGTACTCACTGCAACGCTAACGTCCACTACGTGATTTCTGCAAGACACAACACAGATGCCACTTACTCTAGCAAGACACAAAGAATTTCAGGTGTTAAGACAACTCTACGTTAATATGTGGTCTGCAACAACTGTTTCAGCTCACACTAGCCTCAGACTCAATATTAGCATTTTCATTAAACCCCCTTAACTGTTGCATTATACCTGTTCCCCTCCCTCCTCAACATCCCACCAGCAGATCTGCTACTTTGCAATCAGCTCTCTACTGAACAAATAAAGTTTCCGGCTTCGACCGTACCATAAACTTACTGCCTAATAACTGTGTCCATCCACGAAGAATTTGCCTCAGGCACCTTCAAGCATGCCAGAGCAGAAGCTTTAATTATGAAGTCATTGACAGAAAGCTTAATGTTATCCGAGACCTCCTGCAAAGGAAGAGATTTGAGGTGTCAGTTTGTCCCTTGCATGTTAACTGAAATAATTTGGATAGTCACTGTCATGCAGCCTTGTTTTTTCTTATTTTCTCTAAACAATCATTCTACCTGTAAGCGTTAATATTTGAAGTGCCAAGATGATTTAGGAGGTGGATTAGGAGTTTTTATGTCCTTCATAATCTAAGAAGGCACCATTTTTTTAAATGGCTGTTTTTCCCCAAACTTGGCTTAGAATTAACATTTTGTTTAAATTTTTTTTTTTTTTTTCACCCTCAAGGAGAATACTAAGTGGCCTTCTCAGGGAAGTTAGGAGTCAGTGCACAGTACCTTGGTAAAAATTCTTGTTCTGTCACTGACAGTCCAGAACTGATGCAGTTTTCCCCCAACCCCAATCTCGCCACGACTCCCCAAATACTTGACCTGATTGAGTTCTTTCCTTAGCACCAGTACTTTTCCCATGTTCACATCAATAGAAAGGTAGTAGTGAGGTATTGTTTGTTTGGATTGCATCAGTCGTTGAGCAATGACCTGTGGGTACACAACAGAAATGACAGAAATAAATGATTTCAGACAATTTATGACTGCAAATAATGATGTCAGGGAAGTAAAATCTTCTCACCCTCCGAATGTTGCTGATAGGGATATCCGTGAAGGTCCCCACTGGTGCTGCTGCAACTGCAGCAGCTGCAGGTACTGCTTCTGCTGCTGGAGCCTGCAACCAGAGAAAGACAGCACAGTTCACAGGACTGGCCCAACACCAATCGCAGAGTAGTTCAGTAGGTAGGACAAGAGCTGAGGCCATGCCCTCTCTCGCTTGTGAGCAGCAGACATTTCCACTCTCTAGCCCCACCTCTGATCCCCAGCTAGGTTTATTATAAGCCCTACAATTGATTATTAAATCACACACATTAAACATTACACACTACTCTGAAGTTCACAAAGCGCTAAGTCCTGCTAGATGATGGTTCCGCATCCCATTCTTACAGATCTCAGACCTACTCACTGGAGCAACCTTTGGCGGCACAAACGACTCCACATCTTTCTTTGTGATTCTACCATCTGGTCCAGTACCTAAAAGCATCAAAGGAAAATGTAAGAGGATTTCAATTAGTTGCAACAGGGCATCACGAAGCTCTGTTTAACAGAGATATAAGTCACTAACAGTCCCTGGTGGAGAAAGCTGCACAGTGAGGATCTTATCGATACAGAGAAAAGAACAGAACAAGCAAGAACACACCCAGAGAAACAGATACTTAACAGAGAGAGCAAGAAAGGCAAAGGGCACTTTACCTTTCACTTGTGCAAGGTCAATCCCTTTTTCTGCTGCCAGTTTCTTCGCCAGGGGACTAACCACAATCCTCCCTTTCCGGGGAGGTGGCCCAGCTGCAGGGACTAGTGGAGTGGAAGGAACAGCAGGCTGGGGAGGAGGAGCAGCTGCAGCAGGAGTTGCCACCTTAACAGAAGAATCAAAACCATTAGCTCTGTGATTATTTTGCAAACACCTTAGAGGTTTCACTTCAGTGCCATAAGAGAACAAGACCATGTAATTATCAGTCAAGGGAGTAACAAGAATAGTCTCCAACCTGAAAGTACTCAGAGAAGATTCCCAGCACCAGAAATTAAACCGGAAACTTTCCCGTGCAGAACACCAACTACAACTGTTGAACTACACGTCAAAATGGTGAAATAAGTAATTTATAGTCCAAATTTTCAGGAAGGATTCATTAGAACCGGTACAAGCAACAGGCTGGAGAAGAGACCATATCAAATGATAACCTGCTCCAGTTTTCAGAGGGCAAAGCAGGTGACATCAGAAGTGATCTATTCTCAGTGCATCTGTTAGCCTGGCACTCAGAGGATCACAGACATTATTACTGGAGTCAAGACTTCTCAGTCAAACCAACAGAACAGTTTAGATCCAACCAGCAATTCTCAGCAGTCCGCATAACTTCCCTCCCTGGCTACGAAAGGCCCTTACTGGTGGAGGCGGAGGAGGAGGAGGAGGAACTTGTGCCTTCATGTCAGCTACTGCAGTCTCCTGGTAGTCAGCAAAGGCTGGAATATCAGCCTCTTTCTCCACAATGATGCAGAGGGTTGTTCCTAATGGCACGTCTCTTGTTCCTTCAGGCACCAAGATTTTTGCCAAGTAGCCTTCCTCCTGCACTTCAAAACCTGAAAGAGAAAGAAACAAAACTGGTTTGAAAAAGAAAAATCTTCTTAATGCAACACATAGGGAAACATCTTTGTGCAGTGTATGTTACTATGAGGGACTGATGGCAAAACAGGTGTTTTTACAAGTTCGAGCAGCATAAAAAAGTAACTCTTTTTCATTGCTTCACATCTTCATGTCCTGAGCAGCCAGAGAACAGGTAGAAGAGGCTACTCTGAATCCTCTCCTTTTAAGGGGCCATCATCCATTCTTGGCTTTGGAGTTGGCTCACCTATTGTGGCTTTATCTGTCTCAATTTCCGCCAGTAAGTCTCCTTCGTTCAGTTTCTCCCCAACTTTCTTCTCCCATCTCTGCACTGTGCCCATTGTCATGGTAGGTGACAGGGCAGGGAGAGTGACCTGTGAAGCCAGAGAATACAAGCGCATCAGATGCTGGTAATCCAAAAGGGACAGGAACATGATTCTTACTCCTGGCCAAATGATGTCAACCTCAAGGAGCAGCCAACCTTTAATGTACTCTTAGATCTTGACTCTGCTACAGCAAAGCACAGTCGTGTGCTGTATCTCTGGTTTGGCTTCTTTTATCAAGGAAAGAAAGCGAGCAAAAGAAAAAAAGAATAAAACTATACATCAAGGTCATTAGCAGCACCATCACATTGGGAATCTAAAGAGACTAAAAGGAAGGCTGAAGCAAGACACTTTGTCTTTGACAAATATATCTGGCCCCTATAAAAGCTGTACAGACTTGTCCTCCAATAAGCACTTGAACGGTGCTGTAGGTTTACACGTGCATTTTGCAGTGCAATAAACATAGCACATGTGATTATAGCTTTATAGCAGAACTGGACAGATAAGGCAAGTGAGGGAAATCAAGTTAAGTAGCTGAAATTCAACTCAGATCAAGAAGCAAAATGCAGTCAGATCGAGAAGCCTCGGATTAGATCCCTATTCAACTACTGATTTTTTGTAACATCTCAGACAAATGAGCTTCCACATGTCTCAACTGTGTAACTAGGACATTATTTTCAAGTTTTCTATTTCAAAAGAATGTCTACCATTACCACTCACAAACACATCTGGTGTGCTCACTAGAGTATCACACAATGGAGTTCTGCTCCAAGACCTGAGCAGGGCCTTCAGAGCATATTCACACAAAGTACAAGGCTTGTATATACCAAAACTGTTCAAATCAGACAAATGTAACATTTTTTTCTAGCCTGCAAAAGAATCCTGCAGAAATAAGTCTCTCCTACAGGCAGCTGGGATGCTAAAACAATTTTGAGAAAATAAAACACTTTCTGGGACCTCCCCAAACACCTGCTTAAAGCATGCAACAATTCAAGGGGCTTGCACTCCTGCACTTATACCTCATAACCTCCCACTCCCAACAGAGCTTGTGACAAAATCCCCTAGAGCTAGTAACGCCAAAAAGAGACAAAGAGTGCAACAAACCTTAAATCAGCAGCAACGCTCCCTTACCTGCATGTGAGGAGGGTAAGAGCTGCCAGGAGCCTGAGGAGAAGGCTGAGGTGGGGCTGAGGGAGCTGCGGCTGGAGGGGGAGGCACTGAGGCTGCAGGGGGCACAGATGCTGCAGTATCCAGAGTGTAGTTTTTAAAGGCATCAACATGTTCAGGCCTAGGAAAAAAAAAAACGGAACATAATGGCCAAACCAGTCTGGTGAACGTCTCTTAACCTTTCACACAGGGCACCCAAGAAGTCCCAAGAGAGAAAATTCAACTCAAGGGTTAGCAAAATACCTACTTTTCTACTGTGATACATATTATGGCCCCAATAGGAACATCTCTTGTTCCTTCTGGTACCAGGATCTTGGCCAAGTAGCATTCCTCCACGCTCTCAAAGCCAACTGTTGCTTTGTCTGTCTCCACCTTTGAGAGAGAACAGGATACTGTTAGAGCAAAATAAGAGTCAAGAGAGCTCAGAGCCCTGCAGTCTGGCAGTGTAGGGTCGTAATGCACAGAGTACTGGCAAAGTCACCCTGTTGCACCAGCTATGGGAAAGCATGGTCTCAAACACATTAAGTGTTCTTCGTGCTCAGAGGGGTGAAAAGTGGCAACCAACTCTGAAAAGCTGCTGGTCGCTTGTTCCTAGCAGCGTCTCCAAAACATGGGTTCAGGTGAGGGCAACCAGGGACACAACCCATAGCATACAAAATGCCCACTAAAAACGCAGCACAGCTTCTGCCCTCAGAATACCTCTGCGATGAGCTCCCCTTCACCGATCTTGTCACCTTCCTTCTTCTCCCAGCGCGCGATGGTGCCCATCTGCATTGTGGGGGACAGTGCTGGTAGGGCCACCTGAGAGGAAAAGGGAAAGCATTAAAACCTGTGCAGCCCTGGCTGTAGGGACCCCACTCAAAGGGCAGGGACAAGGCACTGAGGAGAAGCTGTCTGCAACCCCTGGTGGGTCAGGACTGCCTCCAGCCTGCAGGAAAGATCCCAAAACCAGGGTGTTAGGGGAGTAGGAGCAGCAGGGAACCCAGAGAGGTTCAGGGAAAAGGGGATAATGGTGAGGGGGAACCCGACGGTGCTTCCAGGGTCTGGTGTGCGGCAGTTGCAGGGCCTGGCGTGCAGGGGTGGGATATGAAGAAGAGGTTCAGGAAAAAGCACAGAGGTACAGGAGCTGAGGGAGTGCGAGAAAGCCTGGAGTCCCCTGGGGCACGGAGGGCAGCTGGGAAGGGAAAGAAAAAAGGGAAGGGATAAAAGGAAGGAAAGGAAAGGAGAGAAG
The DNA here is from genome assembly GCF_963932015.1 of Anas acuta. Classification (NCBI taxonomy): domain Eukaryota; kingdom Metazoa; phylum Chordata; class Aves; order Anseriformes; family Anatidae; genus Anas; species Anas acuta. The sequence continues at coordinate 252,167 of NC_089001.1, read as the reverse complement.
ATAAGAGAAAGGAAGGGAGAAGGGGAAAGGAGGAGGGGAAGGGGCAGGAAGGAAGGGAACGGAGACGAGGAAGGAAGGCAGGCGAAGGGGAAGGGAAGGTCGCGGGGCCGCCTCTCACCTTCTGGTGTGCCGGCAGGCTGCAGCAGCGCCTGGGCCCGACCCGGGGCCCGGCTGCGGGCAGGAGCCCCCGGGGCCTGCGGGCGGAGCCGCCCAGCGCCGGGCCGCGGCCCGGAGCCCCCGCCCGGGCCCCCAGGGCCGCGCCGGGGCCGATGGCCGCGGCACTGAGCGCTCGGCAGCCCCGCGCCAGGCCGGCGGCCGGGGCGAGGCGTCGGGCCACCGCCCGCCACATGGCGCCGCAGCTGGAGCCGGGGCCCCGGCGCTCGCTGACCTCCCGCTGCGGGCACGGCCCGGCCCGCCTCGGCTCGGCTCGGCACGGATCGGCCCGGCACGGCACGGCACTGCCGGAAAGCGCCGCGGGGCGGGGCCGCCGCGGAATGGCGGCGGGCGGGGACCCTGAAGGACGGGCGCTGACGGGAGCGGGGCCGGCGCAGCGCTGCGGGCATCCGCGGGAGGTGGATGGTCCTCAAGAGGGGGATTTGCTCGGGGTTCGGCTGGATAAAATCCCCGTTTAGCTCCAGTTAATCTCCCGCCTCACCCCAAGCCCCCTCATCCCACACGCCTCACCGAATAAACCCACCGAAACAGAACTTCTTTTCAGCAACACCGTAAAGCTAGCACTAGAACAGCCCCTGCTCATCTCAGTGATTTCTGCACGACTTTTACTTTTCACAGCTATCTTTCCCTTCACAAGCACTGACCAGCCTTAGTTTGCAAACCCCGCTTTATTGAGATCAGGGCTTGGGCCGCTAAAACCAACGTTTATGTATCTGGGATGGCAGGAGGTTAGGTACACAGACAAGGTTTTCACCTTCCTTGACGACAGGCCTGAGACCCACCATCCATTTTAAATGATGAATGCAAACTCTATAGAGTTTCTATGAAAATATAATTTTACACATACCATGTGTTACATAACCAAGTTACAAGTATAGGAGCAGGAAAGTAACTTTGAAGAGCGTTGGGTAGAAATAAACATTCAAAACAGCAAAAATGCAGGTCCTGGGTATGACATTAAGAGCATATTCCCAGAATAAATTCACTACAGTCAGTGGTACAGTAGTGTCAGCCTGATGTAAAAGCAACAGTTTTGGTTTTATCAGCAAAACCCATCCAAACCAAGGACTTGTAATCCAATACCTCTTATCCCCATTTCTTACCTGCTTCAGACCCCTTCCTGTAAATCACAAGAGGTAAAACATCTGGTGAAGGCTGCAGTGTCACTGCAGGCACAAAGCTGAACCCAAAAAGCTCACCAAACTTTTTGGGAGTGAATGAGGCAAAGCAGGGCTTTCAGCTTCAGTGCCAGCAATGGTAGGAGTCCCACCTTCACTATCACAAAGGGAGATGCATATAGGGACCCAAAAATGAAGCACTGCTACCTGTTCCGTCTCAGGGAATATCGTTTGCATGTTAGCTTACATGTGACATTAGCACTGATGATAGGTTTGTTGCTGACAACCCCAAAAAGCAAGTCTTGTCCGGTCTTGCTCCTCCGATACAGCCCACTACTGCTCTGGAGAGCATGTTGCTGAAAGGCTGCCAGATCTGGTTCAGTCTTTGACTCATGGGTAGGAAGGTTAGTAAGCATATTAAACATGCCCGTGATTAGCTGCCTGAACTGGCCTAAGAACAAGGCTGAGGCTTCCAACTGTCTCCTGTATCAGCTAACATCTGTTTTATTTTCCATGAGAAAATTGGATGCCTACTGGACAGGGCTAAATTGAACCAGAAGCTCTGATCACATTAACAGCCTCCTGTGTCTTCAGTACTCCAAAACCAAGCAGTAGTATTGAACTGGCAACTGCAGACCTTGAAAACTGTCTCCATAAAATTCCAGTGTGGGTGTGTGGCTCTTGCTGAAATAAAATTGATAAGCAAAACTTGAAGCAACACTTGAGGAAAAAATTGCAATCGAAATACAACAATTGATTTCAGCATAACAAGCCCATGCTCTCTTTAACAACCTACTAAAGATCATGCAACAGTGAAACAATTTCCAGGGAGGAAGAAAATCTTGTTTTTTTTTTCAAGAGATGTGTCCCACCCGCCCCCCCGCAGCCCTTGATGAACTTGTCCATTGACGAGCTGTCCCACTGACACTGAAAGTCACCATAACGAGCTGTAGGGCACAACAGGCATGTTGTATGTTGTGGTGTGCCAGTGTGGCACAGGACCAGGTAAAAGCCTTGAGCTTCCTGGACAGTGAAGCAGTGTGGGAGGAAATAGTATTTTTACTGCCTGTACAAGCTGGCAGAATATAAAACCCAGTAGGAGCCAGCTGGAGTTCCACAGTAAAATAAGATCAAGCCCAGTGTTGTGTGAACAAGAGACCATACAAAACATCTCAGCATCCACTAAAAAGTGAGTAAAACACGATATAATGCGTGCAGAAATATACAGAAAGCACTTGCACTGGTATAAAAATATCCACAGTCCTCAGACAATGTAAACTGGTACAAAATAATTCCAAACAGTAACATATTTACAAAAGGACATGTTAATATAAAACAGTGAAACCAGGGTCACCCTCTCCCAGCCTCATCCACAGCACAGACACGTGGGTAGTCCATGAAAGGGCCACATGGAGCAAGAATGAGCAGAACCTTGACTTGCCATTTGACCTTTTAAGTCAACAGTGTCTGCTGCAGACCAGAGCCAGCGCTGTGTGCGTACAGCTGACTGGCAGCAGAAGGACAGAGGCAGGCAATGAAAGGGGAAAGAAACAAACAAACCAAAATAGAACACAAAAAACACAAGGCTTGGGGATGATCAGGGTGTGCACCCTACCAGCCAGCCATTTATTTCTTGCTCCTTCAGAAAGCCCAGGAGCAGGCCTACCAAGGAACAGATAGTGCTACTGATAGGATTTATCCCACCAGTGTGGTTATGTTTGGTGGCCCTGGCAATCAGTGGACACCAGCACAGCGATGCCTGTGCACAGGAGGTGACAATCAGTCCACTGTGCTGACAGAGGAGACAGTGGGAGTGCAAAGAGAGGGACTCAACAAGGAGGGGTCCTGTAAGTACCTCGGGGAAGCAGCTGATTCCAGCTCCTGCCTCCCCAAATGAAATCCTTCAGCAGAAAAGCAAGCACCAAGATCCCACAGTCCCTACAGCAACAAAGCAAACCCAGACGACCTCAGAAGTGAGTAAAGGAGGGCAAGGGGGAGAAGCAGGGCTAGGAAGCGGAAGCCTGAATTTGGGAAAAAGGAAGCTTTGCCAGGCTGGTGATCTTTGCTTCAGATTATGCAGAAAACCTCCAGAAGACTGTCTTCCTTCCCCAGGTCACACTTCTATACTCAGTCTGGGCTGTACACGAAGTTCCCTCTGCAGCACATGCAAGTCTGAGACCAAAGTTGGCCAAACCTTCTGCTTGCACACTCCAGTGGCTTCTTCTGACTCAAAGGCAAAACTTTACATTTTTGCCATCAGTGCAGACTTATGCACTACTGTGTACAACAAACCAGACTTGAAACGCCCAGATCACCGACTGCAGCACATACTGCAGGAACGGAGAAGCAGGGGAAAGGAGAAATGCACCGTTAAGGCCTTCAGGGTTCTGTTGATAGGACAAAGCAAGGTGTTTCTTTCCCACAGACAATCATGTCAGTCCCACAACGCTGTCTGTGTTTGGCCACAGAAAGTCAGGCATCCATGCACACAACATGCATTACCCGTTGCTTGCAGAGAAAAATCTTTTCTTTTGGCAGCTTGAATTGGACTCCTTCCAGCACGCATGCTTTTTGGTCATTCTCCGAACTCAGCAGCCAGTTACAGGTTTCCATAGTGAGAAGACCTAAAAGCTTGATTAATTCTCCCCGTGGTCTTCTTCCACCCAGGCCACAATTTTCCCCTCCCAACCAGGAATGATATCATCATCATGGAATACCTGTGAGAAAAGAGGCCAGTCACGTCTGGGGGCTGGACACCGCTCCAGGATGTGTGCATAGCTTAAGAGGCAGGCATCAAGTAAGAGCTTAGCTAGGATTTTACTGCGCAGTTCACCGAATATACTCCTCATCCCTCAGTGAGGCACATCTCAACGATATATTCAGGTTTTTAAATTAAAGAACAAATTAGGCCCCTTCAATTGGTAACAGTCAAAATTTTTGGCTTTTATTTTTTGACAGGAAAGGTAAAATAAAAACAGGAAACACGCCTTCTCTAATCTATCGGACTACAAACCCCAGCTGCTTCTGCAGAACTACTCAGCTGACTGCTCCCAGAGAGGGTGTCCCTTTGCACTTGTCTTCGTCAATTTGTTAAACGGGAAGCATTCCAATAACCTTTAATGGATCCAATACACACCAACACCAGCCTGAGCTCAAACAGGGCTATAATGCAGTACACAAAGGAAGAGATGCCGCAGTTACCTCTGAAAAATCTTTAAAATAAAGTAGGAGAACGTTTTCTGAATAAAACTGATCGGTCTGAAGTGTATCTCATTGCAGCTGGTTTCATAAAACCACTTGAAGAGCTAGAATTGTAGCCTGGGTTTTGCCTAGTGTCCTCTGAGCTATGTCACAGACTGCTTTTGCTGATAGCCTTTGCCCAAGGGGCTCTGCAAACCCCAGGCTGCTGCAATCAAATTCATATCATTGTCCTGGCTGGAGATAACAACATCCCACTTTAGCTCCTTGGAAGTGGAGCTTAATCTACAACTGTGAAAATCGGCAGTCTGTTTGGAGACAAATTCAAAGATTTTATTGGTTTAGAAATGGTATGACCAAGGTCTCCAGGGTTGTGTTGTAACACTGAACCCAATGCTGCCTGATAGTTAAATTCCACACCTACCTCCTCCTTGACTGTGCCAAACTCTGGATCCAGGGCTTTGAAGTGGTACCGGTGGGCTCCTTCACGATCAATAGCTACCTTAAAATCCTTCAGAGTCACTTCCCCTAACCTGCAAGGGAAGAGTTTGGCACTAAACCACAGTACACTGTACATGCTTTATCTCAGGTGTTCCTGCATGGAAGGTGGAACCACAGCACAAGTCTGACTAGGGATCTGGCACCCTAGTCACAGGAATGTGAAGAGTGTGCCCCACCTGTCAACTCCAAGGTCCTCTTCAGAGGAAGAATTTCCTCAAAATTTGCATGAGCCACCTCTAAACAGCCTTTCTCCCTTTCCTTTTTGCACTGACTGACACGAATGTTTTGGCACAAGAGTAATGCACCACAAGCCACAATAGATCTGCTTGGCTGCTTTCTCTTGGAAGTTAATAATAATAAATATATATATATATATATATATAAATATAAATATAAATATAAATTAATCTCTTAGGGCTCAAAGAAATGTTTCAGCTAGGGAATTGCTTTAGGCAACTTCTCCCAGTCAATGGTATGAAATCCAAGCCTCAAGTCAATGCACAGGGAACCCTTGCTAGGGGTGACCATACCCAGAAGAGATCAGACTAATGCTTTCAGGGAAACAAGTGCCTCCCAAATCAACGTGAGCAAGACCAAGCCGAATCTCACCTCTTTGGTATGTTGACCATGAAAGGTGTGAGGGAGCGGTCAGTGAAGTACAACACTTTGGTGCAGGCACTGGTGCTCATCACAGGTGTGCTGTGAGAATGAGGCAGTTCTACAAAGAAAGGAGCACAGAGCACAGTCATTGGGGAACAGCCTGCCTCCTGCCACCACAGGAGACAAGAGTTGATGTCAGCATCAAACTTACCACAGCAAAGAACCTGGAGGTGGGAAGATTTTCTTATGAGGGTGGATTTTCCCTTGGGAAGAACCAGGTATTCCAATGCTTACTGGAAAACTTTGCATTTTAAGGTAACAACCCACCCAAATGCATTAGCCTAGATGATTTGCCTAGCACTGCCCTCCAGGATTACTGTCCCAGCAGCTTGCTGCTACCATCTACTCCACAGGCACTCTGTTCATTACCTCAGCAGTGACAGGAGAGCCTTTCTGGCAGAGGAGAATGAATAGACTCCATCCTACTGGCTGGGCACACAACTACATTATCACTTGCCTTCACTTGCAGATAAGTAGAGCAAAATGCTCTGATTGATCACCATCATTAAGGCAGAAGTTTATCTGTCTCCTCCCACCTGCCCATTCAGCTTGGGCAGGATAGGTGTTTGTGCACAGATTATTCTCCGCTGTTTGTATTTCTCTCCCTCTGGCTACTGCCTTGTTTCCTCTGCCCCTGCAATGTGCTGTGCCAAAAGCTGAAGCAGGGGAAGATTCACATTGGGTGACACTACAGTTTTAACTGCACTAGCATATAGAAAACAGTATGGGCACCAAGTCAAATGCTTTTTAATTAACAAATCTTAAGAGCCACCTCACAGACCTCTTAACACCTGAGGGATTCTAGGTTTGAAGCTGCAAGACTCAATTTTCCTCCTGCAGCGGAGGTGATGAAAGTCTGCTAAGGCTCAGTGAGAAAGGGAGAGGTACAGCATGCATGCAGGGAATGCATGACAGTGGCTGATCTAATAACTGCCGTTTATGGGAGAAGGAGGAAAACCATCAACTCTTCCCCAAACCCCACTTCAGACTTCTGAGTTCCCCTCCTGCATTCCTCCACATGAAATACATCCAGACTAACCTGCTGCTGGATGCTGTAATGCAGCTGAAAGGTGGCCTCTAAATTTCCCCAGTACCTGGAGTCCCCTGCAACCTCACAGACTTTCTAGGCAACATTTAAAACCAACCCCAGGGGAAAACAAACAAACAAACAAACAAAAAAAACACACGCACAAACAGCCTTCATAGTGAAAAGCAAATGTGGAGCTGCTGCAGCTGAAGCCAGAGAACATGGTGTCACAGAGGGCTATGCTGTTCTGCATACATGAAAGGAGCCAGACATGATGCAGGAAGCAGGGGAGGAGGCAACTGTACAGTTACATGTCCACTAGATGGTGCAAACCAGCAGGGAAGCTGAAATTACGTTATGTTTCCCACTCATCCCAGGGGTAATTATTTGTCATAATTACTTCTACTGCAGCACTGCCCAAATGGCCCTGACAGATTCCCACTGTAACGGTGCTTTGCAAACAAGCAGCTGTAGGTTGCCTCTGGCCCTTTTCCCCTGCAGTGAAGTCTAGCCTGTACAGCAAGTGAATAAAGATAGGAAAGTAAGCTCTGGTAAAGGGAATAAGCTTGGCGTGCCAGATTTTCAAGGGGATGCTATGTCCTAGACTCCAGCTAAAAAATCTGAGCAATGAATTGAGCAGTGGGAGGGCAGGAGCTGAAAGGCACTTACTGGAGTTTGGAGGCCAGGAATCTCTACACTCATTTGTTGCTCTGCTTGCTGGTGATTTCCCCCGGATCTAGGGTGTAAAGCCAAAATGGTGAGAACAGTGTCACTTCCCAGCTGGGAGTCATGTTGCTGGTAAACTCTGGGTTGTGTGTGAGGGACAGAAATCAAGAGCCAAACACTAGGAAACTTTTACCCTTCTCTCTTGCCTCTTCTGCATCTCCATGCGGTGTAACCGTTCCATCAGGCTGGAGATGCCCTGCTCCAGGCTATCAATAGTGTGGTGCTGTGGGTCGTGGCCACTGAAACTGTTCCTCAGACTACGGAGTGCATCACGAACAAGCTGCAAGTCATTTGTCTTGCCAAGAGAACACAAATTAATTAGATTATCTCCAGGCTGCTTTCTTCCCATCTAAAGCCACAGGCTTTATAAAAGGGAAAAATAAAAAAATAAAAACAACTTTAAAAGGTAACAGCTTCCAGGATACCTGGAACCTTTGCCTACATCTGGCTGGGAAAATGTCCCTTACGTGCACTTACCCCTCGGTGGGCTGCAGGAGCAGCTCCTTTTCCTGCTGTCTGGAGGAAGCCATTGCTCTGAGCACTGTGACTGCTGTATGCCATCACCTGTTTCGTGGAAGATGCGTGTGATGCTAGGAATGTTAGTGTTAGGAGTACACCAAAGATCCCAGTTTGCCATCTTCAAAGGGACAAGAGGGTATGACAACTTTCCATGTGAAAACTTTCTGGCCAGCACCTTCTACCAGGTAAATACACTCACTAAGGTGTGTGCAGGCAGCCCTATGGGCCAGAGCACAAACTTCCCCTAGGATTTTGACACAAGCAGCTAAGCCAGAGAGCTCACTGCTGAGATCTTTGATAAGCTGCATGCTTTGTAGGGTCTGCCTGCCTTGGTTAGGGCAGAGACAAAAAGACCATGTTGAGCCTGGCCTCTCTGGGATGAAGGAGATTTCTGGAGATAGGTAGCTAGAGGGTGCTAGACAAAAACATCACTCTGACAGTCTGATGTGTAGACCAAGGCTTCCCATACCTCTTCAGCTTCCCTCTTCATGCAGTGAGCTAGCAGGGCCTCTTTGTGCTCCAGCTCCCGCTCCAAATCCACCTGAAAAGGGAACAGAAGTTAACCTTATGGGCTCATTTTTGTGCTAAGTTGATGCTCTTAGGGCATCGGTGCAGCCCACCTGATCCATACCTGCTGGTAGCTGGCCTCAGAAAGCTGCCTTAGCATTTCATCCAGTTTGGTTTGATGCTGCTGTAAGTGCCGATCCTTCTGGCCCAGTTCCTTCTGTAACACAGGAATCAACGGAACAGCGAGTAAGGCTCACAGTCATCTCCCTTATGGCAGGAAAGATTGTGTATTCTGCCAGGACCAGGCTCCTCTACAGCTTGACCTACACAGTCTGTCTGCTTTTAGCTAAATGTTTGATCAGAGTTTCAGAGCCTTGTTTGTCAGGTCTTTGTTGCCTGAAGTCCCCTTGCCAAACAAAGATCCACTACTGAGGCCAGACAACTGATGCAAAGAAAAGAGATTCTTGAGGGATCAGTAGGTGATCAAATTACAGAACCTAACCTGATAGGCTTGTGCACACATTAGACATTCAGCAAGCCATCACAGAAAAAAACACAATGAAGAATCCACTATCAAAAGCTATCTGACCCCTCCACCTCATTACAAACATCCATGGCTACTGCCATTTCTTCACCACCCACAGTGCCACTCTCAGAGGTGACTGAGTGCCAGGGAGACAACAGTCACGTTCACAGGAGAACCATCAGATGCTGCCCCAGCAAAGCTCCCAGAGAAGAGAGGTTCCATTACTTTGTATTCTGCCAACAACCGGTTTCTCTCTTCAACCTTCCTCTGAAGATCAACCTGCAGAGAAAAACAGATAGGTGTGAGGTCTCATATTCCTTGGGAGTTACTGCAAACCTCTTTGCTCCTTGCTAAAAGGAGACCAAACAGCTGCAGGGTTTGAGGAAGCTGGTGTTTAAGGACAGCAACCCTTACAAACAGGGCAGCTCCTTCCTTGCACTGCCCACTCTAGGCAGACACTGCATCACAGCTCCACCTGTCAAAGCGCCACTTGCTAAGCAGGGAGCATGATGAGGAAGGAACAATCCAACTGCACTGAAAACACCATGGAAAGCCCCTCCCTGTCTCAGCTGAAGGCCTTGGAGGACAGGAAGTGGGAGTGAAGAACAGGGAACTCCAGCAAGCTGGACAGCTGGCAAGCAGCCTGCAGTGTTTACTGTGCAGAGACCTCTGACTGGTCATTCCATCTCCCACGACCCCAGGAACTACGCTGCAACCACCAACTTTATCCTCTGGCTGCTGGAGCCTCCAGGGCCCCCAGTCTCTTTCCAAAATAACCTCAGCAGCACAGTGACTCACATTCTGGTTGTGCAACTCCTCCTTGTCCATGTTGGCTCTCAGCAGCTCCTGCTTTAGCTGAAGAACTGAAGCGTCCTGTTGAGCCAGCCTTTGCTGGAGAGCATCCTAGGAAAAGACATCATCTATAGGAAAAGTGCTTGTATAGGAAGGTGCAGACAAATGCAGAAACCCTTCCATGGGAAGTCACCTAGAGCAGTAGCATGACATGTTGGCTATGCACAGTGCTGAAGGGTTGCCAAGGTCCTGAGAGAGCAGGAGATAACACAGATGTCTGCCCCAGCAGGCTCCTAGAGTCTTTCTGCCTTGCTCTTGCCCAGTAGTGGTTTCCCTACCAACATTTTAGCTGTCTTTGACGGAGGGATTTCTGTGCTGCTGCCTGAACTTCCTGCTCCAGGAATGTCCTGACAGCGTGCCCTTATGGAAGAAAATAGCAGTGTCTTCGAGGGTCTTTTCAGTGGCCTACAGCTTGTGTCTCCAGCCACACATCTGCAACATCCAGAGGGGGGTAAGAGGCCAAGGTCAGCCAGGGACACAAGTTAACTTAAGCTCTGAGCATGACCTAATTGTGCAATGAAATCCTCTCTGAAGAGGCCAGAGTGTGGACTAATTCTGCACCTTTCATTTCGTATTACCCAGAAGCTGAGAGCTCTACCTTGGAGAGGTGCTGCTGTCTTCCTTCACAGAAGCCTGACAGGCAGCTCTAAAAATACCTCTGTTCAGGAGTCGACTATGGTGAGTTTGTAACTCTAGAGGGAGGAACTGAACAAACAAGCCAAAAAGGTGAAAAATGCTGCAGCTGAAGAGGACAAGGATGCCCCCAAGCTTTTTTGCCTCTTGTCAAGAGTTCACTGGGCCAACCCTACTGTGCACACCCCAGGACAGTGGAAAAACAGTCATGAGAACCAAGCAGGAATCCCATGCCTCACATTTTGCTTAGGTGAAAAAGAAAATAAAGGTGACTTTGGACCATAATCCTACAGAGACAGAACCCACAAGACCTAACTCCTTGTGCCTGTCTCAACTGCAGGAAACAGGACATAGGATCGCCCACCTAAAACTCGCCTAATACAGCTCCCTCCCCTCTCTGGGATTTCTCAGATGTGTATGCTTGCTGCTTGCCCTACTCCTGGGCTGCAGCAGTCCCCATAGCTTTACTGTTTGTACTTCACAAAGAGTGCCTTTCCTCACCTTTATCCCCTGTAGGTTTCGAGCTTCTTGTTTGCATTTCAACAGCTCCTTCTGTAAATACAAAAGAATTTGATTAAATGGCATCTTGTCACCCCTTCAAAATCATCTCAAGTGAGTGTTCTCTCTCCCCAGACACATGCTTCAGAAAAAAGTACACCCCTTTTCTTCCCACAGATCAAAGAGCATGACAGACCCTGAGACCCCTTAATGAGTTACAGACATGGCAAAAAAAACTGAGCAGCTCTAAGTCCCTGCTATTAAATGCATGAGAAGAAAAAAAAAAATTCTTCATCCCCCAAATATGTCCTTCAGGCCAATGTCAAGTACTTCGCTCCCAGAATCAGAGCTGGGCCTAGAGCCAGCATCAGCAGAAATTTGACTAAGGCAGGTCTGACAGGACAAGTTATTTACTACATTTATCTGCTACTTGTTTTTATTCAGATATGGCTAGAGATTTAACAGCTGGCCAGAGAAAAACATTTTGAGAAGCTACTACAACCTGGATCTCTCCAGCTTCAAGAGCATGCAGGCAAATCTACTTCAGGGTACATTTAAATTCAGGTAATACTTCAATATTTGTTTTCTTAGAAACTGCCTTTACTAGCAGCGGCTTGAGGCAAACTGGGGAAGTAGCAGGTATTTTTCTGATGCTATCCCCACAAATTTTTATTAGCCACTGTATCCGTATAAGTGGTTAATGGATATATGGGTATAATGGGTATGTGGATACAATAAACACCTCCTAGCCAAGTACCTTTAGTGCTCTCCAGGTCAGTGAATTTGGGTTTCAGGTTTTTAGGGACAGATTCCACACAGCAGGAGATGGGAACAGAGCTGGACTCTAACACAACATGCACCTCACCCCTGCACCCCCTCCCCCTGACCCCAAACCTCTTTTCTCTTCATCTGCCCATCCTCTAACCTTTAGGTCTTGATTTTCTTCCACACTCTGGTCCAGACGACTTCGGATTATGATCTGAACACGAAACACCATGGTTACTACTGTGCAAAACACATGTCTGTGGCAGAATGTTACCTGAGGTTGCTCGATCAGAGAAATGGAAGCATAGCAATGTGCTCACCAGCTGCTCTTCAGGGCAGGCTCCATGTTCACAAAGTTCAAAGGATCCTTCCTGCTCATCCTCAGGTAAAGATCCATTGAGCAGCAAAGCCTGGGAAGATGAAGAAAAAATCTCTCTAGACAATTCAAAGGAAAATAACTGCAATAACAGATTTGAAGTCCATAGCAAAGAGACTGATCCGTGCTTACATGGTGAGGCTTCTGATTTGGAATGAGACTGAAGTGTCTGTCCCCTGCTGAAAGACACAGTTCTAACCACATATTTACAACAGACCTTAGAAACATGATGTGCAGGGAAGCCTAATGCTGTTCTGTGCTAGAAAAGACCAGGACACTTCCAGAAGTGCCATCCAAGTGAGGGAAGAGCCCTCACCCACACAGTGAAAATCTTAAGCTAGGCCCTGTGCTTAATACTGTGTTTCTATCAGCCTTTAACTCCTTCAGCAGCTCCAAAGTAGCCCATGTTTGCAGAAAGATGCCAGAATTTCCACAGTAAACCACATCCAGCCTGAAAAAGGGAAAATCCTGCACTGTAGGAAGTGTGACAGGCATGACTGCTCAGATAGCCAGCAGGGTATGCCGTACCAGTTTGCTCTAGCTGGTGGTATTTACATTGACCTTTCTGTCTCTAACTCCCAGGACTCAAAGACATTTGGTATTTGCCAGGATGTTACACCAGTCAATAATTTAATGTCTTTTTTTTTTTCCCCAGTTAGTTTTCTGTTTTATTTCTATTTGAACTTCACAGCTACAGACAAAATATCCCACTTGCAGCAATATTCCAGCTCAGCTCCAAAAGACGTCGAGGCCAGCAGGTCGCGTTCTGCCTGCTGACAGAATCTCCCATCAAAGAGCTGCAACTGCTGCCCAACAGCAGACAGACAACAATCTGTATTCAGTTAATGCAAAGGCTCATTGGGAAACTGTTCTGTGAGGGCATCCCAAAGCCTGCCAAGCAGGATATTCAAGCAGGAATCAGACAGGAACAGAAAAAACTGTCATGGTTTTAGCTCCTTATGCGGCAGACATACATCAGGTCCCTGATATTTCAATCAAACTCTTGTGAACTGGTGGCTGTGAAATACTGAGCAAGAAGGGGGAAAAAAAAAAAAAAAAAGATCAATTAATCAAATCCAATTTCTTGGCTTGCAATAACAGCTGCATCTTCCTGCTCCCACAGAATCAGGGGGCAGCAATGCCAGCTGCTCGCCCTCAGTCCTGAAAGGTGGGGCTAGGGTGGAGGAGCAGGACATGCCAGTCCTTCCCAAGCTCTCTCTCCCTGCTCCCAGTGGGCACATAATGTGAGCGGATTTTACCAGTGCACCAAGCATCTATTTTCTTTTGGAGCCTTTTGTCTCCTTCCCATTGTCCACGGGGAAAGCACCCTCCCGGCTGCCTATGCTTCTCACACAATCTCTGCTTTGTTTACTGGCACATAAATATTTACAATTGAAAGCCAGTATGGTTCCCAGCACAAACAGAAAGGAATATTCCTGAGAGAGTTCAGGGTCTTTACCATATGGATCAGAGGCTCTACTCCCCATGCAGAGTCACACAAACTCACACAAATGCGTTGGGCTGAGGGTCACTTGGTCAAGGAGGGACTGAACAGGGCAGTGAGAAAAAGGTCCCACAAATAAATGATCCTGGGAGGAAAACGTGCCAAATATTATAGTTCAGCTCAGCTAACTGAAAGACTGATGCAAGCCTGCGTGACCCCTGATCAGCTCTGTGAACTTGATTGATTTCCCAACATTCCTTGTCTCCCTGCATTACTTCCGATCACAAATCACAGAATGACTGCTCTATTCTTCCAGGCTGCTAACAAAACCCACAGGCTGCTAAGTGTCCTGGGGAAGAATGGGAGCCCCAGCCCATGGGAAAATACTGCTGCATCTTTATCGTTTTGCACAGTAACATATGTGCTTAGTAGGGTGATAGCGCACTCAGGGCTTAGCATAGCATCACAGGACAGGGCACCAGGCCAGCAAACCCAGCTACAACCTGGACTCCAACTGAAAGACAAGCTGATAATAATCAACTTCTAAACACAGGCTTTGTTCTGGCTTTTCCGCAGGCGTTCCTTTCTTACCTGCATTTGGTGTGCCCTTAAAATCTACCTAAATACCACTAGTCAAGACCATTGGCCTTTAGTCTCCATAGCTTTCTCTCTCTTTCTGCAGCCCTCTTTTTCCCTCCCCACCAAATATGAGCCTCAAATTACATCAACACAGTTTTGGAGAAACCTGAACTAAAACCAACAGAAAAGGCTGTGTCTGAATTGCACAAACTGATGTTAGATTCTTTGAAACACTGGTAAATATGCAGGCACTGGGGAAATTGCAGCCATGCTTCCTCCCAATCTAGTTTCTCTTGATTAAGCATGGTATATAATGATGGGGAACCTCCTAAATATTGCAGGTAAGGAAGATATTAGAGTGTGTATTAGGTGCTTATGACAAAGCACTATCAAATACTCCCTTGTTCCCAGGGAAGTCATCCCACAGGGCAAGACAGGGAAGAGCCACTGTCCCCACTAACTGACTTCTGCACAGTCACTGCAGGAGACCTTACTGGGCCAGAACTCTCACTCAGCTGTCAAGTTCCAGGCCAGTGTCTCAGCTGCAAGATAACCTATCTGCCAGATAGATTTGGTAGGGAAAAAAAAAAAAAAAAAAAAAAAAGTATGTAGGGGAAATCTGGCTGAAAAGAAAATCTCTTACCTGCAAACCTGATATCATCTTCTTTGCTTCCTCCATTTCCTTTTCCAAATGGTCCTGTTGTTCCAAAAGCTGCTCCTCCCATGAATTCTCCAAATGTGACACAGGGTTCCCTGCTTGCCAGTCAGGCTGGAAGTGAGATTCTGTCTCTTCTGGAAGAGAAACAAACTGAATGTGGTCATGACAGACAGTGATCCAAAAGAGACTTGCACAACACAGTAATTGCCTGCTGTCCACAATGTCAATCACTGCCAAACTAGCATGTCTTCTAGCTGCTATTTATGCCTCATTCTTCACACAAAGGAAACTTTCCTGAGCACACATAAATCAAAGATGATTGGCATCCTCCCTCTTCATTAACTTGCTGGATCTGATGAGTTTTGATGAGGACTAGTCACAGGAATACCTGCTACCTTGTTGATGAAAGATGAAACTGGCCAGTGCTGTGCATCCACAGATATGCAGCTGCAGTACCCTGCTGCAGGAGCAGCAAGCAGACACAGTGCTGCTGCTAAAAATACAAGGAAGAGCCCCAGCCTGCCAGCTACCCCACCTGCTGAGGTGGTCATCAAATACTTTCAAAGGAGCACTGAGGTAGGCTATACTGTCTGAGGTAGCAAAGCATTTCCTAGGAGAGCTTCTGTTGTTTGCTCTTGGGATGGAAGCTAACCAGGAAGGGCTATTATTAGGCTATGTCCCTGAAAAGAAAAAAAAAAAAAAAAAAAACATTTCAGGAACTTCTTCAAAAAGACTTCCTTCAATCTGTATGAAAATTTCAAATGCAAACTGACCGTATCAGAGGGCATTTGTGGCAACACAACGTTGAGTTCAATGCAAAAGCCACAACAATACTTCAATAGTTCAATTCCTTGCGAAGAGTCACTCAGCCTATGTACAGACACACTGTACACACAGACCCTTACACAAAGTGAAGTTCTGCATTATGGGCTTTACAGTTTTCCATGGACTGTGTCTTTAAGGGGATTTGAGAGTATTTTTTTCCTCCTCTCAATACAGCCAAATGATGCTGTGATGAAAGCATCACCCTACCGTGAAAGTTAAACATGCCCCCTAATCCTTCTCCAGAACTTTTTTGTTTTCCAAGCATTAGCTAGCAAGCCTCACAGACATTGACTGTACAACTGTTGCCAGATATGGCATCACTGCAGTGCTCACAGTTTTGAGATTAAGGTTTACAAAGCAATACCCAGCAACCTATTCTCCACGTTCATTTCAGTCTCTGGGGAACTTCCCAGCAAGTTTGTGATGCAATCAAAACCCAATAATAGCGTGAGCTGTGAAGCATTTTCAGCAAGCTACCTGTTTTACTTTCTGTTTCTTCAGTGTGGATAATCGCATATCCTGCTTTCTCCTCTGACGGGGTTACAGTGGATTCGCTCTTTGTGCTATGGATAGGACTGGGTGATGCGAGACTGCAAAGGAAATGAGAAAGTTATCTCAGAGTGCTGATCAACATTACCCTTATCTAAGATTAAAGTAAATATGCAGGAAGTCTTGTTGTCAGAATTATCTGCATACCAGGGAAGCCAGTAAGAAACCAAACTTGGCATCTAACTTTTCAATCACTCTACATCAGTGTGACAGCAGGCTGTTAAGCAACCCAATGTGTCTCTTCATTTTCCTTAACAGAAAGTTTGCTGCTTCCACAGAACTTACAAACACTCACGCAGGGATGAGACCACACTTTAAGGTCTGCTCAGAAACAATTTGCTGCAAGCCTTCTATGCATGTTGGAAGCTAAACAAAAAGCCACCCTGCTTTCTTCACATCTCACCCCTGGGTTTCAAAAGCACCCCTGCAATCAGAGAACAAACTTAAAAATATTTTGTTCTTGGATTTTCTAGTCAGATAACACTCATTTGTGTTCTTAGGTTAAAAGTTGTTTAAAGTACCCAAATATTTTCAGTGGAGTCATCTCAGCTGACTGTGAGGTCCAAACACAACCTTTTTTTTTCTGAAATTCTTCTTACGCACATCACCCAGACAACAAGACAAGGTGGCTGAAGCTCACTGACCCATTCAACATACCTCCAAAGTCTCAGGAACTAATCCTTGCTAGTGTGAGCAGGAGTTAAGTTTTCATTCTCCACAACACAGAAACAAAGGGCAGAAAACAAAAAGGAAACAATGTGGAAAAATAACAGAATAGGTTCAGAAAAATAAGAAGTTTCAGCAGCTTGCCCTCCACATCTTCCCAGCACTGCTGCTGCATACTCTGCAGCTCTCCCAGAATCTGAAAAGCCTTGCAATCGAGATGAAAACTACTTGCTTGCAGCTCTGTCTAGTCCACTCCCACAGGCAGTGCTAGCTGAGTTCTCATTTATGTTACAGAGCTTCAAACCATCTAGTTTAAGAGGTCCAAACTGAATGGACATTCATCACGTTAAAAGGAGGAAGAGATGAAGACAACTTACTAAGTGCAAGAATGACCACCTTCTAATGGGGATCTGTAACAGTCACAGTACCTGTCCTGTCCTGCTGAAGTAGGGTGTGTGTGATCATTAAAGGCCTCCAAGTCGCCTGGCTTTGCTCAAAGATTTACCTTCAGGAAGACTAACTCCATTACAGCACTCCTTCACTAGACACACGTTGTACATGCCACTTGCAACCAGCCGCTTGCTCCTGCTTGCCACTGAGTGACACAGTTAAAGTGCCACTGAAATGCACTCGGGTGCCCGATGAAGCAGTGCCAGAGGTCAGGTTGCCCCACTCATTATCCCATCAGTGAGTTAAAGCTGAAAACATTGCTACGCTTTTTGTATCAGTCACCAAGCCCGTCCGAGGATGAAATATCCACTCGTGTGATTTTCTCTTTAAAGTACATCACAATTCATGATTAGAACATGCAGAAATAAGTGCTGGGAAATTAAAGCTATTTAAGTTTTATGATGCAAACTGTTCCACTTTATTCCTTTTACCACTGTTTGGCTTCTTAACCCATATATCCTTGCTCAGCCGAGTCCCAGAGCTGTCAGTGCCTGCAGAGTCAAAGCTTTAGGGAAACAGCCCCAATGATGAGCTCCAACTCCCATAATTTTAATAAACACCCCACCCCTGCTGTTTCAAATGACAATGGCAACAATCGCTCACCATTTGACTTGTTTCCCTCCCATGATCCCACTTTAACCTTTCGCCTCACAGGATCCGTTTCCTGGGGAGCCTCAGGATGCTGGCTACAGACATGCCTCGTCCCTCCACCAGCTCAGAAATTCAGCGCAGAAGATGCCAGCTCCTGTCAAACTACCGGAGGAATATTTGCCAGGCAGACCTCTTCACGTTAGCTTGAAAAGATTCACAGCCGAAAAAAACTCAGGGTCTTTGCAAGAAGCCACCTGATGGCAGATCAGCAGTCCCTGTGCACAGATTTGCTTCCAGAGCCAGGGGAATTCTGCAGCCCGGGTTTTGCTTTTGCTGATTTTCCTCTCGGGTTATTTGTCTCTTGCTGCTGCATTTTGGTCAGCCGCACACCCAGTTGTTTGCATCACCCGGACTGATCTGGATTGCCGGTGGCATTTCTCAGCCCATTCTGCCCTCTTCAGATTCCCAGCACCTGCTGCAGATGCCAACCAAGCGTCGAGAGACGCTGCAAGCAGTAGGTTCCCTGCTCTTCCAGGCTCGGATGCTGCCTCGGAAGACGACATGCAGCACTTCTCAGCCCTGTGCACGGCTTCTTCTTGCTGCTATCTCCAGCTCCCTCTCCCTCCTGCTGTCACACAGGCTGTGCCTTTTCTCCGAGCAGCCTGGCTCGGAGTGGGGGAGGGAAGGAAAGCTGGTGGAAGGGGAGGAGAGAAGGAGGAGGGATGCGTGAGGGGCTCGCTGGCCTGGGAATCAGGCTGATTTGGGAAAATTTTCCATGAATCATTTCTATTGCCTTTGCTGATTAGAGCTGCTATCCCTGGAAATCTGCTCTTCAGGCTGTGAGCTCTCCGAAGTGTTACTGCAGAAACGAGCCGGTGCCAGGCCGGACATGCTGCCCTGGGACGGATCCAGCAGCAGCACCATGAGATGGAGGGGTAGCTGCTGCTGCCACAGAGCAGGGGCTTCTTTCTGTGGCTCACAGCTAAGCTAGCACATTCCTGGTTATAAGGGAAGAGAAAAAACATCTTGTTTTCATCGCCAAGCCTGGTGTCTGCAGAGGACAGCCCCAGGAGCCGGAGGTCGGGTTGCTCCCAGTTTCTGTTAGCAGATCACCGGCCGAAGCTAAGAGCAAGCCCAGTCCTTGTGAGCACCAAGGAGCCAAAGCAAAATACAGAATATTGCTTCTGTTGAGCCTTATTTCTGAGCACCAGGCAGTGCCTGGTGCCCTGTAACAGGACAACATATTCCTGATTTCATAAGGCTCAGTATAAATAGATCCTTCCCCACTTGGCAATTCCTCCCGCAATTCAGCAGTCAACCTCTGTGTTTGCAATTGCTGTGCTTCTGGTTAACAGCATCGGATGCTTTTTCACCACAAAAGCCCCAATCTGTTCTCTCCTTGCTCACACGCAAGTGCTCTGACTGGAGGCTACAGAAAAAGTTCTCCTGCCTGGCAGCCTGGAGCTGTTCCCCAGCTGAGCCCTGCATGCAAAAAAAACAAAAAACAAGCAAACAAAAAAAAAAAAAGAAAAAAAAAAAAACAAACAGTATCATTACCCCAGCCCTCAAAGCTATGGTCTCACCCTTTGAGGACAGAATCAGCACCTTCTGCATCCCTCCCAGTCTCTCTCCTGGGCCTTGCTGCTGCTAGAGACAATGCTGTTTCCAACCCACATCCCCAAGGTAGCAAATCCACACGCTGGATGGGGAATATTCCCACTCTCGAGATATTGCGATTAAAATTTAATTATGTCTCACTGCATATTCCCAGCTTTAATTAAAATTGTTTTAGCTCCAGCTTGATGCAATCTCTGATCATTTCCTGTTGAGCTCACAGTGGCTGGCTGTGCATCCCCATAGCACAGGATTAGCAGAGCTCTAGGAGAGGAAAAATACCAGGCAGGCTGCAAAGGCTCGGGGCTCCCTTTTGCTCCCGATCTGTATGCGCACAGAGTGGATCAAAAACGATCTTGGGCTTTCAAGATCCATAATTCCAGATAAAAAGCAGCTCCCATCAATGAAATTAACCAACATAAAGACTGTTTGTCTGCTTTTTTCCTTACTTATTCCCGAGCCCCACATAGCTTTTCTAGAATGAGAGCACAGTAAAGCTTTGCCAAGCACTTCAGCCCTCACTATTTCGGCCCTGGGCCTCTATCCACCCACATCAACTCACATCTGGAACACCTACAATATGAACCGTGCTCCAACGTGGAGATGTGCTATTTTACCCTGGAAAACAAAACTGTTTTTATAAGTTCCAAGGAGAAACAGACTAAAAAATAGAAGAATTCTTATTGAAAAAGAGAAATCAAGATAACTCACTGTAGATTTTTCAACTACATTGTGGAACATGTTCTGAATTCACGTTAAATAGAAAATTGTGGAAGTTAATTATTACATTAAGGATCTTACAGTGTTATTGCCCTATCAGGGATAGTATCACCATTACCATATGGCAAGAGAACTCATGGCATTGTATGAGAAAAATCAGAGCAATGTATGATGTGCACATAAAGTTTCATTCACCAGCAAAATGGAGTCACAAACAGATAAACAACTGTTGTCCAACAATACCTGATACGGTAGGAAAGTACCTGTAAAATAGGCTACCTTAACCCGAACAAGGAGAGGAGGGAGGCAGCAGGTGTCACTCACTGTCCTACTGAGATCACAGTTCAAGAATCAACGTCAAAGTCCTGTGACATTCATCAGCCATGAAACTGTGTGGCCAGGACCAGAATTTTTCCATCCTCCCTCGAATGACAGCTTCCAAGTCCACTCTCTACTGACATCATGTGGAGGCAGCGGTCCAGTACTGGCTCACACGGAGTTTCCACACCCATCCAAATGTTTATGTCTGTATTTAAAGCAGACCTCACACTGATAAAGCAAATTTTGAGCACAAGTACAAACTACTCTTTTTTTTTTCCTTCCATCTAATCTGTTGAACTAAGTGACACTAATGCTTAGGTACACAGAGGCCTCCTTGCACTATGGGAGCATCAAAAGTGGCCCAAGAAATCTTGTGGAGAAATCCTGCTTGCTGAGAAACTATCAGGGCCAATCTGCCCCAAGAAAATCAACCTCCTCGCTCCTGCACAAGAAGGGAAAATAAAAGCGCCCCGTTGAGGCACTTTCGGGGGATGGCCCAGGCAGGACAAGGAGGCAATGGATGAGAGCTGGTACTTACATTGGGGTTAAGAAACCGAATCGAAGATCTGCAGCCATGCCCATGCAGCTCTACGTGTGTTCCAGAAGAGCTTAAATGGAGCAAAGCATCATACCCAGAGGGAGAGCAAATATGTTCAGTCATACAGTCTTTTGTTTGCAAGCTAGTCTCTAGTTCTCCGGGGAAAAAGGGAAAGGCTGTCTTTTACTCAGAATATACCCACAGTAAATCAGCTGCTACGCCACAGTACAGTTTTTATTCTGCTGTCCCTTCAGCTACACTCTCTCCTATATCCATGAAAATAAAACAACATAGCCACATGTCCTCCTTCTCCTCTCACTGCTCAAGTAAATAGGGACAAGAGTTTTCATTTCTGCCCCAAAGCAAAAGGGAGTGAGAAGAGCCTGTAAGGCACCACTGTAACGTGTTGTGACTGGCACACACTGCCCAGGTTCTCATTGCAAGTTATACTGTCTCATATTGGAAATACATTATACCCTGCCATTCTAGCCAATCCTGGGTTCTACAGGTCCTATTTTTTAGAAACCCTCCGCTTACCCCAGCCTGACCTTGCTTAACTTGGGCAGTCAAGAATCGCAGTCAAGGCTGCAGACTGTTTATAACGCAGACCACATACTTCTCAGGATCCAAGTCCTACTTTAAAGGGCAAAGCCAACTCTCACATAAACTGTAGTGAGCTCTGACTTTTGGGACTTCACAACAGCATGCAGGAGATTTTTCAGTTACATAATTTAATGTGAAAGTCTGGGGGATAGAAGGCTAAGTGAGATACCTGTAAATCTAGAGACAATTAAAGGTGATGGATGACGGCACGATGGCAATGAAGACACAGCTGCAAATCTCCTCAAGACTGTAGGCTTCGACTAAAGAC
Organism: Anas acuta; assembly: GCF_963932015.1. Taxonomy (NCBI): domain Eukaryota; kingdom Metazoa; phylum Chordata; class Aves; order Anseriformes; family Anatidae; genus Anas; species Anas acuta. The sequence continues at coordinate 230,261 of NC_089001.1, read as the reverse complement.
TGGTGTATTCCTGTAACTACTATTCAAATCCACATGCCTGTCACCTCCATGTACCTGTCACCTTTAGATGTGTGTTTCCGGATCCTATTCCCCTGATCTCCGGGAGGGACACTTGGAGCAACTGTAACTCGGAAGTTCCTAGCTCTTATCTATGTGATCGCATCATGGATGAGACCAATGTCATCTATGGAAAAAATGACAGTAAACCACTTCTCCATGCTGGTTCCCAGGGTTTCATTCTCCTGATCAGACAGGAGACTCTACACTGGGAATCCTCTTTTCTTTGAGAGCTAATCAGATCACAATGACAAAGGGCATTTTAAGGAATGCCAGACAAAGGAACACAACAGGACAAATCTGGGCAATGAAGTTCCTTACCTGGAGGAGTGGGACTCCAAGGCAATGTTCTGCTGCCCTTCGTACTGCTGCACCAGTGCCCGGACACTCCAGTAGGGGTTTTCAATCTCTTCGTCCATGCTACTGTTTCTGGAGATAAATATCACAAAATGAGTGAAGCCTCATGAAGAAGGAGCAGGAATGCTTCTGGTCTCCAAGGAGGAGGGGAGGAAAGCTAATGAATGGAAGGCAGGAAGGGGGGAACCACTAGAAAGCTTCCCATTAAGAAAGTTCTCCCATTAGGGAGCTTCATCTCATCTTCTTGGTGTGAGGGAAATGCAAGCAACCACAATGTCCCCTTGTAGTCACTTTCTGTGACTAGAGAAACAGAAAAGCTCTGTGAAGGCAAGGAAAATAACAGAATCTGCACACAGAATGAGGACTGGCTTTGCTGAAGATCTCCTGACCTGATGAATTTGCAAGAGAAACCTTTAATATTTAATTTATCAACAAAATATACCATTTCGGCCTCATTTTCAAATTACTTCATGGGTAGTCCCTTGAGCCAATCTAAGACGGGCAAATGACCTTCAGCTGTGTAAATGAAACCCTCAAGACAGCCATCTGGCTTCCATTTAACTGTCATTACTATTATAATCCACATAGCACCTTTTGCAAGTGTTAAATGTGCTTTACAGAATTACACATTCCTTCTGTACGTGGATCATTTCCCCTCATTATCACCACAACTCCTCCACTTCCATGGAAGAATGCATCAGCTGATTAACAGCACACAACACTGCATCTGCCTACACAGCAGTAAGTGGAACATAGGGGTGAGCAGCAACACAGAAAACCACTTTGTACAACAGGACCAACACCACAATTCTGGCAATAACTGCTCCCAGAGCTGTAAGTAGCACCTGTAGTTAAGGCGTTCATTTTGTTTCACTCAAAATGGGAATGTCTGCAAGTAAACAACACCAAGAGGGCACTATCCTCAGTATGAATTAGGATAAACGAGGCAGCAGAGCTCCCTCTGGCTTAGCCAAAAAGAACTGTTCTTTTTCTGTGAACTAACGCAGGTCCAACAGTTTGCCGTAAAATCCATAGAGGACCTGGGATGCCTGCAGTTTTAATTATGAGGCATCCAGCATAGATCAGTCGTCCCTTTTGTTAGGACACCACCAATCTAGGTTTCAGTGAGGCAGAAGTGATTTTTCTCTACATGTTCACTGAATAGGAATACCTTACATCAAGAACTGTTGGGATAAAGAGACATCTACTTAAAAGGGAATGGTGTCCGCCTGATAACACAACTTGACCTCTAATAATCAGGAATAAAAAATCATTACCTCTGTCTGTGCCGGAAAACATCCCGGCCAGATTGCAAGACATCTTGACGAACATCTGCCAGAGCTGCCACCGCCCCTTGGGCCACTGCAGCAGCTGAGCGAGGCCTGTGGCTGGCAGACGACGCTGACGAGCTCTTCCCCATCACGCCAGCAGCGCTGTGATTCATTGCTCTTCCCGAGCCCGGCTTGAAATGAGCAGCTAAGGCGAGGATCAACCTCATGATAGATTTCAAGTTCCCATCGACAATATCTGCAAGAGGCAAATAAAATCAAGGAGGGTAATGTTAACGTCAAGTCCCACCAGAGCTGCTTCTGACCAACGAGCATGAATGTAATTAAACCCAGCAGGACCGTGCCAGTAAATAAGGACTATGCAAAAAGGACTGTTATAGCACTCATACTTAGCTCTGCTCGTTTTGCACAGAGCAGCAAACCAACTGCCACCAACCGATTCCAAGTTTCATTGCTTGTTGAGCCTTCCCTCTGCGGCCATTTCCAGCTAATAGTCCAGTTAAATGACAGCATACTATAATTGCCAAAAGCTCCATGGATGTCTACAGCAGTGACTGAAGGCAACCATTGTATTGGCAGCCACTCCAATTAGCACACGGATTTGCAGTTCTTTTTTAAAACTAAAGACTGGGGAACCAGAGAATAAGGTACCCTATTTCTTTAGTAACAGGGTACCTTAAACTGTTTGTAGCACCTTCCAAATGTTACCTAATCAGTTTTAATTATCTCACACAAGGCATTTCCCAAAACCTCTAAACCAAGAGCTTGTATTCTTCTGCTAACAAGGGTGATGCACTCCATACAGCCTGTCTCAGTATTTTCCCACCTTCCTCTCTCATCTGAAGGGCCACAGTGTCTCCTCCCAGGATCCTGTCAGAACAGGATCAGGGTCACTTTTCTACCTCAAATCCCCCCCCCCCCCCCCAATCCCTGTGATACATGATTAAACTATGCCATAAACATGTGATTTTGCATATTGGGTTTTCTCCCTATTTGCAGGCGATTGGAAAGAGCATCAGAGGTTGCCAGCAGACCAGAAATATTTTTCCTGTGGCTCACTCCACATTAACAGGTTTACATGTCCTTTAAATTAGAGATTTTAAGTTTGTATCCCCCGTTACACCATCACTTGGTCTTCTCATTGCTCAATGAAAGAGGAAAAGGCATTTTGGTAGCAGCACAGTGCACAAGAACAAAAACCAGTCGAGAATACAGTATCACGCAACCCAGAACCTGTTACTAAGCCACAGGGGAGGGAGGGGAAAAAACAACCTCCCCACAAAACAACACATTATCTGTTTCTGTTTGATATGAGGCAAAAATAGAACTGGGTGTTCAACAGGTTGAATCATATATGTTAACTGCCAGGGGCAAGTACCTTTTGCTGATGTCTGATGCATGCGGATCTTTTTTGACGCCACGAACTGTAAGACTTTCTCCACGTTTTCCCTCATCTCCTGCTGGCTGGTAGGGTTGACCTGGACGCCATTCAACTTCTCACCAGCTAAAGAAGTGAAAAGAAATTTATTAGAGGGGATAGTGCTTAGTGCTGCCTCAGGAACTGCTGTAGCTGTGGGGGTCAACTTTATGTCTTGTCAGACTGTGAGGAGACATGCATGATTTCTTGTCCTGCTTAAGATACTCAATACTAGGAATAACTATATTGGAGGCAGACCTTGCAGTATATTGTCTGAAAAGGGACATTTTTATGCATACTTCATTATTTTATGATTACTCCTGAGTTACTGTGACCTTCTGTGTGGAAATATTAGACTCTTTTGCTGAGAAACAGACAGCATTATCCCCCAGAGCTGCTGCTGCTCTCTCTTCTTATAAATATCAGTATCTCAGCAAGCAGCTCACTCTTCCATAAATGCCATGCACTGACACCATTCCTCGACATGGCAAATCCTTTCATGACTCCATTCCAGCCTTGTGGGGGTTAACACGGTCTCTGATCAGTTCTGGCGTCTCTGCCACAGGTTACCTTAGAGACCACATACACAGTTCAAAAGGTCTGCAATGTGGCTGTGTTGTAACTGACTGCTAACACATATGGACCCAATAGAATTGCCTTTATGATTTGCTTTATGATTGTTTTCTTTTAACATGAGCCCTCCCCCAAGCTCTGACGCTCATTAACGTCCGCCAGTCTGCCTGACAGATGTCGGAGCCAAGGCCAGCTTTTTACACAAGATCTAAAACTGCACGATGAAAAACAGTGCCATATGGCATTACTGACCTACAATCTCAATAAGTGAGGCAAGGATGACTCCATCTCTGAGATCTTGTCTCAAGTCCTGGACTGGCTTTATTGTTGGCTTCTTCTTCAGCTGGGAATTCACCCAGGCCACATATGCCTGTAGCTGTTGCTGAAAATGGAAAAGAAAACAAAATGTTTGCACATCATTGCCTTTTCAGGGGGACGTTGCATAGCTCTTACTTTACTCTCTCCCTTCGCAGATCTCACTGTCTTTTGCCTTTGAAAACAAAGGAATGGTCTCATCCCTGAAGCCTGCTGAGCACGGACTTGACATCACCGCACACTGTGGCGCAGCTCACTCTGTGCCAGGACAGGACGAGCAGGCAGGCAGCAACAACACTGCCAGAACAGGGTCACTCACAGCATTTAGGGTCCTAAATGCTGTTTAGGACCTGTGTTTTTTTCCCCTCCAGATATCTAGAAAGCAGAAAACCGGTGCTACTTCCTATTAAACTGCAATCTATCACAAGAAACAACTGGGACAGATTTCATGGAAAGGAGCCTGCCTCCTTTGCACACCCAGCATGGCTCATTTGAAATAACCCATGGAGTAGGAAGGGTCACCCTGTTGTACAGCCCCTTTCTTCCATTGCCTAGGAGCTGCATGGGCATTTCTAATGCACCACTCTCCATTTCTGTACAGGGCCCTGTACCCCTCAAAATGACTTGTCTCAGAACCTGCAGGACCTAATATCAAAGAGCATCATCCTTGCAGCATGTCGTAGCCCCACAGAGCTGTGAGTGCTGCCACAAGGGGAAGAAATTCAGGATGCTGTTCAGTGTTGGGACCTGTCTGGCACATGCAGCTAAACAGAAATGAGCAGATTCACAACTTCTTCCTTTTCACCCCACCCCCTAGCACCCCCATGGCTAGCAGGAGCCTTGGTGACACTGAAATCCCTTTGGGCAGGGCTGGAGTGGCACATGGAAGGTAAACAAACTGATCCATTTATGGGATTACCTGCTGTTTCACTAAGCTTCCCGATTTCTGCCCATGCAGCAGGTTTTAAGACCTCATTCCATATTATCTCAGCAATGCCAGAGTTTATGCTTTTACGGCCCATCAAAGTCACAATCTGATCACAGCTTCACTCGTAATTATCCTGGCATGGGAAATCCAACATTAACCACGCCATGGTTCGGTCTGCTGGTTCAGAAAGATGCCTGCACAAACGTTCAGCCCATCCTGCTTACTCAGCGGAGCTGGAAAGCAGGACACAGGACATGAGCTTGGGGTCCTGCCTGATGGCTTTTGAAAAAAAAAAAAGAGGAAAAAAAAAAATAGCAGAAGTGGCAGAGCTTGCTGGAGCAGACTTAGCCTGACACGTGGATGGGGTCTGCACACTCTCCTTTGCCTGTAATGGTAACAATACTTGTTAGTTTTGCCTGCCCTCTTTCAGAGGTTTTTATTTGCTGCTTAAGGCAACTGGGGACTGCAAAGAGTCAACAAGTCATGGCTTCTCTCTCCTGTACAAGCTCATGACGCTGTGCTTATTTCCAGAACTGCACTGATAACTCTTGCCAAACTGCAAGAAGCCCCTCTGCTGCTCACAGCTCAAATGTACCTGATGGTGGGGGCACTGAGATCCAGCCTCACAGCAGCCCAATTCCACAGCCAGAGGCCACAAGCCTTCAATTACCCATATTCAGTAAAGCCTTAATTAATTTAAGCAAATTCCAGTAGAAACAAAAAGGTGGGTTTGCTTACAGTAACACAGCACCATTACAAAAACACCTAGATTCAATAATAATGATGTATTAAATAAGGCTGCATGAAAATTGCATCCAAAGTCTATGTAATTTAGGGAAATAATCCCTCAAACTGTTAACTATCCTGCTGTCATTTTTCAAATTATTTTATGAATTTCTGAACCAGGCTGTTATAGTGTAGTAATTCCATAAGGGCACAGTCCCTTCCAGCCTACAGAAAGCTCAGGATTTTATATGAGTCTGTATGGTTCTTCCAGTCAGGCACCTCCCTTTTCACTCAAAGGGAAAAAAAAACAATTCACTCACTAAGCAGTTGGCTTTCTTTTTATCTTCTCTCAGCATTCTTCACGTACTCATAAAAAAAAATAAAAATCATTCTGGCAATCTTTCAGTCTCCGTTTCTTAAAAGCGTAAGAATGACATTGTTATTATTAGAATAAAAAAAAAAAAAAACACAACACACTCCTAATGCCCAGTGCATTTACACTTTAAACAATGCCTGTTAAAAAGGGGATTTTGAGGCACTGGAATATGGATGTCATGGTCACAAAGGAGAGAATTTCACACCTGTAGCTTCTGTAATGCTGTAGACTTACATTTTGTTAGCGGTGTAATTTTGTTTTCCACTAAAGCATAAGATTTTCCTGCGTAAGTTCAGACAGTTGGACTGAGCAGCATTTCCCGATTTTCTATCCAAAAACTGGAAAAGCTAACAGCTTTACCAAGAGTCTTAGGTTGCTGCAAAGCAATTCTGGAAAGTAATCCAGCTATCTTCCAGCACGTAATAAGCAAAACCGAGATTTGCTACGATCTGTTGTGCCAAGAGAACAGCAACCCTACAGAGCCTCTTCCACCCCCCCAAAAATACCCCCCAGGCTGTGCTCATCAGCTGCCTACACAGATGCTCATGCCAAAAGCAGATGCCCCACCACAATTCGCTGCCGCAGGCACTGCAGCTCAGGCAACATGTGCCCCATCCAGCCTCACATGGGCCTGAGCTCCTGAGTTGCAGACTCCCAGAGGGAAGAAAATGAGGCTGGGAATGAGGAAGGAGGTGGGCAACGCACCTGAAAGCATTCCTCCTTTCTTTATCCAAGACTGTGGTCCCTGTTCCTCCACCCAGGCTTTCACATCACTTCCTGACAACAAAGCAGGCTGTTATATTTTGTGCATTCTGAGTAATTAACAACAAGAGTTGCTAATCCCGGAGGCAGGACAAGCAGAGCACACCCCAGACCAGGTCAAGGATGCAGAGTGAGTCTTTGTGGCTGGACCCAGTCCCCCAGAGATGTTCAGGTCCCTCACTCTGACACTTGCTCACATTCTTAGTGCTACTCCTGTTTAGCTTTTGCCTTGCTAGTTGAGGGCAAAGGTACCGCAGAACCCATTACACCAACTCCTGGGATGCTCTAACTGTGGAATGCAGCTTCCTACAAAGCTCCACACTGCACAGGATTTCACAACCCCAAGAACTTCCCCTTGCTGGGTTGTAGTCAGGCCTGGCTGACAGCTACATCCAAGAGCAATCAGAGAGAAAATGATTTTTCTGCCTAGCTCGTCCCTTACCTTTCCCTGAATAATTCTTCCTTCAGCCACTGACCTCTCAGGAGTTTTCTGCTTCTCCCCTGCATTTTGGACTGAGCTTCTGTTCAGCTAAATCCCGGAGCAGACACTAAGCTCTGGCCCTACAGCAATATTTAATTTAAAACCAGACTTTTCAGAGGAAAAACATATCAGCCTAGTCTACGATTTACTATACAGAGCAGAGGTTATTAGGATTATGGTGGAGTTAAGCTTAATCCTATTTATATTAACGCAGCTTTGCACTCCAAAAAAAGGCCACGTTTGCCTGTACCATGGAGCTGGAAGAGCAGCTCCTCACCTCACTGAGTCCTTACCTGAAGGAATTTGGAGCCTGGATTGCTTCAGCTCCCAGGCAGATCACTGCTTGCATCTATGTTGCTACAAGCCCTAGGGGAATTCTTAGAGCAGGAGAGATTTTAAAGCAAGGTACTAGAGGTCACCCCCAGCTGTAAGGCATTCAACAACTTGCAGGTACTTCTGCTAGCAAATTACAGGTTAGCACTCTCATGCCTTTCAGCAAACATACTTCTCAGAGCAGGAGCCCACTTCAGATCACTTATCCAGCCTGGACCCTGAAGAAGTGCCTCAGCCCTACTGTGCTCATGGGAAAGGAGATGAAGAGGTCAGGAGCAAACATCTCCGTGCTTTGTATTGACAGCCAGTGATAATGCTGCCTTCAGGAGGAAAACACCCTTCCAGGGTCAGCCCTTCTTCTAACAGGCTGACTGATAATTCAGTTAAGTGTCATTAAGCAACGTTGTCCACAGGTGGAAGAAAAGCAGCAGCTCCATTGCAAACCTCCTGCCAGCTCTTGGTGTCCTTGCTATTCTCATTTAACCGCTGGGATTCACCACCTTTTCTGCACACAGTTGATGAATCTGAATCGATCCTTCTTGTTGGATTTAGGGACTGCCTGGCAGAATAAAGTCTCTCTTAATCTTTACTCTGCTCTTCCTTTATGCCCTGTGGGCGCTGCCCAAACACCAACTCTAACAAGGTCAATAATAAACCTCATGCTATGAGGTTGGTCCCAGAATGAAAGGCATTTACTATCCTGTCTGTTTAGGGCACTGAACCAAAAGTCTGCATCAACAGAGCTCAAGGGGTGGCCTAATTACATCAGGATGTGATTTTAAGGCCTTGTATAATTTCTATGCTTTCTGGCATTACCTTAATTAGATGAGGTCTGTAATTTGCCATCCAGTGCCCCTCCAGTTTAAGTTTTTTTTTTTTTTGCTTTGGTTTGAGAAAGCCTTTGTAGAAGCAGATAATAAAAACTTAAAAGCAAAGAAAATGATGTTTCTCTCTGCTCTCAAAGCCAGCAAAGATTTTTGTTTTCCCTCAAAAATCACTGCTTGATTCAGGCTGTTAAATGTATTGATAGAGACCCTGATGTATCCAACAGTGAAATGCACCTCATTATGGACAGGGTAATGCCAGAAAGACTGTGTGTACCAACAGGACTCCTTTTCATAAAACTCTCACTTTAAAGCAGGAGATCTAATTTATTTCAAAATAACTTTTGGCCCGATGTGCATTTTCCAAATCTTCTATGAATAGTCTGTCTCAAGCACAGAAGACGCCTCAGTATGGCCACACAGTTCGGAAAAAGAGGCACCCATGCAGGCTGGTGCACACCAGGAGACAGAAATAGCTTGTGAGCTGCGAAAGACCAGGAGCTCCTTAACCCTTCACCTTCATCTTAGGGAAAACATGGACATTTCCAACATCCTAACGTCTGGACAAAGGCTGTTCACAGATTTGCTGAGATCCAGAAAGAAAGATTATGCTGAAGTCTTGCTGAAATTCTAGCCAGCACGTTTCCCCTAACTTCAAAGGTCACTTCCAAACGCTCAGCAGCACAAACGTTTGGGAGGAGCAGCCCAACAGAGCCCTTAATCCCCAGTATGTTCTAGGCACACTCCGTTGGATTTTGCTTGTTTTAACATAAACCATTTATTTGGTTCAGTGAATTCAGTGAATTTTCCTCAAGCACCAGCCATCTGTTTCCCGAGCCAGGTTCAAGAACACAAAGACCAGTCTTCTATTCTCTGATCTCTGTGCCCAGTCAATATTTTTGAAACCAGTGCCTCTGACTGCCATTCATCAGCTGTTCAGGTTGGGCTCAATACTTCAGAAAGCAAGTGCCAGCAACAGAAGCCGTTGGCCACATCTTTAGAAATGCTTTAGAGATATTCCTGGCATCCTACGTGTTTGGAACAAATATAAGGAGTTTTAAATCCCACTCTCTGAACACTGATCTTGCACAGGAACTGCTTCTGCCCTTCATTCGGAGTGTCAGAATTGAGAAAACACCGTCTGAAAACTCCTCTCCAGAGGGAAGAGCGCAGGAGTTTTTGCTCAAATCCTGGCGGTACGGCTGGGTTGAAATGACAGCTGCCTTTGGCATCTTGACTAAACTACCACTTATTGATCCTGGGAAGGGAATAAGTGATTGGGCTATTAGGAGAGAAGCTCACTGGCAGGCTTTCAGATGCCAGCTCAAGTACTGACAGTCTGTGAATGGTGAAGTTTTGAGCTGAAGCTGTATTTCATGCATTGCCCGAATGCCAACAACAGCAAGAATTTCCAGAGAGCCCAGAGATCCATCAGGACACATCATTTTTGACTGCGAAGTTTTCCAGACCTTTTCTGGTCCTTCACCCATTAAGAAGGAGAGCTTGGGTGTTAGACAGCAAGGCCCATTTCCATTCTAACACCCTAAATTCTTTCTGCTGTTTTGATCTGTATTTCCTATTGCACAGCCACAAAGCTGTTGTGCTCCATTCCAGAAACATGATTTTCAGTACAGGATGAAGCAATTCTTACGAGTGCCTGTATACACTGGTATTTTATTCAGATAATGTTGCATTTTAGAATCCATTTGGAAACTGCTTAGTAGATGCAAATGGAAGATCTCTTTAAAGAGCTCCCTGTGCCAGCAGCACCGCTCCCCTCTGAAGGACAGTTACACTCAGTAGTTGGTTGCACCTAGTAGTAACAACTCACCTTGAGGCACCTCCAAGGAAACTGAGCCTAGGCAGGCAAGCAGCGAGAAATGCATGTCTGACAGCTTTTTGTCTCTGTGGAACCAAAGAGTTATTTAATTTGTGCAGAACAAACACCTGATGACTCCATTTTCCCTCGTAATGTAAGCAACCTTGTCCTCCCATTGATCTGTTGCCAGGACATATCCTTGCCGTCATGCAGCGATCTCACTGTGACCCCCAGATGGGGGTATTTCTGTGAGTGGCATCCGAGTATGATTTCTTCAAGCAGTAATTTTGCCTGTCATTCCCATAACACCACACACAAGCATTCTCCTTGTAATTAATCTGTTTTTTACGTCCTTTAACTCCAATCTCCTGTTTATAAAAATACTGGGGTTACTCACTGTACCGTCCACACCCGCAGTGGCCATTCTGAGCACTCTTTTTGTGTTCAGAAACCTGAAGATGGTATCCATTGATTTAAACAAATTCACTAGCACTGCAGGCAGCAACTACTCCAGACGTCTACCGGGTGGGAAGCCTTGTAAATTGAATCTGTCTAGGATGCATTCCTCTTAATCAACAGCCAGACACCCACACCTCAGAATGGCACTGCAATTCAAAGCCACGCTGCCGCTTTAGGGATCATTTCTGGCACTTCTGCAGGATGTTTTAGTGCCTCTCTATTTTCCCCAATATGGTGTTTTGAGGCGATTTTCTATTTAAGCAGTGTTTCCAATCAGGCAGATGTGCAAAGAGCTGAGCCACATGAGATCTTTTACTGTAAACTGCCAGTACCACGGAGCACATGATTCACCCAGAATTATCAAATGGTTCCACTGCACCCAAATAAAGCCTAAGGTTTGTCAAAACAAGCTACACTGAGACATCCCCTGATTCTTCAGGAGAGAAAAAGGAGCTTTGTTCCTTCTTTAGCTGTGTGCAGTCACTAGCCCTGTACAGACAGGGGAAAGGAGCTTGGTGAAGAGACTGGGCACGCAGCGTGACCGAGCGGTGCTTTTTGCAGGCAGGAACCTTTCATACAGAGAAGGGGAAGAGGCACACACTGAGGATGCCTGGTCCAGGATAAAGGGCACTAAAACCAAACAACCAAAGCACAACCTGGCTTAAACATACAGTGAACCTCAGGCAGGGACTGAACCCTAACTGCTCAAGCCCTAACTGTGATAAAAATCTTTCCCTTGTTGGCAGTCCTGTTGGAGACAACCTGGATGAGTGAGACAGGAGTCCAAACAGCTCTCTTCATAACGAATCCTATTAGCTAAAAATAGCAGTCATTGCAAGGAGAGGGTGAGTGCAAGTTTCTACTGCTAGGATCCCAGTAGCAGAGCCATTTTTAACAGAAATCATGCATGTTACACCAAGGAGAACAGAATGGCTGCCAGAACAAGACAGCAGCCACTCTAGAGTGCCAGAAAATTACTTCAACCAGGAAAGCAAAGCAAAGCCCAGGTCACTTCTCACAGCAAGGATTCCGGTCTCAGAGACAGGACACTACCTAATGACCTCAAGTGAGCTGAACAGTGAGGAGAGAGGCTGCGTGTGCAGGAAATGCAGGGAATACCCACTGCAGGGGACACTGAGCTGAAAACCCACCGCTTAGTGAGCACTCAGGCCCTGTGCAGCCTACCTGGGAGTGAGCACAGAACCCTCCTCACACTGCACCGCCTCCTGTGCTCGTACTGCTGGCAACCGGCGGTCCTCCTGGCGCAAGACATGCAGGCATTTCCCACGTAGACAGAGCCAACCTTGTACTTCACTTTGCTGCTGGTGGGAAACCCTGAGCTCAAATTAACCTCTTGCCTGGGCACTGGGAAACTGAGCCAGACCCAGGCCTGGTGCTCAGTGCAGCCTGGGGGACACAGATTCCTGTTTCAAATGACTCCTGGCACACAAGCAGCTTCCGACTAAATCCACCAGAGGAAATGACCTTCCAGCTTCAAAAAGAGAAGGCAGGTAATTGTTAAAATACAGCCACATTAACATCTTGGAGCTGTCAGGCCCGTTTCTGACACATTTCTGTGTGCCCCATCTGTCTTAATGAACTGCAGGAGTGTGAGCAGGTATCTCAAACAAACATTGCCTCAATGAGCAAGAGCAAGCTGAGGCCACAATGACACGGTGACCACAGAGGAGCCCCTGCCTCCTGGGGTTTCCTTTCATTATAAACTGCAGCTTTTAGCAGCCATACATTCCCATGACACCATCCAGCTGTGGGATTGAATTATTTAGCTGTCTCAGAGCAATGTAAGTCTCTATAAACAGCAGGGAAACACCTTTGAGGCAGGATAGGCTGTTAATGAGAGGGGGGCGGGAGCTGTGTGATGCCTCAGGGGAGTTCACTGCATTTCAATATTAAACAAAACTCATCCCTCTTTAGACGTCTGTAGATGACACTCTCTGCAACCTGTTTTGGCACAGGGACTCTGAAAGGGAAGGAAATACACTGCCCTGAACTTGCAGTTTACTGGGGCCCGTTAGCAATCCGTGATTATGTTCATCATGGAGAAAGCATCAGTCTAAGAAGTGATCTGTGAAGCAGAACAGGCATTAGCTGCAGAAGGGACAACTGCGCTGCATTCTCCATCCCTGCTCATGACATAGTAAGGCTTCTAACCAGCAGGATGGATGGAGAGGGAAGAGTGCAAAGAAGCAAGAAACGTGCCTGTCGCATCTGGCTGCTGGAGAACTTTCCAGGCATGGATTATTTACCAAACGTGCAAGACAGAGACATACAATCAATATCCCCAGAGAAACTGGCACTATACTTAGCCTCCAAGTCCTAAGCGTGTTCAGGGCTGAGCTCTGCACAAACACGTAGGAGCTTGCTATTTACTTACTCGCTCATGTATGTGAATTTCTTATGCACAGACTTGGAAAATACGTCCTTGTATTCCGAGGTAGCTAGCCACCCAAAGAGCCCCCTGGCCAGAAAAGATGCTCTATCAAAAGAACAACAGGCACCAAGTTAGTGAGGCAATTCCTGCAGTACCTCACTGGGTGAAATTAAGCCTGGGCATGAGAGTGAATGTCAGTTTATATGGTTTTTATGGTAGGAGAGGGGCTTTTTTTTCCCACAGCTGGGTGGCATATGGGTAAAACCACTCTGAACTGGGCTAGCATTGTGTGTAAAATTGTACTTTACGCCCATTATTAACACACAGGTTACTACTAGCTTAGACCAGGGAAGGATCTGCTGCCCTCGAGAACACGAAGTGTAAGGCTCTACAACTTGAGCTAAAACAACACCTTTGCTAGCTAAAAATGAGACTGAGACAGTGTGGAGGAGGGGATGAGTATTTACATGGTCAGGCAGCGCAATCAGAGGAGACCTGTGGCTAGTGTGAAGCTCAAGTTTCATGCCCGGTCTGTGTTCCCCTTGCTGGCTGGCGGTGTTAAGCCCAGGAGGGATGTGCAGGTTCTGTAGAGAATGGAGCGTGAGGGCAGAACAGGAAGGTGGGGTCTGGGCCGTGAAAGGATGAGGAAACACTAAGAACAGAAACAAAGCAGGATATGCACTCTAGGAAAGAATAAAAAGTACCAAGAGACCATCCCTGGCACCAGGTAAGAGAGGAAACAGCACTCGCTGTTGGGTTTCTGAACAAGCCCCCACAATGTTCTTTCCTCCCCAGTTTACAGAGGGGCAGTCGTGCTCCAGCATGGTCTGCATGATGAATGCAGACTTGGCATTTAGCACTCAGTTTGGTTGGACTCTCTGTAGACTAACTTCTTGTGCACCCTAAAAAGGGAAGTCGGCAGCAATCTGCCCTCCCCATGCAGTCACAGGATTCCCACCTCATGAATTTCTTGCTAGTTCTCACTCCTTATGATTTATCTGTCTCCCTGACACTAGAATAATCCAATAAAGAACACTTGAAAAATAGTATTTTCCTGACCAAGACAAATTTCAGTCCCCCAGTAATATAATCTACAGACGAGGATGGAAAAAAAAAAAAAACAAACACAACAAACCATCCTGCTCTTGTCAGCCTCTCCCAAGAACTGTGTGCCCACTTAGCAGATTTACAGGCTTCCTAACAGCCGTCAAACATACAGACTTGATATGCTCAAGAAAGGAATCAATTATGTAAAATAAACCATTCTCCATAACTCGCTGCAATTTATATTTATTTTCTGCTACAAAAGCAAAAGCTCTGCAAAGAAAATAAGAACTCCAAGCTAAAACCACCAGGTGTAAACCAGCCACAAACTCTTCAGAACTATTGCTGCTTTGCAGACCCCCAGCTGAGCTGCCCCCTATTTCCTCCTGCTAGAAAACAGCTCTGCCCCCTCCCCAGCCCTAAAATCTTGCTCGTTTTTCTCCTTTTCTGCTCCAAAAAGCGCTGGGGGACATAGCAGCCTTTAAGAGATGCTGCACAAAAGCACGCTGCCTTACCCCGGGAAGGTCTGAGTGAGATCTGGGAAATGCATTTACCTCTGTGAAGCCCTCCTGCAGAATATCCAGCAAATTCCCCCTGGCCAAGCAGGCAAGCATTCTCCACGAGCCCGCTGACGGACGAGGGTCTCAGAGGACACAGGGCAGATCCTTGGGCTCTGGGCACGACCTCTTCTCCGCCTCCCAAAGACAAAGAGTTGGAGCTCATCGGGAACCGCATTCATAGTCCCATATGTGCAGCCCGTTACTGCACACGGAGAGTTGAGCCAAAGTCAGGGCTTGCACTGGGCATGCTCGCGAGAGAGCTGCCAGGGAGCAGTGGGAGAGATGTCACACAGTTCCTATAGAAACGCTTCAGCTTACACGATGCAGGCCCTGGGCTGAGTTGGGGAAAACATCTGAAACCTATTTCCAAGTAGCCGTGCTCACACGAAACCTGCTGCGTAAAAAGAGATTTTTCAAACCCACCAAACACTGCGAGCCCTGTCCGGTGTGGGGGCAGGGACAGAGTCAGCAAATAGCAGACGTCTTGCTCAGCTAGAAAAGCGAGAGGAAAGGCTGTACGAGCTGCCAGATTTAGCTCTCGGCAATCGCTCTGCAGCCCTGAAGAAACAGCAGCGTTTTCAGCAACCCAGCAGAGGCAGGAAGCTACAAACCAGGCCACAAGACAGCTGCAATATTTGCACGGCACTGGGCTCTGCCCTAGCTGCGGTGGCAATGGAGTCTGGAGAAGAAATAAGACTGAAAACTTCCAAATTAGAATTAAATACGAACCTCAGCAAAGTCTCTAAATCAAAAATAACTGCATTCATTCCAGAAAGAAAGTAGCAGGTATCTCTAGGCAATATCTCAAACTTCATCTCATCTTGCACAAAACGCCCTGAAAAAACACAAAAAACCTCTCGGGATGGATGAAACCACCTTCTGCCAGGTGCTCCATCTGCCAGTTCCCAGAGCAACTCAGCACTATTCAGGCAGAGCCTTCAGGTTTCCAAATATCTGGCCAAGCATTTCTAAGTGAGATACACATTTAAAAACAAATATGTTTTCCTGCCTGAGTATTGAAGCATCCAGAGGAAAAAGCAACTGCATAATTTTACCACCCTAATGTTTTCTGTCAAATATGCAGGTAAAATAGAGAAAGACAAGCAACAGGTAATTTCCTTCTATAACCAACCCAAGTTATTCAAAACGGAGTCAGCGTCCACTCATAGCCTAAATTTTAAATTATTTATTCTTGTTTGCCTTTCCTACTTACTTTTCATAATTCAGTGGGGACTGAGAGTTTTGTTTTCATTGACTGTAATATCACAGCAAAACAGTAAATTATGATGAGGCTTTGCAAAAAATCTTGAAAGGTGGCAATGCTGGTGGTTAGTACCTTGATCCAGTTTGCTTTTGAGACTCAAAATTACTCAAAATGCCATTAATTAGATGACAGGAAACATCTATCCGTATTTTGTATAATGCAAACAAGTAGGCTCTGCCCTTGCAATTTCAAGAAAATTTCACATAAAAACTGAATGTTTTCCCTATCAAAAAGGAAGTGAAAAACACAACAAAACATTTGGAGCCTTTTCTGTGAACATTACAATGATATTCTTGTCTGATAATCTAAATGAAAAAAATATATATATATTTATTATCTGTTTTTCAATGCTTCATTGTAAATATATATTCATAGAAGTTTACAGGTAGGAATGCTGAGGTCATCCATTCCCTGTAATCCTGCAATTTCTGGAACTAAAAATAAACAAACTGCAGATGTACAAAAGAGAAATCACATGTACTTGGGAAGCACAAAGGAGGTGGCAGATGGCTGTTAGGTGTTCTCTGATTGTTTTTAGAATTTGTTTTATGACTTCAATAGCAGATTAAATATTGTATGCTCACAATCCCTACAAGCTCTAGATATTTACACTCGTCCTTTGAAGAGGAGATAAACCATAGGGAGGCACAGACTTTATACTGGAGACATGACCCAAATTTGCAGGATTAAAAATAAGAATAAAGAGATAATCTGTTCAAACAGCACAGAAATACAAAGGATAAATACAATTTAATTTGTAAAATGTATTGCTTAAATCATCATAAGATGATAGGTTGAGAAAAAGAGTTAATTGATTATGGACCTCAGTGGCATTTAGTGGAAATTAAAAAATATATATATAATTTTTAGTCCTGAGAAGCATTTCTCAGTGATATTCCTACTGTGGAGCTTCTACCTGCTGGAGCACAGAAAAGGGCAAAGTGCTCCCATTACACAGGGCAGGTTCAGGGAAAGGCCTGCTCGCAGTGTGTTGTCCGTAAGAGATTGTCATCAAAGATTTTTTTCCACATGGGGATTCTTATCTCTGAAACAGAACTGCCTTGCTTTGACAACAGGAATGTCAGAGAATAGAAACTAGGCCATTTCTGATGGCTAGAGTGAGTGGTAGAGAGTGCTGGGCCATTTTTCTGTTCATTGTGGTAATATAAATGCATCTTGGGTGTCTGTGTGTGCTGAAAATACCTTTTAAAGATTAAACTCCATTTCTCCCTTCTTTGTGTTTCACTCTTAAATTTCAAGCTTCTTGTAGAAGGAATAATATTTTTCCTTCAGCTGCATAGCATCACAAAAGCTGCCTTTGAATGTTGTATTTGCAAGAAGAAAAACTAATGCTTCATAATTCTACCTTTCAAGAGTGACTTTTAACACTCACGAAGAGTAATTCCGAGATGAAGGCAAAGGGAGGCAGTGAAACGAGAAGGATCTCGGCGCCTGCTTGTCCTGGTGCGAGTGACCTTCAAAACAAACGCGCCGGGTGGCAGTTTGGTTGGTGCCACTGCCCTCTCCTGGCTGCTTTCAGCATAACCTCTGTGCTTTCGCCTGCTGAATCCTGGGCAAGGTGCACGACACAGCCCAGTTCCTGCTCCATTTCCTGTAGCTGTGAGGTGACAGCCGTCGTGTCACTGCACAACACCAGCACAAACACCTGAGCCTTCCCTCAAGCTCTCCATGCAAGGATTTTAAAGCACTTTATCAACATTCACTGATTATTTGCCTTATCAGCGCTTGAGAATGAGAGAAGAATCAACAGCCACAGCTGAGCTCTTACTAATAATAATTTAGTTGGGGAAATAAGAGTGAGGTTCAAGACAAAGCTTGTGCAGCCATGACTGCAGGAACCTGTCTAAAACAACTAATGCTTTCGTGTCACTGAGTGCTCTCTCCCAGCCTCCCATTAAGCATCCCGAACAATGCTCAGGCACAAAAAATACTCTGGGGAACTCACGGACAATGCAGCAGGCTGTGATGTGTGATGGGGCACCACATCCACTGGAGTTCCCATGCTGGGTGCCACAGCTCAGCGCCAGGAGGAACGTAGCAGCAGTGCTCCTGCCCCCTTGAAGCAAACATATTAAGAACAAAGAATTTTCTTAGAGGGAAACAGACTTAGCAATGCAATGCCTGAATATAACCAACAGAAAGGAGGAAAGTTTCCCCCTTTTATTACTGCCTGAAAAAAAATATATATTTAAGGGCTACTATCTTAGGGAAAATTATACATTTTTATATTTTGTTCCACATGTAAAGGATGTACAGGGGGCAGAATTCCTATGAAACGTTATGTAGAAAAGATTGCTGATTACATTGGCTCATAGTGCACATAGGGTCTAATTATCTTCTGCATTTGTGCAAGGGGAATCCAAATTCCTTTCTGTCAAATATTCAGGGTATTATTTGATTTGGTGTTAAACGACCCTGACAGCAAACACTCGTAAGCAACTTTAGGAAACAATTCCCCAAACTGACATTTATATTTGGGATTTTGGGGGTAATCTGTATTTTTTTGCTCTGTCTTCTTTTGGGATTCTGGAGAAATGTCTGGTGAAAGGAGAGGTGGGGGAGTTTGGACGAGCTACCATAATGGAAAACGGTGAGACTCCTTAAGAGACACCCCACAAGAAAGACCCCATGAAAGACTTTCATGGGGAAAGAAATGGCACAGCAGTGGCAAATGCGATATTTAAAGATGTTTTAAAGGCATGTAACCTGTAGGCCGATGGCTGCTGCTGTCTCTGGCGTGTCCAGGGCTGCAGGTCAGGGGTCTGAAGGCTGCCGGAGCCCAGGCCTGCTGCTGCCCCTGCTGCGGGCTGGGGCTTTTGGGGTCCACCGTGCTGGCAGCAAGAGACGAGGGGAGCCCAGAGCGAGGACGGGAAACCGGGGAGGGGGCTGGAGCAGGAGCGGAGCAGGCCCGGGGACACCGGGGCTGCGGGGAACGGAGGGTCCCGGGGGCTGAGGAACGCCGGGGTGGCACCGAGAACCGGGAGCCGAGGCCCTGCCTGCGGCCGGCCGGCTGCGGACCCGGCCCCCGCGCGTCGCCGCTGCCATGGGGACGGGAACGGGGCTGGGAACGGGGCGGGCCGGGCCGAGGGCTCGGCCCCCGAAAGCGAGGGCGTTTCCATGGGGGCGAGGTCCCCTGTCAGCCCCAGGAAGCCCCTGCCGCCGGGATAAAGTGCGAATTTATCAGTTCACGCCGAAAATCAAGTGTTTAATGTCCGAAGAGCACTTGATGCGTTTAACACTCGTTTAACCCCTAAACAGGCAACCTTGGGTAACACCGGGCATGTAGCTGGAATCTGTTAATACTCACTGCAAAATAAAGGCTTTTAAAAAAACCCTTACTCCAAAATACGTGATTTTCACATTTTAGAGATCCAAGGCCCTGATTTTCCCGGTGCCACACTGATACAAGTCGATGCTGCATGTGCAGATTTACCCCAGGCTGTGCCCAGGAGCAGACCCAGTGCTGGGCTGTCCCCAGCCCCAGCTTGCCTGGTGGTGAGGAAAGCTCCAGTACCACAAAAAAAGACCCTTCACGGTGCTTGACACTGCAGTAACAGGTAGTTTCTGTCAAATTGTCTTTAAAAATGACTTGTTGGAGTCAGCACCTTCCAGAAAACCTCCCCTCTGGTGAATTATAGTCTATATTTAATAAATGTATTACATATATATATATATATATTTATTCCTGCACTGCAGAGGGCTTGGTTTGAGCTTTAACCAGTGTGCCTTTTCAGTTCTGGTACCAGCAGCTCAGTGCGAGGAGGTCCCCAGCTGCTGCTCAGCACCGGCTGGGCCTGGGGCTGTGTCCTGGGAGCCCCTCCGGTGGCTGGGCTAAGCAGGACCGAGTGCTCAGGCAGTCCCGTGTTCCCTAAATTGTCCCCCCCTGCCCATTCAGTCCTCCTTGCTACGGGTTTTTGTCCTTGGCACTCAGAAGAGCCAGCCCTCAAACAGCATAATACTGTGCCCATTGTAAATGAAGGGTCTTTTGCTGCAGGCCTTGCAATAGCCGTGCAGAGGTCAGCTCAATAGCATGGGCAAAAAAAAAACACAGTTCAGGCAGAAACCACAGTTCAGGCAGAAAAATAAACTGTCTCCATTATTGAAAATGGAGACAAATTTCTTCTTTCTGCAAACCTTACTCTGGCCTTTTAATAGCCCTGCTGAGGTCCACTGGATAGCACAGGCAAAAAGCAGAAAAACTGTAGGATTGGTCCTTAAAACACTTTCATCTTAGTACACATTACCTGTACCAGCTTTATTTTTTGTAACGAGCAGGAACTCCTTCATTTTTTTTTTTTTTGTTGGTGGTGGTTTTTTTTTTTTTTTTTTTTACATATAGCTAAACCATAATATGCAAAATGATGCATGTTTATAAAGTGTACAATGAAGTCCATTTTTCAACAATGGCAATAAACAGGTTGTTCCACGACCTGCATTTGGCTATGCAGACCATTGCTGAGGAACAGAACGTGCTAACCATTGATCTAGGGCCTGAGGACACTGCTTGGGAGCACTGTGCTACTGCCAATGGTGCAAATGTCAATCTCAATCCAGTGGCAGAAGCCTTTTGGACGGCTGCTGTACTGCATTACTGACATTATTTTAAACCCATAAATTCTCAAATGTGTCTTTGGGAGCTTTAGCAGAAAACACCACGTGGTATGTGCTCTGCTTTACAGGGTTTTATAACTAAGGCTGACAATACAAAATAAGAAAACACGGAGAAAAAGTCCAAAGCCTTCTCTAAAGTTGGCCAGGATTCATTCCTAGTGTCTCAGGCATGCAAACAGCTACTGTGCTCTAAGGATTGGATAACTGCCCTAAATATAGGCAGTGGCTTTTAAATGGCTGCCCTACAGATAACCTGCAAATCTGCCTTCTTTCATTGCCAGTCAGAGCCAAGAGCTCAGTGCTCACTTTTGTGCACCTTGGGCTAAGGATGCGTGTCAGTACCGCCCTTCAGTGAAAGGAATTGTTCTGTACCCTTCAGTTAATTCTGCATTTTTGGCCTTGGTCTCAGTATGCTGTGCATGGCTGTAAAACACTGCTTTTTTAGAAGAGGGATGCACAGAGTGCATGACTGCAGCGTACAGTGGCTGGTGTTGGAGGAAAACATTGCAGCAGATACTCTTAAAACTTCCATACAATTTCCTCACAGTATCATCCCCATATCATTCTGCACGTTGCAGAATTTTCTTAACCTCAACATAAAATCCCATGGCAACATCTCCCTTGTCCCAGTATGGACTCCTCTATCCCCTGTTCCCAAATCTGCCGGCACAACCGCGCTTGGAACATCCTCCTGGCAGCTCCAGGCTGTGATTTTAACCATCACCAGCCAAGCAGCAGCTCTGCCTTCTCGCAGGGCAGAGAGGAGATGGGTTGCCAGCTTCAGAGGCAACACAGATTTTCCAAGGGGAAGAAGTGGCTTTTTTTTTTTGCCAGCAGAACCAGACAGGTAACTGTTCCTCGTGTGAGAATAAATACACCTCTGTCCTCTGAAGGCACACACAGGTGGAAGACACAGCCTCTCTGCTTCACAGGCAGACACAACGTGTCCATGAGGTTAGCTCGAGTCTACGGCATCTCTAAGTCTGTGAAATCCTTTTGCTGCTGAACGAGGAGGGAGGCACCAAGCCTTTTAAACCAGAGTCCCGTTCTTACTGTCATATTTCAGCCTGGGCCGGGGGAAGTTGAGGGTGGCATACTCTGTGGCATTCTGCATCTGCAAGTTCTTCACCTCCTCCGCGGAGCGCTCCCGGACCTTGGTGAACACCTGGATGTCTGCGTAATGAATGCTGTCGTCCTGCTTCATGTTCTTGGGTTTACTCACAGTGGCGTAGACGAGAGACTCCGAGACATTTTCGTACGTTGGAGCCTTTGGGGAGAAAAAGCTCCAGACGGTCAGCTCTGGGCTACTGCTACACCTGCCCAGATGCCTGCATGCTGCCCCCAGCACCCCCAGCCCTCTGACACCTCCTGCTCAGAGAGACAGGTTTCATCCTACTGCTTCCACTGCACTTTTAGGGGAAAAAATCGTTTCCACATTGTTCCCAGAGCCAAACCCAGCCTACATCAGATGAGGCATTTCACAGCTGTGGATAATGGCCCCACATCTCCCTGACCCCTCTAGGCCAGGAGGTGATGGTCAGCTCTGTCCTGTCAGTATCCCGTAAGCAAAACAACTCTGGGAAGCTGTTTACCTTCCTGCCAGGCTGGTGCTGTTGGCTCTCGTGTCTCACATCGGTTCCTGAAAAAGAAACACCAGCGGATCAGGTTAACACAACTGTTTATTGTTCCATCTCTGAATTCAGAAATGCAGCATCTGGCACACGGGCTCTCTCCACTGGACGCAAATCAAATTTCCACCCCATCTGACATCCTCAGCCCTAACGCTGTCTTTGAGGCCTGCCTCCGAGAAGAAAGCCTGGGCTTGTTTCTTTGGAAAAAATAAGGTTTCCTGGGATGACAACATGCTGTGGACCGCAATGTTCTTGGCAGAACCTAGGAGGACTCACACAGCACAGAGAGCTTCCTTGTCAGGCCCTTGAAGAAGTCAGATCCAGTTTTAACTTTGTTATTTCCTCTGCTGCCTGCAAACATATTTTGCCCAGCATGGTCCAAAGGCCACAGGACACGACTGGGCTATGTAGGACCCCCCTTTATCCTGGGACACTGATATTCAGATGGATGTTTGTGGCACTTAGGGGAGTTTGACGCAGCTTCTGCTTTGCTGCCTCTTGAGAGCACTCACACGCTTTTTGATGTGAGACTTTGGTATTTTAAAGACACTTCTGAAGCCCCTTCCCTCCCCCTTGCCAAGCTCCATGGCATATCATACCCCTCGCTGTAAATTTTAATGAAATTTTGCCTCTTGCCTCTGCTCTTGAGAAAGGTTAGGTACAGAAGAATTTGTGAGAGCACCTCAGCCTCAGGGGTCCATTTACAGCCAGCGCTGATGAATGCCAGCTAACCAGGGGCTGATTTATGCCTCCCGTTCTTGTGCTGTAGAGCATCTTCACAAATCCTTACCTTGCTTTTCCTTCTTCCTTTTAAAAAGTGAAAGACAGTTCCTGAAATGAGAGAGAGACGTCAGCCCAGAGAAGCCCCAGCCTCTGCTCTCATAACACGCAAAACCAAATGCATCACCCCAGGGTACTGCATCCATGCTGTTTGTGGTGTCTGGGGCTGCCAGGACGCCCTGAACAGCTCCACGGGCTCCAGCCCTGCTGGTGGAATGAGGCACCCTCTGAACCTGAGCAGCTTTTGTAGGGAAAAGGTCCAAGGGAGAGACGTGGGGCTGCATATCCTTCTTTTGTGAGTCATCTACTGTGCCCTAAAGACACCCACAAGGCTCCTTGCTGTCCTGCCCTGTCTGGTTGTCCCGATGGACCTGCATCAGTGTGAGTGGGAACAGATTTCACTGTGGTTTTGCAACTGCGTTTCCACAGCTCAGTGGCCAAAGATGTGGGGTGCTGAGCGTGATCTCAGCTAGCACAAAACGTTTCTCTTAGGGCCAGATGCTCTCATAGCCCCATGCCCTGTGCTTTAGCCCCTGTGCCCAAGGAACAGCTGCACAGCCCATGTGCTGATTTAATGTTTCAGACTGTGTTTTTCCTGTTCGCAGCTTTCCACCTAAAACGCTACCAAACCAAACAAACTGCGCGCTTTATACAAGCCAAGCCAAACCCTAATCTTGTCTGTACCTGTGTGACCAGAGAGCGACAAGCCAAACACAGCTACGGCCCAGCCACGGTGCGGACGGGAGCCAAATTCCTTCCTGCTGCAACAACAGAGCCAGGAGCCAAGCTCCTATCTGCCTGGCCGAGCAGAGACGTGTCACACTCCGTGCCAGATGCACGAAGCAAATGTTAGCCCTGCAGCACAAAGCAAATGTTATCCTTGCAGCACACTCGCATGTCTGGAGGAGAGCAGGTGCCAGCCCCTCGTGGGCTGCAGCACAGCTGAAAAGGGACAGGCAGTGCTCTGAAAGGGGCTGAAGAGCTCCCAGCTGGTACCAAGGAGCAGCGTGTGTCCCACAGGGTGTGCATTCGCCAGGCAGGTCTGCCACAAAGCAGCCCCTGAGGCAGAGCTTTGCCTCTGTCTTCTTTTAGAGGCATTTTGGGGAGGCGGCTGGGTTGTGCAGTAATGGCTTAGGTGCTCTAATGGCAAAAGGAGAAAAGGAAAATAACGGCCAAGAACCTGGAAAACCTCTGAAATGGCTGGCAATGATTAACCAGGCCTGCTGGAGCTGGGAAGTCAAAGGCAGCCCTGGGGAGAGCTGGGGGGGCCATGCCTGTACAACAGGATCCAATGCTGCTTCTCACCCCTCTGCTGTGTCCTGCCAGCCCTCCAGTCCCTGGCAGACAAAATCTGCCAGCAAGGCAATCTTGTCTTGGGGGGGGGGAGGGGGGAAATTTTAACTTTCAGCTCCCTCCTCCAACATCCCTGTGAGCTCGCAGGGTCTCCAGGGCCCTCCCTGTCAAGCCTTGTGTACCTCAGGCCTTTGCTTCCTTACAGTATTCAGGCAGGTTGTGCACTGTAATTAAAATAATGCCATTTGAAGTAAAACTGACAGGGTCCCTTGCCTCTTTCCAGGGAGGTGGGTCCCTGAACCAGCTTTCCAAGCTGCTCTGTCTTGTTTGGGTTGTCTTTCTTTGCAGAGAGAGCGTTAGCAGGTAGTGTGTAGGCTGGAGGTACGCTGAGGCTGTCTGCAGGCTAATCGTAGCCCAGCAGGAGATGGCATCTCCTTGCCTCAGATCTGCGGTAATTAGAAAGGATGTGGCAAGGGAAACAAGAGCAGGGCAAACCTCTCCCCTCCTCTTCTCAAAACCAGGTCATATGTGTTGTAACTAACTCACAGCCTGCCAGGCTGTATTCTGCATGACAACGCACAGCGATACGCTGCTTCTCCTTTCCCTGTCTCAGCAGCATCCTGATCTCTGCCCTACACAAGGCTATGGCTTTGTGGTAATGGCTTTTCTCTGAAAATGTCAGGAACCTCCTCGGTCTCTTGCCATTTGCCCCCCCCTTAAGGCACACACTTTGGCAGCGATCATGACCAGGATCTTCCATCCAGCAGCGGGGTGCCTGCCTCCCCTGAGCCCTTTTGTGAGTCTCAGCTTTCTTTAGGAAGCCCAGCTCTTTGCTGACACAGCTGTGGTGCTGAGCAAATACCCAAAAACACAAGCGGTTCTGATGCCTGAACTAAAATTAGGTAGCATTTTTTCCCCCTCTGTCACTGAGGTGAAGCCATGAACCATGCAAACTGCTGCAGTGGGGCTTCACTGTGCTTGGTCATGGTCCTCTGTAGGTGTCCCACAGCCCATGTTACCAACAGCACATCCCCATTTACCTTCACCCACGTATTTCCCTGTGCAGGGCAGGGAAAGATGCTCCTGGGGAGAGAGCTCTGCTTTTTTAGGGCCCCACGCAGCCCCTAAGGCAGGTGGTAGCACCCAAGTCCCTCAGGGGTGCTGGGGGCAAAAGGGTCTTTGGCCAGAGCCCTGCCCCTGCTGCCACCAGCAGAAACTCCACGCCAGCTTCTTGCTTTCTAGGCAGCCTCTGGGAATAAAATCATGCAGGACACAGCAGCCCCGGTCCCTTGGGATGGCAGAACTTGACGTTGCCCCAGAGGAGCCTGCAGGAGCCATCGCTGCTCCCCAGTCAGAGCACAAAGCTGCTCTCCTGCTCGGCCCTGCCTGGGCGAGTGACCTCCAGATCCGGGTTTGTTCCTCCTTCAGCAGCAGCAGTGTTTGCACAGGGCCTGGCACTGCTTGGACCTGGCAGCGCCCCATGACGTGAGAGCACCCCTGGCTCTCACCGCCCCCAGCCCTGTCCCAAGGGATGCCCCCGGTGCCTCATTTCCCCCAGTCACCGGGCAGAGGACGTAGGAAAAGGGGCTTTTGGTGGGGAGATGTCACCCACCTGCCTCCCACCTGCACTTTCTAGCCCTGAATCCCGAACTCCCTGACCCCCCCTCCCCTGCTGCAGCCACTAGGTGATGCTGTGCCGCTTTTAATTATTAAAAAAGCGCCGGCGATTTTCGGACACTTTCGCAAAGCTGGCGCTGGAGGCAGGGAACGTCCTCCGGGCTCCGGCCGGCAGTCACCGCTCCCCCCTCGCACCCCCCCGGCGGCTCAGCAGACCTGGCACCGCAGGATGCTCCCCCCTCTGCCCTTTTTCATCAAGAAATAGTGGGCTGGGGGGGTGGGTTAAAGGGCTGTGTCCCCCCAGGGGCACGGACCCACAGCACCAGGAGGAGCTGCCAGGGCTCCCCAAGCGGGGGCAGGAGCGGACAGGGGGTCCCCGACGAGTGCCCTGCCTCCCGGGGCTTGCTTTGCTTTGGGGGATCTGATTTTCGGTCCCTCGGCTCTTCTCAGCCCCGACCAGGGGGAAGCCGGGCTGCGGACCCCCCAAAAAAAAACTTATCGGGGTGGCGGTGGCGGTTTGGAGGGGGAGATGCCCACCCCCTGCCCGCCGCCGCCCCACTCACCGCGGGCGGCCGCAGCTGCAGCGGTTGCCCATGTCGCTCCCTCCTCCGCGCAGCAGGAGCGGCTTGTGGCCGGGCACAGCCCGTGTTTCCTCCTTCCCGGCCCCCGGCAGCTCCCGGGGAGTGTCTCCCTGGCTCGGGTTTCTCGCCAGCGCCGCGCCGGGGCCGTGCGTGCCATCTACCGGGGGGCTCCGGGCTCCCGGCTGCAGCCCCAGGCTGGATCCTGCCCGTGTCCCGGCCTTAGAAAGCTGTCCGAGGGGAAGCTTTGGGCTTGTGGGTGTGCTAAAGCCCAGCTCGCGGCGTTAAAGGTCTGCAGTGTAGCCCCCAGGCTCCCCCCTGTGCCTTTCACCCATCCTCTGTACCCAGGGGAGATCCCTCCAGCCCACGCCCTGGGCTGTGCCCCAAGGAGCTGGTTGTGGAGCTGCTGCTAAATGCTGAAGGTGCCGTGCTTGTGGTACCCTGGAGCAGAGCCCATGAGCTCCACAGGCAAGGTTTTGCAGCTCTGTGCTGGCCTCACAGGTGGCTGAGCTTTAATTCACCCTTCTGGAGGGGGAGCCAGCCCTTAGACCCCTAAAAGTGACAGCCCCAGGCTGTGCCCCTGCTCTCGGCCAGGCTCACGGCATCGTTTGTCAGCTGCCCAAGTGCAGGGCAAAGCCTGGGGGTGTCCAGAAGTGGCAGGAGGAGAAGGGTTCTGCTGTGCATGGACCACGGGGCACTGCTGCTCTCAGCTGAGTCCTGGGTGAGCTGCACAGCCTGTCTCTGGCACTGAAATACTCTGGGCTCACCCAGCACACCCAGTACACCCAGCACCCCAGGGAGGATTGGGGGTCTGGCCAAATCAGGATTCGGTCCTGTCCCGACAGGACCCTGTCCTTGGACTCCTGCAAAGGCCAGGTGGTCTCAGGAGCCTGCATCCCCCTGGGAAAGTGCAGACTGCATGTCTTTGGGTTTGCCACAGACACTGTTGATTCAGTGAGCCCGTGTCTGTTTAGATTTCTGGGATAACTTGGTCTTTGTTTCTTTGTGGATAAAGAAAATAAAAAGGCTGCGAGCCCATTCCCAGCAGCCCCTGACACAAGTGCTGGAGCTGCTGGCTGAGCTCCACCAGTGAAACAGAAAGGCATCGAAAACATTGGCAGGGCTGGAGAGCACTTGGCTGCCGTTCTGCATTCCCTCTGCAGCCCCTGTCTGCGGGGCTGGGAGGCAGCCTTGGCTTCCAGAGCTCAGCAAACCCACTGGGCTCCGGCATGCACAGGGGTGAGGAGCAGCCCCCAGCCGCCACCAGGCAGTACCAGCACCATGCTGCCCGGGGCAGCTGTCTTCATGCTCCTGGAGACATCGTCTGGGTAGCGAGCTGTGAAGTTGGCACAGGACAAGCCTGCGAGTGCCCAGCAAAGGAGAATGAACTTGGTGGAGAGCTAAGGCAGCGCTAATGAAAGCCAGAGGGGGAAGAGAGCAGCATAGAGGCTGCTAATGCTGCATGTTTCCACTGCAGCAGTGTTGGGGTACTGCAGGCACCGGGGGACTGGGAGCATGCCACAACAGGTGTGGTACGGGCACACAGCGAGCTGGCATCATCTCCAAAACATGAAGATGAGAGAGCTCTGAACTGATCTGGCCACTTCTCCCTTAGGATCCGCTCCGTGGTAGCCCCAGCCCAGGCCCCGTGGCTGTTTTTAGGGACCCAGGTGGGTGCTGCAGGGAGTGGGATGTGGTGTGCGCAGTGCTCGAGGCTGGTGCAGCGTGTGCCCAGCAGCATGGGGGCTGCACACAGAGCAGTTGCTTCTCGAAGGCTGGGAAATTTCTGCCCTTAGAAGCGGCCACTTCAGGTGACTGATGGCCACTAGCAGAGGGTTATCTCTGGAGTTACTACCAATAACCTAGACAAAGCCTGTTGTAAAGGTGATTTTTATTTTGGCAGCAACTGAAATGCTCTCTGGCAGCAGCTTATCTGGTCCTACAGAGTAAGGGCATCCCCCAGCGGCATGTACCACGGCTGTGGGTGATGTGCACCGGGCAGGATGGATGCTCTGTCACCCTCCTGCTCACTCCCATAGTGCTGGTGAGCAGGGCAGCTTTTCTCTTCCCTCTGACCCTCACTGCAGGCAGGGACTCCAAGGAGCAGAAAGCAGCAGTACGGAGGTTGGTGGGCGAAGGAGCAGCCTGAGCACGGCCTTTCTGGTCCTGCCCGTGCAGGAAGGCAGCGTGCAGAAACCCACAGCCCTGTCCTGGCAGGAGGAGGCTCCGGCCATAGGTCCCTGGAACTTTTCTGCCTCCCATGGGAGGGCTGCAGCGAGCCCTGCCAGGGACCCCCATATTCGGCCAGTGACACAGCAATTTGGCTGCTTTAATTGGCACTGACGAGGATCGTGCCTGGCGCCTGCTGAGCCCTGGGGCCGGCCGAGGCAGCAGCTGCTGCCGACAGCAGCACACCCGATCCCTGGCCCAGCATCACACGGCCGTGGATAGGTTTCTCATGTAGCTGGTCGCATCACTGTGCCTGCAAAAGGGGCAAAATTCTCCCCTCTGTGGCTCCACAGAGGGTGCTGGGATGCCAGCAAGGTGTTTGGGACCTGAGCAAAGCCTTTCCCATTGGCATTTTGGGGTTTGCTCCCCTCACAAGAGCTAAAAGATTTGCATGTGAACAAGCCTCACGTCCCATAAAAGAGTGGGCTGAGGCAGGGACATGGCTTTGGTGATTATTTACTCGGGCTGACTCCATCTCCAGCTCTGGACTCTCACCGTGAGCCTCCAAAGCCCACGCCCACGGTGTGGCCAGAAGCAATGCAAACCTAGGGAACTGACAGCAGGCCAGAGGCAGATTTATTTCTCCTTCCTCCTGAGAGCTGCAGGTGCTTTTACAGACCAACGAGAGCCATGTGTGTGCACACAGGTCATCTGCCAGCTCCAGACTGAGGCTCTGGGCTCGTTCCTTCCCTGGGGCAGGAACAGCTTTTGGGCGAGAGTCACCCTTCCCGGGCGGGGTGAGAGAAGGGCACGGTGCTCAGCCGGGCCCAGGAGAAAACTTGCATTACAGTCCCTCCCACAAACACTTCAGTCCCATGTTTTTTTCAATTCCAAACCCTTTTTTCCAACCACCAGCTGTAAGAAGCTGAAGTCTGGCATTTACATGGCTGCCTCCCAGCCCTGCTGGGTGCTGGTGGTGAGAAATCAGGGTCTGGCACTGTGACTCCCCTCCCTCTCCCCCCCTGTCCTGCTGCTCAAGCCCAGCTTTGGGGCCTTTAGGACTCTTCCTTCCCTTTTCCTTCCTCGGCCCATTCTTCTTTCCCCACCGGCTGCTCCTGGTGGGTTATCTTCACCTCGTTGACCCTGGCCTTCACCTCTTTCCCCGTCCGGGGAGCCACAATGCTTAGGATGCCATCGTGGGACAAGGTGGCCCTCACCAGCAAGGGGTCGACGTCCAGTGGGAGGATGTAGGTCCTGGTGAACTCTCGGGAGATGAAGCCGTGGCGGTCAGCCTTCTGCGGGTGCTGCCCCATCACCTCCAGCAGGTTGTCCACAGTGCGGACGGTGAGCTCGCTGGGGAGGAAGTGGCAGACATCCAGGAATACCTGGAACTTGTGCTCGTTGAGGCTGACCT
This sequence comes from Anas acuta, assembly GCF_963932015.1. Lineage (NCBI taxonomy): Eukaryota > Metazoa > Chordata > Aves > Anseriformes > Anatidae > Anas > Anas acuta. The sequence goes on along the minus strand of NC_089001.1, from coordinate 200,171 downwards.
CAGATGTGCCTCGGTCCAGCTGCTTGTTGATGCGGGGCCTGATGTAGTAGCCGTGGTACAGGGCAGGGGCTAGAATCTCACACGGGGACACACCTGAAAATGAGACCCGGTGAGGGTTTCCCCGAGCAAGGGGCTGGAGAAGGAAGCTTGGCAGGGGGGTAGGAGGAGGCTGGGACCTAGAGAACACCTTGGCTTTGCCACCACATCATCTACATGATGGGGACAGCCTCTGGCAGTTCCTACCCTTGTGTCTCCAAAACCACGCTTGGTGCCAGATGCTCGCACACCATGAGTTGTGCATGCTGGGTGCACTGGGAGGGACTGGTGGGTGCACTGGGCGCTTGGCAGTGCAAAGCCCACGGCCAGGGCTTGGCATGCAAAATGCTGATGGTGAAGAAACTGCCCTTGAAGAACTAAAAGGCCTTTTGTGTGCCATTGTCCGGGGGGCTTTCCTTGGAGCTTTTTGCCTTTTCACGCTGTTGTGCAGGCGCTGAATGGTTCTGCTGCTGCCCACATTCCTTCCTCTCAGCCAGCCGCCAGCCGCTGCTGGGCTTTGTGCTCAACACCCCAGCTCAGCTTTTCGCCGCTGCCCCCGGATACAAAATCTCCCCCCCTCTTCACACCAGCAGCTTTCTAAATTTTCACCCCTCCACCTCTCCTGTGGCCAGGGCTCCCCACTCAGCCTCCCCTGGCGATGAAGGTGAGCACGGGGCCGTGTCCTGCACAGCCACACGGTTGCCCAGCCTCTGCTGGGGTGTGTATGGGGTATGCAGGGCTGCCGGAGGAAAGCCTTACCCACAGCCAGGCTGCAGAGGAGGATTTTGCTCTGCACTGGCACAGCATGTGCACGAATGACAGACCACTGGGGGCATAAGGGAGGGACAGGGGAGATGGTGCTGGGTATGGATGGAAGGGGTGGACCTAAAGAGAAAGACCCTGGGTATTGCTCTCTGATTTTACCTGGCTGCCCATGCTCAAGCTTCCTTGGCTCCAGGAACCCCCCTCTGGAGCTCAGCCTGCCCAGAAAGACTCCAGCAGCCTCCTCCAGCAGAGGACAGAAAGGTGCCGGGGGGGCCCGTCTCTCTCCTTACCTTCTCCAAAGTTCTGGTCGTAGATCTTGCTGGGGTTGGCGAACTCGTACTCGGAACTCATGGGGTAGGCATGGGGCACGGTCCGTGCGGCCATGGTGTGCTGGGGAAGGGGGACCGTCCGTGCACTCGCTGCCTCACTTCGCTCTGAGAGTGAAGGCTGCAGATTGCAAGGTTTTAGTTGGGTGAATTCCGCAGGGAGGAGGGTGTGATAAAAAGATGGACCAAAATAGCCTGCGCGCAGGCCCTGGGTCGCCTTGCCAGGGTGATGAGGGAAGCTCCTCGCTGCATTCCTGAAGGCAGCAGCAGGCTCTGCCCGTCCGTGGGGAGGATCCTGCACCCCTTCCCCTGAGATCCCCTCCTCGGGCAGGGCACAGGGGGCAGGTTCAGAGGTTTACCACTGGCCCTGACACCCCTGAGTGACCCCACGGGGACAGGGCAGTGGTTCATGGTGGCTGGTGCTCAGTCCAGTCATGCAAAGTCACCGTCATCACCTCACATCCCGAATGGTGCTGCTGCGAGCTGGCTGTCCCCACTGTGTGGTGGGACCCAGAGCAATGCCTGTGCTGGAGACCACGACTTAACCAGGTATCCAAAAGCTGGCCTAGATCCACGGTTATTGAACTGGGGGGGTCGGTGCCCAGTTAAGCTCCCTGTACCCTGAAACCAGAGATTTCCATGAGTCTATGTCCCTGCAGGATGAGAGCAGGTGCACTGCTGCTGATGAATTGGAGGAGGTATTTATGGCTGGGCTGTTGCATGGGGCGGATTCTGCTCCCTGTTCTTGCGGGCAAGCTGAGAGGAGGAGGGTCAGACCGTTTTGGTGGTGCAGTAAGCATGGTGTGCCCGCGGGCCAGCAATCTGCGTGCAAAAAGCTTGCATTTCAGTTGCAAGCTCTCAGAGGGACACCAGTTCTTGTCCTTTAAGCACAGCTGCTAGGCTGAACCCAGGCTCATGATTTGGGTTTAATGGCGAGGCAGGAACTAAAAGAAATGTGTGAATTAAGGCATATTAGGAGCATTAATTTTAGGAAATGAGCTTGCTGCAGGGGCGCAGGCGAAGGCGGTTTGCATCCCGCAGAGGGCACGCAGCTGTGCAGATCCATGGGGCCACTGCTGTGCCCGCTTTATCTCTGCTCCCAGAGCACTGGGCTCTTCTGCTCTCTCCAACAAAGTGGCTTCTCTAGTGGGCAAAGGAGGAGAGGTGTCAAACTGATGTGATGTGGAGATCATCCTTCACTTGCACAGCCCCACAGGTGCCAGGGCAGCGACGCTGGCTGGGCTGCAGAGCTGCTCTCAGGGGCATCTCAGCCAAAACCTCCCAGGGCCCATCCTGCCCTCCCTTTTGGCCAGGCCTGGGGCTCCCTTTGCCTTAGAGAGAGGCAGAACTCTTCCTAGACACGTGGGTGCTGTGGGGAGCTGCAGCCTCAGTGCTGTCACCGGGAACAACGGCCCCTTGTCCCTTTCTGTGTGAGCCAAAGATAGGAGCTGCATTGATCCTGCTGGCATCCAAAGCAGCTGGGATCATCCGCCAAGGCCCGCCTGGGACTCTGCAGATAAACAGCACGTGGGGAGCGGGGCAGGCGGCCGGGCAGTTGGGCTTCTTGCTGCCCCATTAGGCTCCTTTTCTTCTTCTCCCCTTCCCCCTCCTCCTTAGCAGCCTGTTCAAATCCCCCAGACAGCTCCTGGGCACCGCTGGAAGGATCAGCCCAGGAGCAGGACAATAAAATCCCTGACACCACTATTCTAGAGGACGCGGGGGGAGAGGCCCCGCCAGCCGTGTGGGTATAAAGCTGCCCCCTGCTCCGGGCACAGCACCGCAGCACAGTCCTCTGCTCCACTCCTCTGCTGCGCTCCGATGGATATCACCATTCACAACCCCCTGATCCGCAGACCTCTCTTTTCTTGGTTGGCACCAAGTCGTATCTTTGACCAGATTTTTGGAGAACACCTGCAGGAGTCTGAGCTGCTCCCTGCTTCCCCCAGCCTCAGCCCCTTCCTGATGAGATCCCCCATCTTTCGGATGCCCAGTTGGCTGGAGACAGGACTCTCAGAGGTAATCTTCCCTTCTTACTGCTCTTTGCTGGCACAGGGTGCACGTCCTGACAGGTCTGGAGCCGGGGAGCTGGGAGAGCTGAGAGCTGGGAAGCTGCTTGTAGGTGGTTAACAGGAAAACCCTGGGGAAAAGGGTGCTGTGCTTGTCTGCTCCTCTGCTTTAGGCAAGAACCTCTGCACACTCTGCTAACCACTTGTGACCGCGAGCAAGCATCGTTGTAGCTGTGGGCAAGGAGGCAGATTGAGCCCCGTGTACGCTGCAGATGTCCGTAAGAGCTGATGGAAGCAAGGAAGAAGCCGAATTTCCTGCAAAGCTTTTGCTCCTGCTCCCTCCCAAGAAGCAAACAGCACATGGGCAGCGGGACCCCGGTGCCAGGCAACGTGGGAGCCCGCGGCTGTGGCGTGAAAAGGAGCCTGGGTTAGAGCCACTGCCGAGCAAAGTGGCATTTCCACAAAAACACAGCACCCAAGGGATCCCGAAACAGCCCTCTGCTTGTTCCAGGGGCTGAGCCAAGAGGCACACAGCTCAGATGACCTTGCCCTGTCTGCAGGTCATCTGTCTGCTTGCAAGTAACTTACAGAGCTACTTGGAGTGAGGGGGAAGTGTTTTCTTAATCTTTGCTTAATGTTTCCCTTGGTTTAGTGACCTGGGTCTGGCCATGTGCTGAAGCAGCCACAATAAGCATCACAGGTAACAGCATCCAACTACCACAGTGGAGAAATCTTCACAAATAGCCTAGCAGGAGGAGGAGGAAGCCTCCCAGGTCAAACTGTGGAAACCAGTAAGCCTAGAGCTGGCACTGGGGCTGCTCCACGTCCCAGAACAGAGCTCCAGGAGGCTAGCCTGCTCCTGGCCATGAATGCAGCTGAAAGGCAGAGAATTTGTATAGCAAAGTCCCACTTACTCGTCCAAGACAGGCAATAAATGCAAATTCAACCTCAGCAGCCAGCAAAAAGAGGCGTTTTCTGGAGGTGATAAAGTGCAAAATGGAAGGGAAGGAGATAAGATTAGCAGCAGGTGACTCGGTTTCAGCAGGAGTCCTGCTGCTCAGATAAGAGGTGGGCAGTGAGGCAGCAGAGCTCTCCTGTGGCATTCTATTTTGGTTATTGAAGGGTGACGATACAGGGGGAAGCCTCCAAGTGACACAGATAAGCTGCAGTCAGCTGCACTGTCAGGGTTTCTTCTTCCAGAAAGAGTTAGCAACATCCAGTCGCAGAGACTGGAAACCTCCAGACACTTTGTAGAAAGAACTGGATGTAAGAAGAGTTGGTTTTAACAAATACAGGTTGAGGCAGCCTCTTCCTCACACCCCAGAAAATGTTTATCCCCTGTGACTGAGCCAAAGCATCCCACTGTAGGTGCTGCAGTGATGGGCATTTATGTAGCAAGGGACAAACCCGGCCAGATGAGATCCCCAGGACTGTGTGCTGAGAGCCTTTTGAAGCTGAAACCCTTGCCTGTTCTTTCCTGAAGCCATCCCTTTATTTTGCAGATGCGACTGGAGAAGGACAAATTTTCTGTAAATCTTGATGTGAAGCATTTCTCCCCAGAGGAGCTAAAAGTGAAGGTGCTCGGGGACATGGTAGAGATTCACGGGAAACATGAGGAGCGCCAGGTACCTCTGCTTTAACTGGGCCACTGGTAGAGTCGGTGTGAGTTTCCTTATCTGGGGTTAAACAAGGAGGCTGCAAACCAGGCCCCTCCTGTGCTCATCTCAAATGCTTCCAGTGGTTTTTATCAATCCAATCCTAACAGAAGATGCTCTGTGCAACCTCTGAGCTGCTCCCAGCCTGGGCAGCAGCAGGGTGGCTTATTGCTGTGTTACACGATCTGTGAACTGAACTGGGAAATCAGCTTCAAAACGGGCATTTCTGGGCCTCCCTCTTTCTGGGCAGTGGCCAGGAATGCAGGGTGGCATTCAATAAGTTAACAGTGAACTGTAATAATTAAACCATGTAATGAATCAATGCACTGCCCTGTTCCACTAGCAGGAGGTAATCTCTTTCTGAAAAAGGCCCATTTAGCACTTTGTAACCCTAAAAGGTTGTGTTCTGCTGTCGGTCACCCCACTGCTCGCTGGCTCTGGGCACCTCTGCGGCAACTGGGCAGAGAGAAGTCAAAATCCATGTCCAAAGCTGTAGGTAACAGGGATTTCCCACCCCAGAAGGAAACAAATCCTCATGATAATGTAGCTATGCCACTGTGACTGTCAGCTCCAACAGCTTCTGGGAGCCCAGATGGGTCAGTCAGAAAATCCAGCCCTACTTGTAGCTGGTGAGAGCCTGTCTGACGTGGCTTCTGCAAAGATTTTTTTGTCTGAGAAAATAATCCAGCAGCATAGCTGAGATCAGCTCACTGGGGATCTGTGTTATGAGAGCCCTAGAGACCCTCAGGAACAGACATGGATGTAGCTCCTGCACCTTCGCAGTGACAGCACGGTGCTGTGCAGTGAAGCCAGTCTCTGGCTGGCACATGAGCTGCAATACAAAGTCTCCCCCTGCAAACAGGGTGCCTGCAGGCACCTGCAGCATGGGCAGGGCAGGCTCTAGCTTCAGCCAGTCTCAGCTCTTTGTAAAGAACATCTCATAATAAAAATTCTTTGAAATTTCTGAGAAGAAATTTGAGCTTTGAGAGCTGAAGCTTCCCAAACGCAGACTTAATGCAAAGGTTTAGGTGGAACTGGGTGACCGCTTCTAATCAGGGCCGTTCCTTCTCTTCTCCTTTTGCAGGATGAACATGGCTTTATTGCCAGGGAGTTCAACAGGAAATACAGGATTCCAGCTGACGTGGATCCCCTGACCATAACCTCATCGCTCTCTCTGGATGGTGTCCTGACGGTTAGCGCACCGAGGAAGCAAAGCGATGTCCCCGAGCGCAGCATTCCCATCACCCGTGAAGAGAAACCTGCCATTGCAGGAGCCCAGAGGAAGTAGGCTGCGATCTAAAGTCACCCCAGGGCCATCCAGGAGCACTTGTCATCAGGTGCCAGCTGTACTGAATGGCCACTCTTATTTATTTATGTTGAGTAAGTTTACTAACAAATAAAACATGAATAAGCAGTTTGTATTTTTTGGTTTTGAGCACTCAGGACAAGGGAAGCGTTGGCTCAAGAAGGCCACGTAAGATTGTAGTGCAGGGAAACACACTGGGCATCATTCTTGCTTACAGCTTGAGTGGCAGGCATGTCCAGGAGAGCTTGTCTCGGTGTTCAGAAACACTTTGCTAGCATAACTTCATTTTCTCTAATGTTTTGCAAACATCTAATTGCATGAGCATTTTCCTTCAATGTTTCCAGAAGACTTCTGAGTGTTTCACAAGCAATAGAAGAGTTTCTCCAGTGGAGATTAGGCTGTTAGGACAACTTTGTGACAATCAAAACCCATTCAATGTGTAGGTATTAGATAACAACTGAGCAGAGAACAGCTGTATCTTATATCTCTAGAATGACTCATGTTATGTGGAAGCATCCAAGTGCTGCAATCAGTTTAGAGCAGTTGCAGATGACAACTGCATAGCTGCAGTAAACACAGATACACCCAGACAGGAGAAAATGCCCTGCTGTCATGGCACACAACACATCACCTTGAAACTATGTTGTCAGTGCCCTTTGAACAATAAATAGCATCTGAAGCCTACAGTATTCATCTGATTTATGCTAACATTGTTGAGTGGTACAAAACAATACTGAGTCTTTCTCACATGTCATCATCTGCTTAGCTTCAAAGAGATGTGAGCAGAAAAGAAAGTCTGTTACTGGAATTGAATTTCTGTGATTTCTGCTAAAAAAGAACAGAATGCCACAGATCTGTCACACAGATCATCACACTCTGCCCTATTTTCTATGTTCCTTATTTCTGCTACGACAAAAGTTGTATTAGAAGAGGTCGATTTAAATTCAGGCGAACTTGTCAGACAGCCTTCTTCCAGGGCTTTAAGTGAAATAAAACAAGCACTCAGTGATGTGGGGTCATCGTCAAACACCCCAAATCACGCCTAAATGCCAAGCTCTAGTTTTTCCTACCAGCCCATTCTAAAAAGCTGTTCCAGTTAGCTGAGTGTCACTGACAAGGTGTAGTGTGACCTCTGTACAGGAAACTCAAAGGTTGCAAACAATACAGCTTAGAAAGCAGGAAGAACATATTTCACATGATTCTATATTTAGTTTTAATGTGCAAGTGTTTTTTTTTTTTTTTTTTTTTCTTTTCTTGAAGGATATCCTTGTAGCACTGCTAGCAGACAGGCCTCCTGTTATTCTGAAGGCATAGTCTGCAGATTCTCTCCACATCTGCTGTATCTTTCTTGTTCCTGCCCTGAATCTGGGACAAAAGCAAATAAATCAGTGCCATATGGAGGCCTGTAGTCTATCATGTAGCAGGACTGTGCAGTTGATTTATATGAAGGAGGTTCCAGTTCAGGCTGGTGGCCTGGAAACCAGTGAGGTTCTCGTCCAAATCCTAAAAGGAGAAACAAAACCAATTTAAGAAAATAGGTGTAGAAGAGTAAGAAGATACCCAGAAAGCAGAGCTGGGATAAATCTTTTCTATAGAGCACGATTTTGTTAGGCTCAATCTCGGAAGCAAGACATGGGAATTTTCAGCATAAACTCTTTGGGGATAAATGTGATGAGGGTGGCTAGGCAGGAACACTTGAAATGAAAGTGCCACTCCTTGCATGACTTGAAAGACCTGCTCTGTGGTGGTGCAGGGATATAACCCAGCAATGAGAACACACCAGTCTGTCACCTCCAAGCACCAATGTGGTTCAGAAGCTCCTCTTTAGCTATGCTACAGATCAAACAGATTATGTTTCGGTTTTGTGCACATACTTCTTGTTCTCTGACGCTTTTCCTTGCTGTAATCCGAAGAGTATGTTGTTTCAAAGCAGTGAGAGTACTGAAAAGAAAAGCTCGCATTTAGCATGGCTAAATATAAGCTAAAAACTCCAGCATTTTGTATCTTACAGGAATACCAAAGTACCTGCAATTACACTACTGCTTTAAAGACAGTCTAAGGTAAGATCACAAAGCTTGGGTGACTTTTTTTGATTCACCATCTGAGGGCAAAACACGGAACACCAATGCAAATTATTTTGGCTGGGGCCCCTGATAGGAGGAATAAGACTGCAATTAAATGAAAAAGCATTTCTCACGTCTTCTGTCCTGCAGTGGAACAGTTCTTTAAGGGCAAAAAGTGATGGCTGTTGCCTTAAAATCCAGTATAAAAGACTACAAGCAGGGCAGCAGAAGGGAAGCTACTCATAGGAGGCTTGCCCTTATTACATTCAAAGCTGGGGATGGAAAGGATCGTGCCCTGTGTGCGTGACAAATTAAGTGACCAAAGAACACCTCAGCTGAGGTTTGTTATCGCCACAATGTGGAAAAGCAGAAGCACATACCTGGGAAGGAAGGGGCTTGGGCTGTACAATTTTCTGTATATCGTAGCGCTCCTCATTCCAGTTCCCAATAAGGGTTTTGTTTGAGTAATCATCCTCATTGGTGGTGCACCTCCAGCCATACTGGAAAAACTTAGAAGTGCTGTCCCTGTCTGTCTGCCTTTCCCCATGCTTGAAGGAGCCAAGGAGGGAGCTGTAAAAGTGGTTCTTGGGCATGATCTGGGAATAGAAACCAGCACGGTGAGCAGCTGGGATAGAAGCAGGGTGTAGATGGCTTGGAATGTTGTCCCTTCCTCCTCCCTGGTGACTGCACAGGGACATCCTCCAGCCCCTGCAGCTGTGATGAGGGCATCAGAGGATTGTGTTCATTTTTGATGTGAAAAAGTAATTTATTTATTTATTTTTTTTTGGGGGGGGGGGAGGGGGGAAGAAAGGTGTGGCGTAAGTATAGTAAGCATCTATTTTGATAACAAATTTCTCAGTTTCACATGTAACATGGGGCTTCTCAGGGTACTTTACCCACCCTCAGCAACATACAGTAATTCACCCAAGGTCCCAGGGACCAGACCTCATAAACACCACACCAGGTCCCCTACCTGAGCTTGCCTTTTCCTGTTTTAAGCCTCTCAGCGTCACTACCCCTGTGACTGTGAAACCCTCTCCCAGCCCCTTGCAGCAGCTGAGAGAACACAAGGAGCAGAAGCAGCGGTGCAGCGGCGCTCCTCTCCTTCAGCTGGAGCTTGTGGGGGGCCAGAGAATGCTCACAGGGCTCATCCACAGCAGCCAATGGCTGATCCCGAACCTGGCCCTAATCCCAAACCCAGGCTCGTCAGCAGGGCCTTGGCGGAACCCTCTGGGGTGCAGCCTGGCGTCAGCAGTGAGCGACGCGCGGAAGTTTCGCCAGCAGGGAGCGGAGAGATGAGATGGTGGCGCAGCGCCGGGTCCTGCTGCTGGGGGAAGGCAACTTCTCCTTCGCCGCCTCCCTCAGTGGGGATGCAGGGACCAGCATCGTGGCCACTTGCTACGAGAGCGAGGAGGAGGTGTCCACACGGGGCAGAGCTGCAGAGAACATCCAGCGGCTGCGGGAGAGGGGTGGGTGGGCGCCGGGTGGTGTGGTGGAGCCCTGGGGTTGTGTTGTGGCTGTGGCCATGCGAGGCTGAGGGGCTGCATGCAGGCTATGTGTGGGCACAGGCCTCGGGGTACAAGGCTTCTGCAGGGCTCCTGTCAGCCCCTCACTGCTCCCAGTGCCTCATGAGATCACTTTTGTCCTGGAGGAGCTGCAATCATCCAAGAGACTAAGTGCCCTCAAGTCGAATTAGGCTGACATAGTGCAAATAGTCAGCACAAGTCTCTGAGACAGAGCACAGGGAGCCCAGGCTTTCTCTTTTTCCTAGTGTGCAAGGGTGGGAAGCTGCCTGTCAACTGCCACTGTGACAGGCTTTAAAATGGACTGGAGAGGGCTGTAATTGCTGCCATTGTTTAAAATATTCCATAAGAAGAGTCTTGTTTTCATCTTTCTTTTAAAGGAGCTGAAGTTATGTTTTCTGTGGACTGCACCAGGCTGAAGGACTATTTTTTCCCAGCAAAAAGAGAATTTGACTGCATTTATTTCAACTTCCCTCACTGTGGGAGAAAAGCTGGGGTAGTGAAGAACAGGGAGCTTCTTTCCCACTTTTTCCATAGGTGAGTAAAATGGTTCAGTGTTAACTGACTGCTGAGATACAGCTTTCTAGCAACATTGCAGGTGTTTTGCAATAATTAAATACTTTCTGGGTGCACTAGTAGAATTTTTCTTGTTGCCTGCCTTTCCTTCCAGCTGTGCAGAAGTGCTGACCGAGGAGGGAGAGATTCATGTGGCTCTTTGCAATGGACAAGGGGGGACACCTGCTGATCAGCCAAGGAGGGAATGGCACAACAGCTGGCAAATAGTGGCTGTGGCAGCAGGAGCTGGATTTATCCTGAGTAATGTTCAGCCTTTCAAAGCAGAGACTATCCACGGATATAAATGTACAGGCTACAGGTAACTATGATGTGGCAAAACTGAGAGGTTGATATTTGTGCTCTTACAATGCCCGTCACAATGATATGTTGTTTTATAGAGAGAAACTCCCTTTAATTTGCCATAAAATAGATGCAGTTCTTTTTTTGTCTGTAAGCAGAACAGCCAAGATGAAACATGAAAGCTTTTTGAGAAAGTACCCTGTAAAAGATAACATTATCTTAATGTTTTAAAGTTCAAAACGGTCCATTTCAGAACAAATGTTAATCCCAGCCTAAAGACAACAGGGGCACTGTGGTGTGTGTATCTGTTTAGGAGACAATCACAGAATCACAGCATCATGGACGTTGGCAGGGACCTCCAGCAATCACCTAGTCTGACCCTACAGTTCAAGGCAGAGCCAAGTGGAATGAGTTGCTCAGAGTCAGATGCAGACTACACAACCTTTCTGTGCAACTTGTTCCAATATCAGACCATCTGCCCAGTAAAAATATGCCAGCGCTACATTTTTGTCATCTCCTAACAAGACATAGAATTCAGCAAGAGGTGTGTTAGTGTTACGCTGAGTTATCTATGTCATGCTCACTTAAGACACATTAAATACAGGAAACAAGCAATGACTTGTCTATGTTTTTATGTATTGCCAGGAGTCAAGATAAATCTTTTTGTATAGAAGGTGCTTTAAACCACATTTTCACACGAAGCATGCCACTTGCGTATTTCAAACCTATGACCTGTGAGATAGAACTGGATAGCCGAAGAATTTCTTTTCAAGTACCACAAGTACTTGTGGATAAAATTAACAGGTAAGTTTTATAACTGGCATCTGTTGGGCAATAACACACGTGCACTTTCAGTGGGAATGAGCAGTGTGGGTCTCAGATAAAATGGAATCACTTCACATTCCCTCCTTTTCCTTTTACAGAATCTATTCCCTTTACAGAAGTCTGTCTAGTGGCGTCTATAATTTGTACTTTTATTTTTCACAGGGGTTTCCTAGAAGTAAATTCAAACCATCCAGTGCAGACAGTAAAGGAGAAGCTCACTGCAGTGCTCAGCCAAGCCTTTCCATTACAAAGCATTGACTACTGCCTTTCTCTGCTCTTCCAAGGTCACCTCAATGGTGTTTGCCACTCTAATATATTCTGGATTGTTCTGAGCCCAGAGGAGACTCCGAGCACTGAAGAAATGGCTAGTGGGCGGGCAAATGCAATTTTATTTTCCCATGTTGATTTTTATAGGGACACAGATGACAATGTACAAGAGGGATGTCAAATTGCAAAACAGTACTGTCTTAGACCTTCCCTTTTACCTCATGCTCAGGCAGTAATAAAAAGTGCAGCCTTTGTCCCTGGGACACTTTATGTTTTTTCTGGCCCAGTTTTCAGGAAGTGTCTTATCTCCCCTTACTCTATGCCTGTTTTTCATGAGATGGTTTTTGTATGTGCAGTTAACAGAGGTACAGAGAACAGCTGTATAGAGATGTTAGTGGATAAAATTAAGAACAGCATACATTCTCTTCACCAGACTGTTTCTGGATTTCCACTGACCATCAGTCTGCAGAAAACAACGTGCTCTGAAACAACTGAGCTCAATGACTTTGCTGCTTTTGAATCTCAGCTCAGTAAAGTTCAGTACTTCCTCTGCATGGAGGTGGATACTTTAGACTCCTCTGAGAAGTGCTCCTGTGTGGGAGTGATAAGGACAGCTCCGTATGAACTAGCAAGCAGCGATTTCGTTATTCTCTCTGCTTCATTGAATCTTGACCTCATAGCCATGCTGCTCTGTGGAATACAAGACTGGCGCATGCTCTGGACATCAGACACACGCTTCCTCCGTCAGTTTCCTCGAGGAGAGCTAAGGCTTTTCAAGAGTTTTTCCCTCTATCCACCTTCCTATGTGCATGATGTCAGCTTTTGGGTTCCCGATGGGGAACAATTTGATGAGGCTGCTTTTCACACCATTGTTAGGCAGGTATCAGGCGAAATGGTTGCATCCATCCAGTTAATCGACAGCTTCCATCAGTCAGAGACAGGGAGGAAGAGCCTCTGCTACCGAGTGGCCTTTCAGTCCTGTGACAAGGCCCTGAGCCGCCGGGAGGCAGTGGCGATGCAGCTGCTGTGCCGGGAGGAGCTGAAGCAGCGGCTGCGCGTAGCTCTCAGGTAGGGCCATGACTGCCTTCAGGGGCTCGAGTGGCCCTGGGCCTGCAGCTGGAAGACACAGGCTGCACCTTGCAGGGCCCCACACCGTATGCTGCAGGGCCTCTCGCACCAGCAGGGTGGGCACTGGCACCGGCACACACTTTAAATGTAGGAATTTTGTTAATAAAGACCAAGCGCCTTCATGTTCTGTGTGTGTAATGAAACCTTGTTTTTTGAAGCAGGGCCTTTCTTTGCTGGAGTAAACTGATCTAACAGACAGTTGTGCTATGAACACCGTGTTACAGCTACAATAGATGCGGCTGCTGACGGAGAACTGCAGTAACAAGCTGGGTTACAGGAAACCCATTGGGTTATCCTGGGTACCAACAGCAGAGGTGGATGCTAAAAGCTCTTTCTTCTTACAACTTTTAAGAGAACCAACTAACCACCAACAACTCATGGTGTCACTGCAGGCATTCCTAGGCTGTGCTGGGAGACCCGCGGCTGCTGCAGCCCCCAGGTAGTTCTACTACTGGTGGGTGACATTGGTGATAAGGGGGTGGTTGGACCAGATATTTTAGATTTTTTTTCCAAGTTTAATCATTCTGTGATTGTATACTGGATGTGCTCCTCTGCACTGCAAGCATGGGGCTGAGGGGAGCAGCCTCGCCTCGAGGGGTGCAACTACCACAGGCAGCTGCAAGGGGCTGAGGGGACAGGGCAGGGTCTGAGGGGACACAGCGGGGCTCAGGGGACATGACAGGGTCTGAGAGGACACAGCGGCGGGCGGAGCTCCCCCGGCTGCCCGCGCAGGCGGCGTGAGGCGGTGCCGGGCCGTGCCCGCACCCGGCATGGCGGCCGGCGGCTTCGGTGCCGCTCCCGTCTCGTCCTCTGGAGGCAGGGAGCGGGCTGCCGCCTGCCCGCACTCGGCATGGCGGTCAAGGGGGCCCGGCAGCGGCCGAGGGCAGGAGGAGGAGGAGGAGGAGGAGGAGGAGGCAGCGGCGAGGCGGGCCGGCCGCGCTCGGAGGCGGAGGAGGCTCGGCTGGAGTAGGCGGCAGGGCAGCGGAGGGGGAGCGGGACCCGGCTGAAGGGGAGCGGCGGCCGCCGGGGGGCTGCGGGCCGGGCTGGTCTGGTCTGTGCCGCTTCTGGGGGTTCCCCTCAGCGCCCCCGCTCCTCCCGGCCAGGGGCAGAAGCCTCTGGTTGTGGGTTTTTGCTTCGGCGTGGTGGTGGTGGGGTGCTGGGAGTCCCCAGGGTGGTGGTCGTGAGGTGCTGGGGGTCCCCTGAGGAGGGCAGAGGGTGCGAGAGGCTCCCCGGCGTGCACGGTGTGAGGGGAGAGGGGCTGCTTGAGGTGATAAGGATCAAGAGGGTGATTCGGAAATGTTGCCCTAGAGATGTGGTCAGGCAGTGTGGGGGATTCCAAAATAAAATTATTTCTTGGCCCCTTGGATGGCAGTCAGTGACTTTCTGCATGCAGGTTCTTGTCAGTTCTTTGCCTGCTGTCGCATAACTAGCCTTGATATCGCTAATGAGTTGTCTTGGTGCATATTTATATTCTTTCTACTAAGTTGTCTTGCTGCATATTTGTATTCTTTGTGCTAGACCACCTGGGAGCAAAGCAGGACAAGTGTGGGCCCCTGAAGGATCAACGGCATTCAAGTGTCTCATCTCCGCCAGGTTCTGTGCAGCTCTCCTGAGCAACATCTCAGACTGCGATGAGACGTTCAACTACTGGGAACCAGTAAGTAGCTCTGTGTCCTTGGAGGCACTTGGGAACTTGTAGGTTGTCTGCAGAAATGCAGATTTTCTTAAAACCTTTTGCTAATAGGTGTTTTTCAAGGAGAAACATACTTAAGAATTCATAAGTGGGAAATGCAAAACTGTCTGCTGCGTGATGCACTTCATATATAACTAATATATGTTAATCTCCATTTCAGACACACTACCTCGTTTATGGGAAGGGGTTTCAGACGTGGGAATACTCTCCAGCCTATGCCATCCGCTCCTATGCTTACCTGTGGCTTCATGCCTTACCAGCGCTGTTCCATGCTAGAGTTCTACAAACTAATAAGGTAAATCAGATGCGTCAAAACTGCTTTTTTGATTATTTTTTTTAAAGTGCCTTTAGTTTGAGTAAAACAGCTGCTTTGTTTGTTGTCAGAGTTACGAAATGATAAGTCTACCAGTGCTGACATCCCTGTAAGGATTTGCAAGGGTTTGTGAGCTAACTCAAGAAGAACCAAGGAAGAGTGACTGGGAAATTTCAGGGAAGCTGTCAGGCTTTGATTTGATTGAGAAGTTGTCCCAGAAGGGCTAGTGGTTTCTTGGCATTTTGAGTGTACCTGGCAGCCACAGGCTGCCAGTTTTACTCTGGCACTTTAGAAGGCCCTCTTGTTTTCTACCCCAGATATCAGTAGCTGTTTAGTTTTTTTTTTGTTGTTCAATAGACTGTAAGAGAAAAAATAAGATTTTGCAAGCTGTATTACAAACAGCTCACAGGAATACTTAAAAAAAAAAAAAAAAAAAGGCACCAAGTACACATTCTGCCATACTTTACATGTTTTTACGTGTTTCTGCATAACACGAAACAACGAAGGAGTAGTTCTGATCAGTCTAGTGGACTGTGTTATCTTTCTTTGCTGTAAAGGACTTTAAGGTTAGAGGGTAGGCCTTGAGCTGCTGGAGCTTCAGCCATCCCTTGGTGCAGGATCTGGGCCTGTAAGAGCAGCCTCATTCACTGCTGCCAGAGTTGCTCCATGCTGTTCTGAAATTTTGCAATTTGGTCTCTTGTTAGCAGTAGGTGCATAAGCTTCATTGCAAATCTTGTTCTGATTTTGGATACATCTCCTAGGTTCTTGTCTTCTATTTCCTCCGATGCTTCCTGGCGTTCCTGAGCTGTGTTTGTGAGCTCTACTTCTATAAGTGAGTATTAGAAGCTGTCTACTGTGAATGCTCTTCAACAATGTTAGGAGCATATCCAGTTGTTACCACAGGAAATATACCCTGAAGCTGGTGTGCAAATGTGCCTGAGTTAATTGGGTTGCTTCACAGTGAAACTTCAAGATATATGTTCTCAAAGGAACATAATGAAATATTGGTGAGAATTCTACTGTCGGGACACAATTATATTCTTGGATCTGCCACCCACATCCCTTTAGCATTTTGTTGATTACACTTTTTTTTTTTTTTTTAATGATACCAGCAAGCAGAGTGGGAGAGTAAACTGAGCTCTGCTGGAGGAGACTGGTGCTGCGCTTGCTTATCGCAGTGAATTTTAGTGGAATGTATCAATTGTTGCTCTCTGTAACGTATGTTCAAGCTCCTGCTTTAGTGGCTGTCAACGCCACTGGCTGATACAATTACCTTGACTAATCTGGGCTTTTACTTTTGCATTCTGCCTCTTCATTTGTGGCTTTCAAACTGTTACAGTGCGTGACTTTTTGCTGGCAACGGACTAGTTTTAAGAGTGTGAGCTGGGGCTTTTTGCACAGTGGGGTTTTGTGATGGGTATGAATCTTAGACTGAGAAGATCTAAAGCAGCACAGACTCCCTGTCTTCTTGAAATTCGTGCAACTAACGCTGGAAGAAGCCAAGTCTGTTCTGGAGTTTTGCACTACTGTGGCTTAGGAGGATCCTAAGTCCGCCTCTGGCTTTACATTTGAGGTTGCTTTTGGCAGCTGAGTAAAGAGAATTGCTCAGCTTAAAGCTCTTGAGATGCTCTCTGGATTGCTTCTGGCTCTGCCTGCATTGGGTACTATTATTTCACATGCTGAGGTTCTTTCAGTAGTTTCTAATTCTCTTTTCTTTCCTTAGGGCTGTGTGCAAGAAGTTTGGGCTACATGTGAGTCGGCTGATGCTGGCCTTCTTAGTTCTCAGCACGGGGATGTTCTGCTCATCTGCAGGTGGGTCTGCTGCGGCAATGACCTTGTCCATAGAAGCCAAAGACAGCTGCAGAGAAGAAAATCTGCAGCACCGAAATATCTCTGGCAATCAGCACCCTGTGCTGGAGAGCTTGTTGCATTCTCTTGCAGATGTTTCTCATGGCAGGTGTAATGACAAAGCGTTGATTCAAGTGATGTTCCTTGCATCACCCTAACAATTTCCAGGGCATGTGTATTTCTGTTCTCTACAGTCTTTGTGCTGTGGGCCATGCTTTTTAAACAGGATGTTGGCTGGCCTACCTTGAATGTTTATTTGACAGAAGCAGACATTGTCCTCTTGTATTTTGGCATTGTCATCTGCCTTTCTGTCCTATTCCCTGACTGGTACCCTTATGCCAAGCCAACCACTGTAAGGCTGATAAAACACTTGCTGTGGGTATTTAGTGTCAAGACAGGTTTTGAGGAAAGGTTTTCTGTGTTGTGTGCATTACAGAAACTTAAATAGAAATATCACAGGTTGAGTGCTGATACTTCATATTTTGTCCTTTTTTGCTTATGCTGAGTGGAGAAAGGACTTTTCTTTAATTGTTCTCACAAGGTAATAGGCCTCTTCATACTTAACTAACTTCTCACCAGTCTGTACCCAGTTGTTTTTTGTTTTCCTAGGAGATTATAGAGGGTAGAGCAAGTGTTGCAAGTGGCTGTTTACCTGCAACCGTGGATGCTGTCAGCTGGTTACCACTGCTGGGTGCTGTGGGGGAAAGAGGCCTTGGTACCTAAAGGGATTATTTCTGGCCTTGGCAGAACAGTAACAAGAACTTTCTTTTTCTGTTTTCACTGACAAGAAAATTGGCAATATAGCAGCCTGCCTCCAATGGGATGAGTGAGATGATTAGCCTTATTTTGGCCTTTGCAGTTCTCTAGCTGTGGGACAGCTGTGCTAAGAAGCCCTTTTTTTCTTTGTGTTGCAGCCTTCCTCCCCAGCAGTTTCTGCATGTACACCACAGTGATTGCCATGACTGGCTGGTACATGGACAAGACCTCTGTGGCAGTGATGGGCATAGCTGCTGGAGCCCTTGTGGGCTGGCCCTTCAGCGCAGCGCTTGGGTAAGGGGAGGAAGGCTCAGGAACTTTGTACTTTGCCAAACGTGCTATGTTGCTTGCCTGTTTGGGGAAAATGTAGGGGCTGGAAAGAAAGAGGAGGAAACTAGCAGGGGCTGAGCAACCAGCATAGTCCAGGATCACTGTGACAGGCTTCCACAGCCTGATTTCTTTGCTTTTGAAAAGCTTAGCTTGGGAAGATTTTCATGTTCTAATACACTGAAGATAAGATCTGAGTTGGATGTTGGGAATGTGGAGTAGTAGCAGACCCCAGCACAGTGATGGTTTGCTTCCAGCTAATGCCTCATTTGCTCTGGGGCAGAAAATCCTGCAGTGGGGAAGGAATAGTCTCTGGTTGATGCTTGGTCTCTCTTTCAGGCTTCCTATTGCCTTTGACTTGCTAATACTGAAGCAGAGGTGGAAAAGCTTCTTAAACTGGTGTGTGGTGTCATTGATCCTGTTTTTGGTAAGTCCCTGTAAAAGCACAAAGGGGTGGATTGGGCTTGCAATAGAAGGAGCAGGTTCCATTAACAAAATCACATAGAGCTGTTGGGCAGTCCAGCCAAAAGCTGTTGGCACTCTACAAATAATAGCTGCTTTCTTTCAGGTGCCCCTGGTAGTTGTGGACAGCTATTACTATGGGAAGCTGGTAGTTGCACCCCTCAACATTGTTTTGTACAATGTCTTCACCTCTCATGGACCTGATCTCTATGGTGAGTTGAAGATAAGATGAGGAAGTCGACAGTTTTCTTGCTGCTGTCAAGGCATGGTGACCCTGGAGGTTTTGATCTCTGATCCTTTCTTTGCTGTACTCCAAATCAGACACCCTGCAAGCTCCAAGGGGGTGCAGTTCCAGCTTTTTGCCACAGGATGTCTGTCTCGAGCTGGAAATTGGCAGGGCCCTCAGATTTTCTTCTGTCTGCTTCCCCATGCTGTGGTTTAAGCAGCTTTTGTTCACTTGGAAGTTTTGTAAACCATCATGAGACATCTCCGCTGTGATATGGGGTTGTTGAGACCTGTCAGTAGCAAACTTGTCTGGATGTAATGCGAGTGCAGTGGGAGCATGTGGTCTGTGTGTGCACGTGTTTAGGTCAGCTTTAATCTGGTTCTTGGCTGGTGTTCTTCACAGTTGGGCCCCAGAACTCTGAGCAGCTAGCAGCAGTGCAGAACCTATAGTTTCTTCCCGTGCACGTCAGGTCTCTGCAGACTTCCTGCTTCCATGCTGTGGCTTGAGTCTCCTTGCTTATTTGGCAGTGTGTGGCCTGGGGTTGGCTGGAAGGCAGGATCTGAGGTTACCATAAAGGCATCTTCCAGACTGCAGAGAAGGAAGAAAGGTTAATTACTACACCTGCTGCTGTTCTGGCAGTCACGCTGGAGGCAGGGCCAACTCGACTCACGCAGACAACACTTGAGCTCCCCATTTCTTTTGGATGAACGAATTGAGGAGAAAACCATCTTTCTGAAGACTGATAAATTAGTGACAAGTAGTGATAACAACATTTTGTCTCTCCTTGCTGTCTTCTTTCTATAAGCTCTTTTTTTTTTTTTTTTCTTCATAAGCAATGTAAGAATTATCTCTACTTCCCAGAGAAAGAGCTGAATACAGAGCAAGGAAACTGCCTTACTTCTGAAGGGGGACAGTGGGAAAGGCAGGATTAACATTTCATTTTATGTAGTTTTATGGTAGCAAAAAGTGAGAAGAAATGCAGAAAAGTTTCAGACAACCTGTATTTATAGAAATCATTGCCATGGGAAATAACTAAGCTGGTGACTTCAGTAGTATCCCAAAAGGAATTAGAAATAATTTATGGATGTCAAGAGGAATCCAAGTTGTCATCAGTGATACCTAATTAGCAGGCAAATCATCTGCCTTTCAGGGGTTCCTGGGGACTGGCCATTTGGGATGCTGGGTGAGTTACAAGGTCTGAACCTTGATGGCAAGGCTGTGGTGCTTGTTTGGGAGCTACTGCTGCACTGGGTTGTTCTTGTTCATGTTCTTGATGTCTCCTAGATATGAAAAGTAGCAGAGCGTTATGTTTCTAGGCTTCAGAGGGCTGGTGGTGACCTCAGGGAGCTTAGGGTGCAAGGTCTCTGATGTCTGTCATGTTTTTTCAGCCCCGTAAAGGTATGCAGGGAGGAATTGAGCCGTGGTTAGTGGTGAGGCTTTCTGGCAGTGCCCCACAGGCTGTATTTGGTGCTTCATTTGAAGGGCTGTTTTGGGTGATGCTGAGTGGTGATTTGTTCCTTGTGCTATGGCACAACATGACAACAGATGCTTTGCCATGGTCCTTCATCTCTTCAGGAAGGCTCTGAAGTCTGTTGCTGTGAATTTTCTGTAATGGAAACTCCAGGCTCTCTTTCTGATGGGTTTTGGCGTGGGCTCATGCCTGACCTTTTCCACACTGGTGCATGAGTTGTTTCCAGCAGCCTCCAGGGACCAATCTATTCTGAAGTGTTTTATTCATAGTGACATTCATATAACATCCTCGGGCAAGAAAAAGAGCCTGCTTGAACCTGCTCTTTAATGCAGTGTGGCCAGGACAATAGCGTGTGTTTGGGGAGCTTCAAAACACTTGGGGAAAATAACACTGCGAGGGGAGATGAAAGGCTGGCCAGTGCCTTTTGGCTTTGGAACAGGGATTTCCCAACTTTCACATGATTGGAGCAAAAGCTGCTGGAGATTGCAGAATACTCAACCTATATCATCTTTAGTGTAAGCACCACAGTTTTTATTTTTATTTATTTATTTTTATTTTTGTGGTTTGCATGCAGACTGGAGTCCGGAAGAAAAAGCTTTTGGAATGTGTACTTTCTGGATTAATACAGTCTATGCAATAAATATTTCCCTGGGATGGTTATTAGGTTTCTACAGCCAAGGAAAAGTAGCTGCTAAGCATATATCTCTGTCTGATTCTGAGCCTTTGGGGTATTTTTGTGTGCCTGTGTCTCAAAAACACTCAATTCACAGCAAAGGTTTTCCTCCAGTTCCTGAGATCAGAGCCTGGGCTCTGACTTGCCTTGTGATTGCACTCGGGGAAGTTTTGTTCAGCTCAGGTGAAATGTGCTGGAGCTGTTTATGTGACACCTTGCTCTGTTGAGTCCTGGTTCTTAAACAGAAGGAAAATAAATGAAATGCTGAAAGGAGACTGTTTGTTATGCTAGGGCTGAATCAGTCTTGCTTAGAATGAGGGCTGTGACTCATGATCAAAGTATTGTGGTTTAATTTCTGCTTAACAGCTGATCTACAATGCTGGGCTGTATGTAGGCTTTTAGCCTGTGACAGACACGAGGTGAGGGCCACCTTAGCTGGAGCCAAGTGCATAACACCCCTGCTTTGTCCTGAAGCAGCCTCACCATCGCCGGGATGAAGCCGCAGCATGGCAGTGTGTTAAGCTCTAGCAACTTCTCTGTAGTTTGATATCCAGAAGTGCTCCTGAAGCCTGGGACAGAACATGAAGTTCAGAACAGTTTCTGGCTCAGTGTCTGACACTGCTTCCAGTTGTTCTCCTCATGGAATGGTAGTACTTTGAGCTATGGCTAGGGCAGGGTCTCCTGAATGGCTTCAGCATCTCCTGCAGCCCACATCTGCTCAGCTCTGGCATGTGGGGTGCTTACAGGAAGCTAAATCTTCTGCCATGGTCTGAAGGTGATGCTGTAGAAGCATCAATATATTCCTTGAAGATTTGGGACTTGGCTGTGCTGGGCAGCTTACCCGTAGCCTGAAAATGCTGGTGGGTAACAGTTCACATCAGTTTAAGAGAGCTTCTTTCTCATGATGAGATCTTCTGTGATAAAGCAGTCACAGCTTGTAGTGGGAGTAAGGAAGCAGACTGTGGTATCCACTTATAGCATGTTTGTTTTTATAGGGAGAGACCTTGGTGCTCTAAAGAACTTTTAACTAGTGTGGCCTAATCATTGTTAACCCTTCTGGAAGTCCTTAGAAACCTGTTGTGTTTCCTCAGAAGAGAATCTGGAGGTGGCATGGTTGAGGAAATAAAACCAAGCCCTCTTCATACACGCTTGTAGGTGTCCACTGGAAGATGTACAGCGTGATACCCCACTGCCTCAGGATTTCCCTTTACAGACATCCTGCTCAGCAGCCCTGATTTCAAAGGAGGGAAACATGCTGCAGTTCGCGTCCATTGCTTGATCTTTTAGTCTCCTGTATCCCATATGCAGGCTTCTAGACTGAGGATTGCACTCCTGTGGGACTTGAAAGAATTAGGCAGGTGGAGGGAGAAAGAAGGTGTTTTTTTTTTTTTTTTGTTCCCTTAAGGACCCTTATTTCCCAAAACCTGAACCTGTAATTGCAGTTTGCTTTCAGTGCTAACAATGAAATGTTTTGTACATAAGTATCAGTTGCTTGGACTTTGCTGTAGTAACTCCAGCTTCATGTTTCTGATGTTACTAGTGCAGCTTCTAATCATGTTTAACCATAGGAGCTGCAGAGGTTTTGGGTTTTCCTTGCTGCTTTTCAGTTGTCTGATTAATTTCAACATGGACCCTTTTCAAGTGTCTCTGATTGCAGGAAATTGCTGTGGCATGTGACACATGTCACAACAGTGCAGTGATTAAAGCCCCCACATGTCATTTACTGACTGATTGAGCTAATCACGCTGAGAAAGTGGCAAACGTGCAGAGAGGAACTGGCGTTCCTTATTGTTTGGGATTTTAAGCATCATGAATTAAAAGTCAAATAAATGACAGCTGGAGTGGAATTCATCAGTTTGCATCCTTTGAAGCTTGCAACCAGTACCCAAGTATGTAATCTTAGGAGGTGGAGTTGGCTTGCTCCTGTTAAAACGTATTGAAGCAGGGAAATTTGAAGTGGTGTTGACACTAAGGAGGTACCAAAACCTGGCGGCTGGATGAACGGTGGTGGCAGAGTCTTTGGGGTGAAATGTGAGTGTGAGCTCTTCTGCCATTTTCTGTTTCTGCTGCCACAGATTGTACATCGCCACTTCAGAATGACAAGTATCTCTTGTTAACATTAGGTGGCTTTGCGTTGTATCTGTTGCTTCTCTGCAATTAGAATGAATTTGGAGAATTTCCTGGCTTTAGGGATTACAGCCTCTTCTTTCTGCGGAGGCTCTTAATGCGAGGGTGAGTTTTGTGTTGCAGAACTGGTTGCTGGACAAGGCTGACTGTTAGAGTTGCATTTGATACATGAGCAGCAGATGTAAAGTTTACTGTGACCCGATAAAAAAAAAAAAAAGGAGAGAAAAATAATTTCAGAAAAGAGAACAATCTTCTGTCCATGCCCTTTCCATTCTGTGGTTTCAGTATGTTTGCAGTAGGGAGAATTGATGTCTGCTGCTGCTTCTGTCTGTGTTGGACAGAGAAGGAATGAAGCTGCTGTGACATCCAGATCTCAAACATCCTTATGTTCGAAAACTTTTTCTTTTTTTTCCCTTCAGGTACTGAACCCTGGTCCTTCTATTTCATCAATGGCTTTCTGAATTTCAACGTGGCATTTATTTTGGCGCTGCTTGTGCTACCGCTGACTTATCTGATGGAGTGCCTGCTTCAGAAATTTCATGGTGAGTGCAGGATAGCTGTGAGAGCTGAGCACAGAGAGCCCAGATTGCAAACCTTGTTAGTAAAGGCAGAGCTTGTCTGCCAAAGAGCAGCTTGCCCTTATTGGAAGTGAAACTAGGCTCAGGGAAAGTTTTGGGAATAATAGCACAGTTCCTAGAGCTCATTACTCAGCTCAGTATTAACCACACAGTGGACTTACTGTGTAGAAAGAGGAGGCAGTGAGATATATCTACTGTGCTGTCTGCAAAAGGGCAGGAATGTGCCTTTTTCCTTTAAGGGCGATTCCTGTGTTTCCTGTCTTCACCTGAAGAAGAACATCGTGTTGTCAAGGCTAAACTGTCCACACACAGAGTGAGCTTAACAAGTTGTACAGTGTATGTAACCTTCAGCCAGAAATACCAATGCATTAGCAGTAGCCCTGTCAGAGCTCTAAGGTGAGGAGGAACCATGTACCCATGGCTGTTTCCATCTCACCTGCAGCAGGAAATGGCAGCCTTGCTGCCAGCTTCCACTGTTACTTTTTTTATCTCACTGCCAGGACGTTTACTGCAATAATTGGGAGAACAGGGCTGGCTTTAGGCTTTTTCATTGCTGGGGCTGAGCCTGCACAAATGCATTCTCTGGTCTGTGCTGCTGCCAACGTAGGGCTTGAACCTGGGCTCTTCTGTGCTCTGCAACTTGCAGAACTGAGTCCTCTGTACGGAGGGTAGAGAAAGGAGGAGCTAGAATATTCCCTGCTTCATTATGGGGCTTTCTCCTAAGTAAAATGACCTCAGTTTGAGTACGTGATATCTGGCAAGTGACTGTAAAGAAGATGTGTTGAAAGCGTGGATGTTCCTTTGCTGTTTCCCAAAGGAAGATTCATTAAGTGTCAGCTGCACCCGCCGGATTCATCAGGCCAGTCAGGGCTCTACTCTGGATTTTACTGAGTACAAGAAACAATAATAACATAAGCCTTGCTGAAAACGGACGTTAACGGGTATTTGCTATCTGTCCTTTGGATATGACTGACATACTGTCAGAAACCAGTAAAAGCTCAGCAGGAGATGCTGTAAATGAAAGATTTCCAGCTGTTCACTTGGGGTTCTTGTTCTTAACAGCAGGAGCCACTCTGCTGAGTGCCTTGCTCTTATTGTCTGCGAAATGCTGTTAGCTTAATTGTTTAACTCTTCTGTGGGGAGTAGCAAGGGGGCAGAAAAGGGATTGAAAATTGTCAGGTGCTGTGGAACCCTCCTCAGCGTGACTAAAATTCAGGGTAATTGTTGTTATTTTTGAATCGGTTATTTCCTGTGTTGAGCAGAAGGTGCCTGAGAGATCTCTCGTGCTGTTACTTTTGTAATGAAGCAAGGAAGGTTATGGAAATGCCAGTTGCCAAAAAAAACATTTGCAAGCAAGGGATAGATCCAGAGGCGAATCTTCCTAATCTGGGTTGTGCAGCACGCTACACAGTGGGAAATCCAGAACTTCCCACTACCTGTTTAGATGGGCCAGTTCTGGATGGATTCGGTCATTTTGGATTCAGCAGCCTGATCATTATTCTCTGTCTTTTAAAATCTGTTGAGTTGTGAATGTGAGAAGTGATAATGCACCTGGTGGGTGTGTGTACGAGCAGGAGTAGGATAAACTTCTGATTACATTGCTGCTCTGCTGAGTGTGTATTTCTTCCAGTTCAGAATCTGGGCCGTCCCTACTGGCTGACGCTAGCTCCTATGTACATCTGGATCGGCATCTTCTTCAGTCAGCCCCACAAAGAGGAGAGGTTTCTCTTTCCCATCTATCCCCTCATATGTCTCTGCAGCGCTGTAGCTCTGTCTGCTCTTCAGGTAAGTTTGTGGATTGAGAGGTTTAGTACTTTCAGTGAGCTCATACCTTTAGGAAGCTGCTGGCTCGATTCTTTAACGTCGCTTCCCAAAGCTGTAAATTGATGTAACAGCAAAAATATTTGGGACTTCCTTCCCCGAGCATCATACGGAATGAACTAATCCAATAAGCTTGGCCTTCAGTCCAGACTTCTTAATAACCTGTCTGGACTATTAAAATCATTGTCTGGGATTATATCAAGTGGTAAGCAGTCAAGAATATTTCCTTAACTAATTATTTCGTGGTGAGTTTTAATTCTGCCATTCTCCGTGGGTGAGCTGCTGCTGAGGAAATCTTGTGATGTTGCAGCACCAACGCAACATCTGAGGGATGTCACAAGGATTAGTAACTTGGTTATAGCATCGTGGCTTCTTCGTCTGTTGTTAAACAAGATTTAAGGGATGGGAATTTGAGTGTGTATAGGAAATGTTTGTGTCTTATTTTTTGTATCCTAGTAGGAATCTTCACTGATTTGAAGAAGTATTCTTGTTTAGGCATCAGGAAATTATTTGGGGCATTTGAAGAGCCAAAAGTAAAAACCAATCTCAAAGCTTCATAGAGTAAAGCATTCTGAATTGATGTAAACCTTCCCAAAGCTCAAAATTACGTCTCTCCTCTGCGAAAGAGGCACAGGAATGCAGTCACTTGTCCCTGCTGGAGCCCACTGCAGCTGTTCTGCCATGACCCGTCTGTCCTGCTACGCCCCACTGCTGGCTGTTCCTGTCCCAAGCTCCCTGCTGGTGTCCCCTGCATCCCTCAGGCACTCCCCCCCCCCCCCCCCCCGCCCAGCTAGTTGCAGCTCTGGCTTTTGATTTCCCAGCGTTGTTGATGCTTTGCAGAGCTAGGCTGGAACGGTTCAAGGATTGAGCTCCATAATGTCAGTGTTTTTGTCTCTGGCTGAGAATTACTGTGTGCTGTCAAAAGATTGACTGGAGGGCAACAGCTTAGGATATCTGTCAAACATGGCTTTAGGAAACTCTAGTGTGTATTTCTGTAATTCATATTTTGACATTTTGTCCAGTATTCAGTATCTACCTGAGAATTTAATTGAAATTCCTCTAATCGTGCAAGCTTGTCAGAGAATCCACTGAAAAAAAAACAACATGACAAAACCGTGTAGATTTGGCTATTGTGAGAAAAATGCAAACAAGGCAAGGGGAGCAGAAACCAGGTTAGGACATAAAGTGAATGACAATTCCTGCAGGAAGGCAGAACGTGGGAAGGGACCGAGCCAAATGCTCAGTGCAGTTCCTCCTGGCTCTTCCTAGGAAGGCTTTTACATTAGAAAAACCTAAAGGGCTGTTTCAAAGCTGCCTGCGTTTAGGGGTGTCTGTAGGATGTCCTGTTATGTTCCTTTATCCACTCCAAAGCTGTAGTTTGTGCAGGTGGGGCACGCTCCTTTACTTAGGAAGTCTGTCCACCGTTAAAAACGGGAACAGCCTGTGTAGGGAATCCTACAGGACGCTTCTGAAAGAGATTCTAGCTGTTGGTTCACCTGGGACCAGCCAAGGTGGGGCCCTGGCAGAGGGAAGGCACTTCACAGCTTGACTAGAGGCCGTCCTAGGGCAGAGAGCTGAAAAGATTAAAGAGATATGAGATGTGACTGAACCATGTGGCTTTCTGTGTAATTTTGCGGGCCTGAATGAAAAAATGAAGTCCCAGACCAAAGAACTGGTGGGAGATGCATACGCTGCTTTAACGTCCTTATGAAAAACATGATTTTGATAAAATTTCAGAGTCTGAATAACTTTGTCGTCAATTTTTTCCTTTCTCAGAAGTGTTACCACTTCGTATTCCAGCGCTACCGCCTGGAGCACTACACAGTCTCCTCCAACTGGTTGGCTCTGGGGACTGTTTTTCTCTTTGGCCTTTTGTCACTGTCACGCTCAGTTGCCTTATTCAGAGGTGGGTATTTTAGACTGCTTCTGTGGTTTCTTGGGCATCAGTCTTGGCAGGTCTTAAGGCCTGCCAGAGTTGTGCTGCTTTGACTGTACCAACACAGGAAAAATATGGCAATCTTGAGTATATGGGTGTCATTGTTGCAGGAAAAGGAATAAATACTAATGGTGTCACCATTAATGAATGTGTACGTGTGTGTGTGTATGTATATATTACTAGAATTAATCAGTTAAAAATCTGTTGCTCTTCACCTTCAGCCAGTACAACTATAATGATGTAAAATGTGCACCTAGACTTGTATTTAGGCAGATACTTACAACTTGTAAATGTATGATCCCACTTGAAACAAACATTTTCACGTGTAGAACTGTGAGAATTGGGTGCATTTCTCCTGAGTGGAGATGGATTAAGTATGGCTGTGATCCTTAAGTGCCTCCTTGGCTCACAGCCATGCAGCGAGCCTTCCCACCTCATCAAAGTTAGGTAGCAGCAGTGGTTTTTGCGTGGTAGTAGCCACTGACAGTCAGGAGAGGAGAATGGGAATAAAGGTTTTACAGTACAAACACCTCTAGCATGTTGAGGAGCTTTAAAGTCCAGCTGCTTCTCAGCTTAGACAAATTATTTTATTCATTGTTATCAATTTTTAAAAAAACAACAACATATATATATTTTTATTTATAGTCTTTCCAAATAAGTCATTAAAAATTGTCTATTTCTTCGGACTTACTTACAAATTCCTGCCTTCCGTAGGCTACCATGGGCCTCTGGACCTGTACCCAGAATTTCACAGGATCGCTACTGACCCGAGCATTCACACTGTGCCAGAGGGGAGACCAGTTAACGTCTGCGTGGGAAAGGAATGGCACAGATTTCCAAGCAGCTTTCTCTTGCCAGAAAAGTAAGTTTTTTAATGTAAAAGATATGAGTTTCTGAGCTCCACAAGGAGGGGCACTTCACATAAGAAGGATTTATGGGAGTAGCCTTCAAGACCTTGTATGTTTGTCACCAGCATATCCACAACAAACGATGTACAAGTTTGGTGTCAGCAGATTGTTGGTCACAAAGTAAATATGCAGTGTGACTGTCCTAGCAGTGCTGTCTGCCCTCAGGAATGAAATGTCCTGGGTTATGCTTTTGGTTTTCTCCATGCTAACTGCTACTAGCTCCTGCAGTTTCCTGCCAGGCTTTCTGACGCTGTTCTCTGCAGTTGGCAGCTCCAGTTTATCCTGTCGGAGTTCAGGGGCCAATTACCAAAACCCTTTGGCAAGGGACCAATGGCCACACGAATCATTCCCACTGACATGAATGACCAGAACAAGGAAGAGCCATCTCGATACGTAAGGATGCCGTTCCTGTTTTCTTTCCCTTACCTTACCACTTATATTAATACAGTGCCTAGAATTGTGGTTGGATCTCTCCATTTTGTGTCCCATGTCAGTACCATTACAGAACAAAAACGAGCTCTCTACATCACTTTGAAACTTCCCCATTTGTGTGAGTCTGGTTTCTGTTTGCGCTTCGTCTCCCTATTTTTCATTTGAAGAGGTTAAAAAAAATGAGTAAGAAGTAATATTTCCTAGTCACTGCAGTTTGGGGCTTGTTATAATGTTACTGTGATTACAGGAAACTGACCTGAATTAGTTTGAAGTCCCCAGCAGAAGATGTTTGTCACTGAGCAGGGATCAACATTTCCTTAGTACTTTTCTTTTAAAATACAGATATATTAATCATTTACAACAGAAGAGGAACTTAATTTGGAAATCACAGAAACAGTTGCAACAGTGATTTTCATGCGAAGCCATTTGTGTATTACTGTCATGCATTACTGACTTGTTACAACTTTTTCTTGCTTTATCTAAACAAAAAACGTCACATGCATATGAGCATATGAGTGTTTTCCAAATTATTGTTAGCTAATTTCTCTGGAACTATTTAGCAGCTTAAATCTTAGTGGTGTGCTAAATATTAGGTATTTAGTTATCATTCTCTTTTTTGCCTCAAGGGTGAATGAGGGGAACTGTCAGTATATGCACAGTCCTTTTTTCATCGTCTCCGCAGCTGGAGAGCTGTGCTTTGTCCATCAGAGTCCAGGAAGCACTCGTGTGCAGAGCATTGGGTCTCTGCTTTACCTGAGAGGGTGGATCCTAGCTGAAGACAATGGACGTGCACTTTTTTATTAAGTTTTTCACATTTTTGGCCTGTGATCGAACACTTGTGATCTCCTCAAAGAAGCGGCTGGAAGGTAGCACTGTAAGACAGGAGCCAACTGCGTGGGTAAAAGTTGAGATCAATGTGCTGAGTGAAAGCTCTCTTCCTTGGAGCTGTTATGTAGCTATGGAAGTGGGAAGGAGGTGTGTTCCCACCTGAGAGATGCTGTCTGCCGCAGTGCATTCCCTTTACAGTTTACTTCAACTGTGGCGTATTTTTAGCACAGACAGCTGGCTGGCGCAGAGCCTGTGACTAACAGAACAAAATACACTTTTGTTTCATGGCTGCTCCTTAATGTCACCCTCCAATTTTGCTATTTCTCATGCAAAAGAAAGGTCCTGGTACATGTTTAGAAATTGGCTACTTCATGTGAATTTTAAACAGAGTTTTAAAACTTTTGCTTCTGAGCTGTTAATACCAAGAAAACACGATCTTGCCTCAAGTTTTAAGCAGCTTTTAAGGACTGCAGGCATACCCACATGAAGAAAAAAAAAATAATTGAGTAGGCTCTAGAAAGAACCATCATAGCAAACAAATACAAACAGTATGAGTCTGTTGGCCCCTTAAAGGGGAGAAAATGGTTCAAAAGAATTGTCAGAGCCATGGACAGCTTAAAACCAATGAGTGTTTGCAGAAATGAGGCTGAACTCGGTGTTTCAGCTGTAAACATCTATTACTGCCCTGCTTGAAAACTGAAGTAAATTGGAGTGTTTCTGTTGCTGTGGGACACTGGGGGGGAAAAGTCATTTGACCTTCTTGTTTTTGCAATTCTTCCTGAATCAAGTTGAACAGCACTGAGCTTGTACTTGTGCTACAGGGGAGGTGGACCTGTCTCTCAAACTGCTAAGGAGGAGTTTTATTTCTTACAAAGGTATCCAAGCAGGGACAGTAGATTTAGGCCTAAAAACTGAAATGGTTAAAACTCCTGACTTGAAGAAGGTGTTCTTTTTTTAACCACTTTACTTTTGCTTCTTTTCCAATTCCTTTTGCCTCTCTTTTGAGCTGCAGGAACCACCTGAAGCTTGGGTGTATATTTTTTTTATTTGACCGTTTTCAGTAGAACATCTTTCTGCTTAAAACAGTTGAACTTTCCATGGTAAACCAGACAAGCTCCTGTCTTTGCTCATTGTGCCCAGCTAACTCCTACCCAGACACCAGTGACAGACGTACAGCAACAGGCTGTGCCCTCAGCTCCATCTCTGTATTACGTTGTCCCCTCCTGTACTGTGTTCTTCTTGCAGCAGCAGAAAGGAGATCTTTCACCTGTCAGATAATTCGTAAGCTTCGGAGATGCCAGCCCTTTCAAGGGGGAATGCAGAACAAAAGAAGTGAGATTATTCTTAGTGTTGGAGGCAGCTAGTTTTTTCTCCACGAGATTCTACATAACTTACAGGAAAATCTTGGTTAGTGGTTTGGGAACCTTTGCTAATGAGCCAGAACCTCTCTCAGGTCCTGGGATGTTCTGATACAGTGCAAGAAGTGGCTTCAATGTTTTCCTTGGTCTAAGTTTCCCATGGTGTAACTTCCTCTGCTGCTCAGTTGTGATGCCACGGAGTCATCTGGCATCCACTTAATTAAATTGTTTTCAGCCTTTAAATTGTAATAATAAACCCCAAAGTTGCTTCAGAGGAGCAAATGCAAGCATGTCTAAGGAAGTTTGTGGAGTGAAGTGAAATGTGGGATCCCTTAAAGGAAGAGTTTGAGGGCGTAAGGCAAAATAAGACGTGGTCATCCTGGAGAATGTTTGGTTCCTTTCAGCTGCTGGCATTTAACATAACGTGGGTAGTAGCAACCTCTGATGTGCATCTTAAAGGACTTTATCAGAGTCCTGAGTCTTTCCCTTCCACCAGTCTGCTGCTCGGACTGTTCGTAGAAGAAATAAATCTGGAGCAGGCTGTGATTTTACAAATGCCAGTGATATGGTCTTGCCAGAACTTCCCCATAGCCTGAGCATTGATGATCCTGTGTGTGGGAAAAGGTGATGTTGCAACCTACAGTCTGTTCAGGGCCCCTGAAGAAGGAACCAAGGCCCAAGAGTTCATGTAACCAGCTGAGCAATTCTCTACACACTGTGTGATGCTGGGACCATGGAGCCTGGTTTTAGGCAACAATTCAGCACACCTTTATTTATGCTGCTGTCTTCAGGGGAAAAAACAAACAAACAAACAAACTTAAAACCAGTATACATTAAGATGCATGATGAAAATTCTTAGCCTAGCAAAAAAAATCTCTTTACAGGTTGCTCCGAGTCCTGAATTCTCCAGAAAATGAGTGGATTGCTCAGTGAAAGGTGTCTTTGTTTATACCTGAGAGTGGGGAGGAGGCACGTTAGAAGTGTGCAGCTGTCTTCTTGTTGCGATTGGGAGCTCAAACACAGGCTTGGCAGCAGCAGGGTTTTCGGGAGGAGGCTGGCCGTACCTTTCGGTTGCTTGCCAATTTCCTTGTTGTTTGCTGATCTAATGGGAGTGGGATTAGGTGGCATGGAGCTGCCTGGCACTCTGCTATCTCTGTCCCCCTGGCTGCTGGGATTGGTGGCAGCTGGAAACTGAGATACTGCGGTTGGGAACTCTGTATTTTTCCAAAATGCCTATGTTAAGTCTTTCATCTCTCCTTTGCATTCCACGGGGATGAAACATCAGCATGGCTAATGAGACTATTGTTGGGTTGCGATTATTTATTAATCAAAAATTACGCTCCGTCTTCTGTTGCATGTAACCTGAGGAAAGGCTTTTGGTTATGTCTTTTTCAATATCTAAACATACGTATTTGAGTTCCTTCATGTCTGCCAAGTGGAAATATCCAGTTTACTGAAGGACACAACCAGTAATTACTGGGATGTACTGTACTCCACTGGTGCCTTTTCCCAGAAATTTCAAAACACCACTACATCTTAATATGCAACGCTTAATAATGTACCAGTGGCAGAAGTGGGAGCTGTTGGTCCCCTTTGGCAGTTGGGAGCACTGGCATGCTGCGAGGAGGGATCGCAGACCAAAAAAAGCATCCAAGGGTTCTTGGTGTTCTCAGTTCACAGAAAGAAACATTTGAGAACGGATGTCCAGATGAATCTGATTGGAAGTGGAACGAGGGCATAAGACAGTTGCAAGCATCAGTCCTGGTTGATTTCTAGTGCCCCTGAGGTCGGTGCTGCAAGCTTTTGGCAGAGAACTCAGCCAGTGCCAGATGTGAGGATGTGTGACCCTTGGCTGACAAAACCTCCTGCCAGCAAAACAGCCAAGCACAGGGGCAGGAGCTGGCAGAATGTGCTTTTAGTGGCCAAAAGCCCTTATGCCAGGGAAAGCTCAGCCTTGCTGCTGTACCTGAGTCTCTGGGGTGCTTGTTTGCTCTTGAAAATGACTTGGGGTGTCACTTGAAGACAGCTAGGCTCTTCAAGAGGGAGGATGTCAGCTCTCGTTCACACACCTGTCCTGCCCTCTGGATCTTTCATGCTTAATGCAGAGGTTTCTAGACAATGGAGCTTCTTGTTGGGCTCCTGTTGTGAAGCTTCTCTCACATCTGGTGGTTGTTAAAGGGAAATTTGTCCTGATAGGAGCTCAACTCTCCTCAATAGCTGAGAGTTGGTGTTCCTCTCAGCAGCTCACATGTGTGTCTGTAGGGGAAGATGTCAGGGGTGGGGGGAACAGGGCAGGAAGAGCGAGCCATGAGCTAGGAGGGCCATAGCCCCAAATAAACGAGTAGAACAGCCTGCTTGGATCCACGAGCGCTCTTCCCCTGCAGGAAGGAGCAGATTGAACAATGCGAGTCTCCTGAGGACAGTGCCCACAGCCCATTTAGCTGCGAGGTCACACACAGCTTATTGCTTCCTCAACTACATTTTCATAACTTGGCCGAGTGTTACCCAGCACTGTGGCCAGGGCACGGCAGTTCCTTGCATCACGGGCAGCTGATAAAGGCATGACTGCACTGACAGCAGCCAGCGTGGTCCAAGAGGTGCAGCATGATGCTCATCTGCTGCGAGGGGCACCGAGGGTCATTGCTGCTACAAACCAGGTTATTTGTGCACCAAGCCCAGCATGATTTGTGCCAGACAAGAAGCTTACTCTGGCAGAGCTGCTGGCTTTGCATGATTCTGCTCAAGCCCTGCCAGGAGATGACAAGACCAGGACAGTGAGGATTGTGGAGCTCGTGTGGTCAGTTATTGGGTAATCCATGCTGGTCTATGCATGCTCTGAGCTAAACGCTCTGGAAATGTGTGTGCCTGATTGTAAAAACACTTCCCAGGAAGGTTTGGAAAATCAGCTGTGGAAGGGGATTGCTTTTGCTGAAAATCAGCAGACATAAAGATGTACTGGGAACTGTGAAAGTCTGTCCTTTTTAATCAATGATTTGCAGGGGGTGAAGAATAATAGGCAACATAGTTATTAAATTGCATTAGATCCAGCGTGGGAATTAGAATTCCGAGTTATTGTGGCAAAGAGGAGAAAGCAACTGAAAAAGATGCAATTCAGCATGAATGGTGCACTGCAGAAATAACCAGGTGTCCGCCTGTGGGATGAGGAGCAGCCTGCTATGCACAGGTCCTTCAGGAAAGGATGGAGGGCTATGATGAATCAGAAGCTGCTTCCGACCCAGTAAATACCCACGTGTTAGGGTATTTGCAGAGGATCTTGTGTGACTCGTGTTTTGCTGCTTGGTATGGAACATCATGAGCGTGCTGCCTCCCAGTTCGCAGTCAGGATGGATGTGACTAATGGAAGACATTTCAGAGCAGGCCCATGAGAATGATCCCAGGGGTAGCAAGCATGGCTATAGAAGGAAGAGTGAGTAAAAGAGGGCTGCTGAGCAGGCAAGCCGTTTTCAGATAACAGAGCTTTACATACAAGTATGTAAAAAGAATTCAAAAAAAAAAAAAATTCCTTGTTCATAGTGTAAAACAGGTAGGAACAGGCAAAAACTAAGAAAAGAAAAAATTCAGTTTAGACATCAGGAAAGCTTTCTAACAATAAAGATAGTCAAGTCTTCTGCCTCGGGACCTTGTGGAGTCAGCATTGTAAGAAGTTTTCAGAAGCTTTTTAGAGAACCACAAGGCAAAATACCAGCAGAATTGTTCTACTGCCTCAAATTCCCCCCTGTGAGTTGACCGTTCTTTGGTAAGAGAGCTGGCAGCGGTACTTCCTCACACAGGCAGCCCAGGACGTCCCTCCCATGACCAGAGCAGCAGTGATAGCTTTTATTCCTGCATAAGGGTTTTACTTGAAAACATTACAAATATTTTACTATGAATCCTGCAAAAAGCTTTTTCCCTGTTGCTTGAAATATAAACCCCCTGTTACAGGAAAGGAACAGCTTGTGTAAATAGACACCTGCACCCAGAAGCCTACAGGAAATCTTTCTACAAGAATCTTTCTCTTTCTGCAGATTGACATTTCAAAATGCCACTACCTGGTGGACTTGGACACAGTGGCTGAAACCCCGAGGGAACCGAGGTATTCCTTGAACAAAGAAGAGTGGGTGACCATTGCCTACAAGCCATTCCTAGATGCTTCCAGGTATGTTTTACATGTTTGAGGAGTGAGAAAGGCTGGCAGATCTGTCAACTAATGTTTTTTGCAATTATTTGCTTACAACAGCTATACTCGGGGAGGAAAGACGCATTGTCAAAAGCCAGCTTGAATTTCATTCTCCAGTAGAGGCAGCTTGCTGGTTACAAGGAACCATGATTCCAGTACATTGGAATCAATCCATGATTTCAATACATTGCTCAAAAGTTTCAATCTTGCAGGGTTTGGTGTTGCTGATGGAGGAAATCGGATTGCTTTTCTCCTTCACGTTTAAGCTTGGCTTTTACTTGTAGCTTGCTTGGTAAAAGAATGCATGTGTTCAAAATGTACTCGACTAGCACAGCTCCAGCAATTACCAATCAAACATAAGGTTCTAATGTGATACAGCCATTAAGCCCTCCTACTCGAGTACTCCCATTGGCCCTGTTGTTGCGAAGTGCTGCAAAATGCCAGCTCCCAGCATGAGCAGGGCACAGGGCGAATGCTGGCAGCAAAATGCCTCGTAGGCTTTAAGGCAGTCTGTCCCCATTAATTCAATACCCTCAGCAGAAGATCAGCACAACAACACCTTCCTGACCTCTATCCTCCTTGATCCCACTGGAGTGGGTGGTGGGCAGGCTGAAGAACGGTGGTGATTCCAGCTGGTGATTCTGTCACAAACCAGCTTCGGTCCCACCAGCGAGAAGAAAATGGGAGTGGGCTCTGCACGCTTGTACCCTTGACATCCCTTGCATCCCTGACTCACCAACCCAGACCTTTTGCAAAGCCTCTTTTGTATCAGTTTGAAAGTGTTGGCTAATGAGCACTTTAAAGATTGATTTCTTTTTTCCTTTCTGGTTTCAGGTCCTCAAAGCTGCTGCGTGCGTTCTACATTCCTCTCCTCTCAGAACGGTACACATGGCATGCAAACTACACTATCCTGAAATCCAGGAGGTCGAAGCAAACGAGGAAAAAAATGGGAGGCTAGGAGCACTCCTGTGTAACAAAACCAAAAGCATGTGCTGACACTCTTGGACAGCTACAAAAGCATTCTTCAGTTCCTTTTCTGAAAGGTTATGCTTGTAAGATTTACTAATAAAGATTTACCATGAAGTGATTTGCTCTGCAAGCTTCCAGCTGTAAGCGGGGTTCCTCATCTTTCAGTGCTCAGTGTCAGGTCTCTGCTCTGCCTACACAGAACGGTTTAGAACCAGTCTGAAAATCCAGCAGCCACCTACGAACGTATTAGCTGTGCTGTTCACTGTGTTGTTATCTATTACACCAGAGAAGAGAAAAACGGAAAATAAAAGGGTGGGCAGGATGAGGTTCTGCTCTGGGTTGCAATCTGGCATTGGGAAAATCCAGTTCTGCTCCCTCTGTGTCTCTAGTCCATGGCTGTTTAAGTACTGCTCTGCTCGCTTTCTCCTAGGGATTTTTTTCAGACAACGGATCTTTTTTTTTTTTCTTTTTTTTGGAACAAAAAGGAAGGAAGAAAACACTTGAAAGACACTTAACTGTGAAATGCACTGAGTCTTGAGGAATGAAGTAGTCTGTGCCATGGAGAAACAGTCTGAAGTTGCTCTGTCCAGAGGATCTTTTCAAGAAAAAACTTGTGCTTTTGGGGAAAAAAGCCACCACAAACTTCTGAATTGAACTAATTGTCTGTTTTAGTGGGACTGGGATGTTTTTGTTATATTTGACAATATGCAACACAGTGTGTTTGTTTGTTATTTATCATTTTTTAAAGATACCTATGACATGCTTTCAGGTCTACAATGCAGCATCTTAAAATTTCTGGGAACAGGCCGAGGAGAGGAGAAAGGTTGGTTTTATTTTTTGCAATCCTGTTTCCTAAAGCTACCAAGCCAAGTGTGTTTGTTCCATTGGTCCACTATGCTTCAGAGGAATGATGTGTGTAATTACATCTCCATTTTAAAAACATGCAGTGTAACAAGCTGAATGGAGTCGCTTTCACCCACATCCTTGGAGCTGTGCAGGGATGGGATGGGATGGAGCAGAGAGGAAGC
Organism: Anas acuta; assembly: GCF_963932015.1. Lineage (NCBI taxonomy): Eukaryota > Metazoa > Chordata > Aves > Anseriformes > Anatidae > Anas > Anas acuta. The sequence continues at coordinate 163,485 of NC_089001.1, read as the reverse complement.
TCCCTTTGCAAACGGCTACGCAAACTCCATAGCTCGTGGTGACGAATTAGATAGGGTTGTGTGCGCAGTGACAAAGAGCTGGGTGAGAAGAAAAGCAGAATTGTAAGAGAAATTTGGAAATGCAGGGAGAGGTACTCCGAATCCTCTGTGTTTCATTAGGAGACAGGTTTTCAATGATGTTCTCTGTTAGAAACAGCTTTTATGGTGCCAAACTCGGTAAGAGCAGACTGCACTTTGTTGTCTGATTACAGCATGGAAAAGGCAGTCCTCTCCCCTTGCACCCTCACCGTATGGAGGAACAATTTCCGGAGGGCCATGTTGGGTGCCCAAAGCATGCCGGGAAATGTAGTTCTCGGACTCCGAACTTCCGGGAGGCCATGTTGGGTGCCCGGAGCATGCCGGGAAATGAAGTTCTGGGACTCCCGACTTCCGGGAGGTCACGTTGACTGCCCAGAGCACGCCGGGAAATGTAGTTCTCGGACTCTAGACTTCCGGGAGGCAATGTTGGGTGCCCAGAGCATACCGGGAAATGTAGTTCTGGGACTCCAGACTTCTGGGAGGCCATGTTGAATCCCCAGAGCACGGTGGGAGATGTAGTTCTGGCACTCTGGCAATTTGCTTTGTGGTTCTGGGTCCCTTATGATTTTGGCAGAATTACAGGGCTTTCTGTGAGTCTTTGCCTGTATGTGAAATCTTATCAAAGTCACAACCTTGCTGTTAAAGTGATGGAGCAGGTTTTAGGAGAAATGTATGATGGAGTCTCCTTGTATGAGCATGTATCTGCAAATGGCAGCAGTGGGCATGTAAGGGGTAGCCTGTTTCAGGTCTAGGGACGGTTTTTTTATATTTCTGGATCTTTTGCCTGTGGGTTTGCTGTCTGTCTAGTCTTTAGACCTTGCAGCCTACTAGGGTTTATGTCCTTGAGTTAGGGTTAGGGTTAGGGTTAAGGTTAGGGTAAGGGTTAGGGTTAGGGTTAGGGATAGGGTTAGGGTTAGGGATAGGGGTTAGGGTCAGTGGTTAAGGTTAGGGCGCATGGTTAGGGTTAGGGTGCGGGGTTAGGGTTAGGGCGCGGTTAGGGTTCGGGTTAGGGTTCGGGTTAGGGTTCGGGTTTGGGTTCGGGTTTGGGTTAGAGTTCGGGCGCGGGTTAGGGTTAGGTTAGGTTTCGGGTTTGGGTTCGGGTTCGGTTTAGGGTTAGGGTTAGGGTTCGGGGTCGGGTTAGGGTTCGGGTTCGGGTGCGGGTGCGGGTTAGGTTAGGGTTAGGGTTTGGGTTCGGGTTCGGGTTAGGGTTCGGGTTCGGGTTAGGGTTCGGGTTCAGGTTCGGGTTCGGGTTAGGGTTCGGGTTCAGGTTCGGGTTCTCGTTAGGGTTCGGGTTCGGGTGTGGGTTCGGGTTAGGGTTCGGGTTCGGGTTCGGTTTAGGTTAGGGTTCGGGTTTGGGTTATTGTTCGGATTGGGGTTCGGGTTTGGGTTAGGTTAGGGTTCGGGTTAGGTTTCGGGTTTGGGTTAGGGTTAGGTTTCGGGTTCGGGTTCGGGTGTGGATTCAGGTTCGGGTTAGGGTTCGGGTTTGGGTTCGGGTGCGGGTTCGGGTTTGGTTTAGGGTTCGGGTTAGGTTAGGGTTCGGGTGTGGGTTCGGGTCGGTGTTAAGGTTCGGGTTCGGGTTAGGGTTCGGGTTAGGGTTAAGGTTCGGGTTCGGGCTAGGTTTCGCGTTAGGGTTCGGGTTCTGGTTCGGGTTCGGGTTAGGGTTCGGGTTAGGGTTCGTGTGTGGGTTCAGGTTAAGGTTCAGGTTAGGGTTCGGGTTAGGGTTAGGGTTCGGGTTTGGGTTAGGGTTAGGGTTCGGGTTAGGGTTAGGGTTTGGGTTCGGGTTCGTGTTCGGGGTAGGGTTCGGGTTCCGGTTCGGGTTCCAGTTCGGGTTCATGTTAGGATTCGGGTTTGGGTTAGGGTTAGGGTTCGGGTTAGGGTTCGCGTTTGGGTTTGGGTTCGGCTTAGGGTTCAGGTTCGGGTTCGGGTTAGGGTTCAGGTTCGGGTTAGGGTTCGGGTTAGGGTTTGGGTTCGGGTTTGTGTTCGTGTGCGGGTTCTTGTTAGGGTTAGGCTTAGGGTTCGGGTTCAGGTTAGGGTTCGGGTGCGGGTTCGCATTTGGGTTCGGGTTTGGTTTAGGGTTCTGGTTAAGGTTCGGGTTCGGGTTTGGGTTTGTGTTCGGGTTCAGGTTCGGGTGCGGGTTAGGGTTCGGGTGCGTGTTAGGGTTCGGGTGCGGGTTCGGGTTTGGGTTCAGGTTAGGGTTCCGGTTAGGGTTCGGGTTAGGGTTAGGGTTCGGGTTCGGGTTAGGGTTCGGGTTCGGGTTAGGGTTTGGGTTCGGTGCCGCCTGGACACCTTTAAGCGCCGCGCTGCCTGGACACCTTTAAGCGCGGCGCCGCCCGGACACATTTTAGCGTGGCGCCGCCCGGGCACATTTAAGCGCGACGCCGCCTTGCACGTATTAGCGCGCCGCCGCCCGGATACAGTTAAGCTCGGCGCCGCCCGGACACATTTAAGCGCGATGCCGCCCGGACACATTTAAGCGCGGCGCCGCCCGGACACTTTTTAGCGCGGCGCCGCCCGGACACATTTAAGAGCGGCGCCGCCCGGACACATTTAAGCGCGGCGCCGCCCGGACACATTTTAGCGCGGCGCAGCCCGGGCACATTTAAGCGCGGCGCAGCCCGGGCACATTTAAGCGAGGCGCCGCCCGGGCACATTTAAGCGCGGCGCCGCCCGGAAACATTTAAGCGCGGCGCCGCCCGGAAACATTTAAGCGCGGCGCCGCCCGGGCACATTTAAGCGCGGCGCCGCCCGGGCACATTTAAGCGCGGCGCCGCCCGGACACATTTAAGCGCGGCGCCGCCCGGGCACATTTAAGCGCGGCGCCGCCCGGGCACATTTAAGCGCGGCGCCGCCCGGAAACATTAAAGCGCGACGCTGCCCGGGCACATTTAATCGCGACGCCGCCCGGAAACATTTAAGCGCGGCGCCGCCCGGACACATTTTAGCGCGGCGCTGCCCGGGCACATTTTAGCGCGGCACCGCCCGGACACATTTAAGCGCAGCGCAGCCCGGGCACATTTTAGCGCGGCACCGCCCGGACACATTTAAGCGCGACGCTGCCCGGGCACATTTAATCGCGACGCCGCCCGGAAACATTTAAGCGCGGCGCCGCCCGGACACATTTCAGCGTGGTGCCGTCCGGAAACAACGGTTTGGGGGTTGGGGTTGGGTAGTTGGGGGGTTAGGGGTTGCGGGGGGGTTATGATTAGAGGGTTAGGGTTAGATCAGTTAGGGTTAGGGGGTTAGGGGGTTGGGGGGGTTAGGGTTAGAGGGTTAGGGTTAGGGTTAGATCCGTTAGGGTTAGGGGGTTAGGGGGTTTGGGCGTTAGGGTTAGAGGATTAGGGTTAGATCCGTTAGGGTTAGGGGGTTAGGGTTGGGGGTTAGGGGGTTGGGGGGTCGGGGTTAGGGGGTTTGGGGGTTGGGGTTGGGTACTTGGGGGGTTAGGGTTAGGGGGTTTGGGGGTTGGGGTTGGGTACTTGGGGGGTTAGGGTTGGGTAGTTAGGAGTTTGGGGGGTTAGGGTTAGAGGGTTAGGGTTAGGGTTTGATCCGTTAGGGTTAGGGGGTTATGGTTGGGGGGTTGGGGGTTAGGGTTGGGGGGTTAGGGTTAGGGGGTTTGGGGGTTGGGGTTGGGTACTTGTGGCCCGCGGGGCGCCCGGTGGCCCTACCGGCGTCACCAGCGACCACCTTGGGGTCAACGGCAGCGGTTTTGGGGTTTCGGTCTGGTGGGTGCTGACATGCCCCCCCCCCGCAACCCCCCAGGCATCCTGGCCCTGCAGCTGCCCCCGGGGGGGCTCGACGCTGAGTCCTACAGGTGAGAACCAGTCCCCTCCGCCCCCTAAATGCGCCCCCAACCCCCAAAATGCCCCCAGACCCCCCCCAAATTGACCCCCCCCAATTTATTCCCCCCCCTCAAGCGCTTGCCTCCACCTGGCCGAGATGCAGCATCGGGTGCGGAAGGCGCTGGCAGAGTGCGAGCGGCTGCTGCGGGCACGGGTAGGACGGTGGGGGAGACAAATTGGGGGGGGGGCACCAAGAGGGGGGGGTCCATGGGGCTTGGGGGGACCCCAAGAGTGGGGGGAACCAAAATGAGGGGGGAACCAAGTTTGCGGGGTGCGGTGCCGGGGGGACGCATTTGCGGGGCGCACCGGGAGGGGGGTCCATGGGGCTAGGGGGGACCCGAGCGGAGGGGCGGGGGGGGGGGGGAACCAAAATGAGGGGGGAACCAAGTGTGTGGGGTTTTGTTTCCGGGGGGACACATTTGCTGGGTGCACCGGGGGGGGGGGGGGGGGGGGGGACCAAAATGAGGTGGGAACCAAGTGTGCGGGGTTTTGTTTCCGGGGGGACACATTTGTGGGGCGCACCGGGGGGGGGAACCAAAATGAGGGGGGAACCAAGTGTGCGGGGTTTTGTTTCCGGGGGACACATTTGTGGGGCGCACCGGGGGGGGGTCCATGGGGTTAGGGTTTGGGTTAGGGTTAGATCCGTTAGGGTTAGGGGATTAGGGTTGGGGTTCGGGGGTTAGGGTTGGGGGTTTAGGATTGGGGGTTAGGGGTTGGGGGGTTAGGGTTAGAGGATTAGGGTTAGGGTTAGATCTATTAGGGTTGGGGGGTTAGGGTTAGATCTGTTAGGGTTAGGGGGTTAGGGTTGGGGGGTTAGGGGGTTGGGGGGTTAGGGTTAGAGGATTAGGGTTAGGGTTAGATCTATTAGGGTTGGGGGGTTAGGGTTAGATCCGTTAGGGTTAGGGGGTTAGGGTTGGGGGGTTAGGGGGTTGGGGGGTTAGGGTTAGAGGGTTAGGGTTAGATCCGTTAGGGTTAGGGGGTTAGGGTTGGGGGGTTAGGGGGTTGGGGGGTTAGGGTTAGAGGGTTAGGGTTAGGGTTAGATCCGTTAGGGTTGGGGGGTTAGGGGGTTGGGGGGGTTAGGGTTAGAGGGTTAGGGTTAGGCTTAGATCTGTTAGGGTTAGGGGGTTAGGGGGTTTGGGCGTTAGGGTTAGAGGGTTAGGGTTAGATCCGTTAGGGTTAGGGGGTTAGGGGGTTTGGGCGTTAGGGTTAGAGGATTAGGCTTAGATCCGTTAGGGTTAGGGGGTTAGGGGGTTTGGGCGTTAGGGTTAGAGGGTTAGGGTTAGATCCGTTAGGGTTGGGGGGTTAGGGGGTTGGGGGGTTAGGGTTTAAAGGATTAGGGTTAGGCTTAGATCCGTTAGGGTTAGGGGGTTAGGGGGTTTGGGAGTTAGGGTTAGAGGATTAGGGTTAGATCGTTAGGTTAGGGGGTTAGGGTTGGGGTTTAGGTTTGGGGGTTAGGGGGTTGGGGGGTTAGGGTTAGGGGGTTTGCGGGTTGGGGTTGGGTACTTGGGGGCTAGGATGGGGGGTTAGGGTTAGAGGATTAGGGTTAGGGTTAGATCTTTTAGGGTTGGGGGGTTAGGGTTAGATCCGTTAGGGTTAGGGGGTTAGGGTTGGGGGGTCGGGGGTTAGGGTTTGGGGGTTAGGGTTAGAGGGTTAGCGTTAGGGTTAGATCGGTTTGGGGGTCAGGGTTAGTGTTGGGGGTTGGGGGGTTGGGGGTTAGGGTTAGAGGGTTAGGGTTAGGGTTAGATCGGTTGGGGGGGTCGGGGGTTTAGGGTTGGGGGGTTAGGGGGTTGGGGGTTAGGGTTAGAGGGTTAGGGTTAGGGTTAGATCCGTTAGGGTTAGGGGGTTATGGTTGGGGGGTCGGGGGTTAGGTTTGGGGGGTTAGGGTTAGGGGGTTTGGGGGTTGGGGTTGGGTACTTGTGGCCCGCGGGGCGCCCGGTGGCCCTACCGGCGTCACCAGCGACCACCTTGGGGTCAACGGCGGCGGTTTTTGGGGTTTCGGTCTGGGGGGTGCTGACATGCCCCCCCCCCGCACCCCCCCAGGCATCCTGGCCCTGCAGCTGCCCCCGGGGGGGCTCGACGCCGAGTCCTACAGTGAGAACCAGTCCCCTCCGCCCCCTAAATGCGCCCCCAACCTCAAAAGGCCCCCAGACCCCCCCAAATTGACCCCCCCGAATTTATTCCCCCCCTCCAGCGCTTGCCTCAACCTGGCCGAGATGCAGCATCGGGTGCGGAAGGCGCTGGCAGAGTGCGAGCGGCTGCTGCGGGCACGGGTAGGACGGTGGGGGAGACAAATTGGGGGGGGGGGGAACCAAGAGGGGGGGGTCCATGGGGCTTGGGGGGACCCCAAGAGTGGGGGGGAAGCAAAATGAGGGGGGAACCAAGTTTGCGGGGTTTTGTTTTCGGGGGGACACATTTGTGGGGCGCACCGGGGGGGGGAACCAAAAGGAGGGGGGAACCAAGTTTGCGGGTTTTTGTTTCCGGGGGGACACATTTGTGGGGCGCACCCGGGGGGGGGAACCAAAATGAGGGGGGAACCAAGTGTGCGGGGTTTTATTTCCGGGGGGACACATTTGTGGGGAGCACCGGGAGGGAACCAAAAGGAGGGGGGAACCAAGTTTGCGGGGTTTTGTTTCCGGGAGGACACATTTGTGGGGTGCACCGGGGGGGGAACCAAAATGAGGAGGGAACCAAATGTGCGGGGTGCGGGTTCTGGGGGACGCATTTGCGGGGCGCTCCGGGGGGGAACCAAAATGAGGGGGGAACCAAGTGTGCGGGGTGAGGTTGTCGGGGGGACGCCCTTAGGGTTAGGGTTGGGGTTGGAGTTGGGGTTCGGGTTAGGTTAGGGTTAGGGATAGGCCGCCCCCTGCTGGTGGAAAAGGGGTACTGCAGGCGGCCGAGGGGGAGCTCATGCCCGGTGACGCCCGAGGGCGCCCCTCTGCCGCCACCTGCTGGTGGAAAAGGGGTACTGCGGGCGGCCGAGGGGAGCTCATGCCCGGTGACGCCCGAGGGCGGCCCTCTGCCGCCACCTGCTGTGGAAAAGGGGGTACTGCGGGCGGCCGAGGGGAGCTCATGCCCGGTGACGCCCGAGGGCGCCCCTCTGCCGCCACCTGCTGGTGGAAAAGGGGTACTGCGGGCGGCCGAGGGGAGCTCATGCCCGGTGACGCCCGAGGGCGGCCCTCTGCCGCCACCTGCTGGTGGAAAAGGGGTACTGCGGGCGGCCGAGGGGAGCTCATGCCCGGTGACGCTTGAGGGCGGCCCTCTGCCGCCACCTGCTGGTGGAAAAGGGGTACTGCGGGCGGCCGAGGGGAGCTCATGCCCGGTGACGCCCGAGGGCGGCCCTCTGCCGCCACCTGCTGGTGGAAAAGGGGTACTGCGGGCGGCCGAGGGGAGCTCATGCCCGGTGACGCCCGAGGGCGCCTTTCTGCCGCCACTGCTGGTGGAAAAGGGGTACTGCGGGCGGCCGAGGGGAGCTCATGGCTCCCCTGGCCGAGATGCAGCGTCGGGTGCGGGAGGCGCTGGCGGATCGCGAGCGGCTCCTGCGGGCACGGGTAGGACGGGCGGGGGGGGGCGCCAAAGGGGAGGGGGTCCATGGGTTTTGGGGGGACTCCAAGGGGGGGGGGGGGACCAAGATGAGGGGGGAACCAAGTGTGCGGGGTTCGTTTGCCGGGGAGACGCATATGCGGGGTGCGCCGGGTGGGGGAACCAAAATGAGGGGGGAACCAAATGTGCGGGGTGCGGGTTCTGGGGGGACACTTTTGTGGGGCGCACCGGGGGGAACCAAAATGAGGGGGGAACCAAGTGTGCGGGGTTCGGGTTCCGGGGGGACAAATTTGCGGGGCGCACCGGGGGGAACCAAAAGAAGGGGGGAACCAAGTGTGCGGGGTGCGGGTTCTGGGGGGACGCATTTGCGGGGCGCTCCGGGGGGGAACCAAAATGAGGGGGGAACCAAGTGTGCGGGGTGAGGTTGTCGGGGGGACGCCATTAGGGTTAGGGTTGGGGTTGGAGTTGGGGTTCGGGTTAGGTTAGGGTTAGGGATAGGCCGCCCCCTGCTGGTGGAAAAGGGGTACTGCAGGCGGCCGAGGGGAGCTCATGCCCGGTGACGCCCGAGGGCGCCCCTCTGCCGCCACCTGCTGGTGGAAAAGGGGTACTGCGGGCGGCCGAGGGGAGCTCATGCCCGGTGACGCCCGAGGGCGCCCCTCTGCCGCCACCTGCTGGTGGAAAAGGGGTACTGCGGGCGGCCGAGGGGAGCTCATGCCCGGAGACGCCCGAGGGCGGCCCTCTGCCTCCACCTGCTGGTGGAAAAGGGGTACTGCGGGCGGCCGAGGGGAGCTCATGCCCGGTGACGCCCGAGGGCGGCCCTCTGCCGCCACCTGCTGGTGGAAAAGGGGTACTGCGGGCGGCCGAGGGGAGCTCATGCCCGGTGACGCCCGAGGGCGGCCCTCTGCCGCCACCTGCTGGTGGAAAAGGGGTACTGCGGGCGGCCGAGGAAAGCTCATGTCCGGTGACGCCCGAGGGCGGTCCTCTGCCGCCACCTGCTGGTGGAAAAGGGGTACTGCGGGCGGCCGAGGGGAGCTCATGCCCGGTGACGCCCGAGGGCGGCCCTCTGCCGCCACCTGCTGGTGGAAAAGTGGTACTGCGGGCGGCCGAGGGGAGCTCATGCCCGGTGACGCCCGAGGGCGCCCCTCTGCCGCCACCTGCTGGTGGAAAAGGGGTACTGCGGGCGGCCGAGGGGAGCTCATGCCCGGTGACGCCCGAGGGCGCCCCTCTGCCGCCACCTGCTGGTGGAAAAGTGGTACTGCGGGCGGCCGAGGGGAGCTCATGCCCGGTGACGCCCGAGGGCGCCCCTCTGCCGCCACCTGCTGGTGGAAAAGGGGTACTGCGGGCGGCCGAGGGGAGCTCATGCCCGGTGACGCCCGAGGGCGGCCCTCTGCCGCCACCTGCTGGTGGAAAAGGGGTACTGCGGGCGGCCGAGGGGAGCTCATGCCCGGTGACGCTTGAGGGCGGCCCTCTGCCGCCACCTGCTGGTGGAAAAGGGGTACTGCGGGCGGCCGAGGGGAGCTCATGCCCGGTGACGCCCGAGGGCGCCCCTCTGCCGCCACCTGCTGGAGGAAAAGGGGTACTGCGGGCGGCCGAGGGGAGCTCATGCCCGGTGACGCCCGAGGGCGCCCCTCTGCCGCCACCTGCTGGTGGAAAAGGGGTACTGCGGGCGGCCGAGGGGAGCTCATGCCCGGTGACGCCCGAGGGCGGCCCTCTGCCGCCACCTGCTTGTGGAAAAGGGGTACTGCGGGCGGCCGAGGGGAGCTCATGCCCGGTGACGCCCGAGGGCGCCCCTCTGCCGCCACCTGCTGGTGGAAAAGGGGTACTGCGGGCGGCCGAGGGGAGCTCATGCCCGGTGACGCCCGAGGGCGGCCCTCTGCCGCCACCTGCTGGTGGAAAAGGGGTACTGCGGGCGGCCGAGGAAAGCTCATGTCCGGGGACGCCCGAGGGCGCCCCTCTGCCGCCACCTGCTGGTGGAAAAGGGGTACTGCGGGCGGCCGAGGGGAGCTTATGCCTGTGACGCCCGAGGGCGGCCCTCTGCCGCCACCTGCTGGTGGAAAAGGGGTACTGCGGGCGGCCGAGGGGAGCTCATGCCCGGTGACGCCCGAGGGCGCCCCTCTGCCGCCACCTGCTGGTGGAAAAGGGGTACTGCGGGCGGCCGAGGGGAGCTCATGCCCGGAGACACCCGAGGGCGCCCCTCTGCCGCCACCTGCTGGTGGAAAAGGGGTACTGCGGGCGGCCGAGGGGAGCTCATGCCCGGTGCTGACATGTCCCCCCCGCACCCCCCCAGGCATCCTGGCCCTGCAGCTGCCCCCGGGGGGGCTCGACGCCGAGTTTTACAGGTGAGAACCAGTCCCCTCCGCCCCCTAAATGCGCCTCCAGACCCCCCCCAGTTTATTCCCCCCCCCAGCGCCTGCCTCCACCTGGCCGAGATGCAGCGTCGGGTGCGGGAGGCGCTGGCGGAGCGCGAGCGTCTGCTGCGGGCACGGGTAGGACGGGGGGTGGGGCACCAAGGGGGGGGGGTCCATGGGGCTTGGGGGGACCCCAAGGGGGGGGGGAACCAAAATGAGGGGGGAACCAAGTGTGCGGGGTGCGGGTTCCGGGGGGATACACTTGCCAGGTGCACCGGGGGGGGAACCAAAATGAGGGGGGAACCAAGTGTGCGGGGTGCGGGTTCCGGGGGGACACACTTGCCAGGCGCACCGGGGGGGGAACCAAAGTGAGGGGGGAACCAAGTGTGCGGGGTTCGGGTTCCGGGGGGACACATTTGCGGGGAGCACCGGGGGGGGAACCAAAAGGAGGGGGGAACCAAGTGTGCGGGGTGCGGGTTCTGGGGGGACACTTTTGTGGGAAGCACCGGGGGGAACTAAAATGAGGGGGGAACCAAGTGTGCGGGGTGCGGTTGCCGGGGGGACGCCCTTAGGGTTAGGGTTGGTGTTGGAGTTGGGGTTCGGATTAGGTTAGGGTTAGGGTTAGGCCGCCCCCTGCTGGTGGAAAAGGGGTACTGCAGGCGGCAGGGGGGAGCTCATGCCCGGTGACGCCCGAAGGCGCCCCTCTGCCGCCACCTGCTGGTGGAAAAGGGGTACAGCAGGTGGCCGAGGGGAGCTCATGCCCGGTGACACCCGAGGGCGCCCCTCTGCCGCCACCTGCTGGTGGAAATCGAGTACTGCAGGCGGCCAAGGAGAGCTCATGCCCGGTGATGCCCGAGGGCGCCCCTCTGCCGCCACCTGCTGCTGGAAAACGAGTACTGCAGGCGGCCGAGGGGAGCTCATGCCCGGTGACGCCCGAGGGCGCCCCTCTGCCGCCACCTGCTGGTGGAAAAGGGGTACTGCAGGCGGCCGAGGGGAGCTCATGCCCGGTGACGCCCGAGGGCGCCCCTCTGCCGCCACCTGCTGGTGGAAAAGGGGTACTGCAGGCGGCCGAGGGGAGCTCATGCCCGGTGACGCCCGAGGGCGCCCCTCTGCCGCCACCCGCTGGTGGAAAAGGGGTACTGCAGGCGGCCGAGGGGAGCTCATGCCAAGTGACGCCCAAAGGCGCCCCTCTGCCGCCACCTGCTGGTGGAAAAGGGGTACTGCAGGCGGCCGAGGGGAGCTCATGCCCGGTGACGCCCGAGGGCGCCCCTCTGCCGCCACCTGCTGGTGGAAAACGAGTACTGCAGGCGGCCGAGGGGAGCTCATGCCTGGTGACGCCAGAGGGCGCCCCTCTGCCGCCACCTGCTGGTGGAAAAGGGGTACTGCAGGCGGCCGAGGGGAGCTCATGCCCGGTGACGCCCGAGGGCGCCCCTCTGCCGCCACCTGCTGGTGGAAAAGGGGTACTGCAGGAGGCCGAGGGGAGCTCATGCCCGGTGACGCCCGAGGGCGCCCCTCTGCCGCCACCTGCTGGTGGAAAAGGAGTACTGCAGGCGGCCGAGTGGAGCTCATGCCCGGTGCTAACATGTCCCCCCCGCCACCCCCCAGGCATCCTGGCCCTGCAGCGGCCCCCGGGGGGGCTCGACGCCGAGTTCTACAGGTGAGAACCAGTCCCCTCCGCCCTCTAAATGCACCCACAGACCCCCCCCCAATTTATTCCCCCCCCAGCGCCTGCCTCCACCTGGCCGAGATGCAGCGTCGGGTGCGGGAGGCGCTGGCAGAGCGCGAGCGGCTGCTGCAAGCACGGGTAGGACGGGGGGTGGGGCACCAAGGGGGGGGGTCCATGGGGCTTGGGGGGACACCAAGGGGGGGGGGAACCAAAATGAGGGGGGAACCAAGTGTGCGGGGTGCGGGTTCCGGGGGGACACACTTGCCAGGCGCACCGGGGGGGGGAACCAAAGTGAGGGGGGAACCAAGTGTGCGGGGTTCGGGTTCCGGGGGGACACATTTGCGGGGCGCACCGGGGGGGGGAACCAAAATGAGGGGGGAACCAAGTGTGCGGGGTTCGGGTTCCGGGGGGACAAATTTGCGGGGCGCACCAGGGGGAACCAAAAGGAGGGGGGAACCAAGTGTGTGGGGTGCGGGTTCTGGGGGGACACTTTTGTGGGGCGCACCGGGGGGAACTAAAATGAGGGGGGAACCAAGTGTGCGGGGTGCGGTTGCCGGGGGGACGCCATTAGGGTTAAGGTTGGGGTTGGAGTTGGGGTTCGGGTTCGGTTAGGGTTAGGGTTAGGCCGCCCCCGGCTGGTGAAAAAGGGGTACTGCAGGCGGCCGGGGGGAGCTCATGCCCGGTGACGCCCGAGGGCGCCCCTCTGCCGCCACCTGCTGGTGGAAAAGGGGTACTGCAGGCGTCCGAGGGGAGCTCATGCCCGGTGACGCCCGAGGGCGCCCCTCTTCCGCCACCTGCTGGTGGAAAAGGGGTACTGCAGGCGGCCGAGGGGAGCTCATGCCCGGTGACGCCCGAGGGCGCCCCTCTGCCGCCACCTGCTGGTGGAAAAGGGGTACTGCAGGCGGCCGAGGGGAGCTCATGCCCGGTGACACCCGAGGGCGCCCCTCTGCCGCTACCTGCTGGTGGAAAAGGGGTACTGCAGGCGGCCGAGGGGAGCTCATGCCCGGTGACACCCGAGGGCGCCCCTCTGCCGCCACCTGCTGGTGGAAAAGGGGTACTGCAGGCGGCCGAGGGGAGCTCATGCCCGGTGACGCCCGAGGGCGCCCCTCTGCCGCCACCTGCTGGTGGAAAAGGGGTACTGCAGGCGGCCGAGGGGAGCTCATGCCCGGTGACGCCCGAGGGCGCCCCTCTGCCGCCACCTGCTGGTGGAAAAGGGGTACTGCGGGCGGCCGAGGGGAGCTCATGCCCGGTGACGCCCAAAGGCGCCCCTCTGCCGCCACCTGCTGGTGGAAAACGAGTACTGCAGGCGGCCGAGGGGATCTCATGCCCGGTGACGCCCGAAGGCGCCCCTCTGCCGCCACCTGCTGGTGGAAAAGGGGTACTGCAGGCGGCCGAGGGGAGCACATGCCCGGTGACGCCCGAGGGCGCCCCTCTGCCGCCACCTGCTGGTGGAAAAGGGGTACTGCAGGCGGCCGAGGGGAGCTCATGCCCGGTGACGCCCGAGGGCGCCCCTCTGCCGCCACCTGCTGGTGGAAAAGGGGTACTGCAGAAGGCCGAGGGGAGCTGATGCCCGGTGACGCCCGAGGGCACCCCTCTGCCGCCACCTGCTGGTGGAAAAGGGGTACTGCAGGCGGCCGAGGGGAGCTCATGCCCGGTGCCGCCCGAGGGCGCCCCTCTGCCGCCACCTGCTGGTGGAAAAGGGGTACTGCAGGCGGCCGAGGGGAGCTCATGCCCGGTGACGCCCGAGGGCGCCCCTCTGCCGCCACCTGCTGGTGGAAAACGAGTACTGCAGGCGGCCGAGGGGAGCTCATGCCCGGTGACGCCCGAGGGCGCCCCTCTGCCGCCTCCTGCTGGTGGAAAAGGGGTACTGCAGGCGGCCGAGGGGAGCTCATGCCCGGTGACGCCCGAGGGCGCCCCTCTGCCGCCACCTGCTGGTGGAAAAGGGGTCCTGCAGGCGGCCGAGGGGAGCTCATGCCCGGTGACGCCCGAGGGCGCCCCTCTGCCGCCACCTGCTGGTGGAAAACGAGTACGGCAGGGGGCCGAGGGGAGCTCATGCCTGGTGACGCCCGAGGGCGCCCCTCTGCCGCCACCTGCTGGTGGAAAAGGGGTCCTGCAGGCGGCCGAGGGGAGCTCATGCCCGGTGACGCCCGAGGGCGCCCCTCTGCCGCCACCTGCTGGTGGAAAAGGGGTACTGCAGGCGGCCGAGGGGAGCTCATGCCCGGTGCCGCCCGAGGGCGCCCCTCTGCCGCCACCTGCTGGTGGAAAACGGGTACTGCAGGCGGCCGAGGGGAGCTCATGCCCGGTGACGCCCGAGTGCGCCCCTCTGCCGCCACCTGCTGGTGGAAAACGAGTACTGCAGGAGGCCGAGGGGAGCTCATGCCCGGTGACGCCCGAAGGCGCCCCTCTGCCGCCACCTGCTGGTGGAAAAGGGGTACTGCAGGCGGCCGAGGGGAGCTCATGCCTGGTGCCGCTCAAGGGCGCCCCTCTGCCGCCACCTGCTGGTGGAAAACGAGTACTGCAGGCGGCCGAGGGGAGCTCATGCCCGGTGACGCCCGAGGGCGCCCCTCTGCCGCCACCTGCTGGTGGAAAACGAGTACTGCAGGCGGCCGAGGGGAGCTCATGCCCGGTGACGCCCGAGGGCGCCCCTCTGCCGCCACCTGCTGGTGGAAAAGGGGTACTGCAGGCGGCCGAGGGGAGCTCATGCCCGGTGACGCCCGAGGGCGCCCCTCTGCCGCCACCTGCTGGTGGAAAACGAGTACTGCAGGCGGCCGAGGGGAGCTCATGCCCGGTGACGCCCGAGGGCGCCCCTCTGCCGCCACCTGCTGGTGGAAAAGGAGTACTGCAGGAGGCCGAGGGGAGCTCATGCCCGGTGACGCCCGAGGGCGCCCCTCTGCCTCCACCTGCTGGTGGAAAAGGGGTACTGCAGGCGGCCGAGGGGAGCTCATGCCCGGTGACGCCCGAGGGCGCCCCTCTGCCGCCACCCGCTGGTGGAAAAGGGGTACTGCAGGCGGCCGAGGGGAGCTCATGCCAAGTGACGCCCAAAGGCGCCCCTCTGCCGCCACCTGCTGGTAGAAAACGAGTACTGCAGGCGGCCGAGGGGAGCTCATGCCCGGTGACGCCCGAGGGCGCCCCTCTGCCGCCACCTGCTGGTGGAAAAGGGGTACTGCAGGCGGCCGAGGGGAGCTTATGCCCGGTGACGCCCGAAGGCGCCCCTCTGCCGCCACCTGCTGGTGGAAAAGGGGTACTGCGGGCGGCCGAGGGGAGCTCATGCCAAGTGACGACCAAAGGCGCCCCTCTGCCGCCACCTGCTGGTAGAAAACGAGTACTGCAGGCGGCCGAGGGGAGCTCATGCCCGGTGACGCCCGAGGGCGCCCCTCTGCCGCCACCTGCTGGTGGAAAAGGGGTACTGCAGGCGGCCGAGGGGAGCTTATGCCCGGTGACGCCCGAAGGCGCCCCTCTGCCGCCACCTGCTGGTGGAAAAGGGGTACTGCGGGCGGCCGAGGGGAGCTCATGCCCGGTGACGCCCGAGGGCGCCCCTCTGCCGCCACCCGCTGGTGGAAAAGGGGTACTGCAGGCGGCCGAGGGGAGCTCATGCCACGTGACGCCCAAAGGCGCCCCTCTGCCGCCACCTGCTGGTGGAAAAGGGGTACTGCAGGCGGCCGAGGGGAGCTCATGCCCGGTGACGCCCGAGGGCGGCCCTCTGCCGCCACCTGCTGGTGGAAAAGGGGTACTGCAGGCGGCCGAGGGGAGCTCATGCCCGGTGACGCCCGAGGGCGCCCCTCTGCCGCCACCTGCTGGTGGAAAAGGAGTACTGCAGGCGGCCGAGGGGAGCTCATGCCCGGTGCTAACATGTCCCCCCCCGCCCCCCCCCCGGCATCCTGGCCCTGCAGCTGCCCCCGGGGGGGCTCGACGCCGAGTTCTACAGGTGAGAACCAGTCCCCTCCGCCCCCTAAATGCACCCCCAGACCCCCCCCCAATTTATTCCCCCCCCCAGCGCCTGCCTCCACCTGGCCGAGATGCAGCGTCGGGTGCGGGAGGCGCTGGCGGAGCGTGAGCGGCTGCTGCGGGCACGGGTAGGACGGGGGGTGGGGCACCAAGGGGGGGGGGTCCATGGGGCTTGGGGGGACCCCAAGGGGGGGGGGAACCAAAATGAGGGGGGAACAAAGTGTGCGGGGTGCGGGTTCCGGGGGGACACACTTGCCAGGCGCACCGGGGGGGGGAACCAAAGTGAGGGGGGAACCAAGTGTGCGGGGTTCGGGTTCCGGGGGGACACATTTGCGGGGCGCACCGGGGGGGGGAACCAAAATGAGGGGGGAACCAAGTGTGCGGGGTTCGGGTTCCGGGGGGACAAATTTGCGGGGCGCACCAGGGGGAACCAAAAGGAGGGGGGAACCAAGTGTGTGGGGTGCGGGTTCTGGGGGGACACTTTTGTGGGGCGCACCGGGGGGAACTAAAATGAGGGGGGAACCAAGTGTGCGGGGTGCGGTTGCCGGGGGGACGCCATTAGGGTTAAGGTTGGGGTTGGAGTTGGGGTTCGGGTTCGGTTAGGGTTAGGGTTAGGCCGCCCCCTGCTGGTGAAAAAGGGGTACTGCAGGCGGCCGGGGGGAGCTCATGCCCGGTGACGCCCGAAGGCGCCCCTCTGCCGCCACCTGCTGGTGGAAAAGGGGTACTGCAGGCGGCCGAGGGGAGCTCATGCCCGGTGACGCCCGAAGGCGCCCCTCTGCCGCCACCTGCTGGTGGAAAAGGGGTACTGCGGGCGGCCGAGGGGAGCTCATGCCCGGTGACGCCCGAGGGCGCCCCTCTGCCGCCACCTGCTGGTGGAAAAGGGGTACTGCAGGCGGCCGAGGGGAGCTCATGCCCGGTGCCGCCCGAGGGCGCCCCTCTGCCGCCACCTGCTGGTGGAAAAGGGGTACTGCAGGCGGCCGAGGGGAGCTCATGCCCGGTGACGCCCGAGGGCGCCCCTCTGCCGCCACCTGCTGGTGGAAAAGGGGTACTGCGGGCGGCCGAGGGGAGCTCATGCCCGGTGACGCCCGAGGGCGCCCCTCTGCCGCCACCTGCTGGTGGAAAAGGGGTACTGCGGGCGGCCGAGGGGAGCTCATGCCCGGTGACGCCCGAGGGCGCCCCTCTGCCGCCACCTGCTGGTGGAAAAGGGGTACTGCGGGCGGCCGAGGGGAGCTCATGCCCGGTGACGCCCGAGGGCGCCCCTCTACCGCCACCTGCTGGTGCAAAAGGGGTACTGCGGGCGGCCGAGGGGAGCTCATGCCCGGTGACGCCCGAGGGCGGCCCTCTGCCGCCACCTGCTGGTGGAAAAGGGGTACTGCGGGCGGCCGAGGGGAGCTCATGCCCGGTGACGCCCGAGGGCGCCCCTCTGCCGCCAGCTGCTGGTGGAAAAGGGGTACTGCAGGCGGCCGAGGGGAGCTCATGCCCGGTGACGCCCGAGGGCGCCCCTCTGCCGCCACCTGCTGGTGGAAAAGGGGTACTGCGGGCGGCCGAGGGGAGCACATGCCCGGTGACGCCCGAGGGCGCCCCTCTGCCGCCACCTGCTGGTGGAAAAGGGGTACTGCGGGCGGCCGAGGGGAGCTCATGCCCGGTGACGCCCGAGGGCGGCCCTCTGCCGCCACCTGCTGGTGGAAAAGGGGTACTGCGGGCGGCCGAGGGGAGCTCATGCCCGGTGACGCCCGAGGGCGCCCCTCTGCCGCCACCTGCTGGTGGAAAAGGGGTACTGCGGGCGGCCGAGGGGAGCTCATGCCCGGTGACGCCCGAGGGCGCCCCTCTGCCACCACCTGCTGGTGGAAAAGGGGGTACTGCGGGCGGCCGAGGGGAGCTCATGGCTCCCCTGGCCGAGATGCAGCGTCGGGTGCGGGAGGCGCTGGCGGATCGCGAGCGGCTCCTGCGGGCACGGGTAGGACGGGGGGGGGTGGCGCCAAAGGGGAGGGGGTCCATGGGTTTTGGGGGGACCCCAAGGGGGGGGGGACCAAAATGAGGGGGGAACCAAGTGTGCCGGGTGCGTTTGCCGGGGGGGCGCATATGCGGGGTGCGCCGGGTGGGGGAACCAAAATGAGGGGGTAACCAAATGTGCGGGGTGCGGGTTCTGGGGGGACACTTTTGTGGGGCGCACCGGGTTGAACCAAAATGAGGGGGGAACCAAGTGTGCGGGGTTCGGGTTCCGGGGGACAAATTTGCTGGGCGCACCGGCGGGAACCAAAAGAAGGGGGGAACCAAATGTGCGGGGTGCGGGTTCTGGGGGGACGCATTTGCGGGGCGCTCCGGGGGGGAACCAAAATGAGGGGGGAACCAAGTGTGCGGGGTGAGGTTGTCGGGGGGACGCCATTAGGGTTAGGGTTGGGGTTGGAGTTGGGGTTCGGGTTAGGTTAGGGTTAGGGATAGGCCGCCCCCTGCTGGTGGAAAAGGGGTACTGCAGGCGGCCGAGGGGAGCTCATGCCCGGTGACGCCCGAGGGCGCCCCTCTGCCGCCACCTGCTGGTGGAAAAGGGGTATTGCGGGCGGCCGAGGGGAGCTCATGCCCGGTGACGCCCGAGGGCGCCCCTCTGCCGCCACCTGCTGGTGGAAAAGGGGTACTGCGGGCGGCCGAGGGGAGCTCATGCCCGGAGACGCCCGAGGGCGGCCCTCTGCTCCACCTGCTGGTGGAAAAGGGGTACTGCGGGCGGGCCGAGGGGAGCTCATGCCCGGTGACGCCCGAGGGCGGCCCTCTGCCGCCACCTGCTGGTGGAAAAGGGGTACTGCGGGCGGCCGAGGGGAGCTCATGCCCGGTGACGCCCGAGGGCGGCCCTCTGCCGCCACCTGCTGGTGGAAAAGGGGTACTGCGGGCGGCCGAGGAAAGCTCATGTCCGGTGACGCCCGAGGGCGGCCCTCTGCCGCCACCTGCTGGTGGAAAAGGGGTACTGCGGGCGGCCGAGGGGAGCTCATGCCCGGTGACGCCCGAGGGCGGCCCTCTGCCGCCACCTGCTGGTGGAAAAGTGGTACTGCGGGCGGCCGAGGGGAGCTCATGCCCGGTGACGCCCGAGGGCGCCCCTCTGCCGCCACCTGCTGGTGGAAAAGGGGTACTGCGGGCGGCCGAGGGGAGCTCATGCCCGGTGACGCCGAGGGCGCCCCTCTGCCGCCACCTGCTGGTGGAAAAGTGGTACTGCGGGCGGCCGAGGGGAGCTCATGCCCGGTGACGCCCGAGGGCGCCCCTCTGCCGCCACCTGCTGGTGGAAAAGGGGTACTGCGGGCGGCCGAGGGGAGCTCATGCCCGGTGACGCCCGAGGGCGGCCCTCTGCCGCCACCTGCTGGTGGAAAAGGGGTACTGCGGGCGGCCGAGGGGAGCTCATGCCCGGTGACGCTTGAGGGCGGCCCTCTGCCGCCACCTGCTGGTGGAAAAGGGGTACTGCGGGCGGCCGAGGGGAGCTCATGCCCGGTGACGCCCGAGGGCGCCCCTCTGCCGCCACCTGCTGGAGGAAAAGGGGTACTGCGGGCGGCCGAGGAGAGCTCATGCCCGGTGACGCCCGAGGGCGCCCCTCTGCCGCCACCTGCTGGTGGAAAAGGGGGTACTGCGAGCGGCCGAGGGGAGCTCATGCCCGGTGACGCCCGAGGGCGGCCCTCTGCCGCCACCTGCTGGTGGAAAAGGGGTACTGCGGGCGGCCGAGGGGAGCTCATGCCCGGTGACGCCCGAGGGCGGCCCTCTGCCG
Organism: Anas acuta; assembly: GCF_963932015.1. Taxonomy (NCBI): domain Eukaryota; kingdom Metazoa; phylum Chordata; class Aves; order Anseriformes; family Anatidae; genus Anas; species Anas acuta. Next base: position 144,330 of record NC_089001.1, on the reverse strand, counting down.
CCACCTGCTGGTGGAAAAGGGGTACTGCGGGCGGCCGAGGGGAGCTCATGCCCGGTGACGCCCGAGGGCGCCCCTCTGCCGCCACCTGCTGGTGGAAAAGGGGTACTGCGGGCGGCCGAGGGGAGCTCATGCCGGTGACGCCCGAGGGCGCCCCTCTGCCGCCACCTGCTGGTGGAAAAGGGGTACTGCGGGCGGCCGAGGGGAGCTCATGCCCGGTGACGCCCGAGGGCGCCCCCTCTGCCGCCACCTGCTGGAGGAAAAGGGGTACTGCGGGCGGCCGAGGGGAGCTCATGCCCGGTGACGCCCGAGGGCGCCCCTCTGCCGCCACCTGCTGGAGGAAAAGGGGTACTGCGGGCGGCCGAGGGGAGCTCATGCCCGGTGACGCCCGAGGGCGCCCCTCTGCCGCCACCTGCTGGTGGAAAAGGGGTACTGCGGGCGGCCGAGGGGAGCTCATGCCCGGTGACACCCGAGGGCGCCCCTCTGCCGCCACCTGCTGGTGGAAAAGGGGTACTGCGGGCGGCCGAGGGGAGCTCATGCCCGGTGCTGACATGTCCCCCCCGCACCCCCCCAGGCATCCTGGCCCTGCAGCTGCCCCCGGGGGGGCTCGACGCCGAGTTTTACAGGTGAGAACCAGTCCCCTCCGCCCCCTAAATGCGCCTCCAGACCCCCCCCAGTTTATTCCCCCCCCCCCAGCGCCTGCCTCCACCTGGCCGAGATGCAGCGTCGGGTGCGGGAGGCGCTGGCGGAGCGCGAGCGTCTGCTGCGGGCACGGGTAGGACGGGGGGTGGGGCACCAAGGGGGGGGGGTCCATGGGGCTTGGGGGGACCCCAAGGGGGGGGGGAACCAAAATGAGGGGGGAACCAAGTGTGCGGGGTGCGGGTTCCGGGGGGATACACTTGCCAGGTGCACCGGGGGGGGAACCAAAATGAGGGGGGGAACCAAGTGTGCGGGGTGCGGGTTCCGGGGGGACACACTTGCCAGGCGCACCGGGGGGGGAACCAAAGTGAGGGGGGAACCAAGTGTGCGGGGTTCGGGTTCCGGGGGGACACATTTGCGGGGAGCACCGGGGGGGGAACCAAAAGGAGGGGGGAACCAAGTGTGTGAGGTTCGGGTTCCAGGGGACAAATTTGCGGGTGCACCAGGGGGAACCAAAAGGAGGGGGGAACCAAGTGTGCGGGGTGCGGGTTCTGGGGGACACTTTTGTGGGAAGCACCGGGGGGAACTAAAATGAGGGGGGAACCAAGTGTGCGGGGTGCGGTTGCCGGGGGGACGCCCTTAGGGTTAGGGTTGGTGTTGGAGTTGGGGTTCGGATTAGGTTAGGGTTAGGGTTAGGCCGCCCCCTGCTGGTGGAAAAGGGGTACTGCAGGCGGCAGGGGGGAGCTCATGCCCGGTGACGCCCGAGGGCGCCCCTCTGCTGCCACCTGCTGGTGGAAAAGGGGTACTGCAGGCGGCCGAGGGGAGCTCATGCCCGGTGCCGCCCGAGGGCGCCCCTCTGCCGCCACCTGCTGGTGGAAAAGGGGTACTGCAGGCGGCCGAGGGGAGCTCATGCCCGGTGACGCCCGAGGGCGCCCCTCTGCCGCCACCTGCTGGTGGAAAACGAGTACTGCAGGCGGCCGAGGGGATCTCATGCCCGGTGACGCCCGAAGGCGCCCCTCTGCCGCCACCTGCTGGTGGAAAAGGGGTACTGCAGGCGGCCGAGGGGAGCTCATGCCCGGTGACGCCCGAGGGCGCCCCTCTGCCGCCACCTGCTGGTGGAAAAGGGGTACTGCAGGCGGCCGAGGGGAGCTCATGCCCGGTGACGCCCGAGGGCGCCCCTCTGCCGCCACCTGCTGGTGGAAAAGGGGTACTGCAGGCGGCCGAGGGGAGCTGATGCCCGGTGACGCCCGAGGGCACCCCTCTGCCGCCACCTGCTGGTGGAAAAGGGGTACTGCAGGCGGCCGAGGGGAGCTCATGCCCGGTGCCGCCCGAGGGCGCCCCTCTGCCGCCACCTGCTGGTGGAAAAGGGGTACTGCAGGCGGCCGAGGGGAGCTCATGCCCGGTGACGCCCGAGGGCGCCCCTCTGCCGCCTCCTGCTGGTGGAAAACGAGTACTGCAGGCGGCCGAGGGGAGCTCATGCCCGGTGACGCCCGAGGGCGCCCCTCTGCCGCCTCCTGCTGGTGGAAAAGGGGTACTGCAGGCGGCCGAGGGGAGCTCATGCCCGGTGACGCCCGAGGGCGCCCCTCTGCCGCCACCTGCTGGTGGAAAAGGGGTCCTGCAGGCGGCCGAGGGGAGCTCATGCCCGGTGACGCCCGAGGGCGCCCCTCTGCCGCCACCTGCTGGTGGAAAACGAGTACGGCAGGGGGCCGAGGGGAGCTCATGCCTGGTGACGCCCGAGGGCGCCCCTCTGCCGCCACCTGCTGGTGGAAAAGGGGTCCTGCAGGCGGCCGAGGGGAGCTCATGCCCGGTGACGCCCGAGGGCGCCCCTCTGCCGCCACCTGCTGGTGGAAAAGGGGTACTGCAGGCGGCCGAGGGGAGCTCATGCCCGGTGCCGCCCGAGGGCGCCCCTCTGCCGCCACCTGCTGGAGGAAAACGGGTACTGCAGGCGGCCGAGGGGAGCTCATGCCCGGTGACGCCCGAGTGCGCCCCTCTGCCGCCACCTGCTGGTGGAAAAGGAGTACTGCAGGAGGCCGAGGGGAGCTCATGCCCGGTGACGCCCGAAGGCGCCCCTCTGCCGCCACCTGCTGGTGGAAAAGGGGTACTGCAGGCGGCCGAGGGGAGCTCATGCCTGGTGACGCCAGAGGGCGCCCCTCTGCCGCCACCTGCTGGTGGAAAACGAGTACTGCAGGCGGCCGAGGGGAGCTCATGCCCGGTGACGCCCGAGGGCGCCCCTCTGCCGCCACCTGCTGGTGGAAAACGAGTACTGCAGGCGGCCGAGGGGAGCTCATGCCCGGTGACGCCCGAGGGCGCCCCTCTGCCGCCACCTGCTGGTGGAAAAGGGGTACTGCAGGCGGCCGAGGGGAGCTCATGCCCGGTGACGCCCGAGGGCGCCCCTCTGCCGTTACCTGCTGGTGGAAAACGAGTACTGCAGGGGGCCGAGGGGAGCTCATGCCTGGTGACGCCAGAGGGCGCCCCTCTGCCGCCACCTGCTGGTGGAAAAGGGGTACTGCAGGCGGCCGAGGGGAGCTCATGCCCGGTGCCGCCCGAGGGCGCCCCTCTGCCGCCACCTGCTGGTGGAAAAAGAGTACTGCAGGCGGCCGAGGGGAGCTCATGCCCGGTGACGCCCGAGGGCGCCCCTCTGCCGCCACCTGCTGGTGGAAAAGGAGTACTACAGGAGGCCGAGGGGAGCTCATGCCCGGTGACGCCCGAAGGCGCCCCTCTGCCTCCACCTGCTGGTGGAAAAGGGGTACTGCAGGCGGCCGAGGGGAGCTCATGCCCGGTGACGCCCGAGGGCGCCCCTCTGCCGCCACCCGCTGGTGGAAAAGGGGTACTGCAGGCGGCCGAGGGGAGCTCATGCCAAGTGACGCCCAAAGGCGCCCCTCTGCCGCCACCTGCTGGTAGAAAACGAGTACTGCAGGCGGCCGAGGGGAGCTCATGCCCGGTGACGCCCGAGGGCGCCCCTCTGCCGCCACCTGCTGGTGGAAAAGGGGTCCTGCAGGCGGCCGAGGGGAGCTCATGCCCGGTGACGCCCGAGGGCGCCCCTCTGCCGCCACCTGCTGGTGGAAAACGAGTACGGCAGGGGGCCGAGGGGAGCTCATGCCTGGTGACGCCCGAGGGCGCCCCTCTGCCGCCACCTGCTGGTGGAAAAGGGGTCCTGCAGGCGGCCGAGGGGAGCTCATGCCCGGTGACGCCCGAGGGCGCCCCTCTGCCGCCACCTGCTGGTGGAAAAGGGGTACTGCAGGCGGCCGAGGGGAGCTCATGCCCGGTGCCGCCCGAGGGCGCCCCTCTGCCGCCACCTGCTGGAGGAAAACGGGTACTGCAGGCGGCCGAGGGGAGCTCATGCCCGGTGACGCCCGAGTGCGCCCCTCTGCCGCCACCTGCTGGTGGAAAAGGAGTACTGCAGGCGGCCGAGGGGAGCTCATGCCCGGTGACGCCCGAAGGCGCCCCTCTGCCGCCACCTGCTGGTGGAAAAGGGGTACTGCAGGCGGCCGAGGGGAGCTCATGCCTGGTGACGCCAGAGGGCGCCCCTCTGCCGCCACCTGCTGGTGGAAAACGAGTACTGCAGGCGGCCGAGGGGAGCTCATGCCCGGTGACGCCCGAGGGCGCCCCTCTGCCGCCACCTGCTGGTGGAAAACGAGTACTGCAGGCGGCCGAGGGGAGCTCATGCCCGGTGACGCCCGAGGGCGCCCCTCTGCCGCCACCTGCTGGTGGAAAAGGGGTACTGCAGGCGGCCGAGGGGAGCTCATGCCCGGTGACGCCCGAGGGCGCCCCTCTGCCGTTACCTGCTGGTGGAAAACGAGTACTGCAGGGGGCCGAGGGGAGCTCATGCCTGGTGACGCCAGAGGGCGCCCCTCTGCCGCCACCTGCTGGTGGAAAAGGGGTACTGCAGGCGGCCGAGGGGAGCTCATGCCCGGTGCCGCCCGAGGGCGCCCCTCTGCCGCCACCTGCTGGTGGAAAAAGAGTACTGCAGGCGGCCGAGGGGAGCTCATGCCCGGTGACGCCCGAGGGCGCCCCTCTGCCGCCACCTGCTGGTGGAAAAGGAGTACTACAGGAGGCCGAGGGGAGCTCATGCCCGGTGACGCCCGAAGGCGCCCCTCTGCCTCCACCTGCTGGTGGAAAAGGGGTACTGCAGGCGGCCGAGGGGAGCTCATGCCCGGTGACGCCCGAGGGCGCCCCTCTGCCGCCACCCGCTGGTGGAAAAGGGGTACTGCAGGCGGCCGAGGGGAGCTCATGCCAAGTGACGCCCAAAGGCGCCCCTCTGCCGCCACCTGCTGGTAGAAAACGAGTACTGCAGGCGGCCGAGGGGAGCTCATGCCCGGTGACGCCCGAGGGCGCCCCTCTGCCGCCACCTGCTGGTGGAAAAGGGGCACTGCAGGCGGCCGAGGGGAGCTTATGCCCGGTGACGCCCAAAGGCGCCCCTCTGCCGCCACCTGCTGGTGGAAAAGGGGTACTGCAGGCGGCCGAGGGGAGCTCATGCCAAGTGACGACCAAAGGCGCCCCTCTGCCGCCACCTGCTGGTAGAAAACGAGTACTGCAGGCGGCCGAGGGGAGCTCATGCCCGGTGACGCCCGAGGGCGCCCCTCTGCCGCCACCTGCTGGTGGAAAAGGGGTACTGCAGGCGGCCGAGGGGAGCTTATGCCCGGTGACGCCCGAAGGCGCCCCTCTGCCGCCACCTGCTGGTGGAAAAGGGGTACTGCGGGCGGCCGAGGGGAGCTCATGCCCGGTGACGCCCGAGGGCGCCCCTCTGCCGCCACCCGCTGGTGGAAAAGGGGTACTGCAGGCGGCCGAGGGGAGCTCATGCCACGTGACGCCCAACGGCGCCCCTCTGCCGCCACCTGCTGGTGGAAAAGGGGTACTGCAGGCGGCCGAGGGGAGCTCATGCCCGGTGACGCCCGAGGGCGGCCCTCTGCCGCCACCTGCTGGTGGAAAAGGGGTACTGCAGGCGGCCGAGGGGAGCTCATGCCCGGTGACGCCCGAGGGCGCCCCTCTGCCGCCACCTGCTGGTGGAAAAGGAGTACTGCAGGCGGCCGAGGGGAGCTCATGCCCGGTGCTAACATGTCCCCCCCGCCCCCCCCCCCGGCATCCTGGCCCTGCAGCTGCCCCCGGGGGGGCTCGACGCCGAGTTCTACAGGTGAGAACCAGTCCCCTCCGCCCCCTAAATGCACCCCGAGACCCCCCCCCAATTTATTCCCCCCCCCAGCGCCTGCCTCCACCTGGCCGAGATGCAGCGTCGGGTGCGGGAGGCGCTGGCGGAGCGTGAGCGGCTGCTGCGGGCACGGGTAGGACGGGGGGTGGGGCACCAAGGGGGGGGGGTCCATGGGGCTTGGGGGGACCCCAAGGGGGGGGGGAACCAAAATGAGGGGGGAACCAAGTGTGCGGGGTGCGGGTTCCGGGGGGACACACTTGCCAGGCGCACCGGGGGGGGGGAACCAAAGTGAGGGGGGAACCAAGTGTGCGGGGTTCGGGTTCCGGGGGGACACATTTGCGGGGCGCACCGGGGGGGGGGAACCAAAATGAGGGGGGAACCAAGTGTGCGGGGTTCGGGTTCCGGGGGGACAAATTTGCGGGGCGCACCAGGGGGAACCAAAAGGAGGGGGGAACCAAGTGTGTGGGGTGCGGGTTCTGGGGGGACACTTTTGTGGGGCGCACGGGGGGGAACTAAAATGAGGGGGGAACCAAGTGTGCGGGGTGCGGTTGCCGGGGGGACGCCATTAGGGTTAAGGTTGGGGTTGGAGTTGGGGTTCGGGTTCGGTTAGGGTTAGGGTTAGGCCGCCCCCTGCTGGTGAAAAAGGGGTACTGCAGGCGGCCGGGGGGAGCTCATGCCCGGTGACGCCCGAAGGCGCCCCTCTGCCGCCACCTGCTGGTGGAAAAGGGGTACTGCAGGCGGCCGAGGGGAGCTCATGCCCGGTGACGCCCGAGGGCGCCCCTCTGCCGCCACCTGCTGGTGGAAAAGGGGTCCTGCAGGCGGCCGAGGGGAGCTCATGCCCGGTGACGCCCAAGGGCGCCCCTCTGCCGCCACCTGCTGGTGGAAAAGGGGTACTGCAGGCGGCCGAGGGGAGCTCATGCCCGGTGCCGCCCGAGGGCGCCCCTCTGCCGCCACCTGCTGGTGGAAAAGGGGTACTGCAGGCGGCCGAGGGGAGCTCATGCCCGGTGACGCCCGAGGGCGCCCCTCTGCCGCCACCTGCTGGTGGAAAAGGGGTACTGCAGGCGGCCGAGGGGAGCTCATGCCCGGTGACGCCCGAGGGCGCCCCTCTGCCGCCACCTGCTGGTGGAAAAGGGGTACTGCAGGCGGCCGAGGGGAGCTCATGCCCGGTGACGCCCGAGGGCGCCCCTCTGCCGCCACCTGCTGGTGGAAAACGAGTACTGCTGGCTGCCGAGGGGAGCTCATGCCCGGTGACGCCCGAGGGCGCCCCTCTGCCGCCACCTGCTGGTGGAAAAGGGGTACTGCAGGCGGCCGAGGGGAGCTCATGCCCGGTGACGCCCGAGGGCGCCCCTCTGCCGCCACCTGCTGGTGGAAAAGGGGTACTGCAGGCGGCCGAGGGGAGCTCATGCCCGGTGACGCCCGAGGGCGCCCCTCTGCCGCCACCTGCTGGTGGAAAACGAGTACTGCAGGGGGCCGAGGGGAGCTCATGCCTGGTGACGCCAGAGGGCGCCCCTCTGCCGCCACCTGCTGGTGGAAAAGGGGTCCTGCAGGCGGCCGAGGGGAGCTCATGCCCGGTGACGCCCGAGGGCGCCCCTCTGCCGCCACCTGCTGGTGGAAAAGGGGTACTGCAGGCGGCCGAGGGGAGCTCATGCCCGGTGACGCCCGAGGGCGCCCCTCTGCCGCCACCTGCTGGTGGAAAACGAATACTGCAGGCGGCCGAGGGGAGCTCATGCCTGGTGACGCCCAAAGGCGCCCCTCTGCCGCCACCTGCTGGTGGAAAAGGGGTACTGCAGGCGGCCGAGGGGAGCTCATGCCCGGTGACGCCCGAGGGCGCCCCTCTGCCGCCACCTGCTGGTGGAAAAGGAGTACTGCAGGCGGCCGAGGGGAGCTCATGCCCGGTGCTAACATGTCCCCCCCGCCCCCCCCCCGGCATCCTGGCCCTGCAGCTGCCCCCGGGGGGGCTCGACGCCGAGTTCTACAGGTGAGAACCAGTCCCCTCCGCCCCCTAAATGCACCCCCAGACCCCCCCCAATTTATTCCCCCCCCCAGCGCCTGCCTCCACCTGGCCGAGATGCAGCGTCGGGTGCGGGAGGCGCTGGCGGAGCGCGAGCGGCTGCTGCGGGCACGGGTAGGACGGGGGGTGGGGCACCAAGGGGGGGGGGTCCATGGGGCTTGGGGGGACCCCAAGGTGGGGGGGAAACAAAATGAGGGGGGAACCAAGTGTGCGGGGTGCGGGTTCCGGGGGGACACACTTGCCAGGCGCACCGGGGGGGGGGGAACCAAAGTGAGGGGGGAACCAAGTGTGCGGGGTTCGGGTTCCGGGGGGACACATTTGCAGGGCGCACCGGGGGGGAACCAAAATGAGGGGGGAACCAAGTGTGCGGGGTTCGGGTTCCGGGGGGACAAATTTGCGGGGCGCACCAGGGGGAACCAAAAGGAGGGGGGAACCAAGTGTGCGGGGTGCGGGTTCTGGGGGGACACTTTTGTGGGGCGCACCGGGGGGAACTAAAATGAGGGGGGAACCAAGTGTGCGGGGTGCGGTTGCCGGGGGGACGCCATTAGGGTTAAGGTTGGGGTTGGAGTTGGGGTTCGGGTTCGGTTAGGGTTAGGGTTACGCCGCCCCCTGCTGGTGGAAAAGGGGTACTGCAGGCGGCCGGGGGGAGCTCATGCCCGGTGACGCCCGAGGGCGCCCCTCTGCCGCCACCTGCTGGTGGAAAAGGGGTACTGCAGGCGGCCGAGGGGAGCTCATGCCCGGTGACGCCCGAAGGCGCCCCTCTGCCGCCACCTGCTGGTGGAAAAGGGGTACTGCAGGCGGCCGAGGGGAGCTCATGCCCGGTGACGCCCGAGGGCGCCCCTCTGCCGCCACCTGCTGGTGGAAAAGGGGTACTGCAGGCGGCCGAGGGGAGCTCATGCCCGGTGCCGCCCGAGGGCGCCCCTCTGCCGCCACCTGCTGGTGGAAAACGAGTACTGCAGGCGGCCGAGGGGAGCTCATGCCCGGTGACGCCCGAGGGCGCCCCTCTGCCGCCACCTGCTGGTGGAAAAGGGGTCCTGCAGGCGGCCGAGGGGAGCTCATGCCCGGTGACGCCCGAGGGCGCCCCTCTGCCGCCACCTGCTGGTGGAAAAGGGGTACTGCAGGCGGCCGAGGGGAGCTCATGCCCGGTGCCGCCCGAGGGCGCCCCTCTGCCGCCACCTGCTGGTGGAAAAGGGGTACTGCAGGCGGCCGAGGGGAGCTCATGCCCGGTGACGCCCGAGGGCGCCCCTCTGCCGCCACCTGCTGGTGGAAAAGGGGTACTGCAGGCGGCCGAGGGGAGCTCATGCCCGGTGCCGCCCGAGGGCGCCCCTCTGCCGCCACCTGCTGGTGGAAAACGAGTACTGCAGGCGGCCGAGGGGAGCTCATGCCCGGTGACGCCCGAAGGCGCCCCTCTGCCGCCACCTGCTGGTGGAAAAGGGGTACTGCAGGCGGCCGAGGGGAGCTCATGCCCGGTGACGCCCGAGGGCGCCCCTCTGCCGCCAGCTGCTGGTGGAAAAGGGGTACTGCAGGCGGCCGAGGGGAGCTCATGCCCGGTGACGCCCGAGGGCGCCCCTCTGCCGCCACCTGCTGGTGGAAAAGGGGTACTGCAGGCGGCCGAGGGGAGCTGATGCCCGGTGACGCCCGAGGGCGCCCCTCTGCCGCCACCTGCTGGTGGAAAAGGGGTACTGCAGGCGGCCGAGGGGAGCTCATGCCCGGTGCCGCCCGAGGGCGCCCCTCTGCCGCCACCTGCTGGTGGAAAAGTGGTACTGCAGGCGGCCGAGGGGAGCTCATGCCCGGTGACGCCCGAGGGCGCCCCTCTGCCGCCACCTGCTGGAGGAAAAGTGGTACTGCAGGCGGCCGAGGGGAGCTCATGCCTGGTGACGCCAGAGGGCGCCCCTCTGCCGCCACCTGCTGGTGGAAAAGGGGTCCTGCAGGCGGCCGAGGGGAGCTCATGCCCGGTGACGCCCGAGGGCGCCCCTCTGCCGCCACCTGCTGGTGGAAAAGGGGTACTGCAGGCGGCCGAGGGGAGCTCATGCCCGGTGCCGCCCGAGGGCGCCCCTCTGCCGCCACCTGCTGGTGGAAAAGGGGTACTGCATGCGGCCGAGGGGAGCTCATGCCCGGTGACGCCCGAGGGCGCCCCTCTGCCGCCACCTGCTGGTGGAAAAGGGGTACTGCAGGCGGCCGAGGGGAGCTCATGCCCGGTGCCGCCCGAGGGCGCCCCTCTGCCGCCACCTGCTGGTGGAAAACGAGTACTGCAGGCGGCCGAGGGGAGCTCATGCCCGGTGACGCCCGAAGGCGCCCCTCTGCCGCCACCTGCTGGTGGAAAAGGGGTACTGCAGGCGGCCGAGGGGAGCTCATGCCCGGTGACGCCCGAGGGCGCCCCACTGTCGCCAGCTGCTGGTGGAAAAGGGGTACTGCAGGCGGCCGAGGGGAGCTCATGCCCGGTGACGCCCGAGGGCGCCCCTCTGCCGCCACCTGCTGGTGGAAAAGGGGTACTGCAGGCGGCCGAGGGGAGCTCATGCCCGGTGACGCCCGAGGGCGCCCCTCTGCCGCCACCTGCTGGTGGAAAAGGGGTACTGCAGGCGGCCGAGGGGAGCTCATGCCCGGTGCCGCCCGAGGGCGCCCCTCTGCCGCCACCTGCTGGTGGAAAAGTGGTACTGCAGGCGGCCGAGGGGAGCTCATGCCCGGTGACGCCCGAGGGCGCCCCTCTGCCGCCACCTGCTGGTGGAAAAGTGGTACTGCAGGCGGCCGAGGGGAGCTCATGCCTGGTGACGCCAGAGGGCGCCCCTCTGCCGCCACCTGCTGGTGGAAAAGGGGTCCTGCAGGCGGCCGAGGGGAGCTCATGCCCGGTGACGCCCGAGGGCGCCCCTCTGCCGCCACCTGCTGGTGGAAAAGGGGTACTGCAGGCGGCCGAGGGGAGCTCATGCCCGGTGACGCCCGAGGGCGCCCCTCTGCCGCCACCTGCTGGTGGAAAACGAGTACTGCAGGGGGCCGAGGGGAGCTCATGCCTGGTGACGCCCGAGGGCGCCCCTCTGCCGCCACCCGCTGGTGAAAAAGGGGTACTGCAGGCGGCCGAGGGGAGCTCATGCCCGGTGCCGCCCGAGGGCGCCCCTCTGCCGCCACCTGCTGGTGGAAAAGGGGTCCTGCAGGCGGCCGAGGGGAGCTCATGCCCGGTGACGCCCGAGGGCGCCCCTCTGCCGCCACCTGCTGGTGGAAAAGGGGTACTGCAGGCGGCCGAGGGGAGCTCATGCCCGGTGCCGCCGAGGGCGCCCCTCTGCCGCCACCTGCTGGTGGAAAAGGGGTACTGCAGGCGGCCGAGGGGAGCTCATGCCCGGTGACGCCCGAGGGCGCCCCTCTGCCGCCACCTGCTGGTGGAAAAGGGGTCCTGCAGGCGGCCGAGGGGAGCTCATGCCCGGTGACGCCCGAGGGCGCCCCTCTGCCGCCACCTGCTGGTGGAAAAGGGGTACTGCAGGCGGCCGAGGGGAGCTCATGCCCGGTGACGCCCGAGGGCGCCCCTCTGCCGCCACCTGCTGGTGGAAAACGAGTACTGCAGGCGGCCGAGGGGAGCTCATGCCCGGTGACGCCCGAGGGCGCCCCTCTGCCGCCACCTGCTGGTGGAAAAGGGGTACTGCAGGCGGCCGAGGGGAGCTCATGCCCGGTGACGCCCGAGGGCGCCCCTCTGCCGCCACCTGCTGGTGGAAAACGAGTACTGCAGGCGGCCGAGGGGAGCTCATGCCCGGTGACGCCCGAAGGCGCCCCTCTGCCGCCACCTGCTGGTGGAAAAGGGGTACTGCAGGCGGCCGAGGGGAGCTCATGCCCGGTGACGCCCGAGGGCGCCCCACTGCCGCCAGCTGCTGGTGGAAAAGGGGTACTGCAGGCGGCCGAGGGGAGCTCATGCCCGGTGACGCCCGAGGGCGCCCCTCTGCCGCCACCTGCTGGTGGAAAAGGGGTACTGCAGGCGGCCGAGGGGAGCTGATGCCCGGTGACGCCCGAGGGCGCCCCTCTGCCGCCACCTTCTGGTGGAAAAGGGGTACTGCAGGCGGCCGAGGGGAGCTCATGCCCGGTGCCGCCCGAGGGCGCCCCTCTGCCGCCACCTGCTGGTGGAAAAGTGGTACTGCAGGCGGCCGAGGGGAGCTCATGCCCGGTGACGCCCGAGGGCGCCCCTCTGCCGCCACCTGCTGGTGGAAAAGTGGTACTGCAGGCGGCCGAGGGGAGCTCATGCCTGGTGACGCCAGAGGGCGCCCCTCTGCCGCCACCTGCTGGTGGAAAAGGGGTCCTGCAGGCGGCCGAGGGGAGCTCATGCCCGGTGACGCCCGAGGGCGCCCCTCTGCCGCCACCTGCTGGTGGAAAAGGGGTACTGCAGGCGGCCGAGGGGAGCTCATGCCCGGTGCCGCCCGAGGGCGCCCCTCTGCCGCCACCTGCTGGTGGAAAAGGGGTACTGCATGCGGCCGAGGGGAGCTCATGCCCGGTGACGCCCGAGGGCGCCCCTCTGCCGCCACCTGCTGGTGGAAAAGGGGTACTGCAGGCGGCCGAGGGGAGCTCATGCCCGGTGCCGCCCGAGGGCGCCCCTCTGCCGCCACCTGCTGGTGGAAAACGAGTACTGCAGGCGGCCGAGGGGAGCTCATGCCCGGTGACGCCCGAAGGCGCCCCTCTGCCGCCACCTGCTGGTGGAAAAGGGGTACTGCAGGCGGCCGAGGGGAGCTCATGCCCGGTGACGCCCGAGGGCGCCCCACTGCCGCCAGCTGCTGGTGGAAAAGGGGTACTGCAGGCGGCCGAGGGGAGCTCATGCCCGGTGCCGCCCGAGGGCGCCCCTCTGCCGCCACCTGCTGGTGGAAAAGGGGTACTGCAGGCGGCCGAGGGGAGCTGATGCCCGGTGACGCCCGAGGGCGCCCCTCTGCCGCCACCTGCTGGTGGAAAAGGGGTACTGCAGGCGGCCGAGGGGAGCTCATGCCCGGTGCCGCCCGAGGGCGCCCCTCTGCCGCCACCTGCTGGTGGAAAAGTGGTACTGCAGGCGGCCGAGGGGAGCTCATGCCCGGTGACGCCCGAGGGCGCCCCTCTGCCGCCACCTGCTGGTGGAAAAGTGGTACTGCAGGCGGCCGAGGGGAGCTCATGCCTGGTGACGCCAGAGGGCGCCCCTCTGCCGCCACCTGCTGGTGGAAAAGGGGTCCTGCAGGCGGCCGAGGGGAGCTCATGCCCGGTGACGCCCGAGGGCGCCCCTCTGCCGCCACCTGCTGGTGGAAAAGGGGTACTGCAGGCGGCCGAGGGGAGCTCATGCCCGGTGACGCCCGAGGGCGCCCCTCTGCCGCCACCTGCTGGTGGAAAACGAGTACTGCAGGGGGCCGAGGGGAGCTCATGCCTGGTGACGCCCGAGGGCGCCCCTCTGCCGCCACCCGCTGGTGAAAAAGGGGTACTGCAGGCGGCCGAGGGGAGCTCATGCCCGGTGCCGCCCGAGGGCGCCCCTCTGCCGCCACCTGCTGGTGGAAAAGGGGTCCTGCAGGCGGCCGAGGGGAGCTCATGCCCGGTGACGCCCGAGGGCGCCCCTCTGCCGCCACCTGCTGGTGGAAAAGGGGTACTGCAGGCGGCCGAGGGGAGCTCATGCCCGGTGACGCCCGAAGGCGCCCCTCTGCCGCCACCTGCTGGTGGAAAAGGGGTTCTACAGGAGGCCGAGGGGATCTCATGCCCGGTGCCACCCAAGGGCTCCCCTCTGCCGCCACCCGCTGGTGGAAAAGGGGTACTGCAGGCGGCCGAGGGGAGCTCATGCCAAGTGACGCCCAAAGGCGCCCCTCTGCCGCCACCTGCTGGTGGAAAAGGGGTACTGCAGGCGGCCGAGGGGAGCTCATGCCCGGTGACGCCCGAGGGCACCCCTCTGCCGCCACCCGCTGGTGGAAAAGGGGTACTGCAGGCGGCCGAGGGGAGCTCATGCCCGGTGACGCCCGAGGGCGCCCCTCTGCCGCCACCTGCTGGTGGAAAAGGGGTACTGCAGGCGGCCGAGGGGAGCTCATGCCCGGTGCCGCCCGAGGGCGCCCCTCTGCCGCCACCTGCTGGTGGAAAACGAGTACTGCAGGCGGCCGAGTGGAGCTCATGCCCGGTGACGCCCGAAGGCGCCCCTCTGCCGCCACCTGCTGGTGGAAAAGGGGTACTGCAGGCGGCCGAGGGGAGCTCATGCCCGGTGCCGCCCGAGGGCGCCCCTCTGCCGCCACCTGCTGGTGGAAAAGGGGTACTGCAGGCGGCCGAGGGGAGCTCATGCCCGGTGACGCCCGAGGGCGCCCCTCTGCCGCCACCTGCTGGTGGAAAAGGGGTACTGCAGGCGGCCGAGGGGAGCTCATGCCCGGTGACGCCCGAGGGCGCCCCTCTGCCGCCACCTGCTGGTGGAAAAGGGGTACTGCAGGCGGCCGAGGGGAGCTCATGCCCGGTGACGCCCGAGGGCGCCCCTCTGCCGCCACCTGCTGGTGGAAAACGAGTACTGCAGGCGGCCGAGGGGATCTCATGCCCGGTGACGCCCGAGGGCGCCCCTCTGCCGCCACCCGCTGGTGGAAAAGGGGTACTGCAGGCGGCCGAGGGGAGCTCATGCCAAGTGACGCGCAAAGGCGCCCCTCTGCCGCCACCTGCTGGTGGAAAAGGGGTCCTGCAGGCGGCCGAGGGGAGCTCAAGCCCGGTGACGCCCGAGGGCGCCCCTCTGCCGCCACCTGCTGGTGGAAAAGGGGTACTGCAGGCGGCCGAGGGGAGCTCATGCCCGGTGACGCCCGAGGGCGCCCCTCTGCCGCCACCTGCTGGTGGAAAAGGGGTACCGCAGGCGGCCGAGGGGAGCTCATGCCCGGTGACGCCCGAGGGCGCCCCTCTGCCGCCACCTGCTGGTGGAAAAGGGGTCCTGCAGGCAGCCGAGGGGAGCTCATGCCCGGTGACGCCCGAGGGCGCCCCTCTGCCGCCACCTGCTGGTGGAAAAGGGGTACTGCAGGCGGCCGAGGGGAGCTCATGCCCGGTGACGCCCGAGGGCGCCCCTCTGCCGCCACCTGCTGGTGGAAAAGGGGTACTGCAGGCGGCCGAGGGGAGCTCATGCCCGGTGACGCCCGAGGGCGCCCCTCTGCCGCCACCTGCTGGTGGAAAAGGGGTACCGCAGGCGGCCGAGGGGAGCTCATGCCCGGTGACGCCCGAGGGCGCCCCTCTGCCGCCACCTGCTGGTGGAAAAGGGGTCCTGCAGGCAGCCGAGGGGAGCTCATGCCCGGTGACGCCCGAGGGCGCCCCTCTGCCGCCACCTGCTGGTGGAAAAGGGGTACTGCAGGCGGCCGAGGGGAGCTCATGCCCGGTGACGCCCGAGGGCGCCCCTCTGCCGCCACCTGCTGGTGGAAAAGGTGTACTGCAGGCGGCCGAGGGGAGCTCATGCCCGGTGACGCCCGAGGGCGCCCCTCTGCCGCCACCTGCTGGTGGAAAAGGGGTACTGCAGGCGGCCGAGGGGAGCTGATGCCCGGTGACGAACGAGGGCGCCCCTCTGCCGCCACCTGCTGGTGGAAAAGGGGTACTGCAGGCGGCCGAGGGGAGCTTATGCCCGGTGCCGCCCGAGGGCGCCCCTCTGCGCCGCCTGCTGGTGGAAAACGAGTACTGCAGGCGGCCGAGGGGAGCTCATGCCCGGTGACGCCCGAAGGCGCCCCTCTGCCGCCACCTGCTGGTGGAAAAGGGGTACTGCAGGCGGCCGAGGGGAGCTCATGCCCGGTGACGCCCGAGGGCGCCCCTCTGCCGCCACCCGCTGGTGGAAAAGTGGTACTGCAGGCGGCCGAGGTGAGCTCATGCCTGGTGACGCCAGAGGGCGCCCCTCTGCCGCCACCTGCTGGTGGAAAAGGGGTACTGCAGGCGGCCGAGGGGAGCTCATGCCCGGTGACGCCCAAGGGCGCCCCTCTGCCGCCACCTGCTGGTGCAAAAGGGGTACTGCAGGCGGCCGAGAGTAGCTCAGGCCCGGTGACGCCCGAGGGCGCCCCTCTGCCGCTACCTGCTGGTGGAAAACGTGTACTGCAGGCGGCCGAGGGGAGCTCATGCCCGGTGACGCCCGAGGGCGCCCCTCTGCCGCCACCTGCTGGTGGAAAAGGGGTACTGCAGGCGGCCGAGGGGAGCTCATGCCCGGTGACGCCCGAGGGCGCCCCTCTGCCGCCACCTGCTGGTGGAAAAGGGGTACTGCAGGCAGCCGAGGGGAGCTCATGCCCGGTGACGCCCGAGGTCACCCCTCTGCCGCCACCTGCTGGTGGAAAACGAGTACTGCAGGCGGCCGAGGGGAGCTCATGCCCGGTGACGCCCGACGGCGCCCCTCTGCCGCCACCTGCTGGTGGAAAAGGGGTACTGCAGGCGGCCGAGGGGAGCTCATGCCCGGTGACGCCCGAGGGCGCCCCTCTACCGCCACCTGCTGGTGGAAAAGGGGTACTACAGGCGGCCGAGGGGAGCTCATGCCCGGTGCTAACATGTCCCCCCCGCACCCCCTCAGGCATCCTGGACCTGCAGCTGCCCCCGGGGGGGCTCGACGCCGAGTTCTACAGGTGAGAACCAGTCCCCTCCGCCCCCTAAATGCGCCCCCAGCCCCCCCCCTAATTTATTCCCCCCCCCAGCGCTTGCCTCCACCTGGCCGAGATGCAGCGTCGGGTGCGGGAGGCGCTGGCGGAGCGCGAGCGGCTGCTGCGGGCACGGGTAGGATGGGGAGTGGGGCACCAAGGGGGGGGGGTCCATGGGGCTTGTGGGGACCCCAAGGGGGGGGGGAACCAAAATGAGGGGGGAACCAAGTGTGCGGGGTGCGGGTTCCAGGGGGACACACTTGCCAGGCGCACCGGGGGGGGGGAACCAAAGTGAGGGGGGAACCAAGTGTGCGGGGTTCGGGTTCCGGGGGGACACATTTGCGGGGCGCACCGGGGGGGGAACCAAAATGAGGGGGGAACCAAGCGTGCGGGGTTCGGGTTCCAGGGGGACAAATTTGCGGGGCGCACCAGGGGGAACCAAAAGGAGGGTGGAACCAAGTGTGTGGGGTGCGGGTTCTGGGGGGACACTTTTGTGGGGCGCACCGGGGGGAACTAAAATGAGGGGGGAACCAAGTGTGCAGGGTGCGGTTGCTGGGGGGACGCCATTAGGGTTAAGGTTGGGGTTGGAGTTGGGGTTCGGGTTCGGTTAGGGTTAGGGTTAGGCCGCCCCCTGCTGGTGGAAAAGGGGTACTGCAGGCGGCCGGGGGGAGCTCATGCCCGGTGACGCCCGAGGGCGCCCCTCTGCCGCCACCTGCTGGTGGAAAACGAGTACTGCAGGCGGCCGAGGGGAGCTCATGCCCGGTGACGCCCGAGGGCGCCCCTCTGCCGCCACCTGCTGGTGGAAAACGAGTACTGCAGGCGGCCGAGGGGAGCTCATGCCGGGTGCCGCCCGAGGGTGCCCCTCTGCCGCCACCTGCTGGTGGAAAAGGGGTACTGCAGGCGGCCGAGGGGAGCTCATGCCCGGTGACGCCCGAGGGCGCCCCTCTACCGCCACCTGCTGGTGGAAAAGGGGTACTGCAGGCGGCCGAGGGGAGCTCATGCCCGGTGACGCCCGAGGGCGCCCCTCTGCCGCCACCTGCTGGTGGAAAACGAGTACTGCAGGCGGCCGAGGGGAGCTCATGCCCGGTGACGCCCGAAGGCGCCCCTCTGCCGCCACCTGCTGGTGGAAAAGGGGTACTGCAGGCGGCCGAGGGGAGCTCATGCCCGGTGACGCCCGAGGGCGCCCCTCTGCCGCCACCTGCTGGTGGAAAACGAGTACTGCAGGCGGCCGAGGGGAGCTCATGCCCGGTGACGCCCGAAGGCGCCCCTCTGCCGCCACCTGCTGGTGGAAAAGGGGTACTGCAGGCGGCCGAGGGGAGCTCATGCCCGGTGACGCCCGAGGGCGCCCCTCTGCCGCCACCTGCTGGTGGAAAAGGGGTACTGCAGGCGGCCGAGGGGAGCTGATGCCCGGTGACGCCCGAGGGCGCCCCTCTGCCGCCACCTGCTGGTGGAAAAGGGGTACTGCAGGCGGCCGAGGGGAGCTCATACCCGGTGACGCCCGAGGGCGCCCCTCTGCCGCCACCTGCTGGTGGAAAAGGGGTCCTGCAGGCGGCCGAGGGGAGCTCATGCCCGGTGACGCCCGAGGGCGCCCCTCTGCCGCCACCTGCTTGTGGAAAACGAGTACTGCAGGGGGCCGAGGGGAGCTCATGCCTGGTGCCGCCCGAGGGCGCCCCTCTGCCGCCACCTGCTGGTGGAAAAGGGGTACTGCAGGCGGCCGAGGGGAGCTCATGCCCGGTGCCGCCCGAGGGCGCCCCTCTGCCGCCACCTGCTGGTGGAAAAGGGGTACTGCAGGCGGCCGAGGGGAGCTCATGCCCGGTGACGCCCGAGGGCGCCCCTCTGCCGCCACCTGCTGGTGGAAAAGGGGTACTGCAGGCGGCCGAGGGGAGCTCATGCCCGGTGACGCTTGAAGGCGCCCCTCTGCCGCCACCTGCTGGTGGAAAAGGGGTTCTGCAGGCGGCCGAGGGGATCTCATGCCCGGTGCCGCACGAGGGCGCCCCTCTGCCGCCACCTGCTGGTGGAAAAGGGGTACTGCAGGCGGCCGAGGGGAGCTCATGCCCGGTGCCGCCCGAGGGCGCCCCTCTGCCGCCACCTGCTGGTGGAAAACGAGTACTGCAGGCGGCCGAGGGGAGCTCATGCCCGGTGACGCCCGAGGGCGCCCCTCTGCCGCCACCTGCTGGTGGAAAAGGAGTACTGCAGGAGGCCGAGGGGAGCTCATGCCCGGTGACGCCCGAAGGCGCCCCTCTGCCGCCACCTGCTGGTGGAAAAGGGGTACTGCAGGCGGCCGAGGGGAGCTCATGCCCGGTGACGCCCGAGGGCGCCCCTCTGCCGCCACCTGCTGGTGGAAAACGAGTACTGCAGGCGGCCGAGGGGAGCTCATGCCCGGTGACGCCCGAGGGCGCCCCTCTGCCGCCACCTGCTGGTGGAAAACGAGTACTGCAGGCGGCCGAGGGGAGCTCATGCCCGGTGCCGCCCGAGGGCGCCCCTCTGCCGCCACCTGCTGGTGGAAAAGGGGGTACTACAGGCGGCCGAGGGGAGCTCATGCCCGGTGACGCCCGAGGGCGCCCCTCTGCCGCCACCTGCTGGTGGAAAAGGGGTACTGCAGGCGGCCGAGGGGAGCTCATGCCCGGTGCCGCCCGAGGGCGCCCCTCTGCCGCCACCTGCTGGTGGAAAAGGGGGTACTGCAGGCGGCCGAGGGGAGCTCATGCCCGGTGCTAACATGTCCCCCCCGCACCCCCCCAGGCATCCTGGCCATGCAGCTGCCCCCGGGGGGGCTCGACGCCGAGTTCTACAGGTGAGAACCAGTCCCCTCCGCCCCCTAAATGCACCCCCAGACCCCCTCCCAATTTATTCCCCCCCCCAGCGCCTGCCTCCACCTGGCCGAGATGCAGCGTCGGGTGCGGGAGGCGCTGGCGGAGCGCGAGCGGCTGCTGCGGGCACGGGTAGGACGGGGGGTGGGGCACCAAGGGGGGGGGGTCCATGGGGCTTGGGGGGACCCCAAGGGGGGGGGAACCAAAATGAGGGGGGAACCAAGTGTGCGGGGTGCGGGTTCCGGGGGGACACACTTGCCAGGCGCACCGGGGGGGGAACCAAAGTGAGGGGGGAACCAAGTGTGCGGGGTTCGGGTTCCGGGGGGACACATTTGCGGGGCGCACCGGGGGGGAACCAAAATGAGGGGGGAACCAAGTGTGCGGGGTTCGGGTTCCGGGGGGACAAATTTGCGGGGCGCACCAGGGGGAACCAAAAGGAGGGGGGAACCAAGTGTGCGGGGTGCGGGTTCTGGGGGGACACTTTTGTGGGGCGCACCGGGGGGAACTAAAATGAGGGGGGAACCAAGTGTGCGGGGTGCGGTTGCCGGGGGGACGCCATTAGGGTTAAGGTTGGGGTTGGAGTTGGGGTTCGGGTTCGGTTAGGGTTAGGGTTAGGCCGCCCCCTGCTGGTGGAAAAGGGGTACTGCAGGCGGCCGAGGGGAGCTCATGCCCGGTGACGCCCGAGGGCGCCCCTCTGCCGCCACCTGCTGGTGGAAAAGGGGTACTGCAGGCGGCCGAGGGGAGCTCATGCCCGGTGACGCCCGAGGGCGCCCCTCTGCCGCCACCTGCTGGTGGAAAAGGGGTACTGCAGGCGGCCGAGGGGAGCTCATGCCCGGTGACGCCCGAGGGCGCCCCTCTGCCGCCACCTGCTGGTGGAAAACGAGTACTGCAGGCGGCCGAGGGGAGCTCATGCCCGGTGACGCCCGAGGGCGCCCCTCTGCCGCCACCTGCTGGTGGAAAACGAGTACTGCAGGCGGCCGAGGGGAGCTCATGCCCGGTGCCGCCCGAGGGCGCCCCTCTGCCGCCACCTGCTGGTGGAAAAGGGGTACTACAGGCGGCCGAGGGGAGCTCATGCCCGGTGACGCCCGAGGGCGCCCCTCTGCCGCCACCTGCTGGTGGAAAAGGGGTACTGCAGGCGGCCGAGGGGAGCTCATGCCCGGTGCCGCCCGAGGGCGCCCCTCTGCCGCCACCTGCTGGTGGAAAAGGGGTACTGCAGGCGGCCGAGGGGAGCTCATGCCCGGTGCTAACATGTCCCCCCCGCACCCCCCCAGGCATCCTGGCCCTGCAGCTGCCCCCGGGGGGGCTCGACGCCGAGTTCTACAGGTGAGAACCAGTCCCCTCCGCCCCCTAAATGCACCCCCAGACCCCCTCCCAATTTATTCCCCCCCCCAGCGCCTGCCTCCACCTGGCCGAGATGCAGCGTCGGGTGCGGGAGGCGCTGGCGGAGCGCGAGCGGCTGCTGCGGGCACGGGTAGGACGGGGGGTGGGGCACCAAGGGGGGGGGGGTCCATGGGGCTTGGGGGGACCCCAAGGGGGGGGGAACCAAAATGAGGGGGGAACCAAGTGTGCGGGGTGCGGGTTCCGGGGGGACACACTTGCCAGGCGCACCGGGGGGGGAACCAAAGTGAGGGGGGAACCAAGTGTGCGGGGTTCGGGTTCCGGGGGGACACATTTGCGGGGCGCACCGGGGGGGAACCAAAATGAGGGGGGAACCAAGTGTGCGGGGTTCGGGTTCCGGGGGGACAAATTTGCGGGGCGCACCAGGGGGAACCAAAAGGAGGGGGGAACCAAGTGTGCGGGGTGCGGGTTCTGGGGGGACACTTTTGTGGGGCGCACCGGGGGGAACTAAAATGAGGGGGGAACCAAGTGTGCGGGGTGCGGTTGCCGGGGGGACGCCATTAGGGTTAAGGTTGGGGTTGGAGTTGGGGTTCGGGTTCGGTTAGGGTTAGGGTTAGGCCGCCCCCTGCTGGTGGAAAAGGGGTACTGCAGGCGGCCGAGGGGAGCTCATGCCCGGTGACGCCCGAGGGCGCCCCTCTGCCGCCACCTGCTGGTGGAAAAGGGGTACTGCAGGCGGCCGAGGGGAGCTCATGCCCGGTGACGCCCGAGGGCGCCCCTCTGCCGCCACCTGCTGGTGGAAAAGGGGGTACTGCAGGCGGCCGAGGGGAGCTCATGCCCGGTGACGCCCGAGGGCGCCCCTCTGCCGCCACCTGCTGGTGGAAAAGGGGTACTGCAGGCGGCCGAGGGGAGCTCATGCCCGGTGACGCCCGAGGGCGCCCCTCCGCCGCCACCTGCTGGTGGAAAAGAGGTACTGCAGGCGGCCGAGGGGAGCTCATGCCCGGTGACGCCCGAGGGCGCCCCTCTGCCGCCACCTGCTGGTGGAAAAGGGGTACTGCAGGCGGCTGAGGGGAGCTCATGCCCGGTGACGCCCGAGGGCACCCCTCTGCCGCCACCTGCTGGTGGAAAACGAGTACTGCAGGCGGCCGAGGGGAGCTCATGCCCGGTGCCGCCCGAGGGTGCCCCTCTGCCGCCACCTGCTGGTGGAAAAGGGGTACCGCAGGCGGCCGAGGGGAGCTCATGCCCGGTGACGCCCGAAGGCGCCCCTCTGCCGCCACCTGCTGGTGGAAAAGGGGTACCGCAGGCGGCCGAGGGGAGCTCATGCCCGGTGACGCCCGAGGGCGCCCCTCTGCCGCCACCTGCTGGTGGAAAAGGGGTACTGCAGGCGGCCGAGGGGAGCTCATGCCCGGTGACGCCCGAGGGCGCCCCTCTGCCGCCACCTGCTGGTGGAAAACGAGTACTGCAGGCGGCCGAGGGGAGCTCATGCCCGGTGCCGCCCGAGGGTGCCCCTCTGCCGCCACCTGCTGGTGGAAAAGGGGTACTGCAGGCGGCCGAGGGGAGCTCATGCCCGGTGACGCCCGAGGGCGCCCCTCTGCCGCCACCTGCTGGTGGAAAAGGGGTACTGCAGGCGGCCGAGGGGAGCTCATGCCCGGTGACGCCCGAGGGCGCCCCTCTGCCGCCACCTGCTGGTGGAAAAGGGGTACTGCAGGCGGCCGAGGGGAGCTCATGCCCGGTGACGCTTGAAGGCGCCCCTCTGCCGCCACCTGCTGGTGGAAAAGGGGTTCTGCAGGCGGCCCAGGGGATCTCATGCCCGGTGCCGTCCGAGGGCGCCCCTCTGCCGCCACCTGCTGGTGGAAAAGGGGTACTGCAGGCGGCCGAGGGGAGCTCATGCCCGGTGACGCCCGAGGGCGCCCCTCTGCCGCCACCTGCTGGTGGAAAACGAGTACTGCAGGCGGCCGAGGGGAGCTCATGCCCGGTGACGCCCGAGGGCGCCCCTCTGCCGCCACCTGCTGGTGGAAAAGGAGTACTGCAGGAGGCCGAGGGGAGCTCATGCCCGGTGACGCCCGAGGGCGCCCCTCTGCCGCCACCTGCTGGTGGAAAAGGGGTACTGCAGGCGGCCGAGGGGAGCTCATGCCCGGTGACGCCCGAGGGCGCCCCTCTGCCGCCACCTGCTGGTGGAAAACGAGTACTGCAGGGGGCCGAGGGGAGCTCATGCCCGGTGACGCCCGAAGGCGCCCCTCTGCCGCCACCTGCTGGTGGAAAAGGGGTACTGCAGGCGGCCGAGGGGAGCTCATGCCCGGTGCCGCCCGAGGGCGCCCCTCTTCTGCCACCTGCTGGTGGAAAAGGGGTACTGCAGGCGGCCGAGGGGAGCTCATGCCCGGTGACGCCCGAGGGCGCCCCTCTGCCGCCACCTGCTGGTGGAAAAGGGGTACTGCAGGCGGCCGAGGGGAGCTCATGCCCAATGACGCCCGAGGGCGCCACTCTGCCGCCACCTGCTGGTGGAAAACGAGTACTGCAGGCGGCCGTGGGGAGCTCATGCCTGGTGACGCCAGAGGGCGCCCCTCTGCCTCCACCTGCTGGTGGAAAAGGGGTACTGCAGGCGGCCGAGGGGAGCTCATGCCCGGTGACGCCCGAGGGCGCCCCTCTGCCGCCACCTGCTGGTGGAAAAGAGGTACTGCAGGCGGCCGAGGGGAGCTCATGCCCGGTGCTAACATGTCCCCCCCGCCCCCCCCCAGGCATCCTGGCCCTGCAGCTGCCCCCGGGGGGGCTCGACGCCGAGTTCTACAGGTGAGAACCAGTCCCCTCCGCCCCCTAAATGCACCCCCAGACCCCCCCCCAATTTATTCCCCCCCCCCAGCGCCTGCCTCCACCTGGCCGAGATGCAGCGTCGGGTGCGGGAGGCGCTGGCGGAGCGCGAGCGGCTGCTGCGGGCACGGGTAGGACGGGGGGTGGGGCACCAAGGGGGGGGGGGGCCATGGGGCTTGGGGGGACCCCAAGGGGGGGGGGAACCAAAATGAGGGGGGAACCAAGTGTGCGGGGTGCGGGTTCCAGGGGGACACACTTGCCAGGCGCACCGGGGGGGGGGAACCAAAGTGAGGGGGGAACCAAGTGTGCGGGGTCCGGGTTCCGGGGGGACACATTTGCGGGGCGCACCGGGGGGGGAAACAAAATGAGGGGGGAACCAAGTGTGCGGGGTTCGGGTTCCGGGGGGACAAATTTGCGGGGCGCACCAGTGGGAACCAAAAGGAGGGGGGAACCAAGTGTGCGGGGTGCGGGTTCTGGGGGGACACTTTTGTGGGGCGCACCGGGGGGAACTAAAATGAGGGGGGAACCAAGTGTGCGGGGTGCGGTTGCCGGGGGGACGCCATTAGGGTTAAGGTTGGGTTGGAGTTGGGGTTCGGGTTCGGTTAGGGTTAGGGTTAGGCCGCCCCCTGCTGGTGGAAAAGGGGTACTGCAGGCGGCCGAGGGGAGCTCATGCCCGGTGACGCCCGAGGGCGCCCCTCTGCCGCCACCTGCTGGTGGAAAAGGGGTACTGCAGGCGGCCGAGGGGAGCTCATGCCCGGTGACGCCCGAGGGCGCCCCTCTGCCGCCACCTGCTCGTGGAAAACGAGTACTGCAGGCGGCCGAGGGGAGCTCATGCCCGGTGACGCCCGAGGGCGCCCCTCTGCCGCCACCTGCTGGTGGAAAAGGGGTACTGCAGGCGGCCGAGGGGAGCTCATGCCCGGTGCCGCCCGAGGGCGCCCCTCTGCCGCCACCTGCTGGTGGAAAAGGGGTACTGCAGGCGGCTGAGGGGAGCTCATGCCCGGTGACGCCCGAGGTCGCCCCTCTGCCGCCACCTGCTGGAGGAAAAGGGGTCCTGCAGGCGGCCGAGGGGAGCTCATGCCCGGTGACGCCCGAGGGCGCCCCTCTGCCGCCACCTGCTGGTGGAAAAGAGGTACTGCAGGCGGCCGAGGGGAGCTCATGCCCGGTGCCGCCCGAGGGCGCCCCTCTGCCGCCACCTGCTGGTGGTAAAGGGGTACTGCAGGCGGCTGAGGGGAGCTCATGCCCGGTGACGCCCGAAGGCGCCCCTCTGCCGCCACCTGCTGGTGGAAAACGAGTACTGCAGGCGGCCGAGGGGAGCTCATGCCCGGTGCCGCCCGAGGGCGCCCCTCTGCCGCCACCTGCTGGTGGAAAAGGGGTACCGCAGGCGGCCGAGGGGAGCTCATGCCCGGTGACGCCCGAAGGCGCCCCTCTGCCGCCACCTGCTGGTGGAAAACGAGTACTGCAGGCGGCCGAGGGGAGCTCATGCCCGGTGACGCCCGAGGGCGCCCCTCTGCCGCCACCTGCTGGTGGAAAAGGGGTACTGCAGGCGGCCGAGGGGAGCTCATGCCCGGTGACGCCCGAGGGCGCCCCTCTGCCGCCACCTGCTGGTGGAAAACGAGTACTGCAGGCGGCCGAGGGGAGCTCATGCCCGGTGCCGCCCGAGGGTGCCCCTCTGCCGCCACCTGCTGGTGGAAAAGGGGTACTGCAGGCGGCCGAGGGGAGCTCATGCCCGGTGACGCCCGAGGGCGCCCCTCTGCCGCCACCTGCTGGTGGAAAAGGGGTACTGCAGGCGGCCGAGGGGAGCTCATGCCCGGTGACGCCCGAGGGCGCCCCTCTGCCGCCACCTGCTGGTGGAAAAGGGGTACTGCAGGCAGCCGAGGGGAGCTCATGCCCGGTGACGCCCGAGGGCGCCCCTCTGCCGCCACCTGCTGGTGGAAAACGAGTACTGCAGGCGGCCCAGGGGATCTCATGCCCGGTGCCGTCCGAGGGCGCCCCTCTGCCGCCACCTGCTGGTGGAAAAGGGGGTACTGCAGGCGGCCGAGGGGAGCTCATGCCCGGTGCCGCCCGAGGGCGCCCCTCTTCTGCCACCTGCTGGTGGAAAAGGGGTACTGCAGGCGGCCGAGGGGAGCTGATGCCCGGTGACGCCCGAGGGCGCCCCTCTTCTGCCACCTGCTGGTGGAAAAGGGGTACTGCAGGCGGCCGAGGGGAGCTCATGCCCGGTGCCGCCCGAGGGCGCCCCTCTTCTGCCACCTGCTGGTGGAAAAGGGGTACTGCAGGCGGCCGAGGGGAGCTGATGCCCGGTGACGCCCGAGGGCGCCCCTCTGCCGCCACGTGCTGGTGGAAAAGGGGTACTGCAGGCGGCCGAGGGGAGCTCATGCCCGGTGACGCCCGAAGGCGCCCCTGTGCCGCCACCTGCTGGTGGAAAAGGGGTACTGCAGGCGGCCGAGGGGAGCTCATGCCCGGTGCCGCCCGAGGGCGCCCCTCTGCCGCCACCTGCTGGTGGAAAAGGGGTCCTGCAGGCGGCCGAGGGGAGCTCATGCCCGGTGACGCCCGAGGGCGCCCCTCTGCCGCCACCTGCTGGTGGAAAAGGGGGTACTGCAGGCGGCCGAGGGGAGCTCATGCCCGGTGCCGCTCGAGGGCGCCCCTCTGCCGCCCCCTGCTGGTGGAAAAGGGGTACTGCAGGCGGCCGAGGGGAGCTCATGCCCGGTGACGCCCGAAGGCGCCCCTGTGCCGCCACCTGCTGGTGGAAAAGGGGGTACTGCGGGCGGCCGAGGGGAGCTCATGCCCGGTGAGGCCCGAGGGCGCCCCTCTGCCGCCACCTGCTGCTGGAAAAGGGGTCCTGCAGGCGGCCGAGGGGAGCTCATGCCCGGTGACGCCCGAGGGCGCCCCTCTGCCGCCACCTGCTGGTGGAAAAGGGGTACTGCAGGCGGCCGAGGGGAGCTCATGCCCGGTGCCGCCCGAGGGCGCCCCTCTGCCGCCACATGCTGGTGGAAAAGGGGTACTGCAGGCGGCCGAGGGGAGCTCATGCCCGGTGCCGCCCGAGGGCGCCCCTCTGCCGCCACCTGCTGGTGGAAAAGGGGTACTGCAGGCGGCCGAGGGGAGCTCATGCCCGGTGACGCCCGAGGGCGCCCCTCTGCCGCCACCTGCTGGTGGAAAAGGGGTCCTGCAGGCGGCCGAGGGGAGCTCATGCCCGGTGACGCCCGAGGGCGCCCCTCTGCCGCCACCTGCTGGTGGAAAACGAGTACTGCAGGCGGCCGAGGGGAGCTCATGCCCGGTGACGCCCGAGGGCGCCCCTCTGCCGCCACCTGCTGGTGGAAAAGGGGTACTGCAGGCGGCCGAGGGGAGCTCATGCCCGGTGACGCCCGAGGGCGCCCCTCTGCCGCCACCTGCTGGTGGAAAAGGGGTACTGCAGGCGGCCGAGGGGAGCTCATGCCCGGTGACGCCCGAGGGCGCCCCTCTGCCGCCACCTGCTGGTGGAAAAGGGGTCCTGCAGGCGGCCGAGGGGAGCTCATGCCCGGTGACGCCCGAGGGCGCCCCTCTGCCGCCACCTGCTGGTGGAAAACGAGTACTGCAGGGGGCCGAGGGGAGCTCATGCCTGGTGACGCCCGAGGGCGCCCCTCTGCCGCCACCTGCTGGTGGAAAAGGGGTACTGCAGGCGGCCGAGGGGAGCTCATGCCTGGTGACGCCTGAGGGCGCCCCTCTGCCGCCACCTGCTGGTGGAAAAGGGGTACTGCAGGCGGCCGAGGGGTGCTCATGCCCGGTGAGGCCCGAGGGCGCCCCTCTGCCGCCACCTGCTGGTGGAAAAGGGGTACTGCAGGCGGCCGAGGGGAGCTCATGCCCGGTGCTAACATGTCCCCCCCGCACCCCCCCAGGCATCCTGGCCCTGCAGCTGCCCCCGGGGGGGCTCGACGCCGAGTTCTACAGGTGAGAACCAGTCCCCTCCGCCCCCTAAATGCACCCCCAGACCCCCCCCCAATTTATTCCCCCCCCCCAGCGCCTGCCTCCACCTGGCCGAGATGCAGCGTCGGGTGCGGGAGGCGCTGGCGGAGCGCGAGCGGCTGCTGCGGGCACGGGTAGGACGGGGGGTGGGGCACCAAGGGGGGGGGGTCCATGGGGCTTGGGGGGACCCCAAGGGGGGGGGAACCAAAATGAGGGGCGAACCAAGTGTGCGGGGTGCGGGTTCCAGGGGGACACACTTGCCAGGCGCACCGGGGGGGGGGAACCAAAGTGAGGGGGGAACCAAGTGTGCGGGGTTCGGGTTCCGGGGGGACAAATTTGCGGGGCGCACCAGGGGGAACCAAAAGGAGGGGGGAACCAAGTGTGCGGGGTGCGGGTTCTGGGGGGACACTTTTGTAGGGCGCACCGGGGGGAACTAAAATGAGGGGGGAACCAAGTGTGCGGGGTGCGGTTGCCGGGGGGACGCCATTAGGGTTAAGGTTGGGGTTGGAGTTGGGGTTCGGGTTCGGTTAGGGTTAGGGTTAGGCCGCCCCCTGCTGGTGGAAAAGGGGTACTGCAGGCGGCCGAGGGGAGCTCATGCCCGGTGACGCCCGAGGGCGCCCCTCTGCCGCCACCTGCTGGTGGAAAAGGGGTACTGCAGGCGGCCGAGGGGAGCTCATGCCCGGTGCCGCCCGAGGGCGCCCCTCTGCCACCACCTGCTGGTGGAAAAGGGGTACTGCAGGCGGCCGAGGGGAGCTCATGCCCGGTGACGCCCGAGGGCGCCCCTCTGCCGCCACCTGCTGGTGGAAAAGGGGTACTGCAGGCGGCCGAGGGGAGCTCATGCCCGGTGACGCCCGAGGGCGCCCCTCTGCCGCCACCTGCTGGTGGAAAACGAGTACTGCAGGCGGCCGAGGGGAGCTCATGCCCGGTGACGCCCGAAGGCGCCCCTCTGCCGCCACCTGCTGGTGGAAAACGAGTACTGCAGGCGGCCGAGGGGAGCTCATGCCCGGTGCCGCCCGAGGGCGCCCCTCTGCCGCCACCTGCTGGTGGAAAAGGGGTACTGCAGGCGGCCCAGGGGAGCTCATGCCCGGTGACGCCCGAGGGCGCCCCTCTGCCGCCACCTGCTGGTGGAAAAGGGGTACTGCAGGCGGCCGAGGGGAGCTCATGCCCGGTGACGCCCGAGGGCGCCCCTCTGCCGCCACCTGCTGGTGGAAAACGAGTACTGCAGGGAGCCGAGGGGAGCTCATGCCCGGTGACTATCGAAGGCGCCCCTCTGCCGCCACCTGCTGGTGGAAAAGGGGTACTGCAGGCGGCCGAGGGGAGCTCATGCCCGGTGACGCCCGAGGGCGCTCCTCTGCCGCCACCTGCTGGTGGAAAAGGGGGTACTGCAGGCGGCCGAGGGGAGCTCATGCCCGGTGACGCCCGAGGGCGCCCCTCTGCCGCCACCTGCTGGTGGAAAAGGGGTACTGCAGGCGGCCGAGGAGAGCTCATGCCCGGTGACGCCCGAGGGCGCCCCTCTGCCGCCACCTGCTGGTGGAAAAGTGGTACTGCAGGCGGCCGAGGGGAGCTCATGCCCGGTGACGCCCGAGGGCGCCCCTCTGCCGCCACCTGCTGGTGGAAAAGGGGTCCTGCAGGCGGCCGAGGGGAGCTCATGCCCGGTGACGCCCGAGGGCGCCCCTCTGCCGCCACCTGCTGGTGGAAAAGGGGTACTGCAGGCGGCCGAGGGGAGCTCATGCCCGGTGCCGCCCGAGGGCGCCCCTCTGCCGCCACCTGCTGGTGGAAAAGGGGTACTGCAGGCGGCCGAGGGGAGCTCATGCCCGGTGACGCCCGAAGGCGCCCCTCTGCCGCCACCTGCTGGTGGAAAAGGGGTACTGCAGGCGGCCGAGGGGAGCTCATGCCCGGTGCCGCCCGAGGGCGCCCCTCTGCCGCCACCTGCTGGTGGAAAAGGGGTAATGCAGGCGGCCGAGGGGAGCTCATGCCCGGTGCTAACATGTCCCCCCCGCACCTTCCCAGGCATCCTGGCCCTGCAGCTGCCCCCGGGGGGGCTCGACGCCGAGTTCTACAGGTGAGAACCAGTCCCCTCCGCCCCCTAAATGCACCCCCAAACCCCCTCCCAATTTATTCCCCCCCCCAGCGCCTGCCTCCACCTGTCCGAGATGCAGCGTCGGGTGTGGGAGGCGCTGGCGGAGCGCGAGCGGCTGCTGCGGGCACGGGTAGGACGGGGGGTGGGGCACCAAGGGGGGGGGTCCATGGGGCGTGGGGGGACCCCAAGGGGGGGGGAACCAAAATTAGGGAGGAACCAAGTGTGCGGGGTGCGGGTTTCGGGGGGACACATTTGCGGGGCGCACCGGGGGGGGGAACCAAAGTGAGGGGGGAACCAAGTGTGCGGGGTTCGGGTTCCGGGGGGACACATTTGCGGGGCGCACCGGGGGGGGGAACCAAAATGAGGGGGGAACCAAGTGTGCGGGGTTCGGGTTCCGGGGGGACAAATTTGCGGGGCGCACCAGGGAGAACCAAAAGGAGGGGGGAACCAAGTGTGCGGGGTGCGGGTTCTGGGGGGACACTTTTGTGGGGCGCACCGGGGGGAACTAAAATGAGGGGGGAACCAAGTGTGCGGGGTGCGGTTGCCGGGGGGACGCCATTAGGGTTAAGGTTGGGGTTGGAGTTGGGGTTCGGGTTCGGTTAGGGTTAGGGTTAGGCCGCCCCCTGCTGGTGGAAAAGGGGTACTGCAGGCGGCCGAGGGGAGCTCATGCCCGGTGACGCCCGAGGGCGCCCCTCTGCCGCCACCTGCTGGTGGAAAAGGGGTACTGCAGGCGGCCGAGGGGAGCTCATGCCCGGTGACGCCCGAGGGCGCCCCTCTGCCGCCACCTGCTGGTGGAAAAGGGGTACTGCAGGCGGCCGAGGGGAGCTCATGCCCGGTGACGCCCGAGGGCGCCCCTCTGCCGCCACCTGCTGGTGGAAAAGGGGTACTGCAGGCGGCCGAGGGGAGCTCATGCCCGGTGCTAACATGTCCCCCCCGCACCTTCCCAGGCATCCTGGCCCTGCAGCTGCCTCCGGGGGGGCTCGACGCCGAGTTCTACAGGTGAGAACCAGTCCCCTCCGCCCCCTAAATGCACCCCCAAACCCCCTCCCAATTTATTCCCCCCCCCAGCGCCTGCCTCCACCTGGCCGAGATGCAGCGTCGGGTGTGGGAGGCGCTGGCGGAGCGCGAGCGGCTGCTGCGGGCACGGGTAGGACGGGGGGTGGGGCACTAAGGGGGGGGGTCCATGGGGCGTGGGGGGACCCCAAGGGGGGGGGAACCAAAATTAGGGAGGAACCAAGTGTGCGGGGTGCGGGTTTCGGGGGGACACATTTGCGGGGCGCACCGGGGGGGGGAACCAAAGTGAGGGGGGAACCAAGTGTGCGGGGTTCGGGTTCCGGGGGGACACATTTGCGGGGCGCACCGGGGGGGGGGAACCAAAATGAGGGGGGAACCAAGTGTGCGGGGTTCGGGTTCCGGGGGGACAAATTTGCGGGGCGCACCAGGGGGAACCAAAAGGAGGGGGGAACCAAGTGTGCGGGGTGCGGGTTCTGGGGGGACACTTTTGTGGGGCGCACCGGGGGGAACTAAAATGAGGGGGGAACCAAGTGTGCGGGGTGCGGTTGCCGGGGGGACGCCATTAGGGTTAAGGTTGGGGTTGGAGTTGGGGTTCGGGTTCGGTTAGGGTTAGGGTTAGGCCGCCCCCTGCTGGTGGAAAAGGGGTACTGCAGGCGGCCGAGGGGAGCTCATGCCCGGTGACGCCCGAGGGCGCCCCTCTGCCGCCACCTGCTGGTGGAAAAGGGGTACTGCAGGCGGCCGAGGGGAGCTCATGCCCGGTGACGCCCGAGGGCGCCCCTCTGCCGCCACCTGCTGGTGGAAAAGGGGTACTGCAGGCGGCCGAGGGGAGCTCATGCCCGGTGACGCCCGAGGGCGCCCCTCTGCCGCCACCTGCTGGTGGAAAAGGGGTACTGCAGGCGGCCGAGGGGAGCTCATGCCCGGTGCCGCCCGAGGGCGCCCCTCTGCCGCCACCTGCTGGTGGAAAACGAGTACTGCAGGCGGCCGAGGGGAGCTCATGCCCGGTGCCGCCCGAGGGCGCCCCTCTGCCGCCACCTGCTGGTGGAAAACGAGTACTGCAGGCGGCCGAGGGGAGCTCATGCCCGGTGAGGCCCGAGGGCGCCCCTCTGCCGCCACCTGCTGGTGGAAAAGGGGTACTGCGGGCGGCCGAGGGGAGCTCATGCCCGGTGACGCCCGAGGGCGCCCCTCTGCCGCCACCTGCTGGTGGAAAAGGGGTACTGCAGGCGGCCGAGGGGAGCTCATGCCCGGTGACGCCCGAGGGCGCCCCTCTGCCGCCACCTGCTGGTGGAAAAGGGGTCCTGCAGTCGGCCGAGGGGAGCTCATGCCCGGTGACGCCCGAGGGCGCCCCTCTGCCGCCACCTGCTGGTGGAAAACGAGTACTGCAGGGGGCCGAGGGGAGCTCATGCCTGGTGACGCCCGAGGGCGCCCCTCTGCCGCCACCTGCTGGTGGAAAAGGGGTACTGCAGGCGGCCGAGGGGAGCTCATGCCTGGTGACGCCTGAGGGCGCCCCTCTGCCGCCACCTGCTGGTGGAAAAGGGGTACTGCAGGCGGCCGAGGGGTGCTCATGCCCGGTGAGGCCCGAGGGCGCCCCTCTGCCGCCACCTGCTGGTGGAAAAGGGGTACTGCAGGCGGCCGAGGGGAGCTCATGCCCGGTGCTAACATGTCCCCCCCGCACCCCCCCAGGCATCCTGGCCCTGCAGCTGCCCCCGGGGGGGCTCGACGCCGAGTTCTACAGGTGAGAACCAGTCCCCTCCGCCCCCTAAATGCACCCCCAGACCCCCCCCCAATTTATTCCCCCCCCCCAGCGCCTGCCTCCACCTGGCCGAGATGCAGCGTCGGGTGCGGGAGGCGCTGGCGGAGCGCGAGCGGCTGCTGCGGGCACGGGTAGGACGGGGGGTGGGGCACCAAGGGGGGGGGGTCCATGGGGCTTGGGGGGACCCCAAGGGGGGGGGAACCAAAATGAGGGGCAAACCAAGTGTGCGGGGTGCGGGTTCCAGGGGGACACACTTGCCAGGCGCACCGGGGGGGGGGAACCAAAGTGAGGGGGGAACCAAGTGTGCGGGGTTCGGGTTCCGGGGGGACAAATTTGCGGGGCGCACCAGGGGGAACCAAAAGGAGGGGGGAACCAAGTGTGCGGGGTGCGGGTTCTGGGGGGACACTTTTGTAGGGCGCACCGGGGGGAACTAAAATGAGGGGGGAACCAAGTGTGCGGGGTGCGGTTGCCGGGGGGACGCCATTAGGGTTAAGGTTGGGGTTGGAGTTGGGGTTCGGGTTCGGTTAGGGTTAGGGTTAGGCCGCCCCCTGCTGGTGGAAAAGGGGTACTGCAGGCGGCCGAGGGGAGCTCATGCCCGGTGACGCCCGAGGGCGCCCCTCTGCCGCCACCTGCTGGTGGAAAAGGGGTACTGCAGGCGGCCGAGGGGAGCTCATGCCCGGTGCCGCCCGAGGGCGCCCCTCTGCCACCACCTGCTGGTGGAAAAGGGGTACTGCAGGCGGCCGAGGGGAGCTCATGCCCGGTGACGCCCGAGGGCGCCCCTCTGCCGCCACCTGCTGGTGGAAAAGGGGTACTGCAGGCGGCCGAGGGGAGCTCATGCCCGGTGACGCCCGAGGGCGCCCCTCTGCCGCCACCTGCTGGTGGAAAACGAGTACTGCAGGCGGCCGAGGGGAGCTCATGCCCGGTGACGCCCGAAGGCGCCCCTCTGCCGCCACCTGCTGGTGGAAAAGGGGTACTGCGGGCGGCCGAGGGGAGCTCATGCCCGGTGACGCCCGAGGGCGCCCCTCTGCCGCCACCTGCTGGTGGAAAAGGGGTACTGCAGGCGGCCGAGGGGAGCTCATGCCCGGTGACGCCCGAGGGCGCCCCTCTGCCGCCACCTGCTGGTGGAAAAGGGGTACTGCAGGCGGCCGAGGGGAGCTCATGCCCGGTGACGCCCGAGGGCGCCCCTCTGCCGCCACCTGCTGGTGGAAAAGGGGTACTGCAGGCGGCCGAGGGGAGCTCATGCCCGGTGACGCCCGAGGGCGCCCCTCTGCCGCCACCTGCTGGTGGAAAAGGGGTACTGCAGGCGGCCGAGGGGAGCTCATGCCCGGTGACGCCCGAGGGCGCCCCTCTGCCGCCACCTGCTGGTGGAAAAGGGGTACTGCAGGCGGCCGAGGGGAGCTCATGCCCGGTGACGCCCGAGGGCGCCCCTCTGCCGCCACCTGCTGGTGGAAAAGGGGTACTGCAGGCGGCCGAGGGGAGCTCATGCCCGGTGACGCCCGAGGGCGCCCCTCTGCCGCCACCTGCTGGTG
Organism: Anas acuta; assembly: GCF_963932015.1. NCBI lineage: Eukaryota > Metazoa > Chordata > Aves > Anseriformes > Anatidae > Anas > Anas acuta. Next base: position 110,753 of record NC_089001.1, on the reverse strand, counting down.
GAAAAGGGGTACTGCAGGCGGCCGAGGGGAGCTCATGCCCGGTGCCGCCCGAGGGCGCCCCTCTGCCGCCACCTGCTGGTGGAAAACGAGTACTGCAGGCGGCCGAGGGGAGCTCATGCCCGGTGCCGCCCGAGGGCGCCCCTCTGCCGCCACCTGCTGGTGGAAAACGAGTACTGCAGGCGGCCGAGGGGAGCTCATGCCCGGTGAGGCCCGAGGGCGCCCCTCTGCCGCCACCTGCTGGTGGAAAAGGGGTACTGCGGGCGGCCGAGGGGAGCTCATGCCCGGTGACGCCCGAGGGCGCCCCTCTGCCGCCACCTGCTGGTGGAAAAGGGGTACTGCAGGCGGCCGAGGGGAGCTCATGCCCGGTGACGCCCGAGGGCGCCCCTCTGCCGCCACCTGCTGGTGGAAAAGGGGTCCTGCAGGCGGCCGAGGGGAGCTCATGCCCGGTGACGCCCGAGGGCGCCCCTCTGCCGCCACCTGCTGGTGGAAAACGAGTACTGCAGGGGGCCGAGGGGAGCTCATGCCTGGTGACGCCCGAGGGCGCCCCTCTGCCGCCACCTGCTGGTGGAAAAGGGGTACTGCAGGCGGCCGAGGGGAGCTCATGCCTGGTGACGCCTGAGGGCGCCCCTCTGCCGCCACCTGCTGGTGGAAAAGGGGTACTGCAGGCGGCCGAGGGGTGCTCATGCCCGGTGAGGCCCGAGGGCGCCCCTCTGCCGCCACCTGCTGGTGGAAAAGGGGTACTGCAGGCGGCCGAGGGGAGCTCATGCCCGGTGCTAACATGTCCCCCCCGCACCCCCCCAGGCATCCTGGCCCTGCAGCTGCCCCCGGGGGGGCTCGACGCCGAGTTCTACAGGTGAGAACCAGTCCCCTCCGCCCCCTAAATGCACCCCCAGACCCCCCCCCAATTTATTCCCCCCCCCCAGCGCCTGCCTCCACCTGGCCGAGATGCAGCGTCGGGTGCGGGAGGCGCTGGCGGAGCGCGAGCGGCTGCTGCGGGCACGGGTAGGACGGGGGGTGGGGCACCAAGGGGGGGGGGTCCATGGGGCTTGGGGGGACCCCAAGGGGGGGGGAACCAAAATGAGGGGCAAACCAAGTGTGCGGGGTGCGGGTTCCAGGGGGACACACTTGCCAGGCGCACCGGGGGGGGGGAACCAAAGTGAGGGGGGAACCAAGTGTGCGGGGTTCGGGTTCCGGGGGGACAAATTTGCGGGGCGCACCAGGGGGAACCAAAAGGAGGGGGGAACCAAGTGTGCGGGGTGCGGGTTCTGGGGGGACACTTTTGTAGGGCGCACCGGGGGGAACTAAAATGAGGGGGGAACCAAGTGTGCGGGGTGCGGTTGCCGGGGGGACGCCATTAGGGTTAAGGTTGGGGTTGGAGTTGGGGTTCGGGTTCGGTTAGGGTTAGGGTTAGGCCGCCCCCTGCTGGTGGAAAAGGGGTACTGCAGGCGGCCGAGGGGAGCTCATGCCCGGTGACGCCCGAGGGCGCCCCTCTGCCGCCACCTGCTGGTGGAAAAGGGGTACTGCAGGCGGCCGAGGGGAGCTCATGCCCGGTGCCGCCCGAGGGCGCCCCTCTGCCACCACCTGCTGGTGGAAAAGGGGTACTGCAGGCGGCCGAGGGGAGCTCATGCCCGGTGACGCCCGAGGGCGCCCCTCTGCCGCCACCTGCTGGTGGAAAAGGGGTACTGCAGGCGGCCGAGGGGAGCTCATGCCCGGTGACGCCCGAGGGCGCCCCTCTGCCGCCACCTGCTGGTGGAAAACGAGTACTGCAGGCGGCCGAGGGGAGCTCATGCCCGGTGACGCCCGAAGGCGCCCCTCTGCCGCCACCTGCTGGTGGAAAAGGGGTACTGCGGGCGGCCGAGGGGAGCTCATGCCCGGTGACGCCCGAGGGCGCCCCTCTGCCGCCACCTGCTGGTGGAAAAGGGGTACTGCAGGCGGCCGAGGGGAGCTCATGCCCGGTGACGCCCGAGGGCGCCCCTCTGCCGCCACCTGCTGGTGGAAAAGGGGTCCTGCAGGCGGCCGAGGGGAGCTCATGCCCGGTGACGCCCGAGGGCGCCCCTCTGCCGCCACCTGCTGGTGGAAAACGAGTACTGCAGGGGGCCGAGGGGAGCTCATGCCTGGTGACGCCCGAGGGCGCCCCTCTGCCGCCACCTGCTGGTGGAAAAGGGGTACTGCAGGCGGCCGAGGGGAGCTCATGCCTGGTGACGCCTGAGGGCGCCCCTCTGCCGCCACCTGCTGGTGGAAAAGGGGTACTGCAGGCGGCCGAGGGGTGCTCATGCCCGGTGAGGCCCGAGGGCGCCCCTCTGCCGCCACCTGCTGGTGGAAAAGGGGTACTGCAGGCGGCCGAGGGGAGCTCATGCCCGGTGCTAACATGTCCCCCCCGCACCCCCCCAGGCATCCTGGCCCTGCAGCTGCCCCCGGGGGGGCTCGACGCCGAGTTCTACAGGTGAGAACCAGTCCCCTCCGCCCCCTAAATGCACCCCCAGACCCCCCCCCAATTTATTCCCCCCCCCCAGCGCCTGCCTCCATCTGGCCGAGATGCAGCGTCGGGTGCGGGAGGCGCTGGCGGAGCGCGAGCGGCTGCTGCGGGCACGGGTAGGACGGGGGGTGGGGCACCAAGGGGGGGGGGTCCATGGGGCTTGGGGGGACCCCAAGGGGGGGGGAACCAAAATGAGGGGCAAACCAAGTGTGCGGGGTGCGGGTTCCCCAGGGGGACACACTTGCCAGGCGCACCGGGGGGGGGAACCAAAGTGAGGGGGGAACCAAGTGTGCGGGGTTCGGGTTCCGGGGGGACAAATTTGCGGGGCGCACCAGGGGAACCAAAAGGAGGGGGGAACCAAGTGTGCGGGGTGCGGGTTCTGGGGGGACACTTTTGTAGGGCGCACCGGGGGGAACTAAAATGAGGGGGGAACCAAGTGTGCGGGGTGCGGTTGCCGGGGGGACGCCATTAGGGTTAAGGTTGGGGTTGGAGTTGGGGTTCGGGTTCGGTTAGGGTTAGGGTTAGGCCGCCCCCTGCTGGTGGAAAAGGGGTACTGCAGGCGGCCGAGGGGAGCTCATGCCCGGTGACGCCCGAGGGCGCCCCTCTGCCGCCACCTGCTGGTGGAAAAGGGGTACTGCAGGCGGCCGAGGGGAGCTCATGCCCGGTGCCGCCCGAGGGCGCCCCTCTGCCACCACCTGCTGGTGGAAAAGGGGTACTGCAGGCGGCCGAGGGGAGCTCATGCCCGGTGACGCCCGAGGGCGCCCCTCTGCCGCCACCTGCTGGTGGAAAAGGGGTACTGCAGGCGGCCGAGGGGAGCTCATGCCCGGTGACGCCCGAGGGCGCCCCTCTGCCGCCACCTGCTGGTGGAAAACGAGTACTGCAGGCGGCCGAGGGAGCTCATGCCCGGTGACGCCCGAAGGCGCCCCTCTGCCGCAACCTGCTGGTGGAAAAGGGGTACTGCAGGCGGCCGAGGGGAGCTCATGCCCGGTGCCGCCCGAGGGCGCCCTCTGCCGCCACCTGCTGGTGGAAAAGGGGTACTGCAGGCGGCCGAGGGGAGCTCATGCCCGGTGACGCCCGAGGGCGCCCCTCTGCCGCCACCTGCTGGTGGAAAAGGGGTACTGCAGGCGGCCGAGGGGAGCTCATTCCCGGTGCCGCCCGAGGGCGCCCCTCTGCCGCCACCTGCTGGTGGAAAACGAGTACTGCAGGGGGCCGAGGGGAGCTCATGCCCGGTGACTATCGAAGGCGCCCCTCTGCCGCCACCTGCTGGTGGAAAAGGGGTACTGCAGGCGGCCGAGGGGAGCTCATGCCCGGTAATGCCCGAGGGCGCTCCTCTGCCGCCACCTGCTGGTGGAAAAGGGGTACTGCAGGCGGCCGAGGGGAGCTCATGCCCGGTGACGCCCGAGGGCGCCCCTCTGCCGCCACCTGCTGGTGGAAAAGGGGTACTGCAGGCGGCCGAGGGGAGCTCATGCCCGGTGACGCCCGAGGGCGCCCCTCTGCCGCCACCTGCTGGTGGAAAAGTGGTACTGCAGGCGGCCGAGGGGAGCTCATGCCCGGTGCCGCCCGAGGGCGCCCCCTCTGCCGCCACCTGCTGGTGGAAAAGGGGTCCTGCAGGCGGCCGAGGGGAGCTCATGCCCGGTGACGCCCGAGGGCGCCCCTCTGCCGCCACCTGCTGGTGGAAAAGGGGTACTGCAGGCGGCCGAGGGGAGCTCATGCCCGGTGCCGCCCGAGGGCGCCCCTCTGCCGCCACATGCTGGTGGAAAAGGGGTACTGCAGGCGGCCGAGGGGAGCTCATGCCCGGTGACGCCCGAGGGCGCCCCTCTGCCGCCACCTGCTGGTGGAAAAGGGGTACTGCAGGCGGCCGAGGGGAGCTCATGCCCGGTGCCGCCCGAGGGCGCCCCTCTGCCGCCACCTGCTGGTGGAAAAGGGGTAATGCAGGCGGCCGAGGGGAGCTCATGCCCGGTGCTAACATGTCCCCCCCGCACCTTCCCAGGCATCCTGGCCCTGCAGCTGCCCCCGGGGGGGCTCGACGCCGAGTTCTACAGGTGAGAACCAGTCCCCTCCGCCCCCTAAATGCACCCCCAAACCCCCTCCCAATTTATTCCCCCCCCCAGCGCCTGCCTCCACCTGGCCGAGATGCAGCGTCGGGTGTGGGAGGCGCTGGCGGAGCGCGAGCGGCTGCTGCGGGCACGGGTAGGACGGGGGGTGGGGCACCAAGGGGGGGGGGTCCATGGGGCGTGGGGGGACCCAAGGGGGGGGGAACCAAAATTAGGGAGGAACCAAGTGTGCGGGGTGCGGGTTTCGGGGGGACACACTTGCCAGGCGCACCGGGGGGGGGGAACCAAAGTGAGGGGGGAACCAAGTGTGCGGGGTTCGGGTTCCGGGGGGACACATTTGCGTGGCGCACCGGGGGGGGGAACCAAAATGAGGGGGGAACCAAGTGTGCGGGGTTCGGGTTCCGGGGGGACAAATTTGCGGGGCGCACCAGGGGGAACCAAAAGGAGGGGGGAACCAAGTGTGCGGGGTGCGGGTTCTGGGGGGACACTTTTGTGGGGCGCACCGGGGGGAACTAAAATGAGGGGGGAACCAAGTGTGCGGGGTGCGGTTGCCGGGGGGACGCCATTAGGGTTAAGGTTGGGGTTGGAGTTGGGGTTCGGGTTCGGTTAGGGTTAGGGTTAGGCCGCCCCCTGCTGGTGGAAAAGGGGTACTGCAGGCGGCCGAGGGGAGCTCATGCCCGGTGCCGCCCGAGGGCGCCCCTCTGCCGCCACCTGCTGGTGGAAAAGGGGTACTGCAGGCGGCCGAGGGGAGCTCATGCCCGGTGCCGCCCGAGGGCGCCCCTCTGCCGCCACCTGCTGGTGGAAAAGGGGTACTGCAGGCGGCCGAGGGGAGCTCATGCCCGGTGACGCCCGAGGGCGCCCCTCTGCCGCCACCTGCTGGTGGAAAAGGGGTACTGCAGGCGGCCGAGGGGAGCTCATGCCCGGTGACGCCCGAGGGCGCCCCTCTGCCGCCACCTGCTGGTGGAAAAGGGGTCCTGCAGGCGGCCGAGGGGAGCTCATGCCCAGTGACGCCCGAGGGCGCCCCTCTGCCGCCACCTGCTGGTGGAAAAGAGGTACTGCAGGTGGCCGAGGGGAGCTCATGCCCGGTGCCGCCCGAGGGCGCCACTCTGCCGCCACCTGCTGGTGGAAAAGGGGTACTGCAGGCGGCCGAGGGGAGCTCATGCCCGGTGACGCCCGAGGGCGCCCCTCTGCCGCCACCTGCTGGTGGAAAAGGGGTACTGCAGGCGGCCGAGGGGAGCTCATGCCCGGTGACGCCCGAGGGCGCCCCTCTGCCGCCACCTGCTGGTGGAAAAGGGGTACCGCAGGCGGCCGAGGGGAGCTCATGCCCGGTGACGCCCGAAGGCGCCCCTCTGCCGCCACCTGCTGGTGGAAAAGGGGTACTGCAGGCGGCCGAGGGGAGCTCATGCCCGGTGACGCCCGAGGGCGCCCCTCTGCCGCCACCTGCTGGTGGAAAACGAGTACTGCAGGCGGCCGAGGGCAGCTCATGCCCGGTGACGCCCGAGGGCGCCCCTCTGCCGCCACCTGCTGGTGGAAAAGGGGTACTGCAGGCGGCCGAGGGGAGCTCATGCCCGGTGACGCCCGAGGGCGCCCCTCTGCCGCCACCTGCTGGTGGAAAAGGGGTACTGCAGGCGGCCGAGGGGAGCTCATGCCCGGTGACGCCCGAGGGCGCCCCTCTGCCGCCACCTGCTGGTGGAAAACGAGTACTGCAGGCGGCCGAGGGGAGCTCATGCCCGGTGACGCCCGAGGGCGCCCCTCTGCCGCCACCTGCTGGTGGAAAAGGAGTACTGCAGGCGGCCGAGGGGAGCTCATGCCCGGTGACGCCCGAAGGCGCCCCTCTGCCGCCACCTGCTGGTGGAAAAGGGGTACTGCAGGCGGCCGAGGGGAGCTCATGCCCGGTGACGCCCGAGGGCGCCCCTCTGCCGCCACCCGCTGGTGGAAAAGGGGTACTGCAGGCGGCCGAGGGGAGCTCATGTCAAGTGACGCCCAAAGGCGCCCCTCTGCCGCCACCTGCTGGTGGAAAAGGGGTACTGCAGGCGGCCGAGGGGAGCTCATGCCCGGTGACGCCCGAGGGCGCCCCTCTGCCGCCACCTGCTGGTGGAAAACGAGTACTGCAGGCGGCCGAGGGGAGCTCATGCCCGATGACACCCGAAGGCGCCCCTCTGCCGCCACCTGCTGGTGGAAAAGGGGTCCTGCAGGCGGCCGAGGGGAGCTCATGCCCGGTGACGTCCGAGGGCGCCCCTCTGCCGCCACCTGCTGGTGGAAAAGGGGTACTGCAGGCGGCCGAGGGGAGCTCATGCCCGGTGACGCCCGAGGGCGCCCCTCTGCCGCCACCTGCTGGTGGAAAAGGGGTACTGCAGGCGGCCGAGGGGAGCTCATGCCCGGTGCTAACATGTCCCCCCCGCACCCCCCTAGGCATCCTGGCCCTGCAGCTGCCCCCGTGGGGCTCGACGCCGAGTTCTACAGGTGAGAACCAGTCCCCTCCGCCCCCTAAATGCACCCCCAGACCCCCCCCAATTTATTCCCCCCCCCAGCGCCTGCCTCCACCTGGCCGAGATGCAGCGTCGGGTGTGGGAGGCGCTGGCGGAGCGCGAGCGGCTGCTGCGGGCACGGGTAGGACGGGGGGTGGGGCACCAAGGGGGGGGGGTCCATGGGGCTTGGGGGGACCCCAAGGGGGAGGGAACCAAAATGAGGGGGGAACCAAGTGTGCGGGGTGCGGGTTCCAGGGGGACACACTTGCCAGGCGCACCGGGGGGGGGGAACCAAAGTGAGGGGGGAACCAAGTGTGCGGGGTTCGGGTTCCGGGGGGACAAATATGCGGGGCGCACCAGGGGGAACCAAAAGGAGGGGGGAACCAAGTGTGCGGGGTTCGGGTTCTGGGGGGACACTTTTGTGGGGCAAACCGGGGGGAACTAAAATGAGGGGGGAACCAAGTGTGCGGGGTGCGGTTGCCGGGGCGACGCCATTAGGGTTAAGGTTGGGGTTGGAGTTGGGGTTCGGGTTCGGTTAGGGTTAGGGTTAGGCCGCCCCCTGCTGGTGGAAAAGGGGTACTGCAGGCGGCCGAGGGGAGCTCATGCCCGGTGACGCCCGAGGGCGCCCCTCTGCCGCCACCTGCTGGTGGAAAAGGGGTACTGCAGGCGGCCGAGGGGAGCTCATGCCCGGTGCCGCTCGAGGGCGACCCTCTGCCGCCACCTGCTGGTGGAAAAGGGGTACTGCAGGCGGCCGAGGGGAGCTCATGCCCGGTGACGCCCGAAGGCGCTCCTCTGCCGCCACCTGCTGGTGGAAAAGGGGTCCTGCAGGCGGCCGAGGGGAGCTCATGCCCGGTGACGCCCGAGGGCGCCCCTCTGCCGCCACCTGCTGGTGGAAAAGGGGTACTGCAGGCGGCCGAGGGGAGCTCATGCCCGGTGCCGCCCGAGGGCGCCCCTCTGCCGCCACCTGCTGGTGGAAAAGGGGTACTGCAGGCGGCCGAGGGGAGCTCATGCCCGGTGACGCCCGAGGGCGCCCCTCTGCCGCCACCTGCTGGTGGAAAAGGGGTACTGCAGGCGGCCGAGGGGAGCTCATGCCCGGTGACGCCCGAGGGCGCCCCTCTGCCGCCACCTGCTGGTGGAAAACGAGTACTGCAGGGGGCCGAGGGGAGCTCATGCCCGGTGACTATCGAAGGCGCCCCTCTGCCGCCACCTGCTGGTGGAAAAGGGGTACTGCAGGCGGCCGAGGGGAGCTCATGCCCGGTGCCGCCCGAGGGCGCCACTCTGCCGCCACCTGCTGGTGGAAAAGGGGTACTGCAGGCGGCCGAGGGGAGCTGATGCCCGGTGACGCCCGAGGGCGCCCCTCTGCCGCCACCTGCTGGTGGAAAAGGGGTACTGCAGGCGGCCGAGGGGAGCTCATGCCCGGTGACGCCCGAGGGCGCCCCTCTGCCGCCACCTGCTGGTGGAAAAGGGGTACTGCAGGCGGCCGAGGGGAGCTCATGCCCGGTGCCGCCCGAGGGCGCCCCTCTGCCGCCACCTGCTGGTGGAAAAGGGGTCCTGCAGGCGGCCGAGGGGAGCTCATGCCCGGTGACGCCCGAGGGCGCCCCTCTGCCGCCACCTGCTGGTGGAAAAGGGGTACTGCAGGCGGCCGAGGGGAGCTCATGCCCGGTGACGCCCGAGGGCGCCCCTCTGCCGCCACATGCTGGTGGAAAAGGGGTACTGCAGGCGGCCGAGGGGAGCTCATGCCCGGTGACGCCCGAAGGCGCCCCTCTGCCGCCACCTGCTGGTGGAAAAGGGGTACTGCAGGCGGCCGAGGGGAGCTCATGCCCGGTGACGCCCGAGGGCGCCCCTCTGCCGCCACCCGCTGGTGGAAAAGGGGTACTGCAGGCGGCCGAGGGGAGCTCATGCCAAGTGACGCCCAAAGGCGCCCCTCTGCCGCCACCCGCTGGTGGAAAACGAGTACTGCAGGCGGCCGAGGGGAGCTCATGCCCGGTGACGCCCGAAGGCGCCCCTCTGCCGCCACCTGCTGGTGGAAAACGAGTACTGCAGGCGGCCGAGGGGAGCTCATGCCCGGTGACGCCCGAAGGCGCCCCTCTGCCGCCACCTGCTGGTGGAAAAGGGGTACTGCAGGCGGCCGAGGGGAGCTCATGCCCGGTGACGCCCGAGGTCGCCCCTCTGCCGCCACCTGCTGGTGGAAAAGGGGGTACTGCAGGCGGCCGAGGGGAGCTCATGCCCGGTGCCGCCCGAGGGCGCCCCTCTGCCGCCACCTGCTGGTGGAAAACGAGTACTGCAGGCGGCCGAGGGGAGCTCATGCCCGGTGACGCCCGAGGGCGCCCCTCTGCCGCCACCTGCTGGTGGAAAAGGGGTACTACAGGCGGCCGAGGAGAGCTCATGCCCGGTGACGCCCGAGGGCGCCCCTCTGCCGCCACCTGCTGGTGGAAAAGGGGTACTGCAGGCGGCCGAGGGGAGCTCATGCCCGGTGCCGCCCGAGGGCGCCCCTCTGCCGCCACCTGCTGGTGGAAAAGGGGTTCTGCAGGCGGCCGAGGGGAGCTCATGCCCGGTGACGCCCGAGGGCGCCCCTCTGCCGCCACCTGCTGGTGGAAAAGGGGTACTGCAGGCGGCCGAGGGGAGCTCATGCCCGGTGCCGCCCGAGGGCGCCCCTCTGCCGCCACATGCTGGTGGAAAAGGGGTACTGCAGGCGGCCGAGGGGAGCTCATGCCCGGTGCTAACATGTCCCCCCCGCACCTTCCCAGGCATCCTGGCCCTGCAGCTGCCCCCGGGGGGGCTCGACGCCGAGTTCTACAGGTGAGAACCAGTCCCCTCCGCCCCCTAAATGCACCCCCAAACCCCCTCCCAATTTATTCCCCCCCCCAGCGCCTGCCTCCACCTGGCCGAGATGCAGCGTCGGGTGTGGGAGGCGCTGGCGGAGCGCGAGCGGCTGCTGCGGGCACGGGTAGGACGGGGGGTGGGGCACCAAGGGGGGGGGGTCCATGGGGCGTGGGGGGACCCCAAGGGGGGGGGAACCAAAATTAGGGAGGAACCAAGTGTGCGGGGTGCGGGTTTCGGGGGGACACACTTGCCAGGCGCACCGGGGGGGGAACCAAAGTGAGGGGGGAACCAAGTGTGCGGGGTTCGGGTTCCGGGGGGACAAATTTGCGGGGCGCACCAGGGGGAACCAAAAGGAGGGGGGAACCAAGTGTGCGGGGTGCGGGTTCTGGGGGGACACTTTTGTAGGGCGCACCGGGGGGAACTAAAATGAGGGGGGAACCAAGTGTGCGGGGTGCGGTTGCCGGGGGGACGCCATTAGGGTTAAGGTTGGGGTTGGAGTTGGGGTTCGGGTTCGGTTAGGGTTAGGGTTAGGCCGCCCCCTGCTGGTGGAAAAGGGGTACTGCAGGCGGCCGAGGGGAGCTCATGCCCGGTGACGCCCGAGGGCGCCCCTCTGCCGCCACCTGCTGGTGGAAAAGGGGTACTGCAGGCGGCCGAGGGGAGCTCATGCCCGGTGCCGCCCGAGGGCGCCCCTCTGCCACCACCTGCTGGTGGAAAAGGGGTACTGCAGGCGGCCGAGGGGAGCTCATGCCCGGTGACGCCCGAGGGCGCCCCTCTGCCGCCACCTGCTGGTGGAAAAGGGGTACTGCAGGCGGCCGAGGGGAGCTCATGCCCGGTGACGCCCGAGGGCGCCCCTCTGCCGCCACCTGCTGGTGGAAAACGAGTACTGCAGGCGGCCGAGGGGAGCTCATGCCCGGTGACGCCCGAAGGCGCCCCTCTGCCGCCACCTGCTGGTGGAAAAGGGGTACTGCGGGCGGCCGAGGGGAGCTCATGCCCGGTGACGCCCGAGGGCGCCCCTCTGCCGCCACCTGCTGGTGGAAAAGGGGTACTGCAGGCGGCCGAGGGGAGCTCATGCCCGGTGACGCCCGAGGGCGCCCCTCTGCCGCCACCTGCTGGTGGAAAAGGGGTACTGCAGGCGGCCGAGGGGAGCTCATGCCCGGTGACGCCCGAGGGCGCCCCTCTGCCGCCACCTGCTGGTGGAAAAGGGGTACTGCAGGCGGCCGAGGGGAGCTCATGCCCGGTGACGCCCGAGGGCGCCCCTCTGCCGCCACCTGCTGGTGGAAAAGGGGTACTGCAGGCGGCCGAGGGGAGCTCATGCCCGGTGACGCCCGAGGGCGCCCCTCTGCCGCCACCTGCTGGTGGAAAAGGGGTACTGCAGGCGGCCGAGGGGAGCTCATGCCCGGTGACGCCCGAGGGCGCCCCTCTGCCGCCACCTGCTGGTGGAAAAGGGGTACTGCAGGCGGCCGAGGGGAGCTCATGCCCGGTGACGCCCGAGGGCGCCCCTCTGCCGCCACCTGCTGGTGGAAAAGGGGTACTGCAGGCGGCCGAGGGGAGCTCATGCCCGGTGCCGCCCGAGGGCGCCCCTCTGCCGCCACCTGCTGGTGGAAAACGAGTACTGCAGGCGGCCGAGGGGAGCTCATGCCCGGTGCCGCCCGAGGGCGCCCCTCTGCCGCCACCTGCTGGTGGAAAACGAGTACTGCAGGCGGCCGAGGGGAGCTCATGCCCGGTGAGGCCCGAGGGCGCCCCTCTGCCGCCACCTGCTGGTGGAAAAGGGGTACTGCGGGCGGCCGAGGGGAGCTCATGCCCGGTGACGCCCGAGGGCGCCCCTCTGCCGCCACCTGCTGGTGGAAAAGGGGTACTGCAGGCGGCCGAGGGGAGCTCATGCCCGGTGACGCCCGAGGGCGCCCCTCTGCCGCCACCTGCTGGTGGAAAAGGGGTCCTGCAGGCGGCCGAGGGGAGCTCATGCCCGGTGACGCCCGAGGGCGCCCCTCTGCCGCCACCTGCTGGTGGAAAACGAGTACTGCAGGGGGCCGAGGGGAGCTCATGCCTGGTGACGCCCGAGGGCGCCCCTCTGCCGCCACCTGCTGGTGGAAAAGGGGTACTGCAGGCGGCCGAGGGGAGCTCATGCCTGGTGACGCCTGAGGGCGCCCCTCTGCCGCCACCTGCTGGTGGAAAAGGGGTACTGCAGGCGGCCGAGGGGTGCTCATGCCCGGTGAGGCCCGAGGGCGCCCCTCTGCCGCCACCTGCTGGTGGAAAAGGGGTACTGCAGGCGGCCGAGGGGAGCTCATGCCCGGTGCTAACATGTCCCCCCCGCACCCCCCCAGGCATCCTGGCCCTGCAGCTGCCCCCGGGGGGGCTCGACGCCGAGTTCTACAGGTGAGAACCAGTCCCCTCCGCCCCCTAAATGCACCCCCAGACCCCCCCCCAATTTATTCCCCCCCCCCAGCGCCTGCCTCCACCTGGCCGAGATGCAGCGTCGGGTGCGGGAGGCGCTGGCGGAGCGCGAGCGGCTGCTGCGGGCACGGGTAGGACGGGGGGTGGGGCACCAAGGGGGGGGGGTCCATGGGGCTTGGGGGGACCCCAAGGGGGGGGGAACCAAAATGAGGGGCAAACCAAGTGTGCGGGGTGCGGGTTCCAGGGGGACACACTTGCCAGGCGCACCGGGGGGGGGGAACCAAAGTGAGGGGGGAACCAAGTGTGCGGGGTTCGGGTTCCGGGGGGACAAATTTGCGGGGCGCACCAGGGGGAACCAAAAGGAGGGGGGAACCAAGTGTGCGGGGTGCGGGTTCTGGGGGGACACTTTTGTAGGGCGCACCGGGGGGAACTAAAATGAGGGGGGAACCAAGTGTGCGGGGTGCGGTTGCCGGGGGGACGCCATTAGGGTTAAGGTTGGGGTTGGAGTTGGGGTTCGGGTTCGGTTAGGGTTAGGGTTAGGCCGCCCCCTGCTGGTGGAAAAGGGGTACTGCAGGCGGCCGAGGGGAGCTCATGCCCGGTGACGCCCGAGGGCGCCCCTCTGCCGCCACCTGCTGGTGGAAAAGGGGTACTGCAGGCGGCCGAGGGGAGCTCATGCCCGGTGCCGCCCGAGGGCGCCCCTCTGCCACCACCTGCTGGTGGAAAAGGGGTACTGCAGGCGGCCGAGGGGAGCTCATGCCCGGTGACGCCCGAGGGCGCCCCTCTGCCGCCACCTGCTGGTGGAAAAGGGGTACTGCAGGCGGCCGAGGGGAGCTCATGCCCGGTGACGCCCGAGGGCGCCCCTCTGCCGCCACCTGCTGGTGGAAAACGAGTACTGCAGGCGGCCGAGGGGAGCTCATGCCCGGTGACGCCCGAAGGCGCCCCTCTGCCGCCACCTGCTGGTGGAAAAGGGGTACTGCGGGCGGCCGAGGGGAGCTCATGCCCGGTGACGCCCGAGGGCGCCCCTCTGCCGCCACCTGCTGGTGGAAAAGGGGTACTGCAGGCGGCCGAGGGGAGCTCATGCCCGGTGACGCCCGAGGGCGCCCCTCTGCCGCCACCTGCTGGTGGAAAAGGGGTCCTGCAGGCGGCCGAGGGGAGCTCATGCCCGGTGACGCCCGAGGGCGCCCCTCTGCCGCCACCTGCTGGTGGAAAACGAGTACTGCAGGGGGCCGAGGGGAGCTCATGCCTGGTGACGCCCGAGGGCGCCCCTCTGCCGCCACCTGCTGGTGGAAAAGGGGTACTGCAGGCGGCCGAGGGGAGCTCATGCCTGGTGACGCCTGAGGGCGCCCCTCTGCCGCCACCTGCTGGTGGAAAAGGGGTACTGCAGGCGGCCGAGGGGTGCTCATGCCCGGTGAGGCCCGAGGGCGCCCCTCTGCCGCCACCTGCTGGTGGAAAAGGGGTACTGCAGGCGGCCGAGGGGAGCTCATGCCCGGTGCTAACATGTCCCCCCCGCACCCCCCCAGGCATCCTGGCCCTGCAGCTGCCCCCGGGGGGGCTCGACGCCGAGTTCTACAGGTGAGAACCAGTCCCCTCCGCCCCCTAAATGCACCCCCAGACCCCCCCCCAATTTATTCCCCCCCCCCAGCGCCTGCCTCCATCTGGCCGAGATGCAGCGTCGGGTGCGGGAGGCGCTGGCGGAGCGCGAGCGGCTGCTGCGGGCACGGGTAGGACGGGGGGTGGGGCACCAAGGGGGGGGGGTCCATGGGGCTTGGGGGGACCCCAAGGGGGGGGGAACCAAAATGAGGGGCAAACCAAGTGTGCGGGGTGCGGGTTCCAGGGGGACACACTTGCCAGGCGCACCGGGGGGGGGAACCAAAGTGAGGGGGGAACCAAGTGTGCGGGGTTCGGGTTCCGGGGGGACAAATTTGCGGGGCGCACCAGGGGAACCAAAAGGAGGGGGGAACCAAGTGTGCGGGGTGCGGGTTCTGGGGGGACACTTTTGTAGGGCGCACCGGGGGGAACTAAAATGAGGGGGGAACCAAGTGTGCGGGGTGCGGTTGCCGGGGGGACGCCATTAGGGTTAAGGTTGGGGTTGGAGTTGGGGTTCGGGTTCGGTTAGGGTTAGGGTTAGGCCGCCCCCTGCTGGTGGAAAAGGGGTACTGCAGGCGGCCGAGGGGAGCTCATGCCCGGTGACGCCCGAGGGCGCCCCTCTGCCGCCACCTGCTGGTGGAAAAGGGGTACTGCAGGCGGCCGAGGGGAGCTCATGCCCGGTGCCGCCCGAGGGCGCCCCTCTGCCACCACCTGCTGGTGGAAAAGGGGTACTGCAGGCGGCCGAGGGGAGCTCATGCCCGGTGACGCCCGAGGGCGCCCCTCTGCCGCCACCTGCTGGTGGAAAAGGGGTACTGCAGGCGGCCGAGGGGAGCTCATGCCCGGTGACGCCCGAGGGCGCCCCTCTGCCGCCACCTGCTGGTGGAAAACGAGTACTGCAGGCGGCCGAGGGGAGCTCATGCCCGGTGACGCCCGAAGGCGCCCCTCTGCCGCAACCTGCTGGTGGAAAAGGGGTACTGCAGGCGGCCGAGGGGAGCTCATGCCCGGTGCCGCCCGAGGGCGCCCCTCTGCCGCCACCTGCTGGTGGAAAAGGGGTACTGCAGGCGGCCGAGGGGAGCTCATGCCCGGTGACGCCCGAGGGCGCCCCTCTGCCGCCACCTGCTGGTGGAAAAGGGGTACTGCAGGCGGCCGAGGGGAGCTCATTCCCGGTGCCGCCCGAGGGCGCCCCTCTGCCGCCACCTGCTGGTGGAAAACGAGTACTGCAGGGGGCCGAGGGGAGCTCATGCCCGGTGACTATCGAAGGCGCCCCTCTGCCGCCACCTGCTGGTGGAAAAGGGGTACTGCAGGCGGCCGAGGGGAGCTCATGCCCGGTAATGCCCGAGGGCGCTCCTCTGCCGCCACCTGCTGGTGGAAAAGGGGTACTGCAGGCGGCCGAGGGGAGCTCATGCCCGGTGACGCCCGAGGGCGCCCCTCTGCCGCCACCTGCTGGTGGAAAAGGGGTACTGCAGGCGGCCGAGGGGAGCTCATGCCCGGTGACGCCCGAGGGCGCCCCTCTGCCGCCACCTGCTGGTGGAAAAGTGGTACTGCAGGCGGCCGAGGGGAGCTCATGCCCGGTGCCGCCCGAGGGCGCCCCTCTGCCGCCACCTGCTGGTGGAAAAGGGGTCCTGCAGGCGGCCGAGGGGAGCTCATGCCCGGTGACGCCCGAGGGCGCCCCTCTGCCGCCACCTGCTGGTGGAAAAGGGGTACTGCAGGCGGCCGAGGGGAGCTCATGCCCGGTGCCGCCCGAGGGCGCCCCTCTGCCGCCACATGCTGGTGGAAAAGGGGTACTGCAGGCGGCCGAGGGGAGCTCATGCCCGGTGACGCCCGAGGGCGCCCCTCTGCCGCCACCTGCTGGTGGAAAAGGGGTACTGCAGGCGGCCGAGGGGAGCTCATGCCCGGTGCCGCCCGAGGGCGCCCCTCTGCCGCCACCTGCTGGTGGAAAAGGGGTAATGCAGGCGGCCGAGGGGAGCTCATGCCCGGTGCTAACATGTCCCCCCCGCACCTTCCCAGGCATCCTGGCCCTGCAGCTGCCCCCGGGGGGGCTCGACGCCGAGTTCTACAGGTGAGAACCAGTCCCCTCCGCCCCCTAAATGCACCCCCAAACCCCCTCCCAATTTATTCCCCCCCCAGCGCCTGCCTCCACCTGGCCGAGATGCAGCGTCGGGTGTGGGAGGCGCTGGCGGAGCGCGAGCGGCTGCTGCGGGCACGGGTAGGACGGGGGGTGGGGCACCAAGGGGGGGGGGTCCATGGGGCGTGGGGGGACCCCAAGGGGGGGGGAACCAAAATTAGGGAGGAACCAAGTGTGCGGGGTGCGGGTTTCGGGGGGACACACTTGCCAGGCGCACCGGGGGGGGGGAACCAAAGTGAGGGGGGAACCAAGTGTGCGGGGTTCGGGTTCCGGGGGGACACATTTGCGTGGCGCACCGGGGGGGGGAACCAAAATGAGGGGGGAACCAAGTGTGCGGGGTTCGGGTTCCGGGGGGACAAATTTGCGGGGCGCACCAGGGGGAACCAAAAGGAGGGGGGAACCAAGTGTGCGGGGTGCGGGTTCTGGGGGGACACTTTTGTGGGGCGCACCGGGGGGAACTAAAATGAGGGGGGAACCAAGTGTGCGGGGTGCGGTTGCCGGGGGGACGCCATTAGGGTTAAGGTTGGGGTTGGAGTTGGGGTTCGGGTTCGGTTAGGGTTAGGGTTAGGCCGCCCCCTGCTGGTGGAAAAGGGGTACTGCAGGCGGCCGAGGGGAGCTCATGCCCGGTGCCGCCCGAGGGCGCCCCTCTGCCGCCACCTGCTGGTGGAAAAGGGGTACTGCAGGCGGCCGAGGGGAGCTCATGCCCGGTGCCGCCCGAGGGCGCCCCTCTGCCGCCACCTGCTGGTGGAAAAGGGGTACTGCAGGCGGCCGAGGGGAGCTCATGCCCGGTGACGCCCGAGGGCGCCCCTCTGCCGCCACCTGCTGGTGGAAAAGGGGTACTGCAGGCGGCCGAGGGGAGCTCATGCCCGGTGACGCCCGAGGGCGCCCCTCTGCCGCCACCTGCTGGTGGAAAAGGGGTCCTGCAGGCGGCCGAGGGGAGCTCATGCCCAGTGACGCCCGAGGGCGCCCCTCTGCCGCCACCTGCTGGTGGAAAAGAGGTACTGCAGGTGGCCGAGGGGAGCTCATGCCCGGTGCCGCCCGAGGGCGCCACTCTGCCGCCACCTGCTGGTGGAAAAGGGGTACTGCAGGCGGCCGAGGGGAGCTCATGCCCGGTGACGCCCGAGGGCGCCCCTCTGCCGCCACCTGCTGGTGGAAAAGGGGTACTGCAGGCGGCCGAGGGGAGCTCATGCCCGGTGACGCCCGAGGGCGCCCCTCTGCCGCCACCTGCTGGTGGAAAAGGGGTACCGCAGGCGGCCGAGGGGAGCTCATGCCCGGTGACGCCCGAAGGCGCCCCTCTGCCGCCACCTGCTGGTGGAAAAGGGGTACTGCAGGCGGCCGAGGGGAGCTCATGCCCGGTGACGCCCGAGGGCGCCCCTCTGCCGCCACCTGCTGGTGGAAAACGAGTACTGCAGGCGGCCGAGGGCAGCTCATGCCCGGTGACGCCCGAGGGCGCCCCTCTGCCGCCACCTGCTGGTGGAAAAGGGGTACTGCAGGCGGCCGAGGGGAGCTCATGCCCGGTGACGCCCGAGGGCGCCCCTCTGCCGCCACCTGCTGGTGGAAAAGGGGTACTGCAGGCGGCCGAGGGGAGCTCATGCCCGGTGACGCCCGAGGGCGCCCCTCTGCCGCCACCTGCTGGTGGAAAACGAGTACTGCAGGCGGCCGAGGGGAGCTCATGCCCGGTGACGCCCGAGGGCGCCCCTCTGCCGCCACCTGCTGGTGGAAAAGGAGTACTGCAGGCGGCCGAGGGGAGCTCATGCCCGGTGACGCCCGAAGGCGCCCCTCTGCCGCCACCTGCTGGTGGAAAAGGGGTACTGCAGGCGGCCGAGGGGAGCTCATGCCCGGTGACGCCCGAGGGCGCCCCTCTGCCGCCACCCGCTGGTGGAAAAGGGGTACTGCAGGCGGCCGAGGGGAGCTCATGTCAAGTGACGCCCAAAGGCGCCCCTCTGCCGCCACCTGCTGGTGGAAAAGGGGTACTGCAGGCGGCCGAGGGGAGCTCATGCCCGGTGACGCCCGAGGGCGCCCCTCTGCCGCCACCTGCTGGTGGAAAACGAGTACTGCAGGCGGCCGAGGGGAGCTCATGCCCGATGACACCCGAAGGCGCCCCTCTGCCGCCACCTGCTGGTGGAAAAGGGGTCCTGCAGGCGGCCGAGGGGAGCTCATGCCCGGTGACGTCCGAGGGCGCCCCTCTGCCGCCACCTGCTGGTGGAAAAGGGGTACTGCAGGCGGCCGAGGGGAGCTCATGCCCGGTGACGCCCGAGGGCGCCCCTCTGCCGCCACCTGCTGGTGGAAAAGGGGTACTGCAGGCGGCCGAGGGGAGCTCATGCCCGGTGCTAACATGTCCCCCCCGCACCCCCCTAGGCATCCTGGCCCTGCAGCTGCCCCCGTGGGGCTCGACGCCGAGTTCTACAGGTGAGAACCAGTCCCCTCCGCCCCCTAAATGCACCCCCAGACCCCCCCCAATTTATTCCCCCCCCCAGCGCCTGCCTCCACCTGGCCGAGATGCAGCGTCGGGTGTGGGAGGCGCTGGCGGAGCGCGAGCGGCTGCTGCGGGCACGGGTAGGACGGGGGGTGGGGCACCAAGGGGGGGGGGTCCATGGGGCTTGGGGGGACCCCAAGGGGGAGGGAACCAAAATGAGGGGGGAACCAAGTGTGCGGGGTGCGGGTTCCAGGGGGACACACTTGCCAGGCGCACCGGGGGGGGGGAACCAAAGTGAGGGGGGAACCAAGTGTGCGGGGTTCGGGTTCCGGGGGGACAAATATGCGGGGCGCACCAGGGGGAACCAAAAGGAGGGGGGAACCAAGTGTGCGGGGTTCGGGTTCTGGGGGGACACTTTTGTGGGGCAAACCGGGGGGAACTAAAATGAGGGGGGAACCAAGTGTGCGGGGTGCGGTTGCCGGGGCGACGCCATTAGGGTTAAGGTTGGGGTTGGAGTTGGGGTTCGGGTTCGGTTAGGGTTAGGGTTAGGCCGCCCCCTGCTGGTGGAAAAGGGGTACTGCAGGCGGCCGAGGGGAGCTCATGCCCGGTGACGCCCGAGGGCGCCCCTCTGCCGCCACCTGCTGGTGGAAAAGGGGTACTGCAGGCGGCCGAGGGGAGCTCATGCCCGGTGCCGCTCGAGGGCGACCCTCTGCCGCCACCTGCTGGTGGAAAAGGGGTACTGCAGGCGGCCGAGGGGAGCTCATGCCCGGTGACGCCCGAAGGCGCTCCTCTGCCGCCACCTGCTGGTGGAAAAGGGGTCCTGCAGGCGGCCGAGGGGAGCTCATGCCCGGTGACGCCCGAGGGCGCCCCTCTGCCGCCACCTGCTGGTGGAAAAGGGGTACTGCAGGCGGCCGAGGGGAGCTCATGCCCGGTGCCGCCCGAGGGCGCCCCTCTGCCGCCACCTGCTGGTGGAAAAGGGGTACTGCAGGCGGCCGAGGGGAGCTCATGCCCGGTGACGCCCGAGGGCGCCCCTCTGCCGCCACCTGCTGGTGGAAAAGGGGTACTGCAGGCGGCCGAGGGGAGCTCATGCCCGGTGACGCCCGAGGGCGCCCCTCTGCCGCCACCTGCTGGTGGAAAACGAGTACTGCAGGGGGCCGAGGGGAGCTCATGCCCGGTGACTATCGAAGGCGCCCCTCTGCCGCCACCTGCTGGTGGAAAAGGGGTACTGCAGGCGGCCGAGGGGAGCTCATGCCCGGTGCCGCCCGAGGGCGCCACTCTGCCGCCACCTGCTGGTGGAAAAGGGGTACTGCAGGCGGCCGAGGGGAGCTGATGCCCGGTGACGCCCGAGGGCGCCCCTCTGCCGCCACCTGCTGGTGGAAAAGGGGTACTGCAGGCGGCCGAGGGGAGCTCATGCCCGGTGACGCCCGAGGGCGCCCCTCTGCCGCCACCTGCTGGTGGAAAAGGGGTACTGCAGGCGGCCGAGGGGAGCTCATGCCCGGTGCCGCCCGAGGGCGCCCCTCTGCCGCCACCTGCTGGTGGAAAAGGGGTCCTGCAGGCGGCCGAGGGGAGCTCATGCCCGGTGACGCCCGAGGGCGCCCCTCTGCCGCCACCTGCTGGTGGAAAAGGGGTACTGCAGGCGGCCGAGGGGAGCTCATGCCCGGTGACGCCCGAGGGCGCCCCTCTGCCGCCACATGCTGGTGGAAAAGGGGTACTGCAGGCGGCCGAGGGGAGCTCATGCCCGGTGACGCCCGAAGGCGCCCCTCTGCCGCCACCTGCTGGTGGAAAAGGGGTACTGCAGGCGGCCGAGGGGAGCTCATGCCCGGTGACGCCCGAGGGCGCCCCTCTGCCGCCACCCGCTGGTGGAAAAGGGGTACTGCAGGCGGCCGAGGGGAGCTCATGCCAAGTGACGCCCAAAGGCGCCCCTCTGCCGCCACCCGCTGGTGGAAAACGAGTACTGCAGGCGGCCGAGGGGAGCTCATGCCCGGTGACGCCCGAAGGCGCCCCTCTGCCGCCACCTGCTGGTGGAAAACGAGTACTGCAGGCGGCCGAGGGGAGCTCATGCCCGGTGACGCCCGAAGGCGCCCCTCTGCCGCCACCTGCTGGTGGAAAAGGGGTACTGCAGGCGGCCGAGGGGAGCTCATGCCCGGTGACGCCCGAGGTCGCCCCTCTGCCGCCACCTGCTGGTGGAAAAGGGGTACTGCAGGCGGCCGAGGGGAGCTCATGCCCGGTGCCGCCCGAGGGCGCCCCTCTGCCGCCACCTGCTGGTGGAAAACGAGTACTGCAGGCGGCCGAGGGGAGCTCATGCCCGGTGACGCCCGAGGGCGCCCCTCTGCCGCCACCTGCTGGTGGAAAAGGGGTACTACAGGCGGCCGAGGAGAGCTCATGCCCGGTGACGCCCGAGGGCGCCCCTCTGCCGCCACCTGCTGGTGGAAAAGGGGTACTGCAGGCGGCCGAGGGGAGCTCATGCCCGGTGCCGCCCGAGGGCGCCCCTCTGCCGCCACCTGCTGGTGGAAAAGGGGTTCTGCAGGCGGCCGAGGGGAGCTCATGCCCGGTGACGCCCGAGGGCGCCCCTCTGCCGCCACCTGCTGGTGGAAAAGGGGTACTGCAGGCGGCCGAGGGGAGCTCATGCCCGGTGCCGCCCGAGGGCGCCCCTCTGCCGCCACATGCTGGTGGAAAAGGGGTACTGCAGGCGGCCGAGGGGAGCTCATGCCCGGTGCTAACATGTCCCCCCCGCACCTTCCCAGGCATCCTGGCCCTGCAGCTGCCCCCGGGGGGGCTCGACGCCGAGTTCTACAGGTGAGAACCAGTCCCCTCCGCCCCCTAAATGCACCCCCAAACCCCCTCCCAATTTATTCCCCCCCCCAGCGCCTGCCTCCACCTGGCCGAGATGCAGCGTCGGGTGTGGGAGGCGCTGGCGGAGCGCGAGCGGCTGCTGCGGGCACGGGTAGGACGGGGGGTGGGGCACCAAGGGGGGGGGGTCCATGGGGCGTGGGGGGACCCCAAGGGGGGGGGAACCAAAATTAGGGAGGAACCAAGTGTGCGGGGTGCGGGTTTCGGGGGGACACACTTGCCAGGCGCACCGGGGGGGGAACCAAAGTGAGGGGGGAACCAAGTGTGCGGGGTTCGGGTTCCGGGGGGACACATTTGCGGGGCGCACCGGGGGGGGGAACCAAAATGAGGGGGGAACCAAGTGTGCGGGGTTCGGGTTCCGGGGGGACAAATTTGCGGGGCGCACCAGGGGGAACCAAAAGGAGGGGGGAACCAAGTGTGCGGGGTGCGGGTTCTGGGGGGACACTTTTGTGGGGCGCACCGGGGGGAACTAAAATGAGGGGGGAACCAAGTGTGCGGGGTGCGGTTGCCGGGGGGACGCCATTAGGGTTAAGGTTGGGGTTGGAGTTGGGGTTCGGGTTCGGTTAGGGTTAGGGTTAGGCCGCCCCCTGCTGGTGGAAAAGGGGTACTGCAGGCGGCCGAGGGGAGCTCATGCCCGGTGACGCCCGAGGGCGCCCCTCTGCCGCCACCTGCTGGTGGAAAAGGGGTACTGCAGGCGGCCGAGGGGAGCTCATGCCCGGTGACGCCCGAGGGCGCCCCTCTGCCGCCACCTGCTGGTGGAAAAGGGGTACTGCAGGCGGCCGAGGGGAGCTCATGCCCGGTGACGCCCGAGGGCGCCCCTCTGCCGCCACCTGCTGGTGGAAAAGGGGTACTGCAGGCGGCCGAGGGGAGCTCATGCCCGGTGCCGCCCGAGGGCGCCCCTCTGCCGCCACCTGCTGGTGGAAAAGGGGTACTGCAGGCGGCCGAGGGGAGCTCATGCCCGGTGACGCCCGAGGGCGCCCCTCTGCCGCCACCTGCTGGTGGAAAAGGGGTACTGCAGGCGGCCGAGGGGAGCTCATGCCCGGTGACGCCCGAGGGCGCCCCTCTGCCGCCACCTGCTGGTGGAAAAGGGGTACTGCAGGCGGCCGAGGGGAGCTGATGCCCGGTGACGCCCGAGGGCGCCCCTCTGCCGCCACCTGCTGGTGGAAAAGGGGTCCTGCAGGCGGCCGAGGGGAGCTCATGCCCGGTGACGCCCGAGGGCGCCCCTCTGCCGCCACCTGCTGGTGGAAAAGAGGTACTGCAGGCGGCCGAGGGGAGCTCATGCCCGGTGCCGCCCGAGGGCGCCACTCTGCCGCCACCTGCTGGTGGAAAAGGGGTACTGCAGGCGGCCGAGGGGAGCTCATGCCCGGTGACGCCCGAGGGCGCCCCTCTGCCGCCACCTGCTGGTGGAAAAGGGGTACTGCAGGCGGCCGAGGGGAGCTCATGCCCGGTGACGCCCGAGGGCGCCCCTCTGCCGCCACCTGCTGGTGGAAAAGGGGTACCGCAGGCGGCCGAGGGGAGCTCATGCCCGGTGCCGCCCGAAGGCGCCCCTCTGCCGCCACCTGCTGGTGGAAAAGGGGTACTGCAGGCGGCCGAGGGGAGCTCATGCCCGGTGCCGCCCGAGGGCGCCCCTCTGCCGCCACCTGCTGGTGGAAAACGAGTACTGCAGGCGGCCGAGGGGAGCTCATGCCCGGTGACGCCCGAGGGCGCCCCTCTGCCGCCACCTGCTGGTGGAAAAGGGGTACTGCAGGCGGCCGAGGGGAGCTCATGCCCGGTGACGCCCGAGGGCGCCCCTCTGCCGCCACCTGCTGGTGGAAAAGGGGTACTGCAGGCGGCCGAGGGGAGCTCATGCCAAGTGCCGCCCGAGGGCGCCCCTCTGCCGCCACCTGCTGGTGGAAAAGGGGTACTGCAGGCGGCCGAGGGGAGCTGATGCCCGGTGACGCCCGAGGGCGCCCCTCTGCCGCCACCTGCTGGTGGAAAAGGGGTACTGCAGGCGGCCGAGGGGAGCTCATGCCCGGTGACGCCCGAGGGCGCCCCTCTGCCGCCACCTGCTGGTGGAAAACGAGTACTGCAGGCGGCCGAGGGGAGCTCATGCCCGGTGACGCCCGAGGGCGCCCCTCTGCCGCCACCTGCTGGTGGAAAAGGAGTACTGCAGGCGGCCGAGGGGAGCTCATGCACGGTGACGCCCGAAGGCGCCCCTCTGCCGCCACGTGCTGGTGGAAATGGGGTACTGCAGGCGGCCGAGGGGAGCTCATGCCCGGTGACGCCCGAGGGCGCCCCTCTGCCGCCACCCGCTGGTGGAAAAGGGGTACTGCAGGCGGCCGAGGGGAGCTCATGTCAAGTGACGCCCAAAGGCGCCCCTCTGCCGCCACCTGCTGGTGGAAAAGGGGTACTGCAGGCGGCCGAGGGGAGCTCATGCCCGGTGACGCCCGAGGGCGCCCCTCTGCCGCCACCTGCTGGTGGAAAACGAGTACTGCAGGCGGCCGAGGGGAGCTCATGCCCGATGACACCCGAAGGCGCCCCTCTGCCGCCACCTGCTGGTGGAAAAGGGGTCCTGCAGGCGGCCGAGGGGAGCTCATGCCCGGTGACGTCCGAGGGCGCCCCTCTGCCGCCACCTGCTGGTGGAAAAGGGGTACTGCAGGCGGCCGAGGGGAGCTGATGCCCGGTGACGCCCGAGGGCGCCCCTCTGCCGCCACCTGCTGGTGGAAAAGGGGTACTGCAGGCGGCCGAGGGGAGCTCATGCCCGGTGACGCCCGAGGGCGCCCCTCTGCCGCCACCTGCTGGTGGAAAAGGGGTACTGCAGGCGGCCGAGGGGAGCTCATGCCCGGTGCCGCCCGAGGGCGCCCCTCTGCCGCCACCTGCTGGTGGAAAAGGGGTCCTGCAGGCGGCCGAGGGGAGCTCATGCCCGGTGACGCCCGAGGGCGCCCCTCTGCCGCCACCTGCTGGTGGAAAAGGGGTACTGCAGGCGGCCGAGGGGAGCTCATGCCCCGTGCCGCCCGAGGGCGCCCCTCTGCCGCCACATGATGGTGGAAAAGGGGTACTGCAGGCGGCCGAGGGGAGCTCATGCCCGGTGACGCCCGAAGGCGCCCCTCTGCCGCCACCTGCTGGTGGAAAAGGGGTACTGCAGGCGGCCGAGGGGAGCTCATGCCCGGTGACGCCCGAGGGCGCCCCTCTGCCGCCACCCGCTGGTAGAAAAGGGGTACTGCAGGCGGCCGAGGGGAGCTCATGCCAAGTGACGCCCAAAGGCGCCCCTCTGCCGCCACCCGCTGGTGGAAAACGAGTACTGCAGGCGGCCGAGGGGAGCTCATGCCCGGTGACGTCCGAAGGCGCCCCTCTGCCGCCACCTGCTGGTGGAAAACGAGTACTGCAGGCGGCCGAGGGGAGCTCATGCCCGGTGACGCCCGAAGGCGCCCCTCTGCCGCCACCTGCTGGTGGAAAAGGGGTACTGCAGGCGGCCGAGGGGAGCTCATGCCCGGTGACGCCCAAGGGCGCCCCTCTGCCGCCACCTGCTGGTGGAAAAGGGGTACTGCAGGCGGCCGAGGGGAGCTCATGCCCGGTGCCGCCCGAGGGCGCCCCTCTGCCGCCACCTGCTGGTGGAAAACGAGTACTGCAGGCGGCCGAGGGGAGCTCATGCCCGGTGCCGCCCGAGGGCGCCCCTCTGCCGCCACCTGCTGGTGGAAAAGGGGTACTACAGGCGGCCGAGGAGAGCTCATGCCCGGTGACGCCCGAGGGCGCCCCTCTGCCGCCACCTGCTGGTGGAAAAGGGGTACTGCAGGCGGCCGAGGTGAGCTCATGCCCTGGGACGCCCGAGGGCGCCCCTCTGCCGCCACCTGCTGGTGGAAAAGGGGTACTGCAGGCGGCCGAGGGGAGCTCGTGCCCGGTGCTAACATGTCCCCCCCGCACCCCCCCAGGCATCCTGGCCCTGCAGCTGCCCCCGGGGGGGCTCGACGCCGAGTTCTACAGGTGAGAACCAGTCCCCTCCGCCCCCTAAATGCACCCCCAAACCCCCTCCCAATTTATTCCCCCCCCCAGCGCCTGCCTCCACCTGGCCGAGATGCAGCGTCGGGTGTGGGAGGCGCTGGCGGAGCGCGAGCGGCTGCTGCGGGCACGGGTAGGACGGGGGGTGGGGCACCAAGGGGGGGGGGTCCATGGGGCTTGGGGGGACCCCAAGGGGGGGGGAACCAAAATTAGGGAGGAACCAAGTGTGCGGGGTGCGGGTTCCAGGGGGGACACACTTGCCAGACGCACCGGGGGGGGAACCAAAGTGAGGGGGGAACCAAGTGTGCGGGGTGCGGGTTCTGGGGGGACACTTTTGTGGGGCGCACCGGGGGGAACTAAAATGAGGGGGGAACCAAATGTGCGGGGTGCGGTTGCCGGGGGGACGCCATTAGGGTTAAGGTTGGGGTTGGAGTTGGGGTTCGGGTTCGGTTAGGGTTAGGGTTAGGCCGCCACCTGCTGGTGGAAAAGGGGTCCTGCAGGCGGCCGAGGGGAGCTCATGCCCGGTGACGCCCGAGGGCGCCCCTCTGCCGCCACCTGCTGGTGGAAAAGGGGTACTGCAGGCGGCCGAGGGGAGCTCATGCCCGGTGACGCCCGAGGGCGCCCCTCTGCCGCCACCTGCTGGTGGAAAAGGGGTACTGCAGGCGGCCGAGGGGAGCTCGTGCCCGGTGCTAACATGTCCCCCCCGCACCCCCCCAGGCATCCTGGCCCTGCAGCTGCCCCCGGGGGGGCTCGACGCCAAGTTCTACAGGTGAGAACCAGTCCCCTCCGCCCCCTAAATGCACCCCCAAACCCCCTCCCAATTTATTCCCCCCCCCAGCGCCTGCCTCCACCTGGCCGAGATGCAGCGTCGGGTGTGGGAGGCGCTGGCGGAGCGCGAGCGGCTGCTGCGGGCACGGGTAGGACGGGGGGTGGGGCACCAAGGGGGGGGGGTCCATGGGGCTTGGGGGGACCCCAAGGGGGGGGGAACCAAAATTAGGGAGGAACCAAGTGTGCGGGGTGCGGGTTCCGGGGGGACACACTTGCCAGGCGCACCGGGGGGGGGGAACCAAAGTGAGGGGGGAACCAAGTGTGCGGGGTTCGGGTTCCGGGGGGGACAAATTTGCGGGGCGCACCAGGGGGAACCAAAAGGAGGGGGGAACCAAGTGTGCGGGGTGCGGGTTCTGGGGGGACACTTTTGTGGGGCGCACCGGGGGGAACTAAAATGAGGGGGGAACCAAGTGTGCGGGGTGCGGTTGCCGGGGGGACGCCATTAGGGTTAAGGTTGGGGTTGGAGTTGGGGTTCGGGTTCGGTTAGGGTTAGGGTTAGGCCGCCCCCTGCTGGTGGAAAAGGGGTACTGCAGGCGGCCGCGGGGAGCTCATGCCCGGTGACGCCCGAGGGCGCCCCTCTGCCGCCACCTGCTGGTGGAAAAGGGGTACTGCAGGCGGCCGAGGGGAGCTCATGCCCGGTGACCCCTGAGGGCGCCCCTCTGCCGCCACCCGCTGGTGGAAAAGGGGTACTGCAGGCGGCCGAGGGGAGCTCATGCCCGGTGACGCCCGAGGGCGCCCCTCTGCCGCCACCTGCTGGTGGAAAAGGGGTACTGCAGGCGGCCGAGGGGAGCTCATGCCCGGTGACGCCCGAGGGCGCCCCTCTGCCGCCACCTGCTGGTGGAAAACGAGTACTGCAGGCGGCCGAGGGGAGCTCATGCCCGGTGACGCCCGAGGGCGCCCCTCTGCCGCCACCTGCTGGTGGAAAAGGGGTACTGCAGGCGGCCGAGGGGAGCTCTTGCTCGGTGACGCCCGAGGGCGCCCCTCTGCCGCCACCTGCTGGTGGAAAAGGGGTACTGCAGGCGGCCGAGGGGAGCTCATGCCCGGTGACGCCCGAGGGCGCCCCTCTGCCGCCACCTGCTGGTGGAAAAGGGGTACTGCAGGCGGCCGAGGGGAGCTCATGCCCGGTGACGCCCGAGGGCGCCCCTCTGCCGCCACCTGCTGGTGGAAAAGGGGTACTGCAGGCGGCCGAGGGGAGCTCATGCCCGGTGACGCCCGAGGGCGCCCCTCTGCCGCCACCTGCTGGTGGAAAACGAGTACTGCAGGGGGCCGAGGGGAGCTCATGCCCGGTGACTAATCGAAGGCGCCCCTCTGTCGCCACCTGCTGGTGGAAAAGGGGTACTGCAGGCGGCCGAGGGGAGCTCATGCCCGGTGCCGCCCGAGGGCGCCCCTCTGCCGCCACCTGCTGGTGGAAAAGGGGTACTGCAGGCGGCCGAGGGGAGCTGATGCCCGGTGACGCCCGAGGGCGCCCCTCTGCCGCCACCTGCTGGTGGAAAAGGGGTACTGCAGGCGGCCGAGGGGAGCTCATGCCCGGTGACGCCCGAGGGCGCCCCTCTGCCGCCACCTGCTGGTGGAAAAGGGGTACTGCAGGCGGCCGAGGGGAGCTCATGCCCGGTGCCGCCCGAGGGCGCCCTCTACCGCAACCTGCTGGTGGAAAAGGGGTCCTGCAGGCGGCCGAGGGGAGCTCATGCCCGGTGACGCCCGAGGGCGCCCCTCTGCCGCCACCTGCTGGTGGAAAAGGGGTACTGCAGGCGGCCGAGGGGAGCTCATGCCCGGTGCCGCCCGAGGGCGCCCCCTGCCGCCACATGCTGGTGGAAAAGGGGTACTGCAGGCGGCCGAGGGGAGCTCATGCCGGTGACGCCCGAAGGCGCCCCTCTGCCGCCACCTGCTGGTGGAAAAGGGGGTACTGCAGGCGGCCGAGGGGAGCTCATGCCCGGTGACGCCCGAGGGCGCCCCTCTGCCGCCACCCGCTGGTGGAAAAGGGGTACTGCAGGCGGCCGAGGGGAGCTCATGCCAAGTGACGCCCAAAGGCGCCCCTCTGCCGCCACCCGCTGGTGGAAAACGAGTACTGCAGGCGGCCGAGGGGAGCTCATGCCCGGTGACGCCCGAAGGCGCCCCTCTGCCGCCACCTGCTGGTGGAAAACGAGTACTGCAGGCGGCCGAGGGGAGCTCATGCCCGGTGACGCCCGAAGGCGCCCCTCTGCCGCCACCTGCTGGTGGAAAAGGGGGTACTGCAGGCGGCCGAGGGGAGCTCATGCCCGGTGACGCCCGAGGGCGCCCCTCTGCCGCCACCTGCTGGTGGAAAAGGGGTACTGCAGGCGGCCGAGGGGAGCTCATGCCCGGTGACGCCCGAGGGCGCCCCTCTGCCGCCACCTGTTGGTGGAAAACGAGTTCTGCAGGCGGCCGAGGGGAGCTCATGCCAGGTGCCGCCCGAGGGCGCCCCTCTGCCGCCACCTGCTGGTGGAAAAGGGGTACTACAGGCGGCCGAGGGGAGCTCATGCCCGGTGACGCCCGAGGGCGCCCCTCTGCCGCCACCTGCTGGTGAAAAGGGGTACTGCAGGCGGCCGAGGGGAGCTCATGCCCGGTGACGCCCGAGGGCGCCCCTCTGCCGCCACCTGCTGGTGGAAAAGGGGTACTGCAGGCGGCCGAGGGGAGCTCGTGCCCGGTGCTAACATGTCCCCCCCGCACCCCCCCAGGCATCCTGGCCCTGCAGCTGCCCCCGGGGGGGCTCGACGCCGAGTTCTACAGGTGAGAACCAGTCCCCTCCGCCCCCTAAATGCACCCCCAAACCCCCTCCCAATTTATTCCCCCCCCCAGCGCCTGCCTCCACCTGGCCGAGATGCAGCGTCGGGTGTGGGAGGCGCTGGCGGAGCGCGAGCGGCTGCTGCGGGCACGGGTAGGACGGGGGGTGGGGCACCAAGGGGGGGGGGGCCATGGGGCTTGGGGGGACCCCAAGGGGGGGGGAACCAAAATGAGGGAGGAACCAAGTGTGCGGGGTGCGGGTTCCGGGGGGACACACTTGCCAGGCGCACCGGGGGGGGAACCAAAGTGAGGGGGGAACCAAGTGTGCGGGGTGCGGGTTCTGGGGGGACACTTTTGTGGGGCGCACCGGGGGGAACTAAAATGAGGGGGGAACCAAGTGTGCGGGGTGCGGTTGCCGGGGGGACGCCATTAGGGTTAAGGTTGGGGTTGGAGTTGGGGTTCGGGTTCGGTTAGGGTTAGGGTTAGGCCGCCCCCTGCTGGTGGAAAAGGGGTCCTGCAGGCGGCCGAGGGGAGCTCATGCCCGGTGACGCCCGAGGGCGCCCCTCTGCCGCCACCTGCTGGTGGAAAAGGGGTACTGCAGGCGGCCGAGGGGAGCTCATGCCCGGTGCCGCCCGAGGGCGCCCCTCTGCCGCCACATGCTGGTGGAAAAGGGGTACTGCAGGCGGCCGAGGGGAGCTCATGCCCGGTGACGCCCGAGGGCGCCCCTCTGCCGCCACCCGCTGGTGGAAAAGGGGTACTGCAGGCGGCCGAGGGGAGCTCATGCCAAGTGACGCCCAAAGGCGCCCCTCTGCCGCCACCCGCTGGTGGAAAACGAGTACTGCAGGCGGCCGAGGGGAGCTCATGCCCGGTGACGCCCGAAGGCGCCCCTCTGCCGCCACCTGCTGGTGGAAAACGAGTACTGCAGGCGGCCGAGGGGAGCTCATGCCCGGTGACGCCCGAAGGCGCCCCTCTGCCGCCACCTGCTGGTGGAAAAGGGGTACTGCAGGCGGCCGAGGGGAGCTCATGCCCGGTGACGCCCGAGGGCGCCCCTCTGCCGCCACCTGCTGGTGGAAAAGGGGTACTGCAGGCGGCCGAGGGGAGCTCATGCCCGGTGACGCCCGAGGGCGCCCCTCTGCCGCCACCTGCTGGTGGAAAACGAGTTCTGCAGGCGGCCGAGGGGAGCTCATGCCCGGTGCCGCCCGAGGGCGCCCCTCTGCCGCCACCTGCTGGTGGAAAAGGGGTACTACAGGCGGCCGAGGGGAGCTCATGCCCGGTGACGCCCGAGGGCGCCCCTCTGCCGCCACCTGCTGGTGGAAAAGGGGTACTGCAGGCGGCCGAGGAGAGCTCATGCCCGGTGACGCCCGAGGGCGCCCCTCTGCCGCCACCTGCTGGTGGAAAAGGGGTACTGCAGGCGGCCGAGGGGAGCTCGTGCCCGGTGCTAACATGTCCCCCCCGCACCCCCCCAGGCATCCTGGCCCTGCAGCTGCCCCCGGGGGGGCTCGACGCCGAGTTCTACAGGTGAGAACCAGTCCCCTCCGCCCCCTAAATGCACCCCCAAACCCCCTCCCAATTTATTCCCCCCCCCAGCGCCTGCCTCCACCTGGCCGAGATGCAGCGTCGGGTGTGGGAGGCGCTGGCGGAGCGCGAGCGGCTGCTGCGGGCATGGGTAGGACGGGGGGTGGGGCACCAAGGGGGGGGGGTCCATGGGGCTTGGGGGGACCCCAAGGGGGGGGGAACCAAAATGAGGGAGGAACCAAGTGTGCGGGGTGCGGGTTCCGGGGGGACACACTTGCCAGGCGCACCGGGGGGGGAACCAAAGTGAGGGGGGAACCAAGTGTGTGGGGTGCGGGTTCTGGGGGGACACTTTTGTGGGGCGCACCGGGGGGAACTAAAATGAGGGGGGAACCAAGTGTGCGGGGTGCGGTTGCCGGGGGGACGCCATTAGGGTTAAGGTTGGGGTTGGAGTTGGGGTTCGGGTTCGGTTAGGGTTAGGGTTAGGCCGCCCCCTGCTGGTGGAAAAGGGGTCCTGCAGGCGGCCGAGGGGAGCTCATGCCCGGTGACGCCCGAGGGCGCCCCTCTGCCGCCACCTGCTGGTGGAAAAGGGGTACTGCAGGCGGCCGAGGGGAGCTCATGCCCGGTGACGCCCGAGGGCGCCCCTCTGCCGCCACCTGCTGGTGGAAAAGGGGTACTGCAGGCGGCCGAGGGGAGCTCATGCCCGGTGACGCCCGAGGGCGCCCCTCTGCCGCCACCTGCTGGTGGAAAAGGGGTACTGCAGGCGGCCGAGGGGAGCTCATGCCCGGTGACGCCCGAGGGCGCCCCTCTGCCGCCACCTGCTGGTGGAAAACGAGTACTGCAGGCGGCCGAGGGGAGCTCATGCCCGGTGACGCCCGAGGGCGCCCCTCTGCCGCCACCTGCTTGTGGAAAAGGGGTACTGCAGGCGGCCGAGGGGAGCTCGTGCCCGGTGCTAACATGTCCCCCCCGCACCCCCCCAGGCATCCTGGCCCTGCAGCTGCCCCCGGGGGGGCTCGACGCCAAGTTCTACAGGTGAGAACCAGTCCCCTCCGCCCCCTAAATGCACCCCCAAACCCCCTCCCAATTTATTCCCCCCCCCAGCGCCTGCCTCCACCTGGCCGAGATGCAGCGTCGGGTGTGGGAGGCGCTGGCGGAGCGCGAGCGGCTGCTGCGGGCACGGGTAGGACGGGGGGTGGGGCACCAAGGGGGGGGGGTCCATGGGGCTTGGGGGGACCCCAAGGGGGGGGGAACCAAAATTAGGGAGGAACCAAGTGTGCGGGGTGCGGGTTCCGGGGGGACACACTTGCCAGGCGCACCGGGGGGGGGGAACCAAAGTGAGGGGGGAACCAAGTGTGCGGGGTTCGGGTTCCGGGGGGGACAAATTTGCGGGGCGCACCAGGGGGAACCAAAAGGAGGGGGGAACCAAGTGTGCGGGGTGCGGGTTCTGGGGGGACACTTTTGTGGGGCGCACCGGGGGGAACTAAAATGAGGGGGGAACCAAGTGTGCGGGGTGCGGTTGCCGGGGGGACGCCATTAGGGTTAAGGTTGGGGTTGGAGTTGGGGTTCGGGTTCGGTTAGGGTTAGGGTTAGGCCGCCCCCTGCTGGTGGAAAAGGGGTACTGCAGGCGGCCGCGGGGAGCTCATGCCCGGTGACGCCCGAGGGCGCCCCTCTGCCGCCACCTGCTGGTGGAAAAGGGGTACTGCAGGCGGCCGAGGGGAGCTCATGCCCGGTGACCCCTGAGGGCGCCCCTCTGCCGCCACCCGCTGGTGGAAAAGGGGTACTGCAGGCGGCCGAGGGGAGCTCATGCCCGGTGACGCCCGAGGGCGCCCCTCTGCCGCCACCTGCTGGTGGAAAAGGGGTACTGCAGGCGGCCGAGGGGAGCTCATGCCCGGTGACGCCCGAGGGCGCCCCTCTGCCGCCACCTGCTGGTGGAAAACGAGTACTGCAGGCGGCCGAGGGGAGCTCATGCCCGGTGACGCCCGAGGGCGCCCCTCTGCCGCCACCTGCTGGTGGAAAAGGGGTACTGCAGGCGGCCGAGGGGAGCTCTTGCTCGGTGACGCCCGAGGGCGCCCCTCTGCCGCCACCTGCTGGTGGAAAAGGGGTACTGCAGGCGGCCGAGGGGAGCTCATGCCCGGTGACGCCCGAGGGCGCCCCTCTGCCGCCACCTGCTGGTGGAAAAGGGGTACTGCAGGCGGCCGAGGGGAGCTCATGCCCGGTGACGCCCGAGGGCGCCCCTCTGCCGCCACCTGCTGGTGGAAAAGGGGTACTGCAGGCGGCCGAGGGGAGCTCATGCCCGGTGACGCCCGAGGGCGCCCCTCTGCCGCCACCTGCTGGTGGAAAACGAGTACTGCAGGGGGCCGAGGGGAGCTCATGCCCGGTGACTATCGAAGGCGCCCCTCTGTCGCCACCTGCTGGTGGAAAAGGGGTACTGCAGGCGGCCGAGGGGAGCTCATGCCCGGTGCCGCCCGAGGGCGCCCCTCTGCCGCCACCTGCTGGTGGAAAAGGGGTACTGCAGGCGGCCGAGGGGAGCTGATGCCCGGTGACGCCCGAGGGCGCCCCTCTGCCGCCACCTGCTGGTGGAAAAGGGGTACTGCAGGCGGCCGAGGGGAGCTCATGCCCGGTGACGCCCGAGGGCGCCCCTCTGCCGCCACCTGCTGGTGGAAAAGGGGTACTGCAGGCGGCCGAGGGGAGCTCATGCCCGGTGCCGCCCGAGGGCGCCCCTCTACCGCAACCTGCTGGTGGAAAAGGGGTCCTGCAGGCGGCCGAGGGGAGCTCATGCCCGGTGACGCCCGAGGGCGCCCCTCTGCCGCCACCTGCTGGTGGAAAAGGGGTACTGCAGGCGGCCGAGGGGAGCTCATGCCCGGTGCCGCCCGAGGGCGCCCCCCTGCCGCCACATGCTGGTGGAAAAGGGGTACTGCAGGCGGCCGAGGGGAGCTCATGCCCGGTGACGCCCGAAGGCGCCCCTCTGCCGCCACCTGCTGGTGGAAAAGGGGTACTGCAGGCGGCCGAGGGGAGCTCATGCCCGGTGACGCCCGAGGGCGCCCCTCTGCCGCCACCCGCTGGTGGAAAAGGGGTACTGCAGGCGGCCGAGGGGAGCTCATGCCAAGTGACGCCCAAAGGCGCCCCTCTGCCGCCACCCGCTGGTGGAAAACGAGTACTGCAGGCGGCCGAGGGGAGCTCATGCCCGGTGACGCCCGAAGGCGCCCCTCTGCCGCCACCTGCTGGTGGAAAACGAGTACTGCAGGCGGCCGAGGGGAGCTCATGCCCGGTGACGCCCGAAGGCGCCCCTCTGCCGCCACCTGCTGGTGGAAAAGGGGTACTGCAGGCGGCCGAGGGGAGCTCATGCCCGGTGACGCCCGAGGGCGCCCCTCTGCCGCCACCTGCTGGTGGAAAAGGGGTACTGCAGGCGGCCGAGGGGAGCTCATGCCCGGTGACGCCCGAGGGCGCCCCTCTGCCGCCACCTGTTGGTGGAAAACGAGTTCTGCAGGCGGCCGAGGGGAGCTCATGCCCGGTGCCGCCCGAGGGCGCCCCTCTGCCGCCACCTGCTGGTGGAAAAGGGGTACTACAGGCGGCCGAGGGGAGCTCATGCCCGGTGACGCCCGAGGGCGCCCCTCTGCCGCCACCTGCTGGTGGAAAAGGGGTACTGCAGGCGGCCGAGGGGAGCTCATGCCCGGTGACGCCCGAGGGCGCCCCTCTGCCGCCACCTGCTGGTGGAAAAGGGGTACTGCAGGCGGCCGAGGGGAGCTCGTGCCCGGTGCTAACATGTCCCCCCCGCACCCCCCCAGGCATCCTGGCCCTGCAGCTGCCCCCGGGGGGGCTCGACGCCGAGTTCTACAGGTGAGAACCAGTCCCCTCCGCCCCCTAAATGCACCCCCAAACCCCCTCCCAATTTATTCCCCCCCCCAGCGCCTGCCTCCACCTGGCCGAGATGCAGCGTCGGGTGTGGGAGGCGCTGGCGGAGCGCGAGCGGCTGCTGCGGGCACGGGTAGGACGGGGGGTGGGGCACCAAGGGGGGGGGGGCCATGGGGCTTGGGGGGACCCCAAGGGGGGGGGAACCAAAATGAGGGAGGAACCAAGTGTGCGGGGTGCGGGTTCCGGGGGGACACACTTGCCAGGCGCACCGGGGGGGGAACCAAAGTGAGGGGGGAACCAAGTGTGCGGGGTGCGGGTTCTGGGGGGACACTTTTGTGGGGCGCACCGGGGGGAACTAAAATGAGGGGGGAACCAAGTGTGCGGGGTGCGGTTGCCGGGGGGACGCCATTAGGGTTAAGGTTGGGGTTGGAGTTGGGGTTCGGGTTCGGTTAGGGTTAGGGTTAGGCCGCCCCCTGCTGGTGGAAAAGGGGTCCTGCAGGCGGCCGAGGGGAGCTCATGCCCGGTGACGCCCGAGGGCGCCCCTCTGCCGCCACCTGCTGGTGGAAAAGGGGTACTGCAGGCGGCCGAGGGGAGCTCATGCCCGGTGCCGCCCGAGGGCGCCCCTCTGCCGCCACATGCTGGTGGAAAAGGGGTACTGCAGGCGGCCGAGGGGAGCTCATGCCCGGTGACGCCCGAGGGCGCCCCTCTGCCGCCACCCGCTGGTGGAAAAGGGGTACTGCAGGCGGCCGAGGGGAGCTCATGCCAAGTGACGCCCAAAGGCGCCCCTCTGCCGCCACCCGCTGGTGGAAAACGAGTACTGCAGGCGGCCGAGGGGAGCTCATGCCCGGTGACGCCCGAAGGCGCCCCTCTGCCGCCACCTGCTGGTGGAAAACGAGTACTGCAGGCGGCCGAGGGGAGCTCATGCCCGGTGACGCCCGAAGGCGCCCCTCTGCCGCCACCTGCTGGTGGAAAAGGGGTACTGCAGGCGGCCGAGGGGAGCTCATGCCCGGTGACGCCCGAGGGCGCCCCTCTGCCGCCACCTGCTGGTGGAAAAGGGGTACTGCAGGCGGCCGAGGGGAGCTCATGCCCGGTGACGCCCGAGGGCGCCCCTCTGCCGCCACCTGCTGGTGGAAAACGAGTTCTGCAGGCGGCCGAGGGGAGCTCATGCCCGGTGCCGCCCGAGGGCGCCCCTCTGCCGCCACCTGCTGGTGGAAAAGGGGTACTACAGGCGGCCGAGGGGAGCTCATGCCCGGTGACGCCCGAGGGCGCCCCTCTGCCGCCACCTGCTGGTGGAAAAGGGGTACTGCAGGCGGCCGAGGAGAGCTCATGCCCGGTGACGCCCGAGGGCGCCCCTCTGCCGCCACCTGCTGGTGGAAAAGGGGTACTGCAGGCGGCCGAGGGGAGCTCGTGCCCGGTGCTAACATGTCCCCCCCGCACCCCCCCAGGCATCCTGGCCCTGCAGCTGCCCCCGGGGGGGCTCGACGCCGAGTTCTACAGGTGAGAACCAGTCCCCTCCGCCCCCTAAATGCACCCCCAAACCCCCTCCCAATTTATTCCCCCCCCCAGCGCCTGCCTCCACCTGGCCGAGATGCAGCGTCGGGTGTGGGAGGCGCTGGCGGAGCGCGAGCGGCTGCTGCGGGCATGGGTAGGACGGGGGGTGGGGCACCAAGGGGGGGGGGTCCATGGGGCTTGGGGGGACCCCAAGGGGGGGGGAACCAAAATGAGGGAGGAACCAAGTGTGCGGGGTGCGGGTTCCGGGGGGACACACTTGCCAGGCGCACCGGGGGGGGAACCAAAGTGAGGGGGGAACCAAGTGTGTGGGGTGCGGGTTCTGGGGGGACACTTTTGTGGGGCGCACCGGGGGGAACTAAAATGAGGGGGGAACCAAGTGTGCGGGGTGCGGTTGCCGGGGGGACGCCATTAGGGTTAAGGTTGGGGTTGGAGTTGGGGTTCGGGTTCGGTTAGGGTTAGGGTTAGGCCGCCCCCTGCTGGTGGAAAAGGGGTCCTGCAGGCGGCCGAGGGGAGCTCATGCCCGGTGACGCCCGAGGGCGCCCCTCTGCCGCCACCTGCTGGTGGAAAAGGGGTACTGCAGGCGGCCGAGGGGAGCTCATGCCCGGTGACGCCCGAGGGCGCCCCTCTGCCGCCACCTGCTGGTGGAAAACGGGTACTGCAGGCGGCCGAGGGGAGCTCATGCCCGGTGACGCCCGAGGGCGCCCCTCTGCCGCCACCTGCTGGTGGAAAAGGGGTACTGCAGGCGGCCGAGGGGAGCTCATGCCCGGTGACGCCCGAGGGCGCCCCTCTGCCGCCACCTGCTGGTGGAAAACGAGTACTGCAGGCGGCCGAGGGGAGCTCATGCCCGGTGACGCCCGAGGGCGCCCCTCTGCCGCCACCTGCTTGTGGAAAAGGGGTACTGCAGGCGGCCGAGGGGAGCTCATGCCCGGTGACGCCCGAGGGCGCCCCTCTGCCGCCACCTGCTGGTGGAAAAGGGGTACTGCAGGCGGCCGAGGGGAGCTCATGCCCGGTGACGCCCGAGGGCGCCCCTCTGCCGCCACCTGCTGGTGGAAAAGGTGTCCTGCAGGCGGCCGAGGGGAGCTCATGCTCGGTGACGCCCGAGGGCGCCCCTCTGCCGCCACCTGCTGGTGGAAAAGAGGTACTGCAGGCGGCCGAGGGGAGCTCATGCCCGGTGACGCCCGAGGGCGCCCCTCTGCCGCCACCTGCTGGTGGAAAAGGGGTACTGCAGGCGGCCGAGGGGAGCTGATGCCCGGTGACGCCCGAGGGCGCCCATCTGCCGCCACCTGCTGGTGGAAAACGAGTACTGCAGGCGGCCGAGGGGAGCTCATGCCCGGTGCCGCCCGAGGGCGCCCCTCTGCCGCCACATGCTGGTGGAAAAGGGGTACTGCAGGCGGCCGAGGGGAGCTCATGCCCGGTGACGCCCGAAGGCGCCCCTCTGCCGCCACCTGCTGGTGGAAAAGGGGTACTGCAGGCGGCCGAGGGGAGCTCATGCCCGGTGACGCCCGAGGGCGCCCCTCTGCCGCCACCCGCTGGTGGAAAAGGGGTACTGCAGGCGGCCGAGGGGAGCTCATGCCCGGTGCCGCCCGAGGGCGCCCCTCTGCCGCCACCTGCTGGTGGAAAAGGGGTACTGCAGGCGGCCGAGGGGAGCTCATGCCCGGTGACGCCCGAGGGCGCCCCTCTGTCGCCACCTGCTGGTGGAAAAGGGGTACTGCAGGCGGCCGAGGGGAGCTCATGCCCGGTGCCGCCCGAGGGCGCCCCTCTGCCGCCACCTGCTGGTGGAAAAGGGGTACTGCAGGCGGCCGAGGGGAGCTCATGCCCGGTGACGCCCGAGGGCGCCCCTCTGCCGCCACCTGCTGGTGGAAAAGGGGTACTGCAGGCGGCCGAGGGGAGCTCATGCCCGGTGCCGCCCGAGGGCGCCCCTCTGCCGCCACCTGCTGGAGGAAAAGGGGTACTGCAGGCGGCCGAGGGGAGCTCATGCCCGGTGACGCCCGAGGGCGCCCCTCTGCCGCCACCTGCTGGTGGAAAAGGGGTCCTGCAGGCGGCCGAGGGGAGCTCATGCCCGGTGACGCCCGAGGGCGCCCCTCTGCCGCCACCTGCTGGTGGAAAAGAGGTACTGCAGGCGGCCGAGGGGAGCTCATGCCCGGTGACGCCCGAGGGTGCCCCTCTGCCGCCACCTGCTGGTGGAAAAGGGGTACCGCAGGCAGCCGAGGGGAGCTCATGCCCGGTGACGCCCGAAGGCGCCCCTCTGCCGCCACCTGCTGGTGGAAAAGGGGTACTGCAGGCGGCCGAGGGGAGCTCATGCCCGGTGACGCCCGAGGGCGCCCCTCTGCCGCCACCTGCTGGTGGAAAACGAGTACTGCAGGTGGCCGAGGGGAGCTCATGCCCGGTGACGCCCGAGGGCGCCCCTCTGCCGCCACCTGCTGGTGGAAAACGAGTACTGCAGGCGGCCGAGGGGAGCTCATGCCCGGTGACGCCCGAGGGCGCCCCTCTGCCGCCACCTGCTGGTGGAAAACGAGTACTGCAGGGGGCCGAGGGGAGCTCATGCCCGGTGACTATCGAAGGCGCCCCTCTGTCGCCACCTGCTGGTGGAAAAGGGGTACTGCAGGCGGCCGAGGGGAGCTCATGCCCGGTGCCGCCCGAGGGCGCCCCTCTGCCGCCACCTGCTGGTGGAAAAGGGGTACTGCAGGCGGCCGAGGGGAGCTGATGCCCGGTGACGCCCGAGGGCGCCCCTCTGCCGCCACCTGCTGGTGGAAAAGGGGTACTGCAGGCGGCCGAGGGGAGCTCATGCCCGGTGACGCCCGAGGGCGCCCCTCTGCCGCCACCTGCTGGTGGAAAAGGGGTACTGCAGGCGGCCGAGGGGAGCTCATGCCCGGTGCCGCCCGAGGGCGCCCCTCTACCGCAACCTGCTGGTGGAAAAGGGGTCCTGCAGGCGGCCGAGGGGAGCTCATGCCCGGTGACGCCCGAGGGCGCCCCTCTGCCGCCACCTGCTGGTGGAAAAGGGGTACTGCAGGCGGCCGAGGGGAGCTCATGCCCGGTGCCGCCCGAGGGCGCCCCCCTGCCGCCACATGCTGGTGGAAAAGGGGTACTGCAGGCGGCCGAGGGGAGCTCATGCCCGGTGACGCCCGAAGGCGCCCCTCTGCCGCCACCTGCTGGTGGAAAAGGGGTACTGCAGGCGGCCGAGGGGAGCTCATGCCCGGTGACGCCCGAGGGCGCCCCTCTGCCGCCACCCGCTGGTGGAAAAGGGGTACTGCAGGCGGCCGAGGGGAGCTCATGCCAAGTGACGCCCAAAGGCGCCCCTCTGCCGCCACCCGCTGGTGGAAAACGAGTACTGCAGGCGGCCGAGGGGAGCTCATGCCCGGTGACGCCCGAAGGCGCCCCTCTGCCGCCACCTGCTGGTGGAAAACGAGTACTGCAGGCGGCCGAGGGGAGCTCATGCCCGGTGACGCCCGAAGGCGCCCCTCTGCCGCCACCTGCTGGTGGAAAAGGGGTACTGCAGGCGGCCGAGGGGAGCTCATGCCCGGTGACGCCCGAGGGCGCCCCTCTGCCGCCACCTGCTGGTGGAAAAGGGGTACTGCAGGCGGCCGAGGGGAGCTCATGCCCGGTGACGCCCGAGGGCGCCCCTCTGCCGCCACCTGTTGGTGGAAAACGAGTTCTGCAGGCGGCCGAGGGGAGCTCATGCCAGGTGCCGCCCGAGGGCGCCCCTCTGCCGCCACCTGCTGGTGGAAAAGGGGTACTACAGGCGGCCGAGGGGAGCTCATGCCCGGTGACGCCCGAGGGCGCCCCTCTGCCGCCACCTGCTGGTGGAAAAGGGGTACTGCAGGCGGCCGAGGGGAGCTCATGCCCGGTGACGCCCGAGGGCGCCCCTCTGCCGCCACCTGCTGGTGGAAAAGGGGTACTGCAGGCGGCCGAGGGGAGCTCGTGCCCGGTGCTAACATGTCCCCCCCGCACCCCCCCAGGCATCCTGGCCCTGCAGCTGCCCCCGGGGGGGCTCGACGCCGAGTTCTACAGGTGAGAACCAGTCCCCTCCGCCCCCTAAATGCACCCCCAAACCCCCTCCCAATTTATTCCCCCCCCCAGCGCCTGCCTCCACCTGGCCGAGATGCAGCGTCGGGTGTGGGAGGCGCTGGCGGAGCGCGAGCGGCTGCTGCGGGCACGGGTAGGACGGGGGGTGGGGCACCAAGGGGGGGGGGGCCATGGGGCTTGGGGGGACCCCAAGGGGGGGGGAACCAAAATGAGGGAGGAACCAAGTGTGCGGGGTGCGGGTTCCGGGGGGACACACTTGCCAGGCGCACCGGGGGGGGAACCAAAGTGAGGGGGGAACCAAGTGTGCGGGGTGCGGGTTCTGGGGGGACACTTTTGTGGGGCGCACCGGGGGGAACTAAAATGAGGGGGGAACCAAGTGTGCGGGGTGCGGTTGCCGGGGGGACGCCATTAGGGTTAAGGTTGGGGTTGGAGTTGGGGTTCGGGTTCGGTTAGGGTTAGGGTTAGGCCGCCCCCTGCTGGTGGAAAAGGGGTCCTGCAGGCGGCCGAGGGGAGCTCATGCCCGGTGACGCCCGAGGGCGCCCCTCTGCCGCCACCTGCTGGTGGAAAAGGGGTACTGCAGGCGGCCGAGGGGAGCTCATGCCCGGTGCCGCCCGAGGGCGCCCCTCTGCCGCCACATGCTGGTGGAAAAGGGGTACTGCAGGCGGCCGAGGGGAGCTCATGCCCGGTGACGCCCGAGGGCGCCCCTCTGCCGCCACCCGCTGGTGGAAAAGGGGTACTGCAGGCGGCCGAGGGGAGCTCATGCCAAGTGACGCCCAAAGGCGCCCCTCTGCCGCCACCCGCTGGTGGAAAACGAGTACTGCAGGCGGCCGAGGGGAGCTCATGCCCGGTGACGCCCGAAGGCGCCCCTCTGCCGCCACCTGCTGGTGGAAAACGAGTACTGCAGGCGGCCGAGGGGAGCTCATGCCCGGTGACGCCCGAAGGCGCCCCTCTGCCGCCACCTGCTGGTGGAAAAGGGGTACTGCAGGCGGCCGAGGGGAGCTCATGCCCGGTGACGCCCGAGGGCGCCCCTCTGCCGCCACCTGCTGGTGGAAAAGGGGTACTGCAGGCGGCCGAGGGGAGCTCATGCCCGGTGACGCCCGAGGGCGCCCCTCTGCCGCCACCTGCTGGTGGAAAACGAGTTCTGCAGGCGGCCGAGGGGAGCTCATGCCCGGTGCCGCCCGAGGGCGCCCCTCTGCCGCCACCTGCTGGTGGAAAAGGGGTACTACAGGCGGCCGAGGGGAGCTCATGCCCGGTGACGCCCGAGGGCGCCCCTCTGCCGCCACCTGCTGGTGGAAAAGGGGTACTGCAGGCGGCCGAGGAGAGCTCATGCCCGGTGACGCCCGAGGGCGCCCCTCTGCCGCCACCTGCTGGTGGAAAAGGGGTACTGCAGGCGGCCGAGGGGAGCTCGT
Source organism: Anas acuta (assembly GCF_963932015.1). Classification (NCBI taxonomy): domain Eukaryota; kingdom Metazoa; phylum Chordata; class Aves; order Anseriformes; family Anatidae; genus Anas; species Anas acuta. The sequence continues at coordinate 69,713 of NC_089001.1, read as the reverse complement.
GCCCGGTGCTAACATGTCCCCCCCGCACCCCCCCAGGCATCCTGGCCCTGCAGCTGCCCCCGGGGGGGCTCGACGCCGAGTTCTACAGGTGAGAACCAGTCCCCTCCGCCCCCTAAATGCACCCCCAAACCCCCTCCCAATTTATTCCCCCCCCCAGCGCCTGCCTCCACCTGGCCGAGATGCAGCGTCGGGTGTGGGAGGCGCTGGCGGAGCGCGAGCGGCTGCTGCGGGCATGGGTAGGACGGGGGGTGGGGCACCAAGGGGGGGGGGTCCATGGGGCTTGGGGGGACCCCAAGGGGGGGGGAACCAAAATGAGGGAGGAACCAAGTGTGCGGGGTGCGGGTTCCGGGGGGACACACTTGCCAGGCGCACCGGGGGGGGAACCAAAGTGAGGGGGGAACCAAGTGTGTGGGGTGCGGGTTCTGGGGGGACACTTTTGTGGGGCGCACCGGGGGGAACTAAAATGAGGGGGGAACCAAGTGTGCGGGGTGCGGTTGCCGGGGGGACGCCATTAGGGTTAAGGTTGGGGTTGGAGTTGGGGTTCGGGTTCGGTTAGGGTTAGGGTTAGGCCGCCCCCTGCTGGTGGAAAAGGGGTCCTGCAGGCGGCCGAGGGGAGCTCATGCCCGGTGACGCCCGAGGGCGCCCCTCTGCCGCCACCTGCTGGTGGAAAAGGGGTACTGCAGGCGGCCGAGGGGAGCTCATGCCCGGTGACGCCCGAGGGCGCCCCTCTGCCGCCACCTGCTGGTGGAAAACGGGTACTGCAGGCGGCCGAGGGGAGCTCATGCCCGGTGACGCCCGAGGGCGCCCCTCTGCCGCCACCTGCTGGTGGAAAAGGGGTACTGCAGGCGGCCGAGGGGAGCTCATGCCCGGTGACGCCCGAGGGCGCCCCTCTGCCGCCACCTGCTGGTGGAAAACGAGTACTGCAGGCGGCCGAGGGGAGCTCATGCCCGGTGACGCCCGAGGGCGCCCCTCTGCCGCCACCTGCTTGTGGAAAAGGGGTACTGCAGGCGGCCGAGGGGAGCTCATGCCCGGTGACGCCCGAGGGCGCCCCTCTGCCGCCACCTGCTGGTGGAAAAGGGGTACTGCAGGCGGCCGAGGGGAGCTCATGCCCGGTGACGCCCGAGGGCGCCCCTCTGCCGCCACCTGCTGGTGGAAAAGGTGTCCTGCAGGCGGCCGAGGGGAGCTCATGCTCGGTGACGCCCGAGGGCGCCCCTCTGCCGCCACCTGCTGGTGGAAAAGAGGTACTGCAGGCGGCCGAGGGGAGCTCATGCCCGGTGACGCCCGAGGGCGCCCCTCTGCCGCCACCTGCTGGTGGAAAAGGGGTACTGCAGGCGGCCGAGGGGAGCTGATGCCCGGTGACGCCCGAGGGCGCCCATCTGCCGCCACCTGCTGGTGGAAAACGAGTACTGCAGGCGGCCGAGGGGAGCTCATGCCCGGTGCCGCCCGAGGGCGCCCCTCTGCCGCCACATGCTGGTGGAAAAGGGGTACTGCAGGCGGCCGAGGGGAGCTCATGCCCGGTGACGCCCGAAGGCGCCCCTCTGCCGCCACCTGCTGGTGGAAAAGGGGTACTGCAGGCGGCCGAGGGGAGCTCATGCCCGGTGACGCCCGAGGGCGCCCCTCTGCCGCCACCCGCTGGTGGAAAAGGGGTACTGCAGGCGGCCGAGGGGAGCTCATGCCCGGTGCCGCCCGAGGGCGCCCCTCTGCCGCCACCTGCTGGTGGAAAAGGGGTACTGCAGGCGGCCGAGGGGAGCTCATGCCCGGTGACGCCCGAGGGCGCCCCTCTGTCGCCACCTGCTGGTGGAAAAGGGGTACTGCAGGCGGCCGAGGGGAGCTCATGCCCGGTGCCGCCCGAGGGCGCCCCTCTGCCGCCACCTGCTGGTGGAAAAGGGGTACTGCAGGCGGCCGAGGGGAGCTCATGCCCGGTGACGCCCGAGGGCGCCCCTCTGCCGCCACCTGCTGGTGGAAAAGGGGTACTGCAGGCGGCCGAGGGGAGCTCATGCCCGGTGCCGCCCGAGGGCGCCCCTCTGCCGCCACCTGCTGGAGGAAAAGGGGTACTGCAGGCGGCCGAGGGGAGCTCATGCCCGGTGACGCCCGAGGGCGCCCCTCTGCCGCCACCTGCTGGTGGAAAAGGGGTCCTGCAGGCGGCCGAGGGGAGCTCATGCCCGGTGACGCCCGAGGGCGCCCCTCTGCCGCCACCTGCTGGTGGAAAAGAGGTACTGCAGGCGGCCGAGGGGAGCTCATGCCCGGTGACGCCCGAGGGTGCCCCTCTGCCGCCACCTGCTGGTGGAAAAGGGGTACCGCAGGCAGCCGAGGGGAGCTCATGCCCGGTGACGCCCGAAGGCGCCCCTCTGCCGCCACCTGCTGGTGGAAAAGGGGTACTGCAGGCGGCCGAGGGGAGCTCATGCCCGGTGACGCCCGAGGGCGCCCCTCTGCCGCCACCTGCTGGTGGAAAACGAGTACTGCAGGTGGCCGAGGGGAGCTCATGCCCGGTGACGCCCGAGGGCGCCCCTCTGCCGCCACCTGCTGGTGGAAAACGAGTACTGCAGGCGGCCGAGGGGAGCTCATGCCCGGTGACGCCCGAGGGCGCCCCTCTGCCTCCACCTGCTGGTGGAAAAGGGGTACTGCAGGCGGCCGAGGGGAGCTCATGCCCGGTGCCGCTCGAGGGCGCCCCTCTGCCGCCACCTGCTGGTGGAAAAGGGGTACTGCAGGCGGCCGAGGGGAGCTCATGCCCGGTGACGCCCGAGGGCGCCCCTCTGCCGCCACCTGCTGGTGGAAAAGGGGTACTGCAGGCGGCCGAGGGGAGCTCATGCCCGGTGACGCCCGAGGGCGCCCCTCTGCCGCCACCTGCTGGTGGAAAAGGGGTTCTGCAGGCGGCCCAGGGGATCTCATGCCCGGTGCCGTCCGAGCGCGCCCCTCTGCCGCCACCTGCTGGTGGAAAAGGGGTACTGCAGGCGGCCGAGGGGAGCTCATGTCAAGTGACGCCCAAAGGCGCCCCTCTGCCGCCACCTGCTGGTGGAAAAGGGGTACTGCAGGCGGCCGAGGGGAGCTCATGCCCGGTGACGCCCGAGGGCGCCCCTCTGCCGCCACCTGCTGGTGGAAAACGAGTACTGCAGGCGGCCGAGGGGAGCTCATGCCCGGTGACGCCCGAAGGCGCCCCTCTGCCGCCACCTGCTGGTGGAAAAGGGGTCCTGCAGGCGGCCGAGGGGAGCTCATGCCCGGTGACGCCCGAGGGCGCCCCTCTGCCGCCACCTGCTGGTGGAAAAGGGGTACTGCAGGCGGCCGAGGGGAGCTCATGCCCGGTGCTAACATGTCCCCCCCGCACCCCCCTAGGCATCCTGGCCCTGCAGCTGCCCCCGGGGGGGCTCGACGCCGAGTTCTACAGGTGAGAACCAGTCCCCTCCGCCCCCTAAATGCACCCCCAGACCCCCCCCAATTTATTCCCCCCCCCAGCGCCTGCCTCCACCTGGCCGAGATGCAGCGTCGGGTGCGGGAGGCGCTGGCGGAGCGCGAGCGGCTGCTGCGGGCACGGGTAGGACGGGGGGTGGGGCACCAAGGGGGGGGGGGCCATGGGGCTTGGGGGGACCCCAAGGGGGGGGGAACCAAAATGAGGGGCAAACCAAGTGTGCGGGGTGCGGGTTCCAGGGGGACACACTTGCCAGGCGCACCGGGGGGGGGGAACCAAAGTGAGGGGGGAACCAAGTGTGCGGGGTTCGGGTTCCGGGGGGACAAATTTGCGGGGCGCACCAGGGGGAACCAAAAGGAGGGGGGAACCAAGTGTGCGGGGTGCGGGTTCTGGGGGGACACTTTTGTAGGGCGCACCGGGGGGAACTAAAATGAGGGGGGAACCAAGTGTGCGGGGTGCGGTTGCCGGGGGGACGCCATTAGGGTTAAGGTTGGGGTTGGAGTTGGGGTTCGGGTTCGGTTAGGGTTAGGGTTAGGCCGCCCCCTGCTGGTGGAAAAGGGGTACTGCAGGCGGCCGAGGGGTGCTCATGCCCGGTGAGGCCCGAGGGCGCCCCTCTGCCGCCACCTGCTGGTGGAAAAGGGGTACTGCAGGCGGCCGAGGGGAGCTCATGCCCGGTGCCGCCCGAGGGCGCCCCTCTGCCGCCACCTGCTGGTGGAAAAGGGGTACTGCAGGCGGCCGAGGGGAGCTCATGCCCGGTGCCGCCCGAGGGCGCCCCTCTGCCGCCACCTGCTGGTGGAAAAGGGGTACTGCAGGCGGCCGAGGGGAGCTCATGCCCGGTGACGCCCGAGGGCGCCCCTCTGCCGCCACCCGCTGGTGGAAAAGGGGTACTGCAGGCGGCCGAGGGGAGCTCATGCCAAGTGACGCCCAAAGGCGCCCCTCTGCCGCCACCTGCTGGTGGAAAAGGGGTACTGCAGGGGGCCGAGGGGAGCTCATGCCCGGTGACGCCCGAGGGCGCCCCTCTGCCGCCACCTGCTGGTGGAAAACGAGTACTGCATGCGGCCGAGGGGAGCTCATGCCCGGTGACACCCGAAGGCGCCCCTCTGCCGCCACCTGCTGGTGGAAAAGGGGTACTGCAGGCGGCCGAGGGGAGCTCATGCCCGGTGCCGCCCGAGGGCGCCCCTCTTCTGCCACCTGCTGGTGGAAAAGGGGTACTGCAGGCGGCCGAGGGGAGCTCATGCCTGGTGACGCCCGAGGGCGCCCCTCTGCCGCCACCTGCTGGTGGAAAAGGGGTACTGCAGGCGGCCGAGGGGAGCTCATGCCCGGTGACGCCCGAGGGCGCCCCTCTGCCGCCACCTGCTGGTGGAAAACGAGTACTGCAGGGGTCCGTGGGGAGCTCATGCCTGGTGACGCCAGAGGGCGCCCCTCTGCCGCCACCTGCTGGTGGAAAAGGGGTACTGCAGGCGGCCGAGGGGAGCTCATGCCCGGTGACGCCCGAGGGCGCCCCTCTGCCGCCACCTGCTGGTGGAAAAGGGGTACTGCAGGCGGCCGAGGGGAGCTCATGCCCGGTGCTAACATGTCCCCCCCGCACCCCCCCAGGCATCCTGGCCCTGCAGCTGCCCCCGGGGGGGCTCGACGCCGAGTTCTACAGGTGAGAACCAGTCCCCTCCGCCCCCTAAATGCACCCCCAAACCCCCTCCCAATTTATTCCCCCCCCCAGCGCCTGCCTCCACCTGGCCGAGATGCAGCGTCGGGTGTGGGAGGCGCTGGCGGAGCGCGAGCGGCTGCTGCGGGCACGGGTAGGACGGGGGGTGGGGCACCAAGGGGGGGGGGTCCATGGGGCGTGGGGGGACCCCAAGGGGGGGGGAACCAAAATGAGGGAGGAACCAAGTGTGCGGGGTGCGGGTTCCGGGGGGACACACTTGCCAGGCGCACCGGGGGGGGAACGAAAGTGAGGGGGGAACCAAGTGTGCGGGGTTCGGGTTCCGGGGGGACACATTTGCGGGGCGCACCGCGGGGGGAACCAAAATGAGGGGGGAACCAAGTGTGCGGGGTTCGGGTTCCGGGGGGACAAATTTGCGGGGCGCACCAGGGAGAACCAAAAGGAGGGGGGAACCAAGTGTGCGGGGTGCGGGTTCTGGGGGGACACTTTTGTGGGGCGCACCGGGGGGAACTAAAATGAGGGGGGAACCAAGTGTGCGGGGTGCGGTTGCCGGGGGGACGCCATTAGGGTTAAGGTTGGGGTTGGAGTTGGGGTTCGGGTTCGGTTAGGGATAGGGTTAGGCCGCCCCCTGCTGGTGGAAAAGGGGTACTGCAGGCGGCCGAGGGGAGCTCATGCCCGGTGACGCCCGAGGGCGCCCCTCTGCCGCCACCTGCTGGTGGAAAAGGGGTACTGCAGGCGGCCGAGGGGAGCTCATGCCCGGTGACGCCCGAGGGCGCCCCTCTGCCGCCACCCGCTGGTGGAAAAGGGGTACTGCAGGCGGCCGAGGGGAGCTCATGCCCGGTGCCGCCCGAGGGCGCCCCTCTGCCACCACCTGCTGGTGGAAAAGGGGTACTGCAGGCGGCCGAGGGGAGCTCATGCCCGGTGACGCCCGAGGGCGCCCCTCTGCCGCCACCTGCTGGTGGAAAAGGGGTACTGCAGGCGGCCGAGGGGAGCTCATGCCCGGTGCCGCCCGAGGGCGCCCCTCTGCCGCCACCTGCTGGTGGAAAAGGGGTACTGCAGGCGGCCGAGGGGAGCTCATGCCCGGTGACGCCCGAGGGCGCCCCTCTGCCGCCACCTGCTGGTGGAAAACGAGTACTGCAGGCGGCCGAGGGGAGCTCATGCCCGGTGCCGCCCGAGGGCGCCCCTCTGCCGCCACCTGCTGGTGGAAAAGGGGTACTGCAGGCGGCCGAGGGGAGCTCATGCCCGGTGACGCCCGAGGGCGCCCCTCTGCCGCCACCTGCTGGTGGAAAACGAGTACTGCAGGCGGCCGAGGGGAGCTCATGCCCGGTGACGCCCGAAGGCGCCCCTCTGGCGCCACCTGCTGGTGGAAAACGAGTACTGCAGGCGGCCGAGGGGAGCTCATGCCCGGTGCCGCTCGAGGGCGCCCCTCTGCCGCCACCTGCTGGTGGAAAAGGGGTACTGCAGGCGGCCGAGGGGAGCTCATGCCCGGTGCTAACATGTCCCCCCCGCACCCCCCTAGGCATCCTGGCCCTGCAGCTGCCCCCGGGGGGGCTCGACGCCGAGTTCTACAGGTGAGAACCAGTCCCCTCCGCCCCCTAAATGCACCCCCAGACCCCCCCCAATTTATTCCCCCCCCCAGCGCCTGCCTCCACCTGGCCGAGATGCAGCGTCGGGTGCGGGAGGCGCTGGCGGAGCGCGAGCGGCTGCTGCGGGCACGGGTAGGACGGGGGGTGGGGCACCAAGGGGGGGGGGGCCATGGGGCTTGGGGGGACCCCAAGGGGGGGGGAACCAAAATGAGGGGCAAACCAAGTGTGCGGGGTGCGGGTTCCAGGGGGACACACTTGCCAGGCGCACCGGGGGGGGGGAACCAAAGTGAGGGGGGAACCAAGTGTGCGGGGTTCGGGTTCCGGGGGGACAAATTTGCGGGGCGCACCAGGGGGAACCAAAAGGAGGGGGGAACCAAGTGTGCGGGGTGCGGGTTCTGGGGGGACACTTTTGTAGGGCGCACCGGGGGGAACTAAAATGAGGGGGGAACCAAGTGTGCGGGGTGCGGTTGCCGGGGGGACGCCATTAGGGTTAAGGTTGGGGTTGGAGTTGGGGTTCGGGTTCGGTTAGGGTTAGGGTTAGGCCGCCCCCTGCTGGTGGAAAAGGGGTACTGCAGGCGGCCGAGGGGTGCTCATGCCCGGTGAGGCCCGAGGGCGCCCCTCTGCCGCCACCTGCTGGTGGAAAAGGGGTACTGCAGGCGGCCGAGGGGAGCTCATGCCCGGTGCCGCCCGAGGGCGCCCCTCTGCCGCCACCTGCTGGTGGAAAAGGGGTACTGCAGGCGGCCGAGGGGAGCTCATGCCCGGTGCCGCCCGAGGGCGCCCCTCTGCCGCCACCTGCTGGTGGAAAAGGGGTACTGCAGGCGGCCGAGGGGAGCTCATGCCCGGTGACGCCCGAGGGCGCCCCTCTGCCGCCACCCGCTGGTGGAAAAGGGGTACTGCAGGCGGCCGAGGGGAGCTCATGCCAAGTGACGCCCAAAGGCGCCCCTCTGCCGCCACCTGCTGGTGGAAAAGGGGTACTGCAGGGGGCCGAGGGGAGCTCATGCCCGGTGACGCCCGAGGGCGCCCCTCTGCCGCCACCTGCTGGTGGAAAACGAGTACTGCATGCGGCCGAGGGGAGCTCATGCCCGGTGACACCCGAAGGCGCCCCTCTGCCGCCACCTGCTGGTGGAAAAGGGGTACTGCAGGCGGCCGAGGGGAGCTCATGCCCGGTGCCGCCCGAGGGCGCCCCTCTTCTGCCACCTGCTGGTGGAAAAGGGGTACTGCAGGCGGCCGAGGGGAGCTCATGCCTGGTGACGCCCGAGGGCGCCCCTCTGCCGCCACCTGCTGGTGGAAAAGGGGTACTGCAGGCGGCCGAGGGGAGCTCATGCCCGGTGACGCCCGAGGGCGCCCCTCTGCCGCCACCTGCTGGTGGAAAACGAGTACTGCAGGGGTCCGTGGGGAGCTCATGCCTGGTGACGCCAGAGGGCGCCCCTCTGCCGCCACCTGCTGGTGGAAAAGGGGTACTGCAGGCGGCCGAGGGGAGCTCATGCCCGGTGACGCCCGAGGGCGCCCCTCTGCCGCCACCTGCTGGTGGAAAAGGGGTACTGCAGGCGGCCGAGGGGAGCTCATGCCCGGTGCTAACATGTCCCCCCCGCACCCCCCCAGGCATCCTGGCCCTGCAGCTGCCCCCGGGGGGGCTCGACGCCGAGTTCTACAGGTGAGAACCAGTCCCCTCCGCCCCCTAAATGCACCCCCAAACCCCCTCCCAATTTATTCCCCCCCCCAGCGCCTGCCTCCACCTGGCCGAGATGCAGCGTCGGGTGTGGGAGGCGCTGGCGGAGCGCGAGCGGCTGCTGCGGGCACGGGTAGGACGGGGGGTGGGGCACCAAGGGGGGGGGGTCCATGGGGCGTGGGGGGACCCCAAGGGGGGGGGAACCAAAATGAGGGAGGAACCAAGTGTGCGGGGTGCGGGTTCCGGGGGGACACACTTGCCAGGCGCACCGGGGGGGGAACGAAAGTGAGGGGGGAACCAAGTGTGCGGGGTTCGGGTTCCGGGGGGACACATTTGCGGGGCGCACCGCGGGGGGAACCAAAATGAGGGGGGAACCAAGTGTGCGGGGTTCGGGTTCCGGGGGGACAAATTTGCGGGGCGCACCAGGGAGAACCAAAAGGAGGGGGGAACCAAGTGTGCGGGGTGCGGGTTCTGGGGGGACACTTTTGTGGGGCGCACCGGGGGGAACTAAAATGAGGGGGGAACCAAGTGTGCGGGGTGCGGTTGCCGGGGGGACGCCATTAGGGTTAAGGTTGGGGTTGGAGTTGGGGTTCGGGTTCGGTTAGGGATAGGGTTAGGCCGCCCCCTGCTGGTGGAAAAGGGGTACTGCAGGCGGCCGAGGGGAGCTCATGCCCGGTGACGCCCGAGGGCGCCCCTCTGCCGCCACCTGCTGGTGGAAAAGGGGTACTGCAGGCGGCCGAGGGGAGCTCATGCCCGGTGACGCCCGAGGGCGCCCCTCTGCCGCCACCCGCTGGTGGAAAAGGGGTACTGCAGGCGGCCGAGGGGAGCTCATGCCCGGTGCCGCCCGAGGGCGCCCCTCTGCCACCACCTGCTGGTGGAAAAGGGGTACTGCAGGCGGCCGAGGGGAGCTCATGCCCGGTGACGCCCGAGGGCGCCCCTCTGCCGCCACCTGCTGGTGGAAAAGGGGTACTGCAGGCGGCCGAGGGGAGCTCATGCCCGGTGCCGCCCGAGGGCGCCCCTCTGCCGCCACCTGCTGGTGGAAAAGGGGTACTGCAGGCGGCCGAGGGGAGCTCATGCCCGGTGACGCCCGAGGGCGCCCCTCTGCCGCCACCTGCTGGTGGAAAACGAGTACTGCAGGCGGCCGAGGGGAGCTCATGCCCGGTGCCGCCCGAGGGCGCCCCTCTGCCGCCACCTGCTGGTGGAAAAGGGGTACTGCAGGCGGCCGAGGGGAGCTCATGCCCGGTGACGCCCGAGGGCGCCCCTCTGCCGCCACCTGCTGGTGGAAAACGAGTACTGCAGGCGGCCGAGGGGAGCTCATGCCCGGTGACGCCCGAAGGCGCCCCTCTGGCGCCACCTGCTGGTGGAAAACGAGTACTGCAGGCGGCCGAGGGGAGCTCATGCCCGGTGCCGCTCGAGGGCGCCCCTCTGCCGCCACCTGCTGGTGGAAAAGGGGTACTGCAGGCGGCCGAGGGGAGCTCATGCCCGGTGCCGCTCAAGGGCGCCCCTCTGCCGCCACCTGCTGGTGGAAAACGAGTACTGCAGGCGGCCGAGGGGAGCTCATGCCCGGTGACGCCCGAAGGCGCCCCTCTGCCGCCACCTGCTGGTGGAAAAGGGGTACTGCAGGCGGCCGAGGGGAGCTCATGCCCGGTGCCGCCCGAGGGCGCCCCTCTTCTGCCACCTGCTGGTGGAAAAGGGGTACTGCAGGCGGCCGAGGGGAGCTCATGCCCGGTGACGCCCGAGGGCGCCCCTCTGCCGCCACCTGCTGGTGGAAAAGGGGTCCTGCAGGCGGCCGAGGGGAGCTCATGCCCGGTGACGCCCGAGGGCGCCCCTCTGCCGCCACCTGCTGGTGGAAAACGAGTACTGCAGGCGGCCGAGGGGAGCTGATGCCCGGTGACGCCCGAGGGCGCCCCTCTGCCGCCACCTGCTGGTGGAAAAGGGGTACTGCCGGCGGCCGAGGGGAGCTCATGCCTGGTGACGCCCGAGGGCGCCCCTCTGCCGCCACCTGCTGGTGGAAAAGGGGTACTGCAGGCGGCCGAGGGGAGCTCATGCCCGGTGACGCCCGAGGGCGCCCCTCTGCCGCCACCTGCTGGTGGAAAAGGGGTCCTGCAGGCGGCCGAGGGGAGCTCATGCCCGGTGACGCCCGAGGGCGCCCCTCTGCCGCCACCTGCTGGTGGAAAACGAGTACTGCAGGGGGCCGAGGGGAGCTCATGCCTGGTGACGCCCGAGGGCGCCCCTCTGCCGCCACCTGCTGGTGGAAAAGGGGTACTGCAGGCGGCCGAGGGGAGCTCATGCCCGGTGACGCCCGAGGGCGCCCCTCTGCCGCCACCTGCTGGTGGAAAAGGGGTACTGCAGGCGGCCGAGGGGTGCTCATGCCCGGTGAGGCCCGAGGGCGCCCCTCTGCCGCCACCTGCTGGTGGAAAAGGGGTACTGCAGGCGGCCGAGGGGAGCTCATGCCCGGTGCCGCCCGAGGGCGCCCCTCTGCCGCCACCTGCTGGTGGAAAAGGGGTACTGCAGGCGGCCGAGGGGAGCTCATGCCCGGTGCCGCCCGAGGGCGCCCCTCTGCCGCCACCTGCTGGTGGAAAAGGGGTACTGCAGGCGGCCGAGGGGAGCTCATGCCCGGTGACGCCCGAGGGCGCCCCTCTGCCGCCACCCGCTGGTGGAAAAGGGGTTCTGCAGGCGGCCGAGGGGAGCTCATGCCAAGTGACGCCCAAAGGCGCCCCTCTGCCGCCACCTGCTGGTGGAAAAGGGGTACTGCAGGCGGCCGAGGGGAGCTCATGCCCGGTGACGCCCGAGGGCGCCCCTCTGCCGCCACCTGCTGGTGGAAAACGAGTACTGCATGCGGCCGAGGGGAGCTCATGCCCGGTGACACCCGAGGGCGCCCCTCTGCCGCCACCTGCTGGTGGAAAAGGGGTACTGCAGGCGGCCGAGGGGAGCTCATGCCCGGTGCCGCCCGAGGGCGCCCCTCTTCTGCCACCTGCTGGTGGAAAAGGGGTACTGCAGGCGGCCGAGGGGAGCTCATGCCTGGTGACGCCCGAGGGCGCCCCTCTGCCGCCACCTGCTGGTGGAAAAGGGGTACTGCAGGCGGCCGAGGGGAGCTCATGCCCGGTGACGCCCGAGGGCGCCCCTCTGCCGCCACCTGCTGGTGGAAAACGAGTACTGCAGGGGTCCGTGGGGAGCTCATGCCTGGTGACGCCAGAGGGCGCCCCTCTGCCGCCACCTGCTGGTGGAAAAGGGGTACTGCAGGCGGCCGAGGGGAGCTCATGCCCGGTGACGCCCGAGGGCGCCCCTCTGCCGCCACCTGCTGGTGGAAAAGGGGTACTGCAGGCGGCCGAGGGGAGCTCATGCCCGGTGCTAACATGTCCCCCCCGCACCCCCCCAGGCATCCTGGCCCTGCAGCTGCCCCCGGGGGGGCTCGACGCCGAGTTCTACAGGTGAGAACCAGTCCCCTCCGCCCCCTAAATGCACCCCCAAACCCCCTCCCAATTTATTCCCCCCCCCAGCGCCTGCCTCCACCTGGCCGAGATGCAGCGTCGGGTGTGGGAGGCGCTGGCGGAGCGCGAGCGGCTGCTGCGGGCACGGGTAGGACGGGGGGTGGGGCACCAAGGGGGGGGGGTCCATGGGGCGTGGGGGGACCCCAAGGGGGGGGGAACCAAAATGAGGGAGGAACCAAGTGTGCGGGGTGCGGGTTCCGGGGGGACACACTTGCCAGGCGCACCGGGGGGGGAACCAAAGTGAGGGGGGAACCAAGTGTGCGGGGTTCGGGTTCCGGGGGGACACATTTGCGGGGCGCACCGGGGGGGAACCAAAATGAGGGGGGAACCAAGTGTGCGGGGTTCGGGTTCCGGGGGGACAAATTTGCGGGGCGCACCGGGGGGAACTAAAATGAGGGGGGAACCAAGTGTGCGGGGTGCGGTTGCCGGGGGGACGCCATTAGGGTTAAGGTTGGGGTTGGAGTTGGGGTTCGGGTTCGGTTAGGGTTAGGGTTAGGCCGCCCCCTGCTGGTGGAAAAGGGGTACTGCAGGCGGCCGAGGGGAGCTGATGCCCGGTGACGCCCGAGGGCGCCCCTCTGCCGCCACCTGCTGGTGGAAAAGGGGTACTGCAGGCGGCCGAGGGGAGCTCATGCCCGGTGACGCCCGAGGGCGCCCCTCTGCCGCCACCCGCTGGTGGAAAAGGGGTACTGCAGGCGGCCGAGGGGAGCTCATGCCCGGTGCTAACATGTCCCCCCCGCACCCCCCCAGGCATCCTGGCCCTGCAGCTGCCCCCGGGGGGGCTCGACGCCGAGTTCTACAGGTGAGAACCAGTCCCCTCCGCCCCCTAAATGCACCCCCAAACCCCCTCCCAATTTATTCCCCCCCCCAGCGCCTGCCTCCACCTGGCCGAGATGCAGCGTCGGGTGTGGGAGGCGCTGGCGGAGCGCGAGCGGCTGCTGCGGGCACGGGTAGGACGGGGGGTGGGGCACCAAGGGGGGGGGGTCCATGGGGCGTGGGGGGACCCCAAGGGGGGGGGAACCAAAATGAGGGAGGAACCAAGTGTGCGGGGTGCGGGTTCCGGGGGGACACACTTGCCAGGCGCACCGGGGGGGGAACCAAAGTGAGGGGGGAACCAAGTGTGCGGGGTTCGGGTTCCGGGGGGACACATTTGCGGGGCGCACCGGGGGGGAACCAAAATGAGGGGGGAACCAAGTGTGCGGGGTTCGGGTTCCGGGGGGACAAATTTGCGGGGCGCACCGGGGGGAACTAAAATGAGGGGGGAACCAAGTGTGCGGGGTGCGGTTGCCGGGGGGACGCCATTAGGGTTAAGGTTGGGGTTGGAGTTGGGGTTCGGGTTCGGTTAGGGTTAGGGTTAGGCCGCCCCCTGCTGGTGGAAAAGGGGTACTGCAGGCGGCCGAGGGGAGCTCATGCCCGGTGACCCCTGAGGGCGCCCCTCTGCCGCCACCTGCTGGTGGAAAAGGGGTACTGCAGGCGGCCGAGGGGAGCTCATGCCCGGTGCCGCCCGAGGGCGCCCCTCTGCCACCACCTGCTGGTGGAAAAGGGGTACTGCAGGCGGCCGAGGGGAGCTCATGCCCGGTGACGCCCGAGGGCGCCCCTCTGCCGCCACCTGCTGGTGGAAAAGGGGTACTGCAGGCGGCCGAGGGGAGCTCATGCCCGGTGACGCCCGAGGGCGCCCCTCTGCCGCCACCTGCTGGTGGAAAACGAGTACTGCAGGCGGCCGAGGGGAGCTCATGCCCGGTGCCGCCCGAGGGCGCCCCTCTGCCGCCACCTGCTGGTGGAAAAGGGGTACTGCAGGCGGCCGAGGGGAGCTCATGCCCGGTGACGCCCGAAGGCGCCCCTCTGCCGCCACCTGCTGGTGGAAAAGGGGTACTGCAGGCGGCCGAGGGGAGCTCATGCCCGGTGCCGCCCGAGGGCGCCCCTCTTCTGCCACCTGCTGGTGGAAAAGGGGTACTGCAGGCGGCCGAGGGGAGCTCATGCCCGGTGACGCCCGAGGGCGCCCCTCTGCCGCCACCTGCTGGTGGAAAAGTGGTCCTGCAGGCGGCCGAGGGGAGCTCATGCCCGGTGACGCCCGAGGGCGCCCCTCTGCCGCCACCTGCTGGTGGAAAACGAGTACTGCAGGCGGCCGAGGGGAGCTGATGCCCGGTGACGCCCGAGGGCGCCCCTCTGCCGCCACCTGCTGGTGGAAAAGGGGTACTGCAGGCGGCCGAGGGGAGCTCATGCCCGGTGACGCCCGAGGGCGCCCCTCTGCCGCCACCTGCTGGTGGAAAAGGGGTACTGCAGGCGGCCGAGGGGAGCTCATGCCCGGTGACGCCCGAGGGCGCCCTTCTGCCGCCACCTGCTGGTGGAAAAGGGGTCCTGCAGGCGGCCGAGGGGAGCTCATGCCCGGTGACGCCCGAGGGCGCCCCTCTGCCGCCACCTGCTGGTGGAAAACGAGTACTGCAGGGGGCCGAGGGGAGCTCATGCCTGGTGACGCCCGAGGGCGCCCCTCTGCCGCCACCTGCTGGTGGAAAAGGGGTACTGCAGGCGGCCGAGGGGAGCTCATGCCCGGTGACGCCCGAGGGCGCCCCTCTGCCGCCACCTGCTGGTGGAAAAGGGGTACTGCAGGCGGCCGAGGGGTGCTCATGCCCGGTGAGGCCCGAGGGCGCCCCTCTGCCGCCACCTGCTGGTGGAAAAGGGGTACTGCAGGCGGCCGAGGGGAGCTCATGCCCGGTGCCGCCCGAGGGCGCCCCTCTGCCGCCACCTGCTGGTGGAAAAGGGGTACTGCAGGCGGCCGAGGGGAGCTCATGCCCGGTGCCGCCCGAGGGCGCCCCTCTGCCGCCACCTGCTGGTGGAAAAGGGGTACTGCAGGCGGCCGAGGGGAGCTCATGCCCGGTGACGCCCGAGGGCGCCCCTCTGCCGCCACCTGCTGGTGGAAAAGGGGTACTGCAGGCGGCCGAGGGGAGCTCATGCCAAGTGACGCCCAAAGGCGCCCCTCTGCCGCCACCTGCTGGTGGAAAAGGGGTACTGCAGGCGGCCGAGGGGAGCTCATGCCCGGTGACGCCCGAGGGCGCCCCTCTGCCGCCACCTGCTGGTGGAAAACGAGTACTGCATGCGGCCGAGGGGAGCTCATGCCCGGTGACACCCGAAGGCGCCCCTCTGCCGCCACCTGCTGGTGGAAAAGGGGTACTGCAGGCGGCCGAGGGGAGCTCATGCCCGGTGCCGCCCGAGGGCGCCCCTCTTCTGCCACCTGCTGGTGGAAAAGGGGTACTGCAGGCGGCCGAGGGGAGCTCATGCCTGGTGACGCCCGAGGGCGCCCCTCTGCCGCCACCTGCTGGTGGAAAACGAGTACTGCAGGGGTCCGTGGGGAGCTCATGCCTGGTGACGCCAGAGGGCGCCCCTCTGCCGCCACCTGCTGGTGGAAAAGGGGTACTGCAGGCGGCCGAGGGGAGCTCATGCCCGGTGACGCCCGAGGGCGCCCCTCTGCCGCCACCTGCTGGTGGAAAAGGGGTACTGCAGGCGGCCGAGGGGAGCTCATGCCCGGTGCTAACATGTCCCCCCCGCACCCCCCCAGGCATCCTGGCCCTGCAGCTGCCCCCGGGGGGGCTCGACGCCGAGTTCTACAGGTGAGAACCAGTCCCCTCCGCCCCCTAAATGCACCCCCAGACCCCCCCCCAATTTATTCCCCCCCCCCAGCTCCTGCCTCCACCTGGCCGAGATGCAGAGTCGGGTGCGGGAGGCGCTGGCGGAGCGCGAGCGGCTGCTGCGGGCACGGGTAGGACGGGGGGTGGGGCACCAAGGGGGGGGGGTCCATGGGGCGTGGGGGGACCCCAAGGGGGGGGGAACCAAAATGAGGGGGGAACCAAGTGTGCGGGGTGCGGGTTCCAGGGGGACACACTTGCCAGGCGCACCGGGGGGGGGGGGGAACCAAAGTGAGGGGGGAACCAAGTGTGCGGGGTTCGGGTTCCGGGGGGACAAATTTGCGTGTCGCACCAGGGGGAACCAAAAGGAGGGGGGAACCAAGTGTGCGGGGTGCGGGTTCTGGGGGGACACTTTTGTGGGGCGCACCGGGGGGAACTAAAATGAGGGGGGAACCAAGTGTGCGGGGTGCGGTTGCCGGGGGGACGCCATTAGGGTTAAGGTTGGGGTTGGAGTTGGGGTTCGGGTTCGGTTAGGGTTAGGGTTAGGCCGCCCCCTGCTGGTGGAAAAGGGGTACTGCAGGTGGCCGAGGGGAGCTCATGCCCGGTGACGCCCGAGGGCGCCCCTCTGCCGCCACCTGCTGGTGGAAAAGGGGTACTGCAGGCGGCCGAGGGGAGCTCATGCCCGGTGCCGCTCGAGGGCGCCCCTCTGCCGCCACCTGCTGGTGGAAAAGGGGTACTGCAGGCGGCCGAGGGGAGCTCATGCCCGGTGACGCCCGAAGGCGCCCCTCTGCCGCCACCTGCTGGTGGAAAAGGGGTACTGCAGGCGGCCGAGGGGAGCTCATGCCCGGTGACGCTCGAGGGCGCCCCTCTGCCGCCACCTGCTGGTGGAAAGGGGGTACTTCAGGCGGCCGAGGGGAGCTCATGCCCGGTGCCGCCCGAGGGCGCCCCTCTGCCGCCACCTGCTGGTGGAAAAGGGGTACTGCAGGCGGCCGAGGGGAGCTGATGCCCGGTGACGCCCGAGGGCGCCCCTCTGCCGCCACCTGCTGGTGGAAAAGGGGTACTGCAGGCGGCCGAGGGGAGCTCATGCCCGGTGACGCCCGAGGGCGCCCCTCTGCCGCCACCTGCTGGTGGAAAACGAGTACTGCAGGCGGCCGAGGGGAGCTCATGCCCGGTGCCGCCCGAGGTCGCCCCTCTGCCGCCACCTGCTGGTGGAAAAGGGGTACTGCAGGCGGCCGAGGGGAGCTCATGCCCGGTGACGCCCGAGGGCGCCCCTCTGCCGCCACCTGCTGGTGGAAAAGGGGTACTGCAGGCGGCCGAGGGGAGCTCATGCCCGGTGACGCCCGAGGGCGCCCCTCTGCCGCCACCTGCTGGTGGAAAACGAGTACTGCAGGGGGCCGTGGGGAGCTCATGCCTGGTGACGCCTGAGGGCGCCCCTCTGCCGCCACCTGCTGGTGGAAAAGGGGTACTGCAGGCGGCCGAGGGGAGCTCATGCCCGGTGACGCCCGAGGGCGCCCCTCTGCCGCCACCTGCTGGTGGAAAAGGGGTACTGCAGGCGGCCGAGGGGAGCTCATGCCCGGTGCTAACATGTCCCCCCCGCACCCCCCCAGGCATCCTGGCCCTGCAGCTGCCCCCGGGGGGGCTCGACGCCGAGTTCTACAGGTGAGAACCAGTCCCCTCCGCCCCCTAAATGCGCCCCCAGACCCCCCCCCCCAATTTATTCCCCCCCGCCAGCGCCTGCCTCCACCTGGCCGAGATGCAGCGTCGGGTGCGGGAGGCGCTGGCGGAGCGCGAGCGGCTGCTGCGGGCACGGGTAGGACGGGGGGTGGGGCACCAAGGGGGGGGGGTCCATGGGGCTTGGGGGGACCCCAAGGGGGGGGGGAACCAAAATGAGGGAGGAACCAAGTGTGCGGGGTGCGGGTTCCGGGAGGACACACTTGCCAGGCGCACCGGGGGGGGGAACCAAAGTAAGGGGGGAACCAAGTGTGCGGGGTTCGGGTTCCGGGGGGACACATTTGCGGGGCGCACCGGGGGGGAACCAAAATGAGGGGGGAACCAAGTGTGCGGGGTTTGGGTTCCGGGGGGACAAATTTGCGTGTCGCACCAGGGGGAACCAAAAGGAGGGGGGAACCAAGTGTGCGGGGTGCGGGTTCTGGGGGGACACTTTTGTGGGGCGCACCGGGGGGAACTAAAATGAGGGGGGAACCAAGTGTGCGGGGTGCGGTTGCCGGGGGGACGCCATTAGGGTTAAGGTTGGGGTTGGAGTTGGGGTTCGGGTTAGGTTAGGGTTAGGGTTAGGCCGCCCCCTGCTGGTGGAAAAGGGGTACTGCAGGCGGCCGGGGGGAGCTCATGCCCGGTGACGCCCGAAGGCACCGCTCTGCCGCCACCTGCTGGTGGAAATCGAGTACTGCAGGCGGCCGAGGGGAGCTCATGCCCGGTGACGCCCGAGGGCGCCCCTCTGCCGCCACCTGCTAGTGGAAAAGGGGTACTGCAGGCGGCCGAGGGGAGCTCATGCCCGGTGACGCCCGAGGGCGCCCCTCTGCCGCCACCTGCTGGTGGAAAAGGGGTACTGCAGGCAGCCGAGGGGAGCTCATGCCCGGTGACGCCCGAAGGCACCCCTCTGCCGCCACCTGCTGGTGGAAATCGAGTACTGCAGGCGGCCGGGGGGAGCTCATGCCCGGTGACGCCCGAGGGCGCCCCTCTGCCGCCACCTGCTGGTGGAAAAGGGGTACTGCAGGCGGCCGAGGGGAGCTCATGCCCGGTGACGCCCGAGGGCGCCCCTCTGCCGCCACCTGCTGGTGGAAAAGGGGTACTGCAGGCGGCCAAGGGGAGCTCATGCCCGGTGCCGCCCGAGGGCGCCCCTCTGCCGCCACCTGCTGGTGGAAAACGAGTACTGCAGGCGGCCGAGGGGAGCTCATGCCCGGTGCCGCCCGAGGGCGCCCCTCTGCCGCCACCTGCTGGTGGAAAAGGGGTACTGCAGGCGGCCGAGGGGAGCTCATGCCCGGTGACGCCCGAGGGCGCCCCTCTGCCGCCACCTGCTGGTGGAAAACGAGTACTGCAGGCGGCCAGGGTCCGTGCACGCGCGTTGCTTATTACGTCTTTTTTTTTTTTTGATGTGTAATTTCCTACGCTCCTAGATTTTTCTTCATATGTAAATGAAAGGTTCGTGCTAATTCCCGTTGAAAATATTTCATTTACTTTCTTGGTTGTATTGTCCTTTCTATGTTCAAAGCTGAGGCAAAAATAGGGTAAATTTTGCTTCTAGAAACACCGCAGTTCTTTTGTCTGCACTCCGCATGCTGTAAACTAGGGATAGGTGACAAATAAATAAAAAAATAAATAAAAGAACACAGCTGCTGCTCCTGCTCTCTTTCTTGTGCTTTGCCCCCTCCTCTTTCCCAGGTGATTGGGTTTGGGTGCTGGGCGGGGCCAAATGTTATACGAGCCCTAGGCGTTCTATCAGAGAGCTCCTTCTGCGTGGGCTGCTCTTTGGGGTCGGTGCTTTGTTTATTCTTCTGTTAGCTACATGCAGGGTTCTTTTCGTGGGTCAGAGTCTTGTACGATATTTTAGAGGAAACCAATCTTGTAGTACGTGCATTTATTGCATGAAGCTCTTTGGAGGTGATTAATTGTTATAGCACTTTTATGGATAGGATGTCAATGTTATTTTGTGTGTTTGCTTTGTTGTTCTATGTCCCTCATGATTTTTGCAGGGTTATAGGGCAGATGCCACCAGGTCTACCCCTTTTGTTGTTTTTGTTTTGTTTGATTTATTTTTCTTATTTTCTTTTTCGGAAGGGGGTTTGGGATTTGAGCGTCCTATTTTTTGGGGTTTGGGATTTGAGCATCTTAATTTTGTGGGTGTGGGATTTGAGCGTCTTAAGTGTTTGGGTTAGGGCTTTTAGGCATAGGACTTCAGGGGTTTAGTGTGGTGGATAGTTTGGCTTAGGTCTGTAGGGGTTTCGAGGATTTTTAGGGTTAGGGCTTGCGGCTTTTTTGTGTAAGGGCAGTAAGGGCTAGGGTTACAGGGCGTGCTGTTAAATGGAGTTCTCGACAACTCGGCCTCTGATTGGCCGTGCCGGCTGCCCAGGGAATGCTGGTAGGTGTAGTTTTCCGGCACAAGGCTTCCGGTAGGCTGCGTTGAGTGCCCAGAGCGTGCCGGGAAATGTAGTTCTGGGACTCCGGACTTCCGGGAGGCCATGTTGGGTGCCCAGAGCATACCGGGAAATGTAGTTCTGGGACTCCGGACTTCCGGGAGGCCATGTTGGGTGCCCAGAGCACACCGGGAAATGCAGTTCTCGGGGACTAGGGCTGGGGCTAGGGTTAGAGCTTAGGGTGAGGGTTGGGGTTAGGGTTAGGGCTAGTGAATGCTGGTTCTCTGTGTTTGCAGATGACGGTGAGCGTGTGTAAACTAATTCCAGTTGAAGAAGTTTCAGTTACTTGCTTGGTGACATTATCAGTTCAACATTAAAAGCTGCAGCAAAAGCAAAAGGGGAGTTTTGCTTCTAGAAACACCACAGGTCTCTTGTCTGCTCTTGGAATGTTTTTGAGATAAACCAGATTTTAAAAAACAAAGGAAAAAAAAATAAACACAGCTGCTTCTTTTGCTCTCTTCCTACTTTCTTGTGCTTTGCCCCTCCCCTTTCCCAGGTGATTGGGTTTGGGTGCTGGGCGGGGCTGAATGCTATATGAGCCCCAGGCATGCTATCAGAGAGCTCCTTGTGCTTGGGCTGCTCTTTGGGGTAAGTGCTTTGTTTTTCCTTCAGTCAGTTGCAGGGTTCTCTAGGCAGACTGGAGCCTATGGATTTCTGGATTTTAAGTGCTTGGAATTCACTCAGTAGCGGGATGTTTAGTAGGGGCTGCTGGCTCACTGTTTTTTTTGGGATGGTGGGATACTCTTCTGTTTTTGAGCTATGTTTTAATCTCTAGATGTATAAACCCACTTGTGTAACTCTACAGAGGACTAAAACCAGCTTGATTGAATGCTACATATGGCTTGGCAGCGTAGATGCGGCGTTACCAAGACACTGAGCAGAGTTGTATCAGTCACCTCTTTCATCTGCAAAGGGTAAGTCTGCGACTACCCCTGCCGAGGCTGCTGTGTGTGCATGTCTTTTTGGCATTTGTGGAGCTCGGTTGTTTTTTTTTGTGTGTATGTTTTAACTTTCTGTTTTTCTGAGCAGTAAATAGTGTGTGTGCTGAGCGTGGTTGGCAGGAGGAGGTGGGGAGCTGCTCAGGACTGGTAGGTTTGGTTTCTAGGAGTGTGCGGCATCCTTCCTGTGTGATGCGACTGATTGTTGGGTGGGAACGTTCCAGCTCATATGTCTTAAGCAATGTAGCTTGTGTAGTGTGTGTTGTGTGGCCCGGGTGCAGCTTGCTGTGGTGTTGTGAGTGAACAATCTCAGAGCTGGTGAGCAGCTGAAGTACCGGAGCTGGGAAGAGAGAGGTCTTGCAGCAGGTACGCTGTGGCTGTGAGGTGCCTCAGAGTGTGCATTTCTCTTGTCTCTGCAGGTGCTTTGTGCAGTTGTGGAGAGGGAAGGGAAATCTTCATGTCAGGAAGCTCTGAGGGAAGGTGAGAGGTGTCAGCCTGGTCATGCCTTATCCGAAGCAAAGGGAAGACGCTCAGGTGTTTCCCTGTGAGGGTCCGAGGTGAGGCTGATTGGGATAGAGGAGCAGTGTGGCAGGTGGGTGCTTGCAAGCACCGCGGTCATTGTATCCTTTTGTGTTCCCAGGTGGCGTGGGTGATGCTGGCCGCTCCTTTCAAGCTTGGACCTAATTTGCAGGTCCAGAGGCAAGTGGAGTGCTGTTTTGAAAGGGTAAAAGTAAAGATGGGGTTGCTTATGTTGTTGAGGGATGGGTGCTACTGCTGGCAGCTGAATGTTTATCTTCTGCCTGTGTCTTTCCCTTGTTCAGGCTGAAATGCAGCGTGCAGTGCGCAGTGCAGGACGTCTCGACCCAAGCTGCCTCTGCAGTGACTCTGGTGTGTGATGAGCAGAGGTAACTGTTGTTTTTGGGGTGTGGTTGTCACTGCAGTTATTTTCCTACATCCAATAGAGTAAAACTCCAGTTTGCCTTTTAGAGGTGCTATAAGTGGGTAAGGAGAAGAGATGGAAGCATGTGCCACGTGGGGCAGGCAAGCGGCTGAGGTACAGGAGGGGATGAGAGTATGTGATTTTTTTCTGGGGATGGAATGGAATTGATTTTGTTGGTGTATAATCTGTTCTGCTCTTGGATTTTTCTTTCTAAGTTTAAAAAAAATAATAAAATTTGAGCTAATTCCAGTTAAGAAAGTTTCAGTTACTTGCTGGGTTGTATTGTCCTTTTAATATTCAAAGCTTCAGCGAAAGCATGGGGATTGTTGCTTTTAGAAACACCTCAGGTCTCATCTGCACTCTGCATTCTGTTGAGCTAAAGCAGATCCCCCCCAAAAAAAAGAAACAGGTAAACAAAAAAAAAAAAAACAAACACACACACACAAATGAAGAACAAAATAAAACACCATTGGTAGACTTGTTCTGAATGCAACTATCATTTAATCCCTTTGTTTTCCCAGGTGGTGTGGATGATACTGGCTGCACTGTTGGAGCTTGGATTCGGAGAGGAAGAGGTGAGCAGAACTGTATGTTGCATCAGCAGTAGTCAGCATCGTGGAGAAGGTGGGCATCGTGGCCGGCGTGCTAGTGAATGCTCTTTCTCTGTTTTTGCAGCTGATGATGAGCCTTCAGTTGACTAAGATGACAAACGGTGCCTGTGCATTTCTTGAGGCGGAGGAACTTTACCATGCAGCAGCCTGAGAGCTAAGTTGGGGGGCGCCTGGTATTTGCATATCTGGGGTGGCTAATGGGAGCTGGGAGCCAGAGCAGCGTGGTGCCTGCTGGCTGAATATACTTGGTGCCACTGTGAGGGTGGTTGAGGCTGGGTCACGTTCAGGGTGCTTGTGGCTGGGTCACCAGGCTAATAGAAGAGGCAGGATTATTTTGTAGTGTGAGTGCGTGCGCCAGGCAGGACAGTTTCCTTCTGTTCGTCTGTCTTGTAGTGTTGCTTCTACAACGTCTGTTCTGTGCTTCTCAGGTCTTGATATCCTCCTAACTTTTTACACCGGACTGACTAGACAGGGGACTTGGTAGCGGTGCTGAAGGGCCTCAATGCTTGTTTTGTCATCGTGATTCTGATTCGAGCACTTCTTGTCTTGCAGTCGCTGCTTGAACTGCAGATCTGTTTCAGGACTTGTGCATCATATTGGGTTTGAGATCGCGTCTGTTTCCATCCTCACTCTTGCAGAAGTCATCTGGGCCACATCAGGAGCTCTTGCTTGGGAATCGAATTCCTAAGTGTGTTCTTAGGGGGTTTTCACTCCCCATCCTTCCAGTCTCTTGTCTTGAAGGCAGGCTTTTTAGGCCTCCATCATCCCAGTTCTGGAAGCTGCTTCCAGTCGCGTGTCGTGACATTTGAGTCTCTGGTAGGGTCTGGTGCAGAGCACCTGTATCTGACTTGCTGTTGCCATAGGGCTTTCCTTTTGGGGGTCACTTTTTCTTGCGCCATGTGTTGTGTGTTTTGTTTGTAGTGTTTGTGGTGTGCCTGTGTGTGTATGTGTTTGGTCTGGAGCTGTCCTGCCTGGCAGTTAGTGATGACAGCTAACATGGCATTGCATGGGTGTACTAATACATTGTCTGGACTGTTTTGGCGAAGACATCCGGTCTGCCTCTGGGCACGTACTGAAGGGCAGCTGGCACAGTCATCTCTGTGGTGTTTGGCAGATGTTGGGCGTGGGAGATTTGAGCTGCTTGCGAGCAGCTGCTCGCATAGCACTGGAACGGTGTGCTTGAGGAGGTCTGTCGAATCTTGAAAGCTTACAGATATGGGGTTTTGAAACTTTTATTTTTATTTCTATGCTGTCCCCAGTAGAGTGTAAACCTTTGGAGGAACCTGTCACAGGAAAGAGCTCCTTCTGGAACCGTTCAGCACTCGGTAGGCAGCTCGGTGACTGGCTTGATCTACTTCTGAGGTGCTGAGGTATGGGGGCTTCTGTTTTGAAATGATAATATTGTAAATGGGGTCCCTTTGTGTTGTTGAGCGATGGGTGCTAATGCTGGCAGCTGAATGATTATCTTGCGACTGTTTTCATTTGTTTAAGGTGAAACACAGTGTACAACACGGGACTTGACCGGAGCTGCTTTTGGCAAGGTGAGCGATGGACAGATGCAGCAGGTACTTCAGGGGTGCAGCTGTTATTGCAGTTAGTTAACTGAACAAAATACAGTAAAAATCCTGTTTATATTTCAGGGGTGTTGTAGCTGGCCTAAGAGAGCAGATGGAAGCATCTTCCTCGAGGGCAGGTGAGGGCGCCGAGGTAAGGGAGCAGATGAGAGTAACTGTCCCAGCTGTGCTGTGGCTTTGGATGCTGCTTCAGCCTATGCTTTTGTTTGTCTTTTGCAGGTGTCTCGCACAGGCTGAGTGGGGCCAAGCTGCACTCTGAAGAGCAGCACGAGAAGGGCGGGCTGGTTGTGAGCTGGATTGGAGCAGAACTGCCAAGTAGCATGAGGTGAGTGCGAAGGGTCTTGCTTTGCAGGTGCCATGGCAGGCTCTCCACAGAAGCGGTTGAGGATTGGAGAAGAGGTTGCGGATGATCAAGGAGCGACACGTGCAGGGATGGCTTGAAAAGGGTATGGCCGCTTTCTCTTCTGTTTATCAGGTGTCCCAGGCAACGTGGGCTGTGATGTTAGTCTTCAGAATCGGAACAAAGCGGGTGCTGATGGCTGTCTTCTTTGGTAGGCAAGGAGGTGCCCAAAGCCCTGTCTTGTGTAGCCTGAGCACGCCTCGCTGAGTATGAAGCATGCTTTCCAGCAGTTCTGAAAACTGTGTTGAGGCTGAAATGCTGTTTCTGTGTTTGGGTTGGGCTTGTACCTTGGTGAGTGTAGGGATGGGTTTTAATTTGGTGCAGTGGAGGGCCTGGCCCCAGTGTCCTGTAGTGTGTTTTGACCCGTGAGCATAGCCTTTTGGTTTTCAGATAGCCTACTGAAGTAAGTGATTTTTCCTGTGAGTGGAATGGAATTGAATTCTTCTTTGGTGCATAATCTGTTCTGCTCCTAGAGTTTTCTTCCTGCGTAAATACAAGTCTGCGCTAAATCCGGCTGAAAAAGCTTCATTTACTTGCGTGGTAGTATTGTCCTTTCAGTATTCAAAGCTGCAGCAAAAGCATGGGGATTTTTGTTTCTAGAAACACCCCAGTTCTCCTGTCTGCACTCTGCATGCTGTTGAGCTAAGCCTTATAAGGAAGTTAATAAAACCACAGCTGCTGCTGCTCCTCTTTCTGCTTTTTTATGCTTTCCCCCTGCACTTTCCCAGGTGATTGGCTTCAGGTTCCAGGTGGGACCTAATGGTAACTGAGTTGAAGGTATGCCATCAGAGAGCTCCTTCTGCCTGGGCTGCACTTTTGGATAAGTGCTTTGTTTTTCCTTCAGTCTTTTGGAGGGTTCTTTAGGTGGGTCAGATTCTATGGACTGATGCATTTTGAAGTCGAAACCGGTACTCCTATCTTTTTGAGGTGAAAACTGGTAGGATCTGTCATAGTAAAGGAATCTAGTAGTAGGCGCGTGTATTGCACGCAGCTCTTCCTCAGGTGAGTAGTTGTTATGGCAGTTTTACGGATAGTATGGTGATGTTACTTTGTGTGTTTGCTCTGTGGTTCTGGGTCCCTTCTGATTTTTGCAGAATTACGGGGCTTTCTGTGAGCCTTTAAATCTATGTCAAATCTTATCAAAGTCATAACCTTGCTGTCAAAGTGATGCAGCAGGGTTTAGGAGAAATGTATGATGGAGGCTGCCTGTGTGAGCGTGTATCTGAAAATGGCAGCAGTGGGCACGTGAGGGGTAGTCTGTTTCAAGTTTAGGGACAGTTTGTTATATTTCAGGAGCTTTTGCCTGTGTGTTTTCTGTCTGTCGAGTGTTTAGACCTTGCAGCCTTTTAGTCTTGATGTCCTTGAATTGACATATTAGAAGTATGTTTATTAGGTGTTTCCAGGTAGTTGTTTTTGGGAAACAGTGGGGTAATGTCTCTTGACCGCATAAGTGCAGTAGTGCCTGGAGAGTGAGCAGGCTCACCTTCTTCCTCTCTGCAGAATAAGTCCGCCCGGGCCCATTTCGGCGCGGCGCCGCCCGGGCCCATTTCGGCGCGGCGCCGCCCGGGCCCATTTCGGCGCGGCGCCGCCCGGGCCCATTTGTCCTGTGGAGCTACTGAGCAGCTGAGGTAAAGGAGTTTTGAACAGAGAGGTATTGCACAACTGTATGTTGCACGAGTAGTAGTGAGCGTTGCCCAAGAGGTGGGTATCAGGGCTGGCGTGCTAGTGAATGCTGGTTCTCTGTTTTTGCAAGTGATGATGAACCTGTTTGAGCTAATTCTATTTGAAAAAGTTCCAGTTACTGGCCTGGTCGTGTCGTCCTTTCAATGTTAAAAGCTGCAGCAAAAGCATGGGGATTGTTGCTTCTAGAAACACCACAGGTCACCTGTCTGCTCTCTGCATGTTTTTCAAGTAAAGCAGATCTTAAAATAAAATAGTAATGAAAAAAAAATAAAAACCAGCTGCTGCTGCTGCTCCTTTCTTTCTACTTCCTTGTGCTTTGCCCCTCCCCTTTTCCAGGTGATTGGGTTTGGGTGCTGGGCGGGGCCGAATGGTATATGAGCCCCAGGCATGCTATCAGAGAGCTCCTTCTGCCTGGGCTGCTCCTTGGGGTAAGTGCTTTGTTTTTCCTTCAGTCAGTTGCAGGGTTCTCTAGGCAGGCTGGAGTTTATAGATTTCTAGAATTTTTAAGTGCTTGGAATTCACTTAGGAGAGGGATGTTTAATAGAGGTTTCTGGCTCACTGTTTTTTGGGATGGTGGGTTGCTCTTCTGTTTTTGAGCTAAATTTATTCTCTAGATGCATAGACCTACTTCTGTAATTTTCCAGAGGACTAAAACCAGCTGCATTTCATGCTACATGTGGCTTGGCAGGGTAGATGCAGCATTGCCAAGAGACTGAGCAGAGTTGTATCAGAGTCACCTTTTCATGTGCAAAGGGTAAGTCTGTGATTACCCCTGCCGAGGCTGCTGTGTGTGCATGTCTTTTTGGCATTTGTGGAGCTCAGTTGTTTTTTGTGTGTGTATGTTTTAACTTTCTGTTTTTCTGAGCAGTAAATAGTGTGTTTGCTGAGTGTGGTTGGCAGGAGGAGGTGGGGAGCTCCTCAGGGCTGGTAGGTTTGGTTTCTCGGAGAGTACGGCAGCCTTCCTGTGTGATGCGACTGATTTTTGGGTGGGAACGTTCCAGCTTGTGTGTCTTAGGCAATGTAGCCTGTGTAGTGTGTGTTGTGTGGCCTGGGCAGAGTTTGCTGTGGTGCTGTGAGTGAAGAATCTGAGTTAGAGGTGGTGAGCAGCTGAAGTACCGGAGCTGGGAAGAGAGAGGTCTTGCAGCAGGTACGCTGTGGCTGTGAGGTGCCTCAGAGTGTGCTTTTCCCTTGTCTCTGCAGGTGCTTTGTGTGCAGTCGTGGACAGGGAAGGGATATCCTCGTGTGATGGAGCTCTGAGGGAAGGTGAGTGTTGCCAGCCTGGTCATCCCTTATCTGAAGCGAAGGGAAGACGCTCAGGTGTTTCCCTCAGAGGGTCCGGGGTGAGACTGTTTGGGATAGAGGAGCAGCGTAGCAGGTGGGTGCTCGCAAGCACAGTGTCGTTTTGTCCTTTTGTGTTCCCAGGTGGCGTGGGTGATGCTGGCCGCTCCTTTCAAGCTTGGACCTAATTTGCAGGTCCAGAGGCAAGTGGAGTGCTGTTTTGAAAGGGTAAAAGTAAAGCTGGGGTCGCTTATGTTGTTGAGGGATGGGTGCTACTACTACTGGCAGCTGAATGTTTATCTTCTGCCTGTGTCTTTCCTTTGTTCAGGTTGAAATGCAGTGTGCAGTGCAGGACGTCTCGACCCGAGCTGCCTCTGCAGTGACTCTGGTGCGTGATGAGCAGAGGTAACTGTTGTTTTTGGGGTGTGGTTGTCACTGCAGTTATTTTCCTACATCCAATAGAGTAAAACTCCAGTTTGCCTTTTAGAGGTGCTATAAGTGGGTAAGGAGAAGAGATGGAAGCATGTGCCACGTGGGGCAGGCAAGCGGCTGAGGTACAGGAGGGGATGAGAGTATGTGATTTTTTTCCCGGGGCTGGAATGGAATTAATTTTGTTGGTGTATAATCTGTTCTCCTCCTGGATTTTTCTTTCAATGTAAATAGAAGTTTGAGCTAATTCCAGTTAAGAAAGTTCCAGTTAATTGCAGGGTCATGTTGTCCTTTCAATGTTATAAGCTGCAGCAAAAGCATGGGGATTGTTGCTTCTAGAAACACCCCAGTTCTCTTGTTTGTGCTCTGCATGCTGTTGAGCTAAGGCAGATTTAAAAAAAAGAAATAAAGGAAACACACACAAAAACCACCTCCAACAACAAAAAACACCATTGGCTGACTTGTTCTGAATGCAACGATCATTTAATCCCTTTATTTTCCCAGGTGCTGTGGATGATACTGGCTGCACTGTTGGAGCTTGGACTCGGAGAGGAACAGGTGAGCACAATCGTACGTTGCATCAGTAGTAGTCAGCATTGTGGAGAAAGTGAGCAATGGGGCTGGTGTCCTAGTGAATGCTGTTTCTCTGTTTTTGCAGCTGATGATGAGCCTTCAGTTGACTAAGATGACAATCAGTGCCTTTGTATTTCTTGAGGCAGAGGGACTTTACCATGCAGCAACCTGAGAGCTAAGTTGGGGGGCACCTGGTATTTGCATATCTGGGGTGGCTAATGGGAGCTGTGAGCCAGAGCAGCGTGGTGCCTGCTGGCTGAATATACTTGGTGCCACTGTGAGGGTGGTTGAGGCTGAGTCATGTTCAGGCTGCTTGTGGCTGGGTCACCAGGCTAATAGAAGAGGCAGGATTATTTTGTAGCGTGAGTGCGTGCGCCAGGCAGGACAGTTTCCTTCAGTTTGTCTGTCCTGTAGTGTTGCTTCTGCAGTGTCTGTTCTGTGCTTCTCGGGTCTTGATATCCTCCTGGCTTTTTACACTGGACTGACCAGACAGGCGACTTGGTAGCGGTGCTGAAGGGCCTCAATGCTTGTTTTGTCATCATGGCTGTGATCTGAGCACTTCTTGTCTTGCAGTCGCTGCTTGAACTGCAGATCTGTTTGAGGTCTTGCGATCTCAAAACGAATATGATGCACATCTGTTTCCATCCTCACTCTTGCAGAAGTCATCTGGGCCGCATCAGGAGCCTTTGCTTGGGAATCGAATTCCTAAGTGTCGTCTTAGGGGGTTTTCAGTCCCCATCCTTCTGGTCTCTTGTCTTGAAGGCAGGCTTTTTAGGCCTCCATCATCCCAGTTCTGGCAGTTGCTTCCAGTCGCGTGTCGTGACATTGGAGTCTCTGGTAGGGTCTGGTGCAGAGCACCTGTTCTGACTTGCTGTTGCTGTAGGGCTTTCTTTTTGGGGGTCACTTTTTCTTGTGCCTTGTGTTGTGTGTTTTGTTTGTAGTGTTTGTGGCGTGCCTGTGTGTGTGTTTGGTCTGGAGCTGTCCTGCCTGGCAGTTAGTGATGACAGCTAACGTGGCAGTGCATGGGTGTACTAATACATTGATGGGACTGTTTTGGTGAAGACATCCTGTCTGCCTCTGGGCATGTACTGAAGGGCAGCTGGCACAGTCATCTCTGTGGTGTTTGTCAGATGTGGGGGTGGGAGAGTATATCTCCTTGCGAGCAGCTGTTTGTATAGTTCTTGAACGGTGTGCTTGAGGAGGTCTGTTGAATCTTGAAAGCTTACAGATATGGGGTTTTGCTTTTTTTTTTTTTTTATTTCTTTCCTGTTCCCATTAGAGTGTAAATCCTAGGAGGAACTTGTCACAGGAAAGAGCTCCTTCTGGAACTGTCCAGCACTTGGTAGGCAACTTCTGTTTAATTTGTTAAAGCTGAAACACAGTGTACAACACGGGACTTGACCATAGCTGCTTTTGGCAAGGTGAGCGATGAGCAGATGTAGCTGGTACTTTAGGGGTGCAGTTGTCACTGCAGTTAGTTAACTGCACAAAATACAGTAAAAATCCTGTTTATATTTCAGGGGTGTTGTAGCTGGCATAAGAGAGCAGGTGGAAGCGTCTGCCTTGAGGGCGGGTGAGGAGGCTGAGGTAAGGGAGCAGATGAGAGTAACTGTCCCAGCTGTGCTGTGTCTTTGGATGTTGCTTCAGCCTGTGCTTTTCTTTTTGTTTCACATTTGTCTCATACAGGCTGAGTGGGGCCAAGCTGCACTCTGAAGAGCAGCACGAGAAGGGCGGGCTGGTTGTGAGCTGGATTGGAGCAGAACTGCCAAGTAGCACGAGGTGAGTGCGAAGGGTATCCGTCTTGCTTTGCAGGTGCCATGGCAGGCTCTCCACAGAAGCGGTTGAGGATTGGAGAAGAGGTTGCAGATGATCAAGGAGCGACACGTGCAGGGATGGCTTGAAAACGGTATGGCTGCTTTCTCTTCTGTTTATCAGGTGTCCCAGGCAATGTGGGCTGTGGTGTTAGTGTTCAGAATCGGAACAAAGCAGGTGCTGAAATGCTGTGTCTGTTTTTTTTTGTGTTGGGCTTGCACCTTGATGAGTGTAGGGATGGGTTTTAAGTGGGTGCAGCGGAGGGCCTGGCCCCAGTGTCCTGTAGTGTGTTTTGACCCATCAGAATAGCCTTTTGGTTCTCAGGTAGCCTACTGAAGTTATTTTTTCCTGTGAGTGGAATGGAACAGAATTATTTTTTGGTGTGCAATCTGTTCTGCTCCTAGATTGTTCTTTCTATGTAAATGAATGATCGAGGTAATTCCAGATGGAAAAAGAAATCAATTGCTTGCTTAGTTGTATTGTCCTTTTAATATTCAAAGCTCCAGCAAAAGCATGGGGATTTTTGTTTCTAGAAACACCCTAGCTCTCCTGTCTGCACTCTGTATGCTGTTGAGCTAAGCCTTATAAAGAAGTAAATAAACCACAGCTGCTGCTCCTCCTCTTTTTGTTTTTTTTTCTGCTTTCCCCAAGCACTTTCCCAGGTGGTTGGCTTCAGGGTTCAGGTGAGACCTAGTGGTAACTGAGTTGCAGGTGTGCCATCAGAGAGCTCCTTCTGCCTGGGCTGCACTTTTGGGTAAGTGCTTTGTTTTTCCTTCAATTGTTTGGAGGGTTCTTTAGGTGGGTCAGAGTCTATGAACTGATGCATTTTGAAGTAGAAACTGGTACTCCTATCTTTTTGAGTTGGTAACTGGTAGGATCTGTCACTGTAAAGCAATCTAGTAGTAGGTGCCTGTATTGCACACAGCTCTTCCTCAGGTGAGTAGTTGTTATGGCAGTTTTACGGATAGTATGGTGATGTTACTTTGTGTGTTTGCTTTGTGGTTCTGGGTCCCTTCTGATTTTTGCAGAATTACGGGGCTTTTTGTGAGTCTTTGCCTGTATGTCAAATCTTATCAAAGTCATAACCTTTCTGTCAAAGTGATGGAGCAGGGTTTAGGAGAAATGTATGATGGAGGCTCCCTGTGTGAGCATGTGTCTGAAAATGGCAGCAGTGGGCACGTAAGGGGTAGTCTGTTTCAGGTTTAGGGACAGCTTGTTGTATTTCTGGAGCTTTTGCCTGTGGGTTTTCTGTCTGTCGAGTGTTTAGACCTTGCAGCCTTCTAGTCTTGATGTGCTTGAAGTGACTTATTACAAGTATGTTTATGAGGGGTTGCCAGGTACATTGTTTTTGGGAAACAGTGGGGTAATGTCTCTTGACCGCTTAAGTGCAGTAGTGCCTAGAGAGTGAGCAGGCTCACCACCTTCTTCTGTGCAGAATAAGTCCGCCCGGGCCCATTGCGGCGCTGCCTGGGCACACTTCTCAGGTAAATGTAGTGAGCAGATGAGGGAAAGGAGCTGGGAACAGAGAGCTATTTCACAGTAGCATGTTGCATCAGTAGTAGTCAGCGTTGCGGAGGAGGTGGGTGTCAGGGCTGGCATGCTAGTGAATGCTGGTTCTCTGTATTTGCAAGTGATGATGAACCTGTTTGACGTAATTCCATTTGAAAGAGTTCCAGTTACTGGCCTGGTCGTGTCGTCCTTTCAATGTTAAAAGCTGCAGCAAAAGCATGGGGATTGTTGCTTCTAGAAACACCACAGGTCACCTGTCTGCTCTCTGCATGTTTTTCCAGTAAAGCAGATCTTAAAAAAAAAAAACAGAAAATAATAAAAAACAGCTGCTGCTGCTCCTGCTTTCTTTCTACTTCCTTGTGCTTTGCCCCTCCCCTTTTCCAGGTGATTGCGTTTGGGTGCTGGGCGGGGCCAAATGGTATATGAGCCCCAGGCATGCTATCAGAGAGCTCCTTCTGCCTGGGCTGCTCCTTGGGGTAAGTGCTTTGTTTTTCACTCAGTCAGTTGCAGGGTTCTTTAGGTGAGTCAGAGTCTATGGACTGATGCGTTTTCCAGTAGAAACCGGTACGCGTATCTTCTTGAGGTGGCAACTGGTAGGATCTGTCACTGTAAAGCAATCTAGTAGTAGTATGTGCCTGTATTGCACGCAGCTTTTCCTCAGGTGAGTAGTTGTTATGGCAGTTTTACGGATAGTATGGTGATGTTACTTTGTGTGTTTGCTTTGTGGTTCTGGGTCCCTTCTGAGTTTTGCAGAATTACGGGGCTTTTTGTGAGTCTTTGCCTGTATGTCAAATTTTATCAAAGTCAAAACCTTGCTGTTAAAGTGATGGAGCAGGGTTTAGGAGAAGTGTATCATGGAAGCTCCCTGTGTGAGCATGTGTCTGAAAATGGCAGCAGTGGGAATGTAAGGGGTAGTCTGTTTCAAGTTTAGGGACAGGTTGTTACATTTCTGGAGCATTTGCCTGTGTGTTTTCTGTCTGTCGAGTCTTTAGACCATAAAGCCTTCTAGGCTTTATGTCCTTGAATTTACGTATTAGAAGTACGTTTATGAGGGGTTGCCAGGTACGTTGTTTTTGGGAAACTGTGGGGTATGGTTCCTTGAGTGCATAAGTGCAGTAGTGCCAAGAGAGTGAGCAGGGCCACCTTCTTCATCTCTGCAGAATAAGTCTGTTCGGGCACACTTCTCAGGTAAATGTAGTGAGCAGATGAGGGACAGGAGCTGGGAACAGAGAGGTATTGCACAGTAGCGTTTTGCATCAGTAGTAGTCAGCGTTGCGGAGGAGGTGGGTGTCAGTGCTGGTGTGCTAGTGAATGCTGGTTCTCTGTTTTTGCAAGTGATGATGAACATGTTTGACGTAATTCCATTTGCAAAAGTTCCTGTTACTTGCTGGGTTGTGTTGTCCTTTCAATATTAAAAGCTGCAGCAAAAGCATGGGGATTGTTGCTTCTAGAAACACCCTAGGTCTCCTGTCTGCTCTCTGCATGTTTTTCAAGTAAAGCAGATCTTAAAAAAAAAAAAAAAAAAAAAAAATAAAAAAATAAAATACAGCTGCTGCTGCTCCTGCTTTCTTTCTACTTCCTTGTGCTTTGCCCCTCCCCTTTTCCAGGTGATTGGGTTTGGGTGCTGGGCGGGGCCAAATGGTATATGAGCCCCAGGCATGGTATTAGAGAGCTCATTCTGCCTGGGCTGCTCCTTGGGGTAAGTGCTTTGTTTTTCCTTCAGTCGGTTGCAGGGTTCTTTAGGCAGGCTGGAGTTTATAGATTTCTATAATTTTTAAGTGCTTGGAATTCACTTAATAGAGGGATGTTTAATAGAGGTTTCTGGCTCACTGTTTTTTTGGGATGGTGGGATACTCTTCTGTTTTGAGCTGTATTTTAATCTCTAGAAGTATAAACCCACTTGTGTAATTCTCCAGAGGACTAAAACCAGCTTGATTGCATGGTACCTGTGGCTTGGTAGCGTAGATGCAGCCTTACCAAGAGCCTGAGCAGGGTTGTATCAGAGTCACCTTTCCATCTGCAAAGGGTAAGTCTGTGATTACCTCTGCCGAGGCTGCTGTGTGCGCGTGTCTTTTTCGCATTTGTGGAGCTCGTTTTTTTTTTTGTGTGTGTGTTTATGTTCTAACTTTTTTTTTTTTGAGGGGTGAATAGTGTGTGTGCTGAGCGTAGGTGGCAGGAGGAAGCGGGGAGCTCCTCAGGACTAGTAGGTTTGGTTTCTAGGAGTGTGCAGCAGCCTTCCTGTGCGATGCGACTGATTGTTGGGTGGGAATGTACCAGCTTGTGTGTGCTGGGCAATGTAGTGTGTGTAGTGTGTGTTGTGTGGCCTGGGCAGAGTTTGCTGTGGCGCTGTGAGCGTAGAATCTCAGAGCTGGTGAGCAGCTGAAGTACCGGAGCTGGGAAGAGAGAGGTCTTGCAGCAGGTACGCTGTGGCTGTTTCAGAGTGTGCGTTTCTCTTGCCTCTGCAGGTGCTTTGTGCAGTTGTGGAGAGGGAAGGGAAATCGTCATGTCACGAAGCTCTGAGGGAAGGTGAGTGGTGTCAGCCTGGTCATCGCTTATCCTAAGTGAAGGGAAGACGCTCAGGTGTTTCCCTGTGAGGGTCTGAGGTGAGGCTGTTTGGAATAGAGGAGCAGTGTGGCAGGTGGGTGCTTGCAAGCACAGTGGTCATTGTATCCTTTTGTGTTCCCAGGTGGCGTGGGTGATGCTGGCCGCTCCTTTCAAGCTTGGACCTAATTTGCAGGTCCAGAGGCAAGTGGCCTGCTGTTTTGAAAGGATAAAAGTAAAGCTGGGGTTGCTTATGTTGTTGAGGGATGGGTGCTACTGCTGGCAGCTGAATGTTTATCTTCTTCCTGCCTTTCTCCTTTGTTCAGGCTGAAATGCAGTGTGCAGTGCAGGACCTCTCGACCCAAGCTGCCTCTGCAGTGACTCTGGTGCGTGATGAGCAGAGGTAGCTGTTATTTTTGGGGTGCGGTTGTCACTGCAGTTATTTTCCTACATTCAATAGAGTAAAATTCCAGTTTGCCTTTTAGAGGTGCTATAAGTGGGTGAAGAGAACAGATGGAAGCATCTGCCACGTGGGGCAGGCAAGCGGCTGAGGTACAGGAGGGGATGAGAGTATGTTGGGAATTGGCATAATTGTTCGATCTAAGCTTGCCTTAAGCAACCAGGGGTAGGCCTTAGAAATCTCAGGGCCTGCTGTAGCTGAGCAAACCAAGCTGCCAGAGTAACTGTGAGAAGCTCCCACGGAAATGACTCCCACATCACCCAATTAAGGAACTCAGAAAATATTGTTATCAGCAGCTGGCCTCAAGGACTAGGCCTATGTGAACGTTAAGCACAAAGGGGGTTGTTTTCCTAACTTCTAATCAAAAGGGGGGTTCTTTTCTTGCAGGTGGTGTTATTTTCTTAACGGTTTGTCTGAGTGCTTTTGACCAATAATCTTGTGTGAAACACTGTCCACCCCTGTAAAGTTCACTATAAAAGTTAGGCTATTCGGGCAATAAAATGGTGAAGCATGATCTGACTCTGCTGGTGTCTGTCGTGCTTTCGTCCGTGCTTCGCAACAAGAGTGTGTGATTTTTTTCCTGGGGATGGAATGGAATTCATTTTGTTGGCATATAATCTGTTCTGCTCCTAGATTTTTTTTCAATGCAAATAAAAGTTTGAGCTAATTCCATTTGAAAAAGTTCCAGTTACTTGCTGGGTCATGTTGTCCTTTCAATGTTAAAAGCTGCAGCAAAAGCATGGGGATTGTTGCTTCTAGAAACACCCCAATTTTCTTGTCTGCAGTCTGCATCCTGTTGAGCAAAAGCAGATTTCAAAAAAAAAAAAAAACCCAAAAAACAGGAAACACACAAAAAACAATAAAAAAAACCACCATTGGGTCACTTGTGAATGCAATGATCATTTAATCCCTTTGTTTTCCTAGGTGGTGTGGGTGATACTGGCTGCACTGTTGGAGCTTGGATTCGGAGAGGAAGAGGTGAGCAGAACCATGTGTTGCATCAGCAGTAGTCAGCATTGTGGAGCAGGTGGGCATCGTGGCGGGCGTGCTAGTGAATGCTGTTACTCTGTTTTTGCAGCTGATGATGAGCCTTCAATTGACTAAGATGACAAACGGTGCCTGTGCATTTCTTGAGGTGGAAGGAATTTACCATCCAGCAACCTGAGAGCTAAGTTGGGGGGCGCCTGGTATTTGCATATCTGGAGTGGCTAATGGGAGCTGGGAGCCAGAGCAGCATGGAGCCAGCTAGCTGAATATACTTAGTGTCACTGTGAGGGTGGTTCAGGCTGGGTCACGTTCAGGCTACTTGTGGCTTGGTCAACAGGCTAATAGAAGCAGCGGGATTATTTGGTAGCGTGAGTGCGTGCGCCAGGCAGGACAGTTTCCTTCAGTTTCTGTCTTGTAGTGTTGCTTCTGCAGTGTCTGTTCTGTGCTTGTCGGGTCTTGATATCCTCCTGGCTTTTTACACTGGACTGACCAGACAGGCGACTTGGTATCTGTGCAGAAGGGCCTCAATGCTTGTTTTGTCATCATGGCTCTGATCCGAGCACTTCTTGTCTTGCAGTCGCTGCTTGAACTACAGATCTGTGTGAGGTCTTGCGATCTCAAACCGAATATGATGCACATCTGTTTCCATCCTCACTCTTGCAGAAGTTATCTGGGCCCCATCAGGAGCTCTTGCTTGGGAATTGATTTCCTGATATTTGTCTCAGGGGGTTTTCAGTCCCCATCCTTCTGGTCTCTTGTCTTGAAGGCAGGCTTTTTAGGCCTCCATCATCCCAGTTCTGGCAGTTGCTTCCAGTCGCGTGTGGTGACATTTGAGTCTCTGGTAGGGTCTGGTGCAGAGCACCTGTATCTGACTTGCTGTTGCCCTAGGGCTTCCCTCTGGGGGTCACTTTTTCTTGCGCCATGTGTTGTGTGTTTTGTTTGTAGTGTTTGTGGCGTGCCTGTGTGTGTATGTGTTTGGTCTGGAGCTGTCCTGCCTGGCAGTTAGTGATTAACATGGCAGTGCATGGGTGTACTAATACACTGATGGGACTGTGTTGGTGAAGACATCCGGTCTGCCTCTGGGCATGTACTGAAGGGCAGCTGGCACAGTCATCTCTGGTGGTTGGCAGATGTGGATTTGGGAGAGTATATCTGCTTGTGAGCAACTTCTCACATAGTGCTGGAACGGTGTGCTTGAGGAGGTCTGTCGAATCTTGAAAGCTTACAGATATGGGGTTTTGAAACGTTTATTTTTATTTCTTTCCTGTCCCCAGTAGAGTGTAAACCTTTGGAGGAACCTGTCACAGGAAAGAGCTCCTTCTGGAACTGTTCAGCACTCGGTAGGCAGCTCGGTGCCTGTCTTGATCTACTTCTGAGGTGCTGAGGCAAGGGGGCTGCTGTTTTGAAATGATAATATTGTAAATGGGGTCCCTTTTGTTGTGGAGGGACGGGTGCTAATGCTGGCAGCTGAATGATTGATTCTGTTGTGACTGTTCTCATTTGTTTAAGGTGAAACACAGTGTCCAACACGGGACTTGATGACCAGAGCTGCTTTTGGCAAGGTGAGCGATGAGCGCAGTTGTCACTGCAGTTACTTAACTACACAAAGTACAGTAAAAATCCTGTTTATATTTCAGGGGTGTTGTAGCTGGCCTAAGAGAGCAGATGGAAGCATCTGCATCAAGGGCAGGTAAGGGAGCAGATGAGAGTAACTGTCCCAGCTGTGCTGTGGCTTTGGATGTTGCTTCAGCCTGTGCTTTTCTTTTTGTTTCACAGGTGTGTCGCACAGGCTCAGAGGGGCCAAGCTGCACTCTGAAGAGCAGCACGAGAAGGGCGGGCTGTTTGTGAGCTGGATTGGAGCAGAACAGCCAAGTAGCACGAGGTGAGTGCGAAGGGTATCCATCTTGCTTTGCAGGTGCCATGGCAGGCTCTCCACAGAAGCGGTTGAGGATTGGAGAAGAGGTTGCAGATGATCAAGGAGCGACACGTGCAGGGATGGCTTGAAAACGGTATGGCTGCTTTCTCTTCTGTTTATCAGGTGTCCCAGGCAATGTGGGCTGTCATGTTAGTTCTCGAGAATCGGAACAAAGCAGGTGCTGATATGATATGCTGTGTCTGTTTTTTTTTGTGTTGGGGTTGCACCTTGGTGAGTGTAGGGATGGGTTTTAAGTGGGTGCAGCGGAGGGCCTGAACCCCAGTGTCCTGTAGTGTGTTTTGACCCATCAGCATAGCCTTTTGGTTCTCAGGTAGCCTACTGAAGTAAGTGATTTTTCCTGTGAGTGGAATGGAATTGACTTTTTTTTTTTTGGGTGTAAGCAGTTCTGCTCCTAGATTTTTCTTATTATGTAAATAAAAGATCAAGCTAATTCCAGATGAAAAAATCAGTTACTTTCTTGGTCAGTTTGTCCTTTTAATATTCAAAGCTCCAGCAAAGGCATGGGGATTTTTGTTTCTAGAAACACCCTAGTTCTCTTGTCTTCATTCTGCATGCTGTAGAGCTAAGCCATATAAATGAATAAAGAAACCACAGCTTCTGCTCCTGATTTTTTTTTGTGCTTTCCCCAAGCACTTTCCCAGGTGATTAGCTTCAGGTTCCAGGTGGGACCTAGTGGTAACTGAGTTGCAGATATTCCATGATAGAGCTCATTCTGCCTGGGCTGCTTTTTGGGGTAAGCGCTTTGTTTTTCCTTCAGTCAGTTTCAGGGTTCTTTAGGTGGGTCAGAGTCTATGGACTGATGCGTTTTCCAGTAGAAACCGGTACGCATATCTTTTTGAGTTGGTAACTGGTAGGATCTGTCACTGTAAAGCAATCTAGTAGTAGTATGTGCCTGTATTGCACGCAGCTCTTCCTCAGGTGAGTAGATATTATGGCAGTTTTACAGATAGTATGGTGATGTTACTTTGTGTGTTTGCTTTGTGGTTCTGGTTCCCTTCTGACTTTTGCAGAATTACGGGGCTTTCTGTGAGCCTTTGCATCTATGTCAAATATCAAAGTCAAAGCCTTGCTGTTAAGGAGATGGAGCAGAGTTTAGTTGAAATGTATCATGGAAGCTCCCTGTGTGAGCATGTGTCTGAAAATGGCAGCAGTGGGCACGTAAAGGGTAGTCTGTTTCAAGTTTAGGGACAGGTTGTTATATTTCTGGAACTTTTGCCTGTGGGTTTTCTGTCTGTCGAGTCTTTAGACCTTGCAGCCTTTTAGTCTTGATGTCCTTGAATTGACATATTAGAAGTATGTTTATGAGGGGTTGCCAGGTGCATTGGTTTTGGGAAACCGTGGGCCACGGTTTTTTGACCACATAAGTGCAGTAGTGCCTAGAGAGTGAGCAGGCTCACCTCCTTCATCTCTGCAGAATAAGTCTGCCCGGGCCCCTTTCGGCGCGGCGCTGCCCGGCCCCATTTGTCATGTGGAGCTACTGAGCAGGTGAGTCAAAGGAGCTGGGAACAGACAGTTATTGCACAATGATATGTTGTATCAGTAGTAGTGAGCGTTGTGCAGGAGGTGGTTATTAGGGCTGGGCAGCTAGTGAATGCTGGTTCTCTGTTTTTGCAAGAGATGATGAACCTGTTTGGCATAATTCCATTTGAAAAAGTTCCAGTTACTTGAATGGTTGTGCTGTCCTTTCAATATTAAAAGCTGCAGCAAAAGCATGGGGATTGTTGCTTCTAGAAACACCCCAGGTCTCTTGTCTGCTCTCTGCATGTTGTTTAGGTAAAAGTGATTTAAAAAGAATATAGTAAACACACACACACAAAAAAAAAAAACAAACAAAAAAAAAAAAAGAAAAAAAACACAGTTGGCTGAGTTGTGAACACAACGATCATTTAATCCCTTTGTTTTCCCAGGTGGTGTGGATGATACTGGTTGCACTGTTGGAGCTTGGACTCAGAGAGGAACACGTGCGCACAATTGTATGTTGCATCAGCAGTAGTCAGCATTGTGGAGAAGGTGAGCAATGGTGCTGGTGTCCTAGTGAATGCTGTTACTCTGTTTTTGCAGCTGATGATGAGCCTGGCAATTGACTATCATGAAAATCAGTGCCTGTGCATTTCTTGAGGCGGAGGGACTTTGCCATGCAGCAACCTGAGAGCTAAGTTGGGGGGCACCTGGTATTTGCATATCTGGGGTGGCTAATGGGAGCTGGGAGCCAGAGCAGCATGGAGCGTGCTGGCTGAATAGACTTGGTGCCACTGTGAGGGTGGTTGAGGCTGGGTCATGTTCAGGCTGCTTGTGGCTGGGTCAGCAGGCTAATAGAAGCAGCAGGATTATTTTGTAGTGTGAGTGCGTGCGCCAGGCAGGACAGTTTCCTTCATTTTGTCTTGTAGTGTTGCTTCTGCAGCGTCTGTTCTGTGCTTCTTGGGTCTTGATATCCTCCTGGCTTTTTAGACCGGACTGATCAGACAGGCGACTTGGTAGCGGTGCTGAAGGGCCTCAATGCTTGTTTTGTCATCATGACTCTGATCCGAGCACTTCTTGTCTTGCAGTCGCTGCTTGAACTGCAGATCTGTTTCAGGTCTTGTGTATCATATTGGGTTTGAGATCGCGTCTGTTTCCATCCTCACTCTTGCAGAAGTCATCTGGGCCACATCAGGAGCTCTTGCTTGGGAATTGATTTCCTAAGCGTTGTCTTATGGGGTTTTCAGTCCCCATCCTTCTGGTCTCTTGTCTTGAAGGCAGGCTTTTTAGGCCTCCATCATCCCAGTTCTGGCAGTTGCTTCCAGTCGCGTGTGGTGACATTTGAGTCTCTTGTAGGGTCTGGTGCAGAGCGCCTGTTCTGACTTGCTGTTGTCATAGGGCTTTCCTTTTGGGGGTCACTTTTTCTTGCGCCTTGTGTTGTGTGTTTTGTTTGTAGTGTTTGTGGCGTGCCTGTGTGTGTATGTGTTTGGTCTGGAGCTGTCCTGCCTGGCAGTTAGTGATTAATGTGGCAGGGCATGGGTGTACTAATACATTGTTCGTACTGTGTTGGGAAAGACATCCGGTCTGCCTCTGGGCACGTACTGAAGGGCAGCTGGCACAGTCATCTCTGGTGGTTGGCAGATGTGGATTTGGGAGAGTATATCTGCTTGTGAGCAGCTGTTTGCATAGTGCTTGAACGCTGTGCTTGAGGAGGTCTGTCAAATCTTGAAAGCTTACAGATATGGGGTTTTGAAATGTTTATTTCTTTCCTGTCCCCAGTAGAGTGTAAACCCTAGGAGGAACCTGTCACGGGAAAGAGCTCCTTCTGGAACTGTTCAGCACTTGGTAGGCAACTTTTGTTTAATTTGTTTAAGTTGAAATACAGTGTACAACACGGGACTTGACGACCAGAGCTGCTTTTGGCAATGTGAGCGATGAACGGATGTAGCTGGTACTTTAGGGGTGCAGTTGTCACTGCAGTTAGTTAACTGCACAAAATACAGTAAAAATCCTGTTTATATTTCAGGGGTGTTGTAGCTGGCCTAAGAGAGCAGGTGGAAGCGTCTGCCTTGAGGGTAGGTGAGGGGGCCGAGGTAACGGAGCAGATGAGAGTAACTGTCCCAGCTGTGCTGTGGCTTTGGATGCTGTTTCAGCCTATGCTTTTGTTTGTCTTTTGCAGGTGTCTCGCACAGGCTGAGTGGGGCCAAGCTGCACTCTGAAGAGCAGCACGAGAAGGGCGGGCTGGTTGTGAGCTGGAGCTGGATTGGAGCAGAACGGCCGAGTAGCACGAGGTGAGTGCGAAGGGTATCCGTCTTGCTTTGCAGGTGCCATGGCAGGCTCTCCACAGAAGCGGTTGAGGATTGGAGAAGAGGTTGCGGATGATCAAGGAGCGACACGTGCAGGGATGGCTTGAAAAGGGTATGGCTGCTTTCTCTTCTGTTTATCAGGTGTCCCAAGCAACGTGGGCTGTGATGTTAGTGTTTAGTATCGGAACAAAGCAGGTGCTGATGGTGGTCTTCTTCGGTAGGCAAAGAGGTGCCCAAAGCCCCGTCCTGTGTAGCCTGAGCACACCTCGCTGAGGATGAAGCATGCTTTCCAGCAGTTCCCAAAACTGTGTTGAAGCTGAAATGCTGTGTCTGTGTTTGTGTTGGGGTTGCTCCTTGGGGAGTGTAGGGATGGGTTTTAAGTGGGTGCAGAGGAGGGCCTGGCCCCAGTGTCCTGTAGTGTGTTTTGACCCATCAGCATGGCCTTTTGGTTCTCAGGTAGCTTACTGAATAAATGATTTTTCCTGCAAGTGGAATGGAATTGAATTCTTTTTTTGGCACGTAATCAGTTCTGCTCCTAGACTTTTCTTTCTATGTAAATAAAAGCTTGAGCTAATTCCAGATGGGAAAAAAAAATCAGCTACTTGCTTGGTCATTTTGTCCTTTTAGTATCCAAAACATTTAAGCGCGGTGCTGCCCCGGGCCCGTTACAGCGCGGCGCCGCCCCAGGCCCGTTTCTCAGGTGGAGCTACTGAGCATGTGAGGTAAAGGAGCTGGGAACAGAGAGGTATTGCACAATGGTATGTTGCATCAGTAGTAGTCAGTGTTGTACAGGAGGTGGCTATCAGTGCTGGCACGCTAGTGAATGTTCGTTCTCTATTTTTGGAAGTGATGATGAAGCTGTTTGACGTAATTTAATTTGAAAAAGTTCCAGTTACTGCCCTGGTCGTGTTGTCCTTTCAATGTTAAAAGCTGCAGCAAAAGCATGGGGATTGTTGCTTCTAGAAACACCACAGGTCACCTGTCTGCTCTCTGCATGTTTTTCAAGTAAAGCAGGGGTAGGGGTAGTCTGTTTCAAGATTAGGGACAGCTTGTTATATTTCTGGAACTTTTGTCTGTGTGTTTTCTGTCTGTCGAGTGTTTAGACCTTGCAGCCTTCTAGACTTTGTCCTTGAATTTACATAGTAGAAGTACGTTTATGAGGGGTTGCCAGGTACGTTGTTTTTGGGAAACCGTGGGGTATGGTTCCTTGACCACATAAGTGCAGCAGTGCCTAGAGAGTGAGCAGGCTCACCACCTTCTTCTCTGCAGAATAAGTCCGCCCGGCCCCATTTCGGCGTGGCGCCGCCCGGGCCCCTTTCGGCGCGGCGCCGCCCGGCCCCATTTGTCATGTGGAGCTACTGAGCAGGTGAGGTAAAGGAGCTGGGAACAGACAGTTATTGCACAATGATATGTTGTCTTAGTAGTAGTGAACGTTGTGCAGGAGGTGGTTATTAGGGCTGGCATGCTGTTGAATGCTGGTTCTCTGTGTTTACAGATGGGGATGAGTCTGTTTAAACAAATTCTAGTTCAAAAAGTTTCAGATACTACCTTGGTGGAATGGAATTAATTTTGTTGGTGTATAATCTGTTCTGCTCGTAGATTTTTCTTTCAATGCAAATAAAAGTTTGAGCTAATTCCATTTGAAAAAGTTTCAGTTACTTGCTGGGTCGTGTTGTCCTTTCAATGTTAAAAGCTGCAGCAAAAGCATGGGGATTGTTGCTTCTAGAAACACCCTAGGTCTCCTGTCTGCTCTCTGCATGTTTTTCAAGTAAAGCAGATCTTTTAAAAAAAAAAAAAAAAAAAAAAAAAACAAAGAAAATAATAAAAAACAGCTGCTGCTGCTTTCTTTCTACTTCCTTGTGCTTTGCCCCTCCCCTTTTCCAGGTGATTGGGTTTGAGTGCTGGGCGGGGCCAAATGGTATATGAGCCCCAGGCATGGTATTAGAGAGCTCCTTCTGCCTGGGCTGCTCCTTGGTGTAAGCGCTTTGTTTTTCCTTCAGTCGGTTGCAGGGTTCTCTAGGCAGGCTGGAGTCTATGGATTTCTAGAATTTTTAAGTGCTTGGAATTCATTTAATAGAGGGGTGTTTAGTAGAGGTTTGTGGCTTATTGTTTTTTAGGATGGTGCGATACTCCTCTGTTTTTGAGATGCACTTTAATCTCTAGACGTATAAACCCACTCGTTTTATTCTGCAGAGGACTAAAACCAGCTTGATTACCGGCTACATGTGGCTTGACAGCGTAGATGCAGCATTACCAAGAGACTGAGCAGAGTTGTATCAGAGTCACCTTTTCATGTGCAAAGGGTAAGTCTGTGATTACCCCTGCCGAGGCTGCTGTGTGTGCATGTCTTTTTGGCATTTGTGGAGCTCGGTTGTTTTTCTTTGTGTGTATGCATGTTCTTTTTTTTTTTTTTTTGGTGGTCAAATAGTGTGTTTGCTGAGTGTGGTTAGAATGAGGAGGTGGGGAGCTGCTCAGGACTGGTAGGTTTGGTTTCTAGGAGTGTGTGGCATCCTTCCTGTGTGACGTGACTAATTGTTGGGCTGGAACGTTCCAGCTTGTGTGTCTTAGGCAATGTAGCTTGTGTAGTGTGTGTTGTGTGGCCCGGGCAGAGTTTGCTGTGGTGCTGTGGGCGAAGAATCTCAGAGCTGGTGAGCAGCTGAAGGCACCTCACAGCCACAGTGTACCTGCTGCAATAATACCTCTCTCTCCCAGCTGGAGAGAGCTGGGAAGAGAGAGGTATTATTGCAGCAGGTACACTGTGGCTGTGAGGTGCCTCAGAGTGCGCTTTTCTGTCTTTTTTTTGCAGGTGCTTTGTGCAGTCGTGGACAGGAAAGGGAAATACTCGTGTCACGGAGCAGTGAGGGAAGGTGAGTGTTGTCAGCCTGGTCATCTCTTATCTGAAGGGAAGATGCTCAGGTGTTTCCCTGTAAGGGTCCGAGGTGGCAGTGTAGATGCAGCATTACCAAGA
The DNA here is from genome assembly GCF_963932015.1 of Anas acuta. Classification (NCBI taxonomy): domain Eukaryota; kingdom Metazoa; phylum Chordata; class Aves; order Anseriformes; family Anatidae; genus Anas; species Anas acuta. Next base: position 25,733 of record NC_089001.1, on the reverse strand, counting down.
GCCTGAGCAGGGTTGTATCAGAGTCTGCTCTTTCCTCTGCAAAAGGGTAAGTCTGTGATTACCCCTGCTGGGGCTGCTTTGTGTGCGTGTCTTTTTGGTATTTATGGAGCTTAGTTGTTTTTTGTGTGTGTATGTTCTAAGTTTTTGTTTTTTTTGAGGGGCAAATAGTGTGTGTGCTGAGCGTGGTTGGCAGGAGGAGGTGGGGAGCTCCTCAGGACTGGTAGGTTTGGTTTCTCGGGGCGTGCGGCAGCCTTCCTGTGCAATGCGACTGATTGTTGGCCGGAACGTTCCAGCTTGTGTGTCTTAGCCATTGTAGCTTGTGTAGTGTGTGTTGTGTGGCCCGGGCAGTGTTTGTGCTGCTGTGAGCAAAGAACCTGAGTTAAAGCTGGTGAGCAGCTGAAGTACCGGAGCTGGGAAGAGAGAGGTATTGCAGCAGGTACGCTGTGGCTGTGAGGTGCCTCAGAGTGTGTGTTTCTCTTGTCTCTGCAGGTGCTTTGTGCAGTTGTGGAGAGGGAAGGGAAATCGTCATGTCACGAAGCTCTGAGGGAAGGTGAGTGGTGTCAGCCATGTCATCCCTTATCCGAAGCGAAGGGAAGACGCTCAGGTGTTTCCCTGTGAGGGTCTGAGTTGAGGCTGATTGGGATAGAGGAGCAGTGTGGCAGGTGGGTGCTTGCAAGCACAGTGGTCATTGTATCCTTTTGTGTTCCCAGGTGGCGTGGGTGATGCTGGCCGCTCCTTTCAAGCTTGGACCTAATTTGCAGGTCCAGAGGCAAGTGGAGTGCTGTTTTGAAAGGGTAAAAGTAAAGATGGGGTCGCTTATGTTGTTGAGGGATGGGTGCTACTGCTGGCAGCTGAATGTTTATCTTCTGCCTGTGTTTTGCCTTTCATTAGGCTGAAATGCAGTGTGTAGTGCGCAGTGCAGGACGTCTCAACCCGAGCTGCCTCTGCAGTGACTCTGGTGCGTAATGAGCAGAGGTAGCTGTTATTTTTGGGGTGCGGTTGTCACTGCAGTTGTTTTCCTACATTCAATAGAGTAAAATTCCAGTTTGCCTTTTAGAGGTGCTATAAGTGGGTGAAGAGAACAAATGGAAGCATCTGCCATGTGGGGCAGGCAGGCGGCTGAGGTACAGGAGGGGATGAGAGTATGTGATTTTTTCCCGGGGGTGGAATGGAACTGATTTTGTTGGCGTATAATCTGTTCTGCTCCTAGATTTTTCTTTCTATTTAAAAAAAAAAAAAAAGTTTGAGCTAATTCCAGTTAAGAAAGTTCCAGTTACTTGCTGGGTCGTATTGTCCTTTTAATATTCAAAGCTGCAGCAAAAGCATGGGGATTGTTGCTTCTAGAAACACCCCAGTTCTCTTGTTTGTGCTCTGCATGCTGTTGAGCTAAGGCAGATTTAAAAAAAAGAAATAAAGGAAACGCACACAAAAACCAACAACAACAAAAAACACCATTGGCTGACTTATTGTGATTGCAACGATCATTTAATCCCTTTGTTTTCCCAGGTGGTGTGGATGATACTGGCTGCACTGTTGGAGCTTGGATTCGGAGAGGAAGAGGTGAGCAGAACCGTATGTTGCATCAGCAGTAGTCAGCATTGTGGAGAAGGTGGGCATCATGGCCGGCGTGCTAGTGAATGCTGTTACTCTGTTTTTGCAGCTGATGATGAGCCTTCAGTTGACTAAGATGACAATCGGTGCCTGTGTATTTCTTGAGGTGGAAGGAATTTACCATCCAACAACCTGAGAGCTAAGTTGGGGGGCACCTGGTATTTGCATATCTGGGGTGGCTAATGGGAGCTGGGAGCCAGAGCAGCACGGAGGCAGCTGGCTGAAGAGACTTGGTGCCACTGTGAAGGTGGTTGAGGCTGGGTCACGTTCTGGGTGCTTGTGGCTGGGTCACCAGGCTAACAGGAGCAGCGGGATTATTTTGTAGCTTGAGTGCGTGCGCCAGGCAGGACAATTTCCTTCGTCTGTCCTGTTTGCTTCTGCAGTGTCTGTTCTGTGCTTGTCGGGTCTTGATATCCTCCTGGCTTTTTACACCGGACTGACCAGACAGGCGACTTGGTAGCTGTGCAGAAGGGCCTCAATGCTTGTTTTGTCATCATGGCTCTGATCAAGCAGCGACTGCAAGACAAGAAGTGCTCGAAAGTGCAGATCTGTTTCAGGTCTTGTGCATCATATTCGGTTTGAGATCGTGTCTGTTTCCATCCTCACTCTTGCAGAAGTCATCTGGGCCGCATCAGGAGCTCTTGCTTGGGAACTGATTTCCTGAGAGTCGTCTTAGGGGGTTTTCACTCTCCATCCTTCTGGTCTCTTGTCTTGAAGGCAGGCTTTTTAGGCCTCCATCATCCCAGTTCTGGCAGTTGCTTCCAGTCGCGTGTCGTGACATTGGAGTCTCTGGTAGGGTCTGGTGCAGAGCACCTGTTCTGACTTGCTGTTGCTGTAGGGCTTTCTTTTTGGGGGTCACTTTTCCTTGCGCCTTGTGTTGTGTGTTTTGTTTGTAGTGTTTGTGGCGTGCCTGTGTGTGTGTTTGGTCCGGAGCTGTCCTGCCTGGCAGTTAGTGATTAATGTGGCAGGGCATGGGTGTACTAATACATTGTTTGTACTGTGTTGGGAAAGACATCCGGTCTGCCTCTGGGCACGTACTGAAGGGCAGCTGGCACAGTCATCTCTGGTGGTTGGCAGATGTGGATTTGGGAGAGTATATCTGCTTGTGAGCAGCTGTTTGCATAGTGCTTGAACGCTGTGCTTGAGGAGGTCTGTCGAATCTTGAAAGCTTACAGATATGGGGTTTTGAAATGTTTATTTTTATTTCTTTCCTGTCCCCAGTAGAGTGTAAACCCTAGGAGGAACCTGTCACGGGAAAGAGCTCCTTCTGGAACTGTTCAGCACTTGGTAGGCAACTTTCGTTTAATTTGTTTAAGGTGAAACACAGTGTACAACACGGGACTTGACCATAGCTGCTTTTGGCAAGGTGAGCGATGAGCAGATGTAGCTGGTACTTTAGGGGTGCAGTTGTCACTGCAGTTAGTTAACTGCACAAAATACAGTAAAAATCCTGTTTATATTTCAGGGGTGTTGTAGCTGGCCTAAGAGAGCAGGTGGAAGCGTCTGCCTCGAGGGCAGGTGAGGAGGCTGAGGTAAGGGAGCAGATGAGAGTAACTGTCCCAGCTGTGCTGTGGCTTTGGATGCTGCTTCAGCCTATGCTTTTGTTTGTCTTTTGCAGGTGTCTCGCACAGGCTGAGTGGGGCCAAGCTGCACTCTGAAGAGCAGCACGAGAAGGGTGGGCTGTTTGTGAGCTGGATTGGAGCAGAACTGCCAAGTAGCACGAGGTGAGTGCGAAGGGTATCCGTCTTGCTTTGCAGGTGCCCTGGCAGGCTCTCCACAGAAGCGGTTGAGGATTTGAGAAGAGGTTGCAGATGATCAAGGAGCGACATGTGCAGGGATGGCTTGAAAACGGTATGGCTGCTTTCTCTTCTGTTTATCAGGTGTCACTGGCGACGTGGGCTGTGATGTTAGTCTTTAGAATCGGAACAAAGCAGGTGCTGAAATGTTTTGTTTTTTTTGTGTTGGGCTTGCACCTTGATGAGTGTAGGGATGGGTTTTAAGTGGGTGCAGCGGGGGGCCTGAACCCCAGTGTCCTGTAGTGTGTTTTGACCCATCAGCATAGCCTTTTGGTTCTCAGGTAGCCTACTGAAGTAAGTGATTTTTCCTGTGAGTGGAATGGAATTGTTTTTTTTTCCATGTAATTTGTTCTCCTCCTAGATTTTTCTTTTTATGTATATAAAATATTGAGCTAATTCCAGAGGGGAAAAAAAATCAGTTTACTTTCTTAATCAGTTTGTCCTTTTAATATTCAAAGCTGCAGCAACAGCATGGGTATTTGTGTCTCTAGAAACACCCTAGCTCTCCTGTCTTCACTCTGCATGCATTTGAGCTAAGCCATATAAATGAATAAAGAAACCACAGCTACTGCTCGTTTCTGATTTTTTTTTTTTGTGCTTTCCCCCTTGCACTTTCCTAGGTGATTGGCTTCAGGGTCCAGGTGAGACCTAGTGGTAACTGAGTTGCAGGTATGCCATCAGAGAGCTCCTTCTGCCTGGGCTGCACTTTTGGGTAAGCGTTTGGTTTTATTTCAGTTGGTTGCAGGGTTCTTTAGGTGGGTCAGAGTCTATGGACTGATGCGTTCTGAAGTAGAAACCGGTACGCATATCTTTTTGAGTTGGTAACTGGTGGGATCTGTCACTGTAAAGCAATCTAGTAGTAGTATGTGCCTGTATTGCACGCAGCTTTTCCTCAGGTGAGTAGTTGTTATGGCAGTTTTACGGATAGTATGGTGATGTTACTTTGTGTGTTTGCTTTGTGGTTCTGGGTCCCTTCTGACTTTTGCAGAATTACGGGGCTTTTTGTGAGTCTTTGCCTGTATGTCAAATTTTATCAAAGTCAAAACCTTCGTGGCAAAGTGATGGAGCAGGGTTTAGTTGAAATGTATCATGGAAGCTCCCTGTGTGAGCATGTGTCTGAAAATGGCAGCAGTGGGCACGTAAGGGGTAGTCTGTTTCAGGTTTAGGGACAGTTTGTTATATTTCTGGAGCTTTTGCCTGTGTGTTTTCTGTCTGTCGAGTGTTCAGACCTTGCAGCCTTTTAGTCTTGATGTCCTTGAATTGACATATTAGAAGTATGTTTATTAGGTGATTCCAGGTAGTTGTTTTTGGGAAACAGTGGGGTAATGTCTCTTGACCGCATAAGTGCAGTAGTGCCTAGAGAGTGAGCAGGCTCACCTTCTTCCTCTCTGCAGAATAAGTCCGCCCGGGCCCATTTCGGCGCGGCGCCGCCCGGGCCCATTTCGGCGCGGCGCCGCCCGGGCCCATTTCGGCGCGGCGCCGCCCGGGCCCATTTCGGCGCGGCGCCGCCCGGGCCCATTTCGGCGCGGCGCCGCCCGGGCCCATTTCGGCGCGGCGCCGCCCGGGCCCATTTCGGCGCGGCGCCGCCCGGGCCCATTTCGGCGCGGCGCCGCCCGGGCCCATTTCGGCGCGGCGCCGCCCGGGCCCATTTCGGCGCGGCGCCGCCCGGGCCCATTTCGGCGCGGCGCCGCCCGGGCCCATTTCGGCGCGGCGCCGCCCGGGCCCATTTCGGCGCGGCGCCGCCCGGGCCCATTTCGGCGCGGCGCCGCCCGGGCCCATTTCGGCGCGGCGCCGCCCGGGCCCATTTGTCATGTGGAGCTACAGAGCAGGTGAGGTAAAGGAGCTGGGAACAGAGAGGCATTGCACAATGATATGTTGCCTTAGTAGTAGTGAACGTTGTGCAGGAGGTGGTTATTAGGGCTGGCATTCTGATGAATGCTGGCTCTCTGTGTTTACAGATGGGGGTGAGTCTGTTTAAACTAATTCCAGTTCAAAAAGTTTGTTACTAGCTTGGTGATATTTTCAGTTCAATATTGATATCTGCAGAGAAAGTAAAAAGGGATTTTTGCTTCTAGAATCACTGCAGATATCTTGCCTGCTCTTTGCATGCTTTTGAGATAAAGCTGATTTTAAAAAAGAAAGAAAAAAAAAAAACCACTTGCTTCTCTTGCTCCCTTCCTGCTCTCTTGTGCTTTGTCCCTCATCTTCCCCAGGTGATTTGGTTTGGGTGCTGGGCGGGGACAAAAGGTATATGAGCCCCAGGCACGACATCAGAGCTCCTTCTGCCTGGGCTGCTCTTTGGGGTCAGTGCTTTGTGTTTCCTTCAGTCAGTTGCAAGATTCTCTAGACAGGCTGCAGTTTGTGGAGTTCTGTATTTCTAAGTGCTTGGAATTCTAGATTTCTAAGTGCTTGAAATAGAGGGATATTTAGTAGAGGCTGCTGTCTCACTGTTTTTTGGGATGGTCACATATGCTCCTGTTTTTGCACCATATTTTAATCTCTACATGTATAAAAACACTTGTTTTAGTCTCCTGGAGAGTTTCAGCAGCTTGATTACATGCTACATGTGGCTTGACAGCGTAGATGCAGCATTGCCAAGAGACTGAGCAGGGTTGTATCAGAGTCACCTTTTCATCTGCAAGGGGTAAGTCTGTGATTACCCCTGCCGAGGCTGCTGTGTGTGCATGTCTTTTTGGCATTTGTGGAGCTCAGTTGTTTTTTTTGTGTGTATGTACATGTTCTAAGTTTATTTTTTTTTTTGAGGGGTGAATAGTGTGTGTGCTGAGCGTGGTTGCCAGGTGGATGTGGGGAGCTGCTCAGGACTGGTAGGTTTGGTTTCTAGGAGTGTGCAGCATCATTCCTGTGCGATGCGACTGATTGTTGGGTGGGAACGTTCCAGCTCATATGTCTTAAGCAATGTAGCTTGTGTAGTGGTGTGTTGTGTGGCCTGCGCAGAGTTTGCTGTGGCGCTGTGAGTGTAGAATCTCAGTTAGAGCTGGTGAGCAGCTGAAGTACCGGAGCTGGGAAGAGAGAAGTATTGCAGCAGGTACGCTGTGGCTGTGAGGTGCCTCAGAGTGTGCTTTTCCCTTGTCTCTGCAGGTGCTTGGTTCAGTTGTGGAGAGGGAAGGGAAATTGTTATGTCAGGAAGCTCTGAGGGAAGGTGAGTGGTGTCAGCCTGGTCATCCCTTATCTGAAGCGAAGACGCTCAGGTGTTTCCCTGGGAGGTTCCGAGGTGAGGCTGTTTGGGATAGAGGAGCAGTGTGGCAGGCGGGTTCTTGCAAGCACAGTTGTCATTGTATGCTTTTGTGTTCCCAGGTGGCGTGGGTGATGCTGGCCGCTCCTTTCAAGCTTGGACCTAATTTGCAGGTCCAGAGGCAAGTGGCCTGCTGTTTTGAAAGGATAAAAGTAAAGATGGGGTCGCTTATGTTTTTGAGGGATGGGTGCTACTGCTGGCAGCTGAATGTTTATCTTCTGCCTGTATTTTTCTTTTGTTCAGGGTGAAACGCAGTGTGCAGTGCAGGACCTCTCGACCCAAGCTGCCTCTGCAGTGACTCTGGTGCGTGATGAGCAGAGGTAACTGTTGTTTTACGGGCGCGATTGTCACTGCAGTTATTTTCCTACATCCAGTAGAGTAAAATTCCAGTTTGCCTTTTAGAGGTTCTAAAAGTGGGTGAAGAGAACAGATGGAAGCATCTGCCATGGGGGGCAGGGAAGCGGCTGAGGTACAGGAGGGGATGAGAGTATGTGATTTTTTTCCCGGGGGTGGAATGGAATTGATTTTGTTGGTGTATAATCTGTTCTGCTCCTAGATTTTTCTTTCAGTGTAAATAAAATTTTAAGTTAATTCCATTTGAAAAAGTTCCAGTTACTTGCTGGGTCGTGTTGTCCTTTCAATGTTAAAAGCTGCAGCAAAAGCATGGGGATTGTTGCTTCTAGATACACCCCCAATTTTCTTGTCTGCAGTCTACGTGCAGTTGAGCAAAAGCAGATTTCAAAAAAAAAACGAAAAAAAAACCATGTAACACACACAAAAAAACAATAATAAAAAAACAAACCACCATTGGGTCACTTCTGAACGCAACGATCATTTGATCCCTTTGTTTTCCCAGGTGGTGTGGATGATACTGGCTGCACTGTTGGAGCTTGGATTCGGAGAGGAAGAGGTGAGCAGAACCGTATGTTGCATCAGTAGTAGTCAGCATTGTGGAGCAGGTGGGCATCATGGCCGGCGTGCTAGTGAATGCTGTTACTCTGTTTTTGCAGCTGATGATGAGCCTGGCAATTGACTAAGATGGCAATCGGTGCCTGTGCATTTCTTGAGGCGGAGGGACTTTACCATCCAACAACCTGAGAGCTAAGTTGTGGGGCACCTGGTATTTGCATATCTGGGGTGGCTAATGGGAGCTGGGAGCCAGAGCAGCGTGGTGCCTGCTGGCTGAATATACTTGGTGCCACTGTGAGGGGTGGTTCAGGCTGGGTCACGTTCTGGGTGCTTGTGGCTGGGTCACCAGGCTAATAGAAGCAGCGGGATTATTTTGTAGCATGAGTGCGTGTGCCAGGCAGGACAGTTTCCTTCAGTTTGTCTGTCCTGTAGTGTTGCTTCTCCATTGTGTGTTGTGAATTATGGTCTCCTTGGGTCTTGATATTCTCCTAACTTTTTACACAGGACTGACTAGACAGGCGACTTGGTAGCTGTGCTGAAGGGCCTCAATGCTTGTTTTGTCATCATGGCTCTGATCCGAGCACTTCTTGTCTTGCAGTTGCTGCTTAAAGTGCAGATAAGTTTCAGGTCTTGTGATCTCAAGCTGAATATGATGCACATCTGTTTCCATCCTCACTCTTGCAGAAGTCGTCTGGGCCGTATCAGGAGCTCTTGCTTGGGAATTGATTTCCTGAGAGTTGTCTTAGGGGGTTTTCAGTCCCCATCCTTCTGGTCTCTTGTCTTGAAGGCAGGCTTTTTAGGCCTCCATCATCCCAGTTCTGGCAGTTGCTTCCAGTCGCGTGTCGTGACATTGGAGTCTCTGGTAGGGTCTGGTGCAGAGCACCTGTTCTGACTTGCTGTTGCCGTAGGGCTTTCCTTTTGGGGGTCACTTTTTCTTGTGCCTTGCGTTGTGTGTTTTGTTTGTAGTGTTTGTGGCGTGCCCGTGTGTGTATGTGTTTGGTCTGGAGCTGTCCTGCCTGGCAGTTAGTGATTAATGTGGCAGGGCATGGGTGTACTAATACATTGTTTGTACTGTTTTGGCAAAGACATCCGGTCTGCCTCTGGGCACGTACTGAGGGGCAGCTGGCACAGTCATCTCTGTAGTGTTAGGCAGATGTGTGGGGGGGAGATTTGAGCTGCTTGTGAGCAGCTTCTCACATAGTGTTTGAACAGTGTGCTTGAGGAGGTCTGTCGAATCTTGAAAGCTTACAGATATGGGGTTTTGCTTTTTTTTTTTTCTTATATCTTTCCTGTCCCCATTAGAGTGTAAACCCTAGGAGGAACATGTCACAGGAAAGAGCTCCTTCTGGAACTGTTCAGCACTCGGTAGGCAACTTTTGTTTAATTTGTTTAAGGTGAAACACAGTGTACAACACGGGACTTGACCATAGCTGCTTTTGGCAAGGTGAGCGATGAACAGATGTAGCTGGTACTTTAGGGGTGCAGTTGTCACTGCAGTTACTTAACTACACAAAGTACAGTAAAAATCCTGTTTATATTTCAGAGGTGTATTGTAGCTGGCATAAGAGAGCAGATGGAAGCATCTGCCTCGAGGGCAGGTGAGGAGGCTGAGGTAAGGGAGCAGATGAGAGTAACTGTCCTAGCTGTGCTGTGGCTTTGGATGCTGCTTCAGCCTATGCTTTTTTGTTTCACATTTGTCTCACACAGGCTCAGAGGGGCCAAGCTGTACTCTGAAGAGCAGCACGAGAAGGGCGGGCTGGTTGTGAGCTGGATTGGAGCAGAACAGCCAAGTAGCACGAGGTGACTGTGAAGGGTATCCATCTTGCTTTGCAGGTGCCCTGGCAGGCTCTCCACAGAAGTGGTTGAGGATTGGAGAAGAGGTTGCAGATGATCAAGGAGCGACACGTGCAGGGATGGCTTGAAAATGGTATGGCTGCTTTCTCTTCTGTTTATCAGGTGTCCCAGGCAATGTGGGCTGTGATGTTATTTCTTGAGAATCGGAACAAAGCAGGTGCTGATGGCGGTTTTTTGGTAAGCAAAGTGGTGCCCGAAGCCCTGTCCTGTGTAGCCTGAGCACGCCTCGCTGAGAATGAAGCTTGCTTTCCAGCAGTTCCCAAAGCTGTTGAAGCTGAAATGCTGTGTCTGTTTTTTTGTGTTGGGGTTGCACCTTGGTGAGTGTAGGGATGGGTTTTAATTTGGTGCAGCGGAGGGCCTGGCCCCAGTGTCCTGTAGCGTGTTTTGACCCATCAACATAGCCATTTAGTTCTCAGGTATCCTACTGAAGTGATTTTTTCCTGTGAGTGGAATGGAATAGAATTATTTTTTGGTGTGTAATCTGTTCTACTCCTAGATTGTTCTTTCTATGTAAATGAAAGATCGAGGTAATTCCAGATGGAAAAAGAAATCAATTGCTTGCTTAGTTGTATTGTCCTTTTAATATTCAAAGCTACAGCAAAAGCATGGGGATTTTTGTTCCTAGAAACACCCTAGCTCTCCTGTCTGCACTCTGTATGCTGTTGAGCTAAGCCTTATAAATAACTAAATAAACCACAGCTGTTGCTCCTTCTTTTTGTTTTTTGTGCTTTCCCCTTTGCACTTTCCCAGGTGATTGGCTTCAGGGTCCAGGTGAGACCTAGTGGTAACTGAGTTGCAGGTGTGCCATCAGAGAGCTCCTTCTGTCTGGGCTGCACTTTTGGGTAAGGGCTTTGTTTTTCCTTCAGTTGTTTGGAGGGTTCTTTAGGTGGGTCAGAGTCTATGGACTGATGCGTTTCCTAGTAGAAACGGGTACGCATGTCTTTTTGAGGTGGCAGCTGGTAGGATCTGTCATTGTACAGAAATCTATTAGTAGGTGCTTGTATTGCACACGGCTCTTCCTCAGATGAGTAGTTGTTATAGCAGTTTTACGGATAGTGTGGTGATGTTACTTTGTGTGTTTGCTTTGTGGTTCTGGGTCCCTTCTGATTTTTGCAGAATTACGGGGCTTTCTGTGATTCTTTGCCTGTATGTCAAATATTATCAAAGTCAAAACCTTGTTGTTAAAGAGATGGAGCAGGGTTTAGTTGAAATGTATCATGGAAGCTCCCTGTGTGAGCATGTGTCTGAAAATGGCAGCAGTGGGCATGTAAGGGGTAGTCTGTTTCAAGTTTAGGGACAGTTTGTTATATTTCTGGAGCTTTTGCTTGTGTGTTTTCTGTCTGTCGAGTCTTTAGACCATAAAGCCTTCTAGGCTTTATGTCCTTGAATTGACATATTAGAAGTACATTTATGAGGGGTTGCCAGGTACGTTGTTTTTGGGAAACTGTGGGGTATGGTTCCTTGAGTGCATAAGTGCAGTAGTGCCAAGAGAGTGAGCAGGGCCACCTTCTTCATCTCTGTAGAATGAGTCCGTTTGGGCACACTTCTCAGGTAAATGTAGTGAGCAGATGAGGGAAAGGAGCTGGGAACAGAGAGGTATTTCACAGTAGCATGTTGCATCAGTAGTAGTAAGCGTTGCGGAGGAGGTGGGTGTCAGTGCTGGCGTGCTAGTGAATGCTGGTTCTCTGTTTTTGCAAGTGATGATGAACCTGTTTGACGTAATTCCATTTGAAAGAGTTCCTGTTACTGGCCTGGTCGTGTTGTTTTTTCAATGTTAAAAGCTGCAGTAAAAGCATGGGGATTGTTGCTTCTAGAAACACCACAGGTCACCTGTCTGCTCTCTGCATGTTTTCCCAGTAAAGCAGATCTTAAAAAAAAAAAAAAAAAAAAAATAAAAAAAAAATAAAAAGCAGTTGCTTCTGTTCCTGCTTTCTTTCTACTTCCTTGTGCTTTGCCCCTCCCCTTTCCCAGGTGATTGGGTTTGGGTGCTGGGCAGGGCTGAATGCTATATGAGCCCCAGGCATGCTATCAGAGAGCTCCTTCTGCCTGGGCTGCTCCTTGGGGTAAGTGCTTTGTTTTTCCTTCAGTCAGTTGCAGGGTTCTCTAGGCAGACTGGAGTCTATAGATTTCTAGAATTTTTAAGTGCTTGGAATTTACTTAATAGAGGAATGTTTAGTAGAGGTTTGTGGCTTATTGTTTTTTAGGATGGTGCGATACTCCTCTGTTTTTGAGCTGCACTTTAATCTCTAGATGTATAAACCCACTCGTTTTATTCTGCAGAGGACTAAAACCAGCTTGATTACCGGCTACATGTGGCTTGACAGCGTAGATGCAGCATTGCCAAGAGACTGAGCAGGGTTGTATCATAGTCACCTTTTCATGTGCAAAGGGTAAGTCTGTGATTACCCCTGCTGGGGCTGCTGTGTGCGCATGTCTTTTTGGCATTTGTGGAGCTCGGTTGGTTTTTTTTTTGTGTGTGTAAGTTCTAAGTTTGTTTTTTTTTTTTGATGGGTGAATAGTGTGTGTGCTGAGCGTGGTTGGCAGGAGGAAGTGGGGAGCTGCTCAGGACTGGTAGGTTTGGTTTCTAGGAGTGTGCAGCATCCTTCCTGTGCGATGCGACTGATTGTTGGGTGGGAATGTACCAGCTTGTGTGTGCTGGGCAATGTAGCTTGTGTAGTGTGTGTTGTGTGGTCTAGGCAGAGTTTGCTGTGGCGCTGTGAGCGTAGAATCTGAGTTAGAGCTGGTGGGCAGCTGAAGTACCGGAGCTGGGAAGAGAGAGGTATTGCAGCAGGTACCCTGTGGCTGTGAGGTGCTTTAGAGTGTGCTTTTCTCTTGCCTCTGCAGGTGCTTTGTGCAGTTGTGGAGAGGGAAGGGAAATCGTCATGTCAGGAAGCTCTGAGGGAAGGTGAGTGGTGTCAGCCTGGTCATCCCTTATCTGAAGCGAAGGGAAGACGCTCAGGTGTTTCCCTCAGAGGGTCCGGGGTGAGACTGTTTGGGATAGAGGAGCAGTGTAGCAGGTGGGTGCTTGCAAGCACAGTGGTCATTTTGTCCTTTTATGTTCCCAGGTGGCGTGGGTGATGCTGGCCGCTCCTTTCAAGCTTGGACCTAATTTGCAGGTCCAGAGGCAAGTGGCCTGCTGTTTTGAAAGGATAAAAGTAAAGCTGGGGTCGCTTATGTTTTTGAGGGATGGGTGCTACTGCTGGCAGCTGAATGTTTATCTTCTTCCTGCCTTTCTCCTTTGTTCAGGCTGCAATGCAGTGTGCAGTGCAGGATGTGTCAACCAGCTGCCTCTGCAGTGACTCTGGTGTGTGATGAGCAGAGGTAACTGTTGTTTTTGGGGGTGCGGTTGTCACTGCAGTTATTTTCCTACATCCAGTAGAGTAAAATTCCAGTTTGCCTTTTAGAGGTGCTATAAGTGGGTGAAGAGAACAGATGGAAGCATCTGCCACGTGGGGCAGGCAAGCGGCTGAGGGACAGGAGGGGATGAGAGTATGTGATTTTTTTTCCCGGGGGTGGAATGGAATTGATTTTGTTGGTGTATAATCTGTTCTGCACCTAGATTTTTCTTTCAATGTGAATAAAAGTTTGAGCTAATTCCAGTTAAGAAAGTTCCAGTTACTTGCTGGGTCGTGTTGTCCTTTCAATGTTAAAAGCTGCAGCAAAAGCATGGGGATTATTGCTTCTAGAAACACCCCAGTTCTCTTGTCTGCATGCTGTTGAGCTAAAGCAGACTAAAAAATAAATACAGGAAACACACACACACACACACACACACACACACACACACACACACACAAAAACAGTAACAAAAAAACCAACACCATTGGCTGACTTGTGAATGCAACGATCATTTAATCCCTTTGTTTTCCCAGGTGGAGTGGATGATACTGGCTGCACTGTTGGAGCTTGGATTCGGAGAGGAAGAGGTGAGCAGAACCGTATGTTGCATCAGCGGTAGTCAGCATTGTGGAGAAGGTGGGCATCGTGGCCGGCGTGCTAGTGAATGCTGGTACTCTGTTTCTTGCAGCTGATGATGAGCCTTCAATTGGCTAAGGTGACAATCGGTGCCTGTGCATTTCTTGAGGCGGAGGGACTTTACCATCCAACAACCTGAGAGCTAAGTTGTGGGGCACCTGGTATTTGCATATCTGGGGTGGCTAATGGGAGCTGGGAGCCAGAGCAGCGTGGTGCCTGCTGGCTGAATATACTTGGTGCCACTGTGAGGGGTGGTTCAGGCTGGGTCACGTTCTGGGTGCTTGTGGCTGGGTCACCAGGCTAATAGAAGCAGCGGGATTATTTTGTAGCATGAGTGCGTGTGCCAGGCAGGACAGTTTCCTTCAGTTTGTCTGTCCTGTAGTGTTGCTTCTCCATTGTGTGTTGTGAATTATGGTCTCCTTGGGTCTTGATATTCTCATAACTTTTTACACAGGACTGACAGCATGGAGCGTGCTGGCTGAATAGACTTGGTGCCACTGTGAGGGTGGTTCAGGCTGCTTGTGGCTGGGTCACCAGGCTAATAGAAGCAGCGGGATTATTTTGTAGCGTGAGTGCATGCGCCAGGCAGGACAGTTTCCTTCTGTTGGTCTGTCCTGTAGTGTTGCTTCTGCAGTGTCTGTTCTGTGCTTCTCGGGTCTTGATATCCTCATGACTTTTGACTCTGGACTGACCAGACAGGCGACTCGGTGGCTGTGCTGAAGGGCCTCAATGCTTGTTTTGTCATCATGGCTCTGATCCGAGAACTTCTTGTCTTGCAGTCGCTGCTTGAAGTGCAGATCTGTTTCAGGTCTTGTGCATCGTATTCGGTTTGAGATCACGTCTGTTTCCATCCTCACTCTTGCAGAAGTCGTCTGGGCCGCATCAGGAGCTCTTGCTTGGGAATTGATTTCCTGAGAGTTGTCTTAGGGGGTTTTCAGTCCCCATCCTTCCGGTCTCTTGTCTTGAAGGCAGGCTTTTTAGGCCTCCATCATCCTAGTTCTGACAGTTGCTTCCAGTCGCGTGTCGTGACATTTGAGTCTCTCGTAGGGTCTGGTGCAGAGCACCTGTTCTGACTTGCTGTTGCCATAGGGCTTTCCCCCGGGGGTCACTTTTTCTTGCGCCTAGTGTTGTGTGTTTTGTTTGTAGTGTTTGTGGCGTGCCTGTGTGTGTACGTGTTTGGTCTGGAGCTGTCCTGCCTGGCAGTTAGTGATAATAGCTAACGTGGCAGTGCATGGGTGTACTAATACACTGATGGGACTGTTTTGGCGTAGACATCTGCCTCTGGGCGCATACTGAAGGACAGCTGGCACAGTCATCTCTGGAGGTTGGCAGATGTGGATTTGGCAGAGTTGAGCTGCTTGCGAGCAGCTGTTTGCATAGTGCTTGAATGGTGTACTGTTGAATCTTGAAAGCTTACAGATATGGGGTTTTGAATTTTTTTTATTTTTATTTCTTTCCTGTCCCCAGTAGAGTGTATACCGTAGTAGGAACTGCCCACAGGAAAGAGCTCCTTCTGGAACCGTTCAGCACTCGGTAGGCAGCTCGGTGCCTGTCTTGATCTACTTCTGAGGTGCTGAGGCAAGGGGGCTGCTGTTTTGAAATGATAATATCGTTAATTGGGTCCCTTTGTGTTGTGGAGGGATGGGTGCTAATGGTGGCAGGTGAATGATTGATTCTCTTGTGGGTGTTTTCATTTGTTTAAGGTGAAACACAGTGTCCAACACGGGACTTGACGACCGGAGCTGCTTTTGGCAAGGTGAGCGATGAGCAGATGTAGAAGGTACTTTAGGGGTGCAGTTGTCACTGCAGTTAGTTAACTGCACAAAATACAGTAAAAATCCTGTTTATTTTATATTTCCGAGGTGTTGTAGCTGGCCTAAGAGAGCAGATGGAAACATCTGCCTCGAGGGCAGGTGAGGGGGCCGAGGTAAGGGAGCAGATGAGAGTAACTGTCCCAGCTGTGCTGTGGCTTTGGATGCTGCTTCAGCCTGTGGTTTTCCTTCTCTTTTGCAGGTGTCTCGCACAGGCTGAGTGGGGCCAAGCTGCACTCTGAAGAGCAGCACGAGAAGGGCGGGCTGGTTGTGAGCTGGATTGGAGCAGAACTGCCAAGTAGCATGAGGTGAGTGCGAAGGGTCTTGCTTTGCAGGTGCCATGGCAGGCTCTCCACAGAAGCGGTTGAGGATTGGAGAAGAGGTTGCAGATGATCAAGGAGCGACACGTGCAGGGATGGCTTGAAAAGGGTATGGCTGCTTTCTCTTCTGTTTATCAGGTGTCCCAGGCAACGTGGGCTGTGATGTTAGTTCTTGAGAATTGGAACGAAGCAGGTGCTGATTGCGGTCTTCTTTGGTAAGCAAAGTGGTGCCCAAAGCCCTGTCCTGTGTAGCCTGAGCACGCCTCTCTGAGGATGAAGCTTGCTTTCCAGCAGTTCCCAAAGCTGTTGAAGCTGAAATGCTGCGTCTGTTTTTTTTGTGTTGGGGTTGCACCTTGGTGAGTGCAGGGATGGGTTTTAAGTGGGTGCAGCAGAGGGCCTGGCCCCAGTGTCCTGTAGTGTGTTTTGACCCACCAGCATAGCCACTTGGTTCTCAGATATCCTACTGAAGTAAGTGATTTTTCCTGTGAGTGGAATGGAATTGTTTTTTTTTTTTTTTTGGCATGTAATCACTTCTGCTCCTAGATTTTTCTTTCTACGTAAATAAAAGATACTAAGAAAAAGAAAAGGTACGTTGTTTTGGGGAAACCGTGGGGTAGGGTTCCTTGACCACATAAGTGCAGTAGTGCCTAGAGAGTGAGCAGGGTCACCTCCTTCTTCTCTGCAGAATAAGGCTGCCCGGCCCCATTTTGGCGCGGCGCCCCCCGGGCCCATTTGTCATGTGGAGCTACTGAGCAGGTTAGGTAAAGGAGTTTTGAACAGAGAGGTATTGCACAACTGTATGTTGCATCAGTAGTAGTGAGTGTTGTCCAAGAGGTGGGTGTCAGTGCTGGCATGCTAGTGAATGCTGGTTCTCTGTTTTTGCAAGTGATGATGAACCTGTTTGACTTAATTCCATTTGAAAAAGTTCCAGTTACTTGAGTGGTTGTGCTGTCCTTTCAATATTAAAAGCTGCAGCAAAAGCATGGGGATTGTTGCTTCTAGAAACACCCCAGGTCTCTTGTCTGCTCTCTGCATGTTGTTTAGCTAAAACATTTAAAAAAAAAAAAAAAAAAACAGGAAACACACACAGACAAAAAAAAAACAATAAGAAAAAAAAACCAACACCATTGGCTGACTTGTTGTGAATGCAACGAACATTTAATCCCTTTGTTTTCCCAGGTGGTGTGGATGATACTGGCTGCACTGTTGGAGCTTGGATTCGGAGAGGAAGAGGTGAGCAGAACCGTATGTTGCATCAGCGGTAGTCAGCATTGTGGAGAAGGTGGGCATCGTGGCCGGCGTGCTAGTGAATGCTGGTACTCTGTTTCTTGCAGCTGATGATGAGCCTTCAATTGGCTAAGGTGACAATCGGTGCCTGTGCATTTCTTGAGGCGGAGGGACTTTACCATGCAGCAACCTGAGAGCTAAGTTGGAGGGCACCTGGTATTTGCATATCTGGGGTGGCTAATGGGAGCTGGGAGCCAGAGCAGCGTGGTGCCTGCTGGCTGAATAGACTTGGTGCCACTGTGAGGGTGGTTCAGGGTGCTTGTGGCTGGGTCACCAGGCTAATAGAAGAGGCAGGATTATTTTGTAGTGTGAGTGCGTGCGCCAGGCAGGACAGTTTCCTTCTGTTGGTCTGTCCTGTAGTGTTGCTTCTGCAGTGTCTGTTCTGTGCTTCTTGGGTCTTGATATCCTCATGACTTTTGACTCTGGACTGACCAGACAGGCGACTTGGTAGCTGTGCTGAAGGGCCTCAATGCTTGTTTTGTCATCATGGCTCTGATCCGAGCACTTCTTGTCTTGCAGTCGCTGCTTGAAGTGCAGATCTGTTTCAGGTCTTGTGCATCGTATTCGGTTTGAGATCACATCTGTTTCCATCCTCACTCTTGCAGAAGTCGTCTGGGCCGCATCAGGAGCTCTTGCTTGGGAATTGATTTCCTAAGTGTCTTCTTAGGGGGTTTTCAGTCCCCATCCTTCTGGTCTCTTGTCTTGAAGGCAGGCTTTTTAGGCCTCCACCATCCCAGTTCTGGCAGTTGCTTCCAGTCGCGTGTCGTGACATTTGAGTCTCTCCTGGGGTCTGGTGCAGAGCACTTGTTCTGACTTGCTGTTGCCATAGGGCTTTCCCCCGGGGGTCACTTTTTCTTGCGCCTAGTGCTGTGTGTTTTGTTTGTAGTGTTTGTGGCGTGCCTGTGTGTGTGTGTATGTGTTTGGTCTGGAGCTGTCCTGCCTGGCAGTTAGTGATAATAGCTAACGTGGCAGTGCATGGGTGTACTAATACATTGATGGGACTGTGTTGGCAAAGACATCCGGTCTGCCTCTGGGCACTTGCTGAAGGACATCTGGCACAGTATATCTGTTTGCGAGCAACTTCTCGTTTACCTCTATTTATTTAAAAAACTGTAAAATTTAATTGCAATCCAGTTTGGGACCCAGTCATGTATGACACCAGGGGGCTTGTCCAGGAGGGCTTTGGTTCTTGGAATCTTATTTGATGTAGGAGAGGTGCCCCAGCATTTGGTGGTTGCTGTTCGAGTCTGGTCGGGACTAATGGCATCTCGAACCTGAATACAGGTAAGCTAAGGTTTTGATTTTTTTTCAGCTCCCTTGCTGGCTGCAGCAGTATATTTTGCCCGTAATTCTGCGTGTGAAGATCTGAATGAAGACAACGGAGTCGTAAGTGTTTAAAGCGTATACTGTTCTGTTGGATGGGTTTTGGTTGCCTGTGTGTGTAAGAGTGTGACTGAGACGGAATTTAGTTCCGAAGCGATTGTGGAGGTCTTCTGTACCACAGTTCCAATCTCCCGCGAGGGACTTGGCCGATGAAGGACCGAAGGGATTCCCAAAGGATTTGTGGGTGGGTGATAGATCTTAAATCCTCTTTCAGATACTCTTATTAAGGTAACCAAGGGCTGTGGGAATTGCCAGAGTAACATTCCTAGATGGGTGAGACAAAACCAAAGACCAGGGACCAGAAGAAAGGGAGCAAATTACCAGACATACCACCAGAAAGTCCATTAGGAATAACAGTTAGAAACTGGAACGAGAGAGGCCCCAGTAACGTAAAAAGTAAATAAAAAACGGTTCAGTCTTGTGTGATAGAATGGCCAAAGGAGCCTTTAAGACCGCATGTCTTTGGGCCCGTTTTTGGATCCTTTGAAGACTGTATTTGTCAGGCCTTAAATACACATGTTAATTCGAAGGAACCTTTCTGCCGGGAAGAAAGTGATGATGCAGGATTATGGATCAGGAGGACTTCATGTCCTTTTACAGCCTTAATATTTACACTAAAAGCAGGTAAGAAATTTTGAAGAAGAAGAAGAACAGGAAAAATAAAAAGATAATAAACGGGAGCCGTTGGATAACCTACCATCTCCATATCGTAACAATCCACCTCTGGTGGTGTGCTGGGTCTGGCTGGAATGTTAACTTTCCCAGCAGCAGCCCATACAGTGCCGTACTCTGCAGTTGTAGCTGGAGCAGCAGTGTTATCACACCCGTGTTGTGTCTACTGCTGAGCAGCAGTGGCACAGCATTGGGCCTTTCTCTAACCCTCCTAGGGGATGGGCAAAAAGCGAGGAGAGAAACATCACTAGGGCAGCTGACCTAAACCAATCCAAGGGATATTCCATACCATGGGATGTCACACTCAGCAATAAAAGGTGGAAACAGGAAGAATAGGGGAGGGGTGGGCTCTCGTTGAGAAGACGTCGGTCCTCCTCTCGAACACCGGCTGCGTGCGTTGAGGCCTTGCATCAAGGACGTGGTCAATCATCGCTCATTTGTGGGAAGTAGAGAGCAATTTCTTTCCTCTGCACTTCCATATAGCTGTCATTTATTTTGTTTGTTTGTTTTCGTCCCTTCTTTTTATTTTCCCTTTTCCCCTCCTTTTTCCCCTTTCCCTTTTTATTTCCCCTTAGTTAAATTGTTTAGTTCATGGTAGTCTTTATTTAATTATTATAATTATTTCCATTTAATTAAATTATCCCGATCTCAACCCGTGAGTTGTTCTTTGCTTTACTTCTCCCCCTCCTCACCTAAAGGATGCATTCATGAGAAGTAGGACTGCCGTATCTGAGAGAGCTCCTCTATATCCTTTAAGGGAGGTAACTGGTGTATAACTGGGTTGGAGTTTTAACAGGGTTTTAAGGGTTTCAGGGTTAGCGTGTTAGGGTTTTAGAGTTTTTTTTGGGATGGAGTGTCGCTATGTTTTTTAGGGTTAGGGTCCTAGGGTTTTATTTTTGGTCAGTTATTTAGGGTTAGTGTGTTACGATCCTTTTTTTTTTTTTTTTTTCAGGTTAGGTTCTCCAGGGTTAGAGCTCCGAGCGTCCTAATTTTTTGGGTTACGGTGTTGAGCGTCCTAATGTTTTGTGTTAGGGCTTTGGGTGTTAAACATCTGAATTTTTGGGTTAGAGTTTTGCGCGTCCTGATGTTTTGAGTAAGGGTTTTGAGCATCCTAGTGTTTTGGGTTGGCTTTGTGTTTTGAGCATCTTAATTTTGGGGTTACGGCTTTAAGCGTCCTAATCTTGTTGTTTAGGGCTTTGAGAATCCTATTGTTTTGGGTTTGGGTTTTGAGCGTCCTAAGTGTCCTAAGGGCTTTTAGGCATAGGACTTCAGGGGTTTAGTGTGGTAAACAGTTTGGATTAGGCCTGTAGGGGTTTCGAAGTTTTTTAGTGTTAGGGCTTGAGTCTATTTTGAAAGGGCAGTAAGTGCTTGGGTTCCAGTGAGTGCTGGTAAATGTATTTCTCGAACACTGGGCCTGTGATTGGTCAAGCCAGCTGCCTGGGGAATGCTGGTAGGCGTAGTTTTCCGGCACTGGGCTTCCGGGAGGCCATGTTTGGTGCCCAGAGCATACCGGGAAATGTAGTTCTGGGACTCCGGACTTCCGGGAGGCCATGTTGGGTGCCCAGAGCATACCGGGAAATGTAGTTCTGGGACTCCGAACTTCCGGGAGGCCATGTTTGGTGCCCAGAGCATACCGGGAAATGTAGTTCTGGGACTCCGGACTTCCGGGAGGCCATGTTGGGTGCCCAGAGCATACCGGGAAATGTAGTTCTGGGACTCCGGACTTCCGGGAGGCCATGTTGGTTGCCCAGAGAATACCGGGAAATGTAGTTCTGGGACTCCGAACTTCCGGGAGGCCATGTTTGGTGCCCAGAGCATACCGGGAAATGTAGTTCTTGGGAACTAGGGTTAGGGTTAGGGTT